>NW_027362761.1:37205777-37805777 GCF_046119375.1 Phyllobates terribilis | reverse complement strand
TCTAATAAGAATTTTTAACTGCATTTAGCCCAGGCAATACTTTGGGTGTAGTAGCCCAGCTGCGAAGCAAGCTGCACCGCCTGTGTATCTAATAAGAATTTTAACTGCATCTAGCCTAGGCAGACTGTGGGGACCCCCAACCAAACCCAGACGCTCAGCCCCCCTACCGCCCCCCTTTCCTTGACAATACAATAATGTAACTCTTACAACTGGATGGGTGAGGATCGGTCACAGCTTTATTAACTCTTTATACTCAGTCCATTAGAAAGGCATTTTATTTCTAAAATAATTCAGCTTGTTGCAGCATGCCCTGTGTCTCCACACCGGCAAGTTGGCCAACAAGTGTAACTCTCCAACATGTCCTTTCTATTTCCAGGCCACGGAGGATCCTGCGTACTCGTATGCAGGACTCTGACCCCCATCCATCACTCTTAACGCTTGTTCCACTCCGTCCTGGAGTCCTGACAGGAATATGTCCAGTCCAATATCCATTAAGTGAACACCGTCGGGCCGTATGAGGCCTGCTTTATCTCCTTCCAGTTGTCGGTGTCGTATCACTACACCGCCTCTGTCTCTTCTAAATTTTGCCATCTGAATATTTATTACCCGTCTTGTCCGTTTGATGGCCGTGATGTCTCACGCACCTTGCCATACTGCTATCGGTACAATCTCTGACCATACTATAGTTAGTTTTGTGAAAAATTCTCTGAAGTGCTCAGTGTCTAGTTTCATTATTGCCATTATTTATGCGCTCTTGTGATGACCTAGGTCGTTTCCCCCGGCCTGTATAACTAAGATGACCGGACCTCTTGCCTCTCTCCCTACCTTGATTACCTCCATTAGTACCTGTGGCCATTGTAGGCCTCTAATACCTCTCCAGTTGAAATATGTGTTATGAAAATTTCCTCCCACCTGGGCGGACTTTCGCCCTTTTTTCTGCCCAATATATATACGAGTGGCCTTTCACCCAAACTGTTGGCTTAGCGTCACCTGTAAAAGAAACAAACCACGTTAGGATAACAAGTCCGGTCTTATGTATCTCGCCAAACACGTGGATCGCCATCTCCCTATCCTCTGAACTTCCGTTTCTGACAGTCCTGCTCTTGCTGCTTCCGTGGCCGTGCCTATGCGGAATGAGTGTGTCCTGTAATCTTTGGGGTGGTTCCCTGCCGATGTTAGGCATTTATTAAATATAGCTTGGAACTGGTATCTTGATAATGGCGTTCCATCAATGTGTGTTAGGAAGAAATTACTTTGTGATCTGATGGTTATATATGTTTTTACTATTGTTACCCGACTCAGTGTACCGTTTGTGGGTTGTAGAAGTACCCAAGTGCCCCTGCCTGCTGGAACCATTTTCGATTTGCGTATGCATAGACGTATTGCATTTTTGGCTATGACTACGTCCTGGTGTAATAAGCCTCCACTGGTGTTAATTTTGGATTGAGGGACTAATTCGCTTATGCATAGCGCCCCGAAGAAGGCGATCGCAAATGCAGTAGACAGTAGTGTTGCTTCAAATTGTGAGTGTCATGTTAATGGTGTTAGGGATATGATGTGAGAAATCAGTTTTAGTGACACGGGACAGGACGTCTACACTCCTGACTTGGCTGACCCCTTTTCTACCCTTTTATGGATGATGAATCTCTTTGTCACATCTCCCCAATTCAATAGCTGGAAGTGAAATGCTACTCCGGTCAGACACCGCTGCGCTGATGCCCCTGATATGCCCCTCATCATTAGCTGGTGGAGAAATTCTATGATGACTTGCAATCTGGCTTGTTCACATTGGTCAACCCGTCTGCCTGCTACTTGTTGTGCCCACTCTTCCCATGCCTTACCGTATGCTTGCCACATCGACGGGGCAACTGACGCTCTGATTAATGGCATCAACTATTCGCCACTAGATCCCATAGGGAGGGTGGGCAACTGTTGCCCGATGGGTGGGCGTTGGGGAGAAGCTCTGTGAAAATCTGCCAATTGAATTGTGATAAAGCGTTAGAAGCAGCGTTTCACCCCTCAGCATCGTGGCTAGCGCGGACCCATACATTGTGTTTTAGGCACAGGAATGCTAGCCGGCATAGTAGGCCTAGCACTGGGAGAGACGATGATGCCATCTTATTAATGCAGTGCGCTAGGCTGGTGTTTTTTGTTATGAAGCGTATATTTTTGTTAGCCAGGCACGCGCCCCATATTTCTATTGCTACCACTATTGGGAAGAGTTCCAGGAGTGTCTGTTTTTTTGTCAGCACTTGTTCTGCCCAATACGGAGGCCATAAGCTTGTGCACCATTGGTTATTTAGTATCGCTGCATATCCACCTGATTCTGCCGCCCCGGTGAATAATCTTAGTTCAATGTTGGACTGTTCTGCTGACATAAATAACGTGTGACCGTTGAATGATTATAAGAAGGTTTTCCACACCTCTAAGTCCGCCCGTAGCTGCCTGCTGATTCTGATTCTATGACTCGGTTTTGATGCCCCTTTTGTTGTGGGCGATAAATGACGAGAAAAAACCCTTCCGACTGGCATCACCCGGCTCGCAAACACGAGGAGACCTAGTAATACTTGCATCTGCTGTAGTGTTACTTTCCATACTGCGCAAAAACCCTCGATCAGGTGTAATGTTTTGGTATTTTTTCCCATGGGAGGCGGAACAACCTTGCTGTGGTGTCGATTTCGATGCCTAAGAACGATAGCTTTGTTGTGGGGCCTATGGTTTTTGTTGGGCATAATGGGACTCCAAACCAACAGGAGATGTTTGTGAATTCGTTGAGTAAGGGGCAGCGAAAGGGGATGACTAATCGCCACGGCCCGCGGAGGGGCCACCACAGTCAGTGACTCCTTCCTTATTTAGTATAGAGTCTACCAATACTTTGGGCGTAGTAGCCCAGCTGTGATGCAAGCTACACCGCCTGTGTATCTAATAAGAATTTTGAACTGCATCTAGCCCAGGCAATACTTTGGGCGTAGTAGACCAGCTGTGAAGCAAGCTGCACCGCCTGTGTATCTAATAACAATTTTTTACTGCATCTAACCAGCCAATCATTTGCTAGTATTGCTAGTAGCAGTGTCGCATGGGCTCTAAACCTTGCATAGCCTGGGCATTTTTTGAGATCGCTAAGGATGACCCAACTCATGTTATCTGTAACATTTGTCACCAAAAGCTAAGTAGAGGCCAAAAAAACAATAGTTTGAGTACTTTATGCTTGAACCGTCACATGGATATGAAGCATAAGTTGCAGTGCGAAGCTCACTGTGCTACAATGCGGCCTAGCGGGCTGGGCCAACCACCATCTGCCCCACCTATGTCATCCTGGGGAGACTAAAAGCTTGATGATTTTGGAAAATCACCTCACTAGCCATTTTAAGCAACTCTGGGACAATTGATGCCACTTAAGTGGTGTCTGTGCCACAATTTTTGGAAAAAATGGAGACTCTTTTTGGAGTCTCCTTGCTGTGTTTTACATGACATTGGCGTCGTCAATTCCAGGTGGGTCGGGTCTCTCCCCCCCCTTTTAACCGTAAGAAACTACATACACTATGGCTTGGGGTAACACAGATGGTTGAGTCTGAAGAGCTGTTTACTCATACTATAGCCTGGGAATCAGAGGTCTACTCCAAAGCTTCAGTGTCTGCTAGTCAGCGGAGTAGCCACCGACTGTAGATCTAATTACAAATTTTTAACTGCATCTAGCCCAGGCAATACTTTGGGCCTAGTAGCAGTGTCTGCTAGTCAGCGGAGTATCCCAGCTGTTAAGCAAGCTACACCACCTGTGGTTTGGACACTTAATTTTTTCAAAGGAAATGCTTTGGGCCCCCGGGACACTCAGTGAAGAGCATCGGGGAGGCACCCCAAGGCAAAGGGTCTGGGACTGGCGGTAGCACGCTTTGCGGTGGACCGCCAAGCTCGATCCTTATAAAAGCTTTTTAACTGCAGCAGCTTTAGTGGACGCTACTGGAGCTGGAATTACTGCGGCTGCTGGCATAAGACTTGCCCTCCAATAGATCCTTTTAAAAGGATTTAAAGTGTACTCATTCAAATTACAAAGCCAATTTAAATTACAGAGCTTAGACCTGCCTCCACCGTGGGGGGGCTCGACCCACCAGCGGATAGGCACCAGTATTGGGAGAGGGGGGCTGGCCGTCAGGGTCCACCGCGGCTCTGGCACAAACCCGGCGACACGGAGGTCGCACAGGCAGGAACGGACTGGCCGTGTCGGCTTTGCACTCCAACGTAGTCCCTCTGCCCGCTCGCGCCCGTAACCTCAAAGGGATGCGCAAGCGCCTTTTCTTCCCAGGGCTGTTCCCCGCCCAGCAGGAACGTGGGGGAGCTCAGGTCGGCCTTCCACTGTACTCCCTTACCTCCCTCGCACTCTTTCCTTCTTCCGTTCTCCATCTAACCCCTCGGCTCTGTGGTGTCCGCTCTCCCTCCAGCTCTCTCCTTCTCACAGGTGGACTACCGCGTGTATTCACACTGTGGCGAATCTTTTGGGCCCAGGCATAAGAAGTTGTCGAGGTAATGGATAATATGTGCCCCCTTAGAAACGTCCATTACAACCCATTCGAGGAAGCAACTAAACGCCGCAAATAGTGAGCAGGATCTGGACCACCCCATGGGCAAACAGCGATCTATATAGTAGGCTCCTTCCCAGAAGCAGCCCAATAGGTGGACACTATTCGGAGGCACAGGTAGTAAGTAACCGGAACGCCGAATCAATGTCTGTTTTGGCCATTAGGGTGACCCTTCCCAACTTCTTGATCCGCCTGATTGCCTTGTCAAAGGATGTACAGTATATACTACTGTACTTTTTTCCGCGTCGATGTTGTCGTTTACTGACCTGCCCCTTGGATATGATAAATGGTGGATTAGTCCGAATGTATTGGGTTCCGTTTTTGGCACAACTCACAACGGGGATACCACTACGTCTGGTAAGGAAAGTGTTCTGAATGGAACCGCCATTCTACCTAAAGATATTTCTTTTTTTAATTTTCTTGTCACAACGTCTGGGATGTTAGTAGGCTGATTTTAGATTTTTACTCCAGCCTTTCTTGATTTTAGAAGGGCATGACATGCCTATATCTGTGTCCCCCCCTCCTTTTACTCCTCCACCTCTTTTCTTTTCGCATGACTATATGTACTTGTCACTTTTTCATGTGTTAGTTGTGTCTTCAGAGCAGTTTGTCAGCTTTTGGACACCTTTGAAGGTGTTTTCTATGTGTTTCTGTTTGCCTGCCATTGGTTTTAACGGTGTTCGACGGTGTTCGAAGAACAGTTCGGTGAACAGTTCGGCGAACACACCGGTGTTCGACAAACCAAACCGAACCCGAACACTACGGGGGTGGCTCAACTCTACTGTTTAGGCACATCAGGGGCACATCCGCTAATTATTCAAGCAAATTTTACATTCAAAAAGTCAAATGGTGCTCCTTCCCTTCCGAACCCTGCCGTATGCCCAAGCAGTGGTTTTCCCCCACATATGGGGTATCGGCTTACTCAGGAGAGATTGCCCAACAAGTTGCATGGTGCAATTTCTCCTGTTACCCTTATGAAAATGCAAACCTGGGGACTGTAAAACATTTTTGTGGGAAAAATGTTAAAATTTTATTTTCACGATTCCATGTTATAAACTTCTGTGAAGCACCTGGGGTTTCAAGGTGCTCACCACACATCTATATAAGTTCCCTGAGGGGTCTAGTTTCCAAAATGGTGTCACTTGTGAAGGGTTTCCACTGCTTAGGCACATCAGGGGCTCTCCAAACGCAACATGGCGTCCGCTAATTATTCAAGCAAATTTTACATTCAAAAAGTCAAACGGCGCTCCTTCCCTTCCGAACCCTGCCGTGCACCCAAACAGTGTTTTTTCCCCACATATGAGGTATCTGCTTGCTCAGGAGAAATTGCACAACAAACTGCATGGTGCAATTTCTCCTGTTACCCTTATGAAAATGCAAAATTGGAGTCTGAAAAACATTTTTGTTGCAAAAATTTGAAAATTTTATTTTTATGGCTCAATGTTCTAAACTTCTGTGAAGCACCTGGGGGTTCAAGGTGCTCACCACACATCTCGATAAGTTCCCTGAGGGGTCTAGTTTCCAAACTGGTGTCATTCGTGGGGGGTTTCCACTGTTTAGGCACATCAGGGGCTCCCCAAACGGAACATGGCATCCGCTAATTATTCAAGCAAATTATACATTCAAAAAGTCAAACGGCGCTCCTTCCCTTCCGAACCCTGCCGAGCGCCCAAACAGTGTTTTTTCCCCACATATGGGGTATCTGCATGCTCAGGGAAAATTGATATGGTCCCTAAAAAATGGTTTTGTAAATTTTGTTGGAAAAATGAGAAATTGCTGGTCAACTTTTAACCCTTATAGCTCCCTAATAAAGAAACATTTTGTTCCAAAATTGTGCTGATGTAAAGTAGACATGTGGGAAATGTTATTGAAGAAATTTTACCACAATCATGAAGAACAATATGTCACGAAAAACAATCTCAGAATCAGGGGGATCCGTTGAAGCGTTCCTCATAAAGTGACAGTGGTCAGAATTGTAAAAATTGGCCTGGTCATTAACGTGCAAACCATCTTGGGTTGTAAAGGGGTTAAAGAAAAACTACCAGGTCTGTGAGAGCCAGAATTCTTGCTGGTTGGTAGGTGATCAAATACTTATTTAATGCAATAAAATGCAATTTCATTATTTAAAAATCATACAATGTGATTTTCTGTTTTTTATTTTTAGATTCTGTCTCTCACAGTTGAAGTGTATCTACAATAAAACTTACAGACCTCTCCATTCTTTTTAGGTGGGAAAACTTGCAAAATCGGCAGTGTATCAAATACTTATTTTGCCCACTGTATTTGTCATTCTAGCCTTGCAACTGTAACGACCATAACGCCAGTCGTACGTGTGTGAGGATGAGATACGGCGCTGCTATAAATGACTCCGACCACGATATGGTACCAAACAAACTTCTTTTTATAACTTGTAATAAATAACAGTATTTCACTTCAATATATATATATTTACACGATTAATCACTTGTATCAACACAACATTTACACAGTACACTGTCCTCTTTGCCAGCGCTCAGAGCGGACGCCCTGACAGAATATCCTCAAACAGAAAACTGAACTTGTTATTCTGATGTCCGCCCACAAGATTTAATCAGCTTCCTAGGTCATCGAATTCTCTGGTACAGGTGTAGGTGAAGATTCAGATTAGTCTCAGTAATATTTCATGGTGCTCTCCTATGGCATTCACGTTCACCAGAGTTTAGAAATACTGGAGCTCACACAGCCTCCATCAGTCCATCTGTAATCTCAGTAACAGGCAGTGGCGTACCGCCAATGGCGGCAGACCACGCCACTGCTATGGGGCCCGTGGCCGGAGGGGGCCCTTGAGCCGGGAGGGCCCCAAGCAGCTTGGGAACGAGAAGGATAGGTGAGTAGGAGGTTGGGGCAGTGGAGGAGCAGAGCACACACAGTAGCCGCTGCTGCAGCTACCACGTGTGCCCGCTGCTAAAGGGACATGAATATTCCCTCTTCTCCACTCCCATGGGCGTGGAGAAGATGGAATATTCATTCTCTTTAGTAGCGGGGACGGAGGAGCGCTGAGCCCCGGCTCCTGCTGTCAGTGGCCGCCGCTAAAGAGAATGCATATTCACGCGAGAGAAGTGAATGTGCCGGCAGCAGCTCACCTCGGCTTCTGAGAGCGCGCGCAGCTCAGATGCCGACATGAGCTGCTGCAGACAGGACGCAGCGCTGGAGCAGAGGTGAGGAAGGAAGGTGAGTATTAGTGTTTATTGTTTTGTGTGCAGTGATTGGGGGATGAGGGGGCCACACATGCCAGGATACTTGGATTGAGGAAGCCACACATGCCAGGATTGGGGGATTGAGGAGGCCACACATGCCAGGATTGGAGGATTGAGGAGGCCACACATACCAGGAATGGGGGATTGAGGAGGCCACACATGCCAGGATTGGGGGATTGAGGAGGCCACACATACCAGGAATGGGGGATTGAGGAGGCCACACATACCAGGAATGGGGGATTGAGGAGGCCACACATACCAGGAATGGGGGATTGAGGAGGCCTCACATACCAGGAATGGGGGATTGAGGAGGCCTCACATACCAGGAATGGGGGATTGAGGAGGCCTCACATACCAGGATTGGGGGATTGAGGAGGCCACACATACCAGAATTGTGGGATTGAGGAGGCCACACATACCAGGATTGGGGGATTGAGGAAGCCACACATACCAGAATTGGAGGATTGAGGAGGCCACACATACCAGGATTTGGGGATTGAGGAGGCCACACTTACCAGGATTGGGGGATTGAGGAGGCCACACATACCAGGATTGGGGGATTGAGGAGGCCACACATATCAGGGATTGTGGGATTGAGGAGGCCACACATATCAGGGATTGTGGGATTGAGGAGGCTACACATATCAGGGATTGTGGGATTGAGGGGGCCACACATGCCAGGGATTGTGGGATTGAGGGGGCCACACATGCCAGGGATTGTGGGATTGAGGGGGCCACACATGCCAGGGATTGTGGGATTGAGGGGGCCACACATGCCAGGGATTGTGGGATTGAGGGGGCCACACATGCCAGGGATTGTGGGATTGAGGGGGCCACACATGCCAGGGATTGTGGGATTGAGGGGGCCACACATGCCAGGGATTGTGGGATTGAGGGGGCCACACATGCCAGGGATTGTGGGATTGAGGGGGCCACACATACCAGGGATTGGGGGATTGAGGACGCTACACATACCAGGGATTGTGGGGGCCACACATACCAGGGATTGTGGGATTGAGGGGGCCACACATAAGAGGATGGGGAAATTTACCAGTAGCTGCTACATTTCCCACCCTAGGCTTATACTCAAGTCAATAGGTTTTCCCATTTTTATGTGGTAAAATTAGGGGCCTCGGCTTATATTCGGGTCGGCTTATTTAAAATATACGGTATTTTAAAATCAGTAAGTACGTGGTGCCCATAATACTGCAGGACTGTGGGGTGCATTATACTATATGGGGGCTGAATTTTACCATATGGGGTGTGTAATATACTGTATGGAGGACTATGGGGAGTGCATTATATTCTATGGAGGACCATGGGAAGTTCATTATACTATATGGAGGATTATGAGGGGCGCATTATACTATATGAAGGTTTATGGGGGGAGCATTATACTATATGGAGGATTATGGGGGCGCATTATACTACATGGAAGATTATTGGTGGTGCATTATACTATATGGAAGGCTATGTGGGGCCATTATAATATTTTGAGGGCTATGTGGGGGGCCATTATACTGTATGAAAGCAATTATACAGTGTGAAGGTTTGTGTGGGGTCATTATACTGTTTGGAGGGCTGTGTGGGGGCCATGAGAGTGTATGGAGGGCTCTGTGGGGTTCACAGTTGAGGGATTGTACTGTGTTAGGGTCACCATACTTTGCCGTGGGAGTTGAAGTGGGGTACAATAGGGTCATTATACTGTGCATGTGGAGGCTAATGTGGAGGAATGCACCATAGTGGTATCATACTGTTTGGGGGGCACTTTTGTTGGCATCATACTTTATGGGGGCAATGAAGGAGGAATCTACGACGTCAGAAGGAGGCAAATTACTATGTAAAGGCTGGAAAGTTATGAGAGCTGCTCTTCTGTGACACAGACAAATATTTATTTTTTTTGTAGGGGGGGGGGCCCAATTAGAGCTTCTGTTATGGGGCCCCATGACTTCTATGTACGCCCCTGGTAACAGGAATGTTCTTTGAGATGCTGCGAATCCTATCTAACTCTCCCTACCTATCTAAACAGTAGGTGACCGGTCACACATCAAAGTTTACTTACAGAGCCGCTTTCACTGGATCACACCGTCCAATTTGGATCACTTCAGGCTCCCAAATCTCCTGTCTCTCAGGCAGCACATCTCCACACAAAATCACCTCAGGAAAAAACGACCGCTATTTCTCCCTCCTGTTTTCAGTGTTTTCTTCTCTTGTACGGACTCAACGTCGCATTCGTCATATCTGGTGAAATAGTAACATTAGGGGCTGTCTCAGATACCTCAGGAACTTGCACTGTCGGACTCTGCACGTACGGAGGTTCGGCCCAAAAGTCATCCCAAAAGTCACATTCAACATTGCTCGGCGTAACCACCGCAGGTGGCTCAGGCGATTCAGAGGGACAGGCAGGTGTGTCAGACATACACCTCTTTAACCAATATCGGTGCATGCGGTGCATGGTGCGACGGGATCTAATGCACCCTTCTGGAACCACTGTATACACGCTTCCCCCTGGAAATACTCTTTCCACTACTGTGTAAGGCGTATCCTCCCACCTGTCACTCAACTTCCATCTCGGACGCGTGACCCGCACTAGTACCTTATCACCCACCAGGAACTCATCCTTGTGCACCGGTCCCCGATCTCGGTGGGGATGATCCTGTAAACGTTCTTCCACTATTCGGTGGATTTCTCGCAACTTTCATCATTGATCCTGGACCCACTCACTGGCTGTACGATACTCCGGCTCGTCCGGTACAGTCAGTCCCAGTTCTTCAATTTCTCGTCCAGGCCGACCATCATATAAAGTGTGAACCCTGTGGTGCTATGGACCCTGTTGTTATAGGCCCACATAAGTTCTGGGATGAACTCCGTCCACATCTCCTTTTGCCTCTATTCCAGTGTTCTCAGCATCTGGAGCAGTGTTCGGTTGAATCGCTCGTGTTAGAACCCCCCTTCTTTTTGTTTTTTCCATCTTGTGTTTTGCGGTCACGTGACCATCTGCCTTTACATTCCAGCTCCGCCCTCCTGGCTGTGCTGGACTTCAGTGTTTGACTGTTTCTCTAGCCAGGTGCTTCTGTGCCTTTCTCTGTCAGTTCGCTTGGTCCTTCTGGGACTTCTAGTATCTTTTGTCAGTTTGTCTTTTTGTGTTCTGCAACAACTTCTCTATTTAGGAGGTGTCCCATTTTTGTCCCAGTCCTTAGTAGAGATGAGCGTTGTTCTACTCGAACTGTTCGCCAATCTCAAATTCGAGCTGTTTTGGGCGGTGTTCGAGCCGGTCGGCGAACACGAACAATTTGAGAAAAATTCGGCTGTTCGAGGTTATGTTCGATAACTGTTCGTGCACCAAAATCATAACTGGATTTTTTCTCAGTAATGATGAAAATTAATGTTAATACGCAGTTTGAGTGTACAGCGGGGCGGGGGGAGGGGCAGGGGATGGATCTCTGCAGGAACAATGAAGATCTCCATTTTTTTTTTTCTTTCCCGCATTTGCAGTGGGGAGGTGCAATCTGTCAGCCTATCAGCAGCGCACACACGGAGCGAAGTGCTTTTTTTCACACAAGCAAGGGCATGTGTGATTGGCAGTGTATGTCACATGTCCTTGCCCTATAAGACC
Source organism: Phyllobates terribilis (assembly GCF_046119375.1). Lineage (NCBI taxonomy): Eukaryota > Metazoa > Chordata > Amphibia > Anura > Dendrobatidae > Phyllobates > Phyllobates terribilis. Next base: position 37,794,351 of record NW_027362761.1, on the reverse strand, counting down.
AAGCCATTTTCCCCGTCGCCACCATTTTCTCACTGCTGCAGCTGCGTGTTAGACGGCACCGCTGTTGCTGTGTGCGCTATACCTTGTTAATTTCAAGCCAATTGTCGCACAAATATACAGATAGCTTGGGAGTAGGGAATAGTTGTGATTGCAGTCCTTTTAAGGACTAGGTTACAGCATTTCCTACGACTTTTATCAAGCAGGTCTGTGCTCTTAAATAGATAGATTGTGGGAGTAAAGACTAATTGTAATTGGAGTCCTTTTCAGGACTAGGTTACATCAGTTCCTATCAGTTTTTGCCAGGCAGGTCTGTGCCACTGCTGTGCAAGTTTTTTTCACAGCATTTGGCTGAATCTAGCAAAGCTAATCCTTTTTGGCCTATTGCAGAGTGTGTTAGTCAGTGGAGTAGCCTATCTGTGTTGCAAGATATACCACCTGTGTATAGAATACCAATTTTTTTACTGCACCTAGTGAAGTAAAATCTTTTGGGCATAGCATCATTCTATTAGTCCATCTATACTGACCTCCATCAGGTTGCAAATTAAAAATAATTTTTTTCTGCATCTAGCTCTGAAAAAATATTTGGGCTTCTAGCAGTGTGTGGGACTTGGTCTATTAGTCCATCTATACTGACCTCCATCAGGTTGCAAATTAAAAATAATTTTTTTCTTCATTTATCTCTGAAAAAATATTTGGGCTTCTAGCAGCGTGTGGGACTTGTTCTATTAGTCCATCTATACTGACCTCCATCAGGTTGCAAATTAAAAATAATTTTTTTCTGCATCTAGCTCTGAAAAAATATTTGGGCTTCTAGCAGTGTGTGGGACTTGGTCTATTAGTCCATCTATACTGACCTCCATCAGGTTGCAAATTAAAAATAATTTTTTTCTGCATCTAGCTCTGAAAAAATATTTGGGCTTCTAGCAGTGTGTGGGACTTGGTCTATTAGTCCATCTATACTGACCTCCATCAGGTTGCAAATTGAATAAAAAAATTTTCTGCATCTAGCTCTGAAAAAATATTTGGGCTTCTAGCGGTGTGTGGGACTTGGTCTATTAGTCCATCTATACTGACCTCCATCAGGTTGCAAATTAAAAATAATTTTTTTCTGCATCTAGCTCTGAAAAAATATTTGGGCTTCTAGCAGTGTGTGGGACTTGGTCTATTAGTCCATCTATACTGACCTCCATCAGGTTGCAAATTAAAAATAATTTTTTTCTTCATTTAGCTCTGAAAAAATATTTGGGCTTCTAGCAGTGTGTGGGACTTGTTCTATTAGTCCTTCTATACTGACCTCCAGCAGGTTGCAAATTGAATATAATTTTTTTCTGCATCTAGCTCTGAAAAAATATTTGGGCTTCTAGCGGTGTGTGGGACTTGGTCTATTAGTCCATCTATACTGACCTCCATCAGGTTGCAAATTAAAAATAATTTTTTTCTGCATCTAGCTCTGAAAAAATATTTGGGCTTCTAGCAGTGTGTGGGACTTGGTCTATTAGTCCATCTATACTGACCTCCATCAGGTTGCAAATTAAAAATAATTTTTTTCTTCATTTATCTCTGAAAAAATATTTGGGCTTCTAGCAGCGTGTGGGACTTGTTCTATTAGTCCATCTATACTGACCTCCATCAGGTTGCAAATTAAAAATAATTTTTTTCTGCATCTAGCTCTGAAAAAATATTTGGGCTTCTAGCAGTGTGTGGGACTTGGTCTATTAGTCCATCTATACTGACCTCCATCAGGTTGCAAATTAAAAATAATTTTTTTCTTCATTTATCTCTGAAAAAATATTTGGGCTTCTAGCAGCGTGTGGGACTTGTTCTATTAGTCCATCTATACTGACCTCCATCAGGTTGCAAATTAAAAATAATTTTTTTCTGCATCTAGCTCTGAAAAAATATTTGGGCTTCTAGCAGTGTGTGGGACTTGGTCTATTAGTCCATCTATACTGACCTCCATCAGGTTGCAAATTAAAAATAATTTTTTTCTTCATTTAGCTCTGAAAAAATATTTGGGCTTCTAGCAGTGTGTGTGACTTGTTCTATTAGTCCTTCTATACTGACCTCCAGCAGGTTGCAAATTGAATATAATTTTTTTCTGCATCTAGCTCTGAAAAAATATTTGGGCTTCTAGCGGTGTGTGGGACTTGGTCTATTAGTCCATCTATACTGACCTCCATCAGGTTGCAAATTAAAAATAATTTTTTTCTGCATCTAGCTCTGAAAAAATATTTGGGCTTCTAGCAGTGTGTGGGACTTGGTCTATTAGTCCATCTATACTGACCTCCATCAGGTTGCAAATTAAAAATAATTTTTTTCTTCATTTAGCTCTGAAAAAATATTTGGGCTTCTAGCAGTGTGTGGGACTTGTTCTATTAGTCCTTCTATACTGACCTCCAGCAGGTTGCAAATTGAATATAATTTTTTTCTGCATCTAGCTCTGAAAAAATATTTGGGCTTCTAGCGGTGTGTGGGACTTGGTCTATTAGTCCATCTATACTGACCTCCATCAGGTTGCAAATTAAAAATAATTTTTTTCTGCATCTAACCCAGCCAATAGTTTTGGCCTAATACCACAGTTTGGCCACTCAGCTCTGCTCGGTTACCATCCATTGTTTTTTTGTGCAAACAACTCCAGAGTTGTGAATTAGTTAACCACCAAAATGAGTGGAAAAAGGCCTGCTGCTGGTGGAAAGGGGAATAGGCGTGTTGGGAAGGGGAAAAAAGGTTGTGTCCGTGGGGTAGGTGCAGAAGAAAGACCATCTTCCAGCCAAACTAAAATGTCTACTTCTTTTAGCGGACAATGTGATAAGATCCCTTTCTTACGGCCACGCCAATCGCTACAAATTCCAGATGAGGCACAAAAACAGCAGGTGCTTCAACGGATATCAAGTGCTCCTTTAAGTGGGCTCTCCTCCACATCAACTTCAACATCACAAATACTCCAGTCCTCAAAGGTGTCACCCAAATCGCACTTGCTTCCTCACAGCTCCCAAATCTCCAGCTGCCCGTCTGAGTATGAGGTAGAACAGATGGTTGAGTCTGCAGAGCTGTTTACTCATACTATAGCCTGGGAATCAGAGGTCGACTCCAGCGCTTCTGTGAATCCAGACGAGGAAATGATCTGCACTGATGCCCAGAATCTTTATGAGTCGGATCCAGGACCAGACGCAGAAGGTTCTGACCATAATGTAGACCCTCATTCCCAAACTGTAACTCGTGTTGGTGGAGACAATGAGGAAGACGATGATAAGACTCAAATACCTGATTGGAGCGACAACTTTAGTTTTTTGTCAGGGCAGGAACAGGTTGGCTCTGAGGACGACGGGTGTGATAACGCACAGGGTGATGATGATGAGGTCGGAGATCCCACTTACTGTCAACCCACAGTCAGCCAAGAGATGAGGTCAGCAGAGGAGGTGGAGGAAGATGCTAGTGACGACGAGGTCAGGTTGCGCCTTCCTGGACAGAGACGTAGTACTGGAAGCACGTCAACAACTGCATCCTCAAACACAACTCTGCCTCTCACCACAAGTCGTGGTGGCTCTTCAGGTCGCATGGGTGCTAAGCCTTGCATAGCCTGGGCATTTTTTCAGATCGATAAAGATGACCCAACTCGTGTTATCTGTAACATTTGTCAGCAAAAGCTAAGTAGAGGCCAAAAAATACATAGTTTGAGTACTTCATGCATGAACCGGCACATGGACATGAAGCATAAGTTGCAGTGGGAAGCTCAGTGTGCTACAATGCGGCCTAGCCGGCCGGGCCAACCACCGTCTGCCATATCTTGTGCATCCGCGGCCTCTTCATCCTCTGTGACTGGGGGGACAGCAGTCACACCTGTTTTGGGGCGCAGACCTGCCACCTCTTTACCCGCAACAGCCAGCGTGATTGGCAGGTCATCATTTTCTTTGGAGGTGGTAACACCAGCTGGTCTTGAGCGCTGTCCGACATCGATAGCACCACCTTTGGATCAAGGCAACCTAACATGTCCGCCTGCATCTTCCTCACAGACCGGCAGTTTGCCGGGGACACCCTTATCAACCCCGTCTAAGCACAATAGCCAGCCCTCGGTCCCTCAGATGTGGACAAGTAAAAGACCATTTCCTCCTAGCCATGAGAAAGCTAAGAGGTTGAATTTCACCATCTGCAAGCTCTTGGCTACAGAAATGCTGCCTTTCCGCCTGGTGGACACAGAGGATTTTCGAGACCTTATGTCCGTCGCAGTGCCCCAGTGCCAGATGCCCAGTCGGCACTACTTCTCAAAGAAAGGTGTGCCTGCGCTCCACCAGCATGTCGCACACAACATCACCGCTTCTTTGAGAAACTCTGTGTGTGACAGGGTGCATTTCACCACAGACACTTGGACGAGTAGGCATGGACAGGGGCGTTACATGTCGCTGACTGGGCACTGGGTAACTATGGTGACAGCAGGACAAGGGGCTGCTGTCCAAGTCTTGCCGTCCCCACGAGTTGTGCGTCAATCCTCTTTATGTCAAAGTTCCTCCACTGCTTCTGCCTCCTCAACCTCCTCTCGGTCTTCCACCTGCACCCAAAGCCTGTCTGGTCATGCCACAAGCTTTCTAACTGCGCAGAAGGGATCCTGCACACCTCCTTACTATGCTGGCAGTAGGGCTCAACGTCATCAGGCGGTTTTTACATTGAAATGTCTGGGAAATGTGAGTCACACAGCTGAGGAGTTGTGGTCAGCTCTGGAGAACCAATTTCATGAATGGTTGTCTCCACTGGACCTGAAACCAGGGAAGGCCGTGTGCGACAATGCTGCAAACCTGGGTGCGGCCCTTCGCCGGGGCAATGTCACACACGTGCCTTGTATGGCTCACGTGTTGAACCTGGTTGTCCAGCAATTTTTAGCCCACTATCCCAGACTAGATGGCCTTCTGCAGAGGGCACGGTCGCTGTGTGCTCACTTCCGCCGTTCGCATCCCGCAGCTCAGCGACTTACATCTCTACAGAAGTCGTTGGGCCTGCCACTTCACCGGCTAAAATGCGATGTGCCTACCCGGTGGAATTCAACTCTGCACATGTTGCAGCGACTGTGGCAGCACCGACAAGCCCTGGTGCAATACGTTCTGACGTATAGCCTGGGCCAACGAGATTCAGAGGTGGGGCAAATCACGCTGGAGGAGTGGTCTCAGATCAGGGACCTATGCACCCTTCTGCACAGTTTTGAAATGGCGACGAAGATGTTTAGTGCTGACGATGCCATTATCAGCATGACTATTCCGGTGATTTACATGCTGGAGCACATGTTAAACAGAATTCGGAGTCAGGTGGTGGCACAAGAGGAGGTGGAGGAAGTAGAGGAGGAGGAGTTGTATGCGGAAGGGCTAACATCTGCAAGGTCCAGACGGTCGGCAGCACCAAGGCGGCAGGCATGTGAGGGTGGGGGAGATGATTTTACCAGGGCGCATGGCAGCAGCCAAACTAGTGAGGAAGGTGCAGGAGCCCAGGAAGAAGTGGAGGACGAACTGATGGAAGACTCATCAGATGAGGGAGACCTTGATCACATTTCTGTTGTGCGAGGTTGGGGGGAGAGGACAGAGGAAGGAAGCATGATTGTTACCTCGCCACCAACACAACAGGGACTTGGTGCTCCTGGATGCGCAACACACATGAGTGCCTTCTTGCTGCACTACCTGCAACATGACCCTCGAATTGTGAGAATTAGAAATAATCCTGACTACTGGGTTGCCACACTGTTAGATCCCCGGTACAAAAGTAAATTTGCAGAAATTATTCCTGCCATAGAAAGGGATGCACGCATGCAGGAGTATCAGCAGAGACTGTTGCAGAATCTTACATGTGCTTTTCCACAAAATACCAGTGGTGCACGTAGTGAATCTCACAGTTCCAACTTGCCAACCGTGGGACCGTCAAGTGTTCAGCACTCAAACCGTAACAGAACCACAGTATCTGCTGGTAACATCAATTTTGCGGAATCATTTCACCACTTTTTTAGCCCATCCTTTGCAATACCACAGGAGACAAGAAGTCTGACACATAGTCAACGCCTAGAGACGATGGTACAGGAGTATCTCCAAGTAAACATTGAAGCCACGACTGTGTCACTGGACCCTTGCTCTTTTTGGGCTTCCAATCTGGATAAATGGCCGGAGCTAGCCACTTACGCCTTGGAGATCTTGTCATGCCCCGCAGCCAGCGTTCTGTCTGAACGTGTGTTCAGCGCTGCTGGTGGTGTGCTGACAGATAAGCGCACGCGGCTCTCCACTGATAATGTAGACAGACTCACGTTCATAAAGATGAACAAATCATGGATCCGAAACGACTTTTCTACCCCTGTGTCATCCTGGGGAGAGTAAAAGCTTGATGATTGGTTAAAATCACCCTACCAACCGTTTTAAGCTTTCAAATTACTAATCATGTTTATCTGTATCTTGACTGGAAAATAATTTGGGCTTTGTAGCAGTGTGCAGCACTGATCCTATTAGGCCATCTATAATAAGCTTCACCAGATTTAAAATTAAAAATAATTTTTAGCTGCATCTAGCCCGGAAAATAATTTTGGGGCTCCGAGATGCGCAAGACACATAAGTGCCTTCTTGCTGCACTACCTGCAGCATGACCCTCATATTGTCAGAATTCGAAGTAATCATGACTACTGGGTTGCCACACTCTTAGATCCCCCAAACTTTTCGATCAACCTTTTCATTTTAATAAAGACCAAAAAAATGGTCATTTTTGAAATTATAAGCATTAGCAGGTTGTTAGAAACTGAAATCAAACAGTTTTCAACTCAAAACTTTATTCTAGGTGATGTTACATTTTCACATAGGACCCCTTGTTCGAAAGGAGCTTCTGAACTCTCTCGTCCATTGAATTTGTCAGGTTTTGGATGGTTTCTGCTTCAATTGTTTTGCATGAGGACAGAATACCCTCCCAGAGCTGTTGCTTAGATGTGAACTGCCTCCCGCCATCATAGACACTCCTTTTAATGATGCTCCAAAGGTTCTGAATGGGGTAGAGGTCAGGGGAGCATGGGGGTCACACCATAAGTTTGTCCCCTTTTATGCCCATATCAGCCAGAGATGCAGATGTTTTATGTGCAGCATGAGATGGTGCATTATCATGCAGAAAAATGATCTTGCTGTGAAATACACGGTTCTTCTTCTTGAACCATGGCAGGAAGTGCTGTTTGAGAAAATCCACATACATTATGGAGTTCATCTTTAGCGCCTTCAGGGATCCTAAAGGGGCCGACAATCTCTCTCCCCATGATTCCAGCCCAAAACATTACTCCACCTCCTCCTTGTTGGCGCTGTAGCCGTGTTTGCGTGGGGTGTCCATCAACCAGCCATCCTCCACTCCATTCATCTGGACCATCGAGCGCTGCACGGCACTCATCCGTGAACAAAACAGTTTTGAAATCAGTCTTCATGTAATGTTTGGCCCACTGGAGCCGTTTCTGCTTGTGTGAAGTGGATAGAGGAGGTCGACAGGATGGCGTATGCACAGCTGCAAACCTCTGAAGGACCCTGCATCTTGTTGTTCGGGGGACGTTGGAGGCACAAGCAGCTTCAAAAACTTGTCTGCTGCTATGACAAGGCTTTTTTGCCGCTGCTCTTTCAACCTGACGTAATTGCCTGTAGGAAAGAGTCCTCAATTTGCCCTTATCAGCACGCACACGTGTGTACTGTGAATCAGCTACATACTTCTTGATTGCCAAGACACTTCATCCTGATCATCGCACAATGTTGATTGTAGTCATGCCTTGACCTAAACACTCCACAATTTGTTGCTTCTCAGCAGCCGACACATCCTTTTTCTTTCCCATTTTGGCAGAAAATGTAGGCTGCTTAATAATGTGAGAGAGCCTTCTTAAGTAGTCTTGCCTTTCATTGGACACACCTGCCAAACTAATTAGCACAGGTGTCTGCAATTGCTTACAGTGATATAAAGAGCCCTGACACACATCACCATCAATGAGTTTAACTGACAAACAAACAAATTCTTCCCTTATCACTCCTAAACACTTTTTGCATAATAATTTGGAACGCGGTGTACATGTGCTTTTCCACAAAACACCAGTGGTTCACGTAGTGAATCTTACAGTTCTAACTTGCCAACCGTGGTCTGTATGGAATTGTTCAATAAAGGGCCCAAAATTAAGATAACATAGATGGGAGAGGTCTCTATGAATAGGAATTCCTAAGTATTTGATACCCTGTGAGGGCCAGGCAAAGGGAAAGTTGGACTGGATGGAATCCTATATGGATTTAGGGAGGGAGACATCGAGGGCCTCAGACTTCGCTGCATTGATTTTAAAATTTTACCATGTAACAAAGTGATCTATTTCAGCCATAACAGCAGGGATGGATATATGTGATTGAGTGATATATACTAGGACATCATCAGCAAATAGAGAGCACTTGTACTCGGTGCCTCCCACCTCAATCCACCTAATATTGGGGTTATGGCGAATTGATGAGAGCAGGTGCTCCGTCACTAGGATGTATAAGAGAGGGGACAGAGGACATCCCTGCCTTGTCCCATTGGTGATTGTGAAAGGTGATGAAAATGTTCTGACGCACCCCCTGGGCCTTGGGACACCCGGAGCCGGACCCTTTTTGGTGAATGCTGGTGGTTGTAGTCTTCGTGGCGGCGATCCGGTTCCGTGGCTCAGGGCGGTCAAACCAGTGGCGGAACTATTTATGTGGTTTTGATGTTTAAATGTCCGACTACGCCACCCGTGGATTGCGGTCAGAGTGAACCGCCGCTACAGGGCAGACCGCTAAGGCTGGTGTTGTGGGTGCAGCAGAGCGTAGCATAACTCCCCACGGGAGGAGTATAGCCTCAGGGCAGTGTATGCGGAGGATGGGGGTGATGGTGCAGGGCAGCAGCAGTAACGACACGGAGTCAGTGATGCAGTTCAGGGCCTTTACTCACAGTTCTTATTATCCAGACCACGTCTGCAGGTAACGGCTGCCCACGTCGTACTGTGCTCACCAGGTGAGGGGCTCAGACAACTCCCAGATAACTTTGGAGCGCTTCACAGGACCCCCTTTGTGTGTCCTTTGTCTGGCCTTTCTTACCAACACTTCTGTCCGGCTGCCTCGGGCCTCCTCTTGGTAAACTTGGCGCCAGTTTCCCTGACCCTATGTGGTGCCTTCCTAGCGGGTGGAGCAAGGGGCTGCGCCACATAAAATGTCAGAGCCTCCGGTTTCTAGCTGAGGGTCGTTTCCTGCCTCCACTAGTTCGGGGACCGGTCTCCCCCTTTGGCCTGACCCCTCCACGCAGGTGGATTCGGGCGTGCGGTGGCGACTCGCCCGTCCGCACCCCTGGGATCCCTTCATTCCTCGTTCCTGGAGCCTTCTCCGCTCCTCTTCCTTCCTTCTCCCTCTTGCAGGCCTGGGCCTCTGTTACTAGGCCCGCCTCCGGAGCAGAGCTCATGCAGAGCCCCTGCTCCCTGCCACTTCTGCTCAGACTTCTCTGCACTGAACTAAGATGGTGCCCACCTTTTATACTCCCTTCTCAATGCACCCAGGAACTGCTTCCTCCCTGCTCCTGCACTGCAGGGTTCCCCTTCCTCAGTGTTCCCTCCCCCCACTCCAGCCAGGGACAGGGACTGTCGTGCCCATCTCAGGGGCATATTGGTCGCCCTGCCCCACGGCAATGTGGTGTAATGCATGCAGGTGTCGGGTCCTGATCCACACTCCATCCTTATCTGAGAGTGAGATATCACACCTCTGGGTGAGGTGCAATACGTCTGTAGCAACCGAGCCCTCGGTGCTACAGTTCCATTTATCTTCAGCCTAGGTGACGTATTGTGATACAGGGCCGTGATTTTGGCTATAAAAGGGTCCCCTAGACCCCTATCCCAAGCTTTTTAAGAGAATCATATATGGCGTGCCAGGAGACTCTATGGAATGCTTTCTCAGCATCCAACGAGAGTATCTACTTACAAATTTTTAACTGCATCTAGCCCAGGAAATACTTTGTGCCTAGTAGCAGTGTCTGCTAGTCAGCGGATTATCCCGGCTGTTAAGCAAGCTACACCACCTGTAGTTTGGACACTTAATTTTTTCAAAGGAAATGCTTCGGGACCACGGGATACTCAGTGAAGAGCATCAGGAGGCACCCCAAGGCATAGGGGCTGGGACTGGCACTAGGATGCCTTGCGGTGGACAGCCGAGCTCGATCCTTATAAAAGCTTTTTAACTGCAGCAGCTTTAGTGGACGCTACTGGAGCTGGAATTACGCGGCTGCTGGCATGAGACTTGCCCTCCAATAGATCCTTGTAAATGGATTTAAAGTGTATTCATTCAAATTAGAGGGACAATTTAAATTAAAAAGCTTAGAGCTGCCTCCACCACAGGGGGGCTCTCTCGACCCACCAGCGGACAGGCACCAGTATTGGGAGAGGGGGGCTGGCCGTCAGGGTTCACCGCGGCTCTGGCACAAACCCGGCGACACGGAGGTGGCACGGGCAGGAGCGGACTGGCCGTCTCGGCTTCTCACTTTTTGGATTTTAGAAGGGCATGACATGCCTATATCTGTGTCTCCCCCTCCTTTTACTCCTCCACCTCTTTTCTTTTCGCATGACTATATGTACTTGTCACTTTTCCATGTGTTAGTTGTGTCTTCTGAGCAGTTTGTCAGCTTTTGGACACCTTTGAAGGTGTTTTCTATGTGTTTCTATGTGTTTTTGTTTGCCTGCCATTGGTTTTAACGGTGTTCGAAGGTGTTCGACGAACAGTTCGACGAACAGTTCGGCGAACACACGGGTGTTCGACGAACCGAACCGAACTCGAACACTACGGGGGTGGCTCAACACTAGTCCTTAGTTCTTTTAGGGACCCCTCCCTAAATGCTTTAGGTTTTCGTTCAGACTAGCCGAGGACTAAGGCGGGTCTGTTCGCTAGGAACAGGCAGCCCGCTACATCGTAGGGATTCAGCTTAGTCTTACTGTAGGGACAGCTTTCCCCTATCTTTCCTTAGTGCATGTTGCAGATCATAACAGTAAGTCCAGCCCAAAAAACTAAAAGGAAAGAAATTCGGGGATCAGTATGGTTTCCGTCCAGGATTTGGCTCAATGCCTGCAGGGATTGTCTCTGGAGGTGGCCGAGCTTCAGCAACATGTGAGTAGCTGTTCTGTCGAACCCAAGGTAGGACTGCCTGATGTTTTTTATGGTAAACAGCAAGATTTTTTCTCCTTTAAAAATGCTAGTTTGTTATATTTTCATTTGAGACCGAGGTCCTCTGGGAATGAATCACAGCGCATTGGTTTTATTATGTCACTTTTGAGCAATGAACCACAGGGGTGGGCCTTTTCTCTCCAACCTAGTGATCCATGTTTAAGGTCTATTGAAGAATTTTTTTCTGCTATGGGGTTATTATATGACGATCCTGATCGAATCTCATCTGCTGAGGCAGAACTCAGGCGTTTGAATCAGGGGTCAGGTGATGTTGAAAATTATTGCACACACTTCAGGAGATGGGCTTCAGAAGTTAAATGGAATGATCCTGCACTGAAATGTTTATTTCTTGCTGGTCTGAATGAAACGGTTAAGGATCTGCTAATTGCATTCCCTGCACCTGAGACTCTGCAGGATGCCATGCAATTAGCTGTTCGTGTGGACAGGAGACTGAGGTGCAGGCTGAATGAGGTAAAGACTCCTGTAATGTCAGTTCCTAGTCCCCAGAAAATCTGCTCAGACAGCGGAGAACCGACGGAGGTTGGGGCGATGTCACTCCGCTCTCAGGAAAGAGACCGGAGGTTCGCCGACGGATTGTGTCTTAATTGTGGTAAAGCTGACCATTTGATTAAGTATTGTGTGCGTCGTTTAAGTAAAGAAAAAAAAAAGGTCAGATACGCCCGTATAGCTTGTTTACGCTCTGCAGGAGTATTTCTTTCTGGGAGTACTACTTTGCAGGAAAATTTGATTGAATTTCAGGTATTTGTGGATTGTGGTTCAACACTTAATGTGATTGATAAAGGGTTTTTAGAAAACCTTAAATTGAAATCAAACCTTTGTCATCACCTATTTCTGTGATTGCAATTGATAACACTCCCTTGAAATGTATTACTCACAAGGTTGCTGCATTTCCCCTCACTATCAATGGAGTTCACCAAGAAATTTTGGACTTGGATGTTTTAGATAATTTACCCTCTCCGGTTGTTCTAGGATTGCCTTGGTTAAAACTGCACAATCCTTTACTGGACTGGTCTACTAATGTGATTAAGTCTTGGAGTCCGAAGTGCTATGATAAATGTTGTAATGGTCGCATTGCGGCTGTGGAAAAAGGGGAATTACGAGTACCTATAACGGATTTTTGGAGGCTTTTTTCGGAGGAGGAGTCGCTAGTTTTACCTCCTCATAGGGATCATGATTGCGCCATTGAGTTTGTTCGGGGAGCTACTCTTCCCAAGAGTCACTTGTTTAATCTGACTATCCCTGAAAGGCCTTGGAGGAATACATACAGACTAGCCTGGCTGCTGGTCACATTAGACCTTCTAAGTCGCCTGTGGCAGTTGAATTTTTCTTTGTTAAAAAAAAGGCCGGGGATTTACGTCCATGTCTGGATTTTCGTGAAATTAATAAGATTACCGTACGCAATTCCTACCCATTGCCATTAATTCCTGACTTGTTTAACCAGTTAGTGGGGGCCAACTGATTCTCTAAAATTGATCTCCGGGGGGCATACAATTTGTTACGAGTGAAGGAGGGTGATGAATGGAAAACTGCTTTTAACACTCCGGTAGGTCACTTTGAGAATCTGGTGATGCCTTTCGGTCTTACCAATGCACCTGCATTTTTTCAGAAAATTATTAATGACATCTTGAGACCTTTGGTAAGAATGTGGTTGTGTATTTGGATGACATTTTGATTTATTCACCAGATCTAGAGTCCCACTGGCAGAGTGTACGTGAAGTTTTGCAGTTATTGAGTGATAATTCACTCTTTGCTAAGCTGGAGAAATGTGAGTTCGCTGTGCAGAAAATTAGTTTTTTGGGCTACATTGTCTCCAGAGAGGGCTTTGAGATGGACCCTGTGAAGGTTCAGGCTGTGCAGGAATGGCCTAGGCCTATTGGTTTGAAATCTATACAGAGATTTTTGGGTTTTGCCAATTATTACAGGAAATTCATTAAGAATTTTTCTGTAATTGTTAAACCTCTAACCGATCTCACCAGGAAAGGTGCGAATACGGCCCAGTGGACTACTGAGGCCATTGAAGCATTTGAGTATCTCAAAGAGAGGTTCAGTTCTGCCCCTATCCTTATGCAGCCTGATGAGACCAAGCCTTTTTTGGTCGAGGTCGATGCTTCTTCGGTGGGGGTCGGAGCAGTTTTGTCTCAGGAGAACAAGGGTGGAGTACATCCTTGTGCCTTCTTTTCGAAAAAAATTTCGGAAACCGAACTGAATTATGACGTTGGAAATCGGGAGTTGCTGGCTATTAAACTCGCGTTTGAACATTGGCGTCATTTTTTGGAAGGCGCTAGATTTCCTATTCAGGTTTTCACAGATCATAAGAATTTGATCTATCTGGATGCTGCCAAGCGCTTGAAGCCCGTCAAGCTAGGTGGGCACTTTTTTTTTCTCGGTTTCATTTTTCTGTTACCTATATCCCTGGTACTAAGAATGTTAAAGTCGATGCTTTATCTCGCAGTTTCTCTCCTACGGTCGGTACTGAGGAGGAGGAGAGAATTTTACAGAAAGGAGTTGTGGTGGCGGCATTGGACTCCATTTTGCAGAATGGGATTCTGAAAGCTCAAGATGATGCTCCATCTAACACTCCCCATGGGAGGTTGTTCGTGCCTAGAGACTTTAAGAGAGATTTGTTTGTGGAGTGTCATGAGTCTCGGTTGGCAGGTCATCCACTAATTTCGGAGACTAAGAGACTTATCAGTCTCAGTTTTTGGTGGCCTGGATGGCAGAAGGAAGTCATCAAGTGGGTGCGTCAGTGTACTGTGTGTGCTAGGTCAAAGGCTTCACATATTCCTGCTGCGGGGTTGCTTTGCCCTCTAGAGGTTCCTAGTGCGCCTTGGACGCATCTCACAATGGATTTTATTACTGATCTTCCTGTGTCTGAGGGTTTTACTGTCATCTGGGTGGTCGTGGACCATTTTAGTAAGATGTGTCATTTGGTGCCATTCATTAAGTTGCCTTGCGCCAAGACACTCGCTAAGGCGTTTGTTAAGGAGATTGTCAAGCTCCATGGCGTTCCCACGGATATTGTTTCTGATAGAGGACCTCAGTTTGTGGCTCGCTTTTGGCGTGCTTTTTGTGACAGGTTGGGAGTCCATTCGTCATTTTCGTCTGGTTATCATCCTGAGTCTAATGGACAGACTGAAAGAAAGAACCAGGATGTTGAACAGTTTTTGCGTTGTTTTGTGGTGGACAATCAAGAGGTGTGGTCTGAGTTTCTGCCTCTCGCAGAATTTGCTCTTAACAATCAAACATCCTCCTCTGCTGGGTGTTTTCCTTTTTTTTGTTGCACTGGGAGACATCCGTCTTTTGATTCGTTCTCCAAATTGGGGTCGGAGGTGCCGGAGAAGGAGAATTTTTCCGGTGATTTGGAGAGACTTTGGACTAATGTACGTTGCAACCTTCAAGAGGCCAACAAGAAGTCCAAGAAGTATTTTGACAGGAAACATAAGGAGGTTTTGTTTACTGTCGGTGACATGGTTTGGTTGTCCTCGAAGAACCTGCGGTTGAGGATTCCCTCTAGAAAACTGGGTCCTAAGTTTCTGGGTCCATTTAAAGTGCTTCAGGTTGTTAACCCATCGGCTGTTAGGTTTGATGTCCCTACTTCCTGGAAGATTAATCCTGTGTTTCATGTTTCCTTGTTGAAAAAGGCTGATGTATCTGATAGGGACGCCAATGTCACAGTTCCCCCTGTGGTGGAAGACGGCGAATATGAAATTTCTCGTATCTTGAATTCTAGATGGCATAGAGGGAGATTACAGTATCTTGTCTCCTGGAAGGGTTTCGGTCCCGAAGACAACTCCTGGGTAAGGACGGATGATGTCTCTGCTCCTAGGCTTGTTAAAGCTTTCCACAGGAGGTTTCCGGATAGGCCTGGAGGATCCGGAGGATCCTCATAAAAGAGGGGGTACTGTTAGAACCCTCCTGTTTGTTTTTTCCATCTTGTGTTTTGCGGTCACGTGACCATCTGCCTTTATATTCCAGCTCCGCCCTCCTGGCTGTGCTGGACTTCAGTGTTTGACTGTTTCTCTAGCCAGGTGCTTCTGTGCCTTTCTCTGTCAGTTCGCTTGGTCCTTCTGGGACCTCTAGTACCTTTTGTCAGTTTGTCTTTTTGTGTTCTGCAATAACTTCTCTGTTTAGGAGGTGTCCCATTTTTGTCCCAGTCCTTAGTTCTTTTAGGGACCCCTGCCTTAATGCTATAGGTCTTCGTTCAGACTAGCCGAGGACTAAGGCGGGTCTGTTTGCTAGGAACAGGCAGCCCGCTACATCGTAGGGATTCAGCTTAGTCTTACTGTAGGGACAGCTTTCCCCTATCTTTCCTTAGTGCATGTTGCAGATCATAACAGCTCGCAAGCCCCATTTCCTTATGGATGATAGGGCATCATCCGCGATTGCTGAATCCCATAGACCTGCAGCAATTCAGTCATGAGCTGACCCCAAAAGCAGGCACCTTGATCTGAATGCACCCTTTGAGGACACCCATAAACCAGAATGAAATGCTTACAAATCGCCTCAGCTGCGGACTTAGCTGTCTGATCCTTGGTGGGAACAGCCACAGCAAACTTTGTAAAATGATCGGTCATGATTAGGCATGAATGATGACCACTTCTGGAGTACTCGACTGTTAGGTAATCTAACTTTAGTATCTCCAACGGGACAGAAGTCACAATTGTCTGAACAGGAGCCCTCTGTTCTGGTGACTTATTCAATTCACACAGCCGTCACCAAGCACACACCTCTTTCACAACTTCTTCTAAGCCTGGTGTGTACACGAACCGGTGTAACCATCGATAAGTCTTCTCAGGTCCAAAGTGTGCACCCCGTACATGAGCCCCTCGTGCAATGTCTGCAGCCACTGAGCCTGGGATTACCACCTGCCAACGGTACCCCAGCTCTGCCACTACATAAATCCAGCGATACAGTACCCCTTCCGCTATGGCCAATCAGTCCCACTGCTGTAGCAGTTTCTGCCCTTCTACGCCTAGACGAGCTCTCGCCTTTCCATCAGGCCAGGACTTTTGACTTTTGGCCATTTTTTTTACTCGCAGCAGCTCGGAGTCTGCATCCTGTAGATCGGCCTACTCCTGATGAGTCTTTCCCAACAGCATGGCGACCTGTGTCGCCACCCCACTTGAACGTGCCACGTCTATGAACACAGGTAATTGCCTCAGATCGGGGATCTCAGTATCCTCGAGATCATCAGCCACCACATGCTCGGGTGTGCCTCGAGTCACTCGTGACAATGCATCAGCATTGGAGTTCTCTTTACCAGAACGAAACCGAATACGGTAATTGAACTTGGACATCTGCGCCACCCACCTCTGCTCCAAGTCTCCCAGTTTGTGCGCCAGCGGATTATTGTCCGTCATCACGAGAACCTCTGAACCAGCCCGGTACTCTGCAAATTTCTCGGTCATGGCCCACACCAGGGCCAACATCTCCAACTTGAACGAGCTGTAATTATCTGGATTTCGCTCGGTGTCCCGTAGAGACCGGCTGGCGTACGCAATGACCCTCTCGCGCCCCTCTTGTTCTTGGGCTAACACGGCTCCCAGACCATGGAGACTCCCGTCAGTGTCAAGGGTGAAAGGTCGGTCAAAGCGTGCATACGCCAACAAGGGTGCCTGCACAAGGGTGGCCCGGATCCGATCGAATGCCTGTTGCTGTCGGTCCGTCGATCAGATAGGCTCAGGGGCGGACTGGCCCACCGGAAGATCGGGAAAACCCCCGGTGGGCCCGGGGTCCCGATGGCCATGCCCCCAAGCCCCGCCCCCCTACCCCACCTGGACCCTGTACAGAGAGCAGAGGGCCCCCCCGGTTCGCTAATCATATCGGCAGCACTGCCGATATGATTAGTGATGGGCCATCTGCAGTGGCAAAGAAGGGAGAGCAATCTCCCTGCTCTGCCTGCTGCCGCAGTGCCCCTCTCCCTCCTCTGCGCAGCGCAACACTGCCAGCGCGTGCGCAGGAGGTCAGTCTCAGGGCGATGACGTCATCGACCTGGGACTGCTTCCTGTGCGCACTGTGGAGGACTGACCCGGCGTCGCCCCAGGCAGCGGCAGCAGAATCTATGGGCTCCGACCAGGTATATATTATTGGAGCCAGCAGAATCTATGGGCTCCTACCAGGTATATATTATTGGAGGCAGGAGAATGTATGGGCTCCTGTCAGGTATATATTATTGGAGGCAGCAGAATGTATGGGCTCCTGTCAGGTATATATTATTGGAGGCAGGAGAATGTATGGGCTCTTGTCAGGTATATATTATTGGAGGCAGCATAATGTAAGGGCTCCTGTCAGGTATATATTATTGGAGGCAGCAGAATGTATGGGCTCCTGTCAGGTATATATTATTGGAGGCAGCAGAATGTATGGGCTCCTGTCAGGTATATATTATTAGAGGCAGCAGAATCTATGGGCTCCTGTCAGGTATATATTATTGGAGGCAGGAGAATCTATGGGCTCCTGTCAGGTATATATTATTGGAGGCAGGAGAATGTATGGGCTCCTGTCAGGTATATATTATTGGAGGCAGCAGAATGTATGGGCTCCGGTCAGGTATATATTATTGGAGGCAGCAGAATGTATGGGCTCCTGTCAGGTATATATTATTAGAGGCAGCAGAATCTATGGGTTCCTGTCAGGTATATATTATTGGAGGCAGCAGAATCTATGGGCTCCTGTCAGGTATATCTTATTGGAGGCAGGAGAATATATGGGCTCCTGTTAGGTATATATTATTGGTGTTATGATCTGCAACATAAACTAAGGAAAGATAGGGGAAAGCTGTCCCTACAGTAAGACTAAGCTGAATCCCTACGATGTAGCGGGCTGCCTGTTCCTTGTGAACAGACTTGCCTTCGTCCTTGGCTAGTCTGAACGGAGACCTATGGAATCAAGGGAGGGGTCCCAAAATGAACTAAGGACTGGGACAAAAATGGGACACCTCCTAAACAGAAGTTGTTACAGAGCAAAAAGGACAAACTGACAAAAAGTACTAAAGGTCCCAGAGGACCAAGAACTGACAGAGATAGGCACCGAAGCACCTGGCTAGAGAGACAGTCAAAACAACACTGAAGTCCAGCAAAGCCAGAAGGGCGGAGCTGGAATATATAGGCAGCTGGTCACGTGACCGCAAAACACAAGATAGCAAAAACTAACAGGAGGGTTCTAACAGTACCCCCTCTTCTATGAGGATCCTCCGGAAACCTCCTGTGGAAAGCATTAACAAGCCTAGGAGCAGAGACATCATCCGTCCTTACCCAGGAGTTGTCTTCGGGACCGAAACCCTTCCAGGAGACAAGATACTGCAATTTACCTCTATGCCATCTTGAATTCAAAATACGAGAAATTTCATATTCGCCGTCTTCCACCACAGGAGGAACTGTGACAGTGGCGTCCCTATTAGAAACGTCAGCCTTTTTCAACAAGGAAACATGAAACACAGGATTAATCTTCCAGGAAGTAGGGACATCCAACCTGACAGCAGATGGGTTAACAACCTGAAGCACTTTAAATGGACCCACAAACTTAGGACCCAGTTTTTTAGAGGGAATCCTCAACCGCAGGTTCTTCGAGGACAACCAAACCATGTCACCCACAGTAAAAAAAAACTCTTTACGTCAAAATACTTCTTGGACTTCCTGTTAGCCTCTTGCAGGTTACAACGTACATTAGTCCAAACTCTCTCCAAATCACCGGAAAAATTCTACTCCACCGGCACCGCTGACCCCAATTTGGAGAACGATCCAAAAGACGGATGTCTCCCAGTACAAAAAAAAAAAAGGAGAACACCCAGCAGAGGAGGATATATGATTGTTAAGAGCAAATTCTGCGAGAGGCAGAAACTCAGACCACACCTCTTGATTGTCCACCACAAAACAACGCAAAAACTGTTCTACATCCTGGTTCTTTCTTTCAGTCTGTCCATGAGACTCAGGATGATAACCAGACGAAAATGACGAATGGACTCCCAACCTGTCACAAAAAGCACGCCAAAAGCGAGCCACAAACTGACGTCCTCTATCAGAAACAATATCCGTGGGAACGCCATGGAGCTTGACAATCTCCTTAACAAACGCCTTAGCGAGTGTCTTGGCGCAGGGCAACTTAATGAATGGAACCAAATTACACATCTTACTAAAACGGTCCACGACCACCCAGATGACAGTAAAACCCTCAGACACAGGAAGATCAGTAATAAAATCCATAGTGAGATGCGTCCAAGGTGCACTAGGAACCTCCAGAGGGCAAAGCAAGCCCGCAGCAGGAGTATGTGAAGCCTTTGACCTAGCACACACAGTACACTGACGCACCCACTTGATGACTTCCTTCTGCCATCCAGGCCACCAAAAACTGCGACTGATAAGTCTCTTAGTCTCCGAAACTCCTGGATGACCTGCCAAACGAGACTCATGACACTCCACAAACAAATCTCTTCTAAAGTCTCTAGGCACGAACAACCTCCCATGGGAAGTGTTAGATGGAGCATCATCTTGAGCATTCAGAATCCCATTCTCCAAATCGGAGTCCAATGCCGCCACCACAACTCCTTTCTGCAAAATTCTCTCCTCCTCCTCGGCACCAACCGTAGGAGAGAAGCTGCGAGATAAAGCATCGGCTTTAACATTCTTAGTACCAGGGATATAGGTAACAGAAAAATGAAACCGAGAAAAAAAAAGTGCCCACCTAGCTTGACGGGCATTCAAGCGCTTGGCAGCATCCAGATAGATCAAATTCTTATGATCAGTGAAAACCTGAATAGGAAATCTAGCGCCTTCCAAAAAATGACGCCAGTGTTCAAACGCAAGTTTAATAGCCAGCAACTCCCGATTTCCAACACCATAATTCAGTTCGGTTTCCAAAAAATTTTTCGAAAAGAAGGCACAAGGATGTACTCCACCCTTGTTCTTTTGAGACAAAACTGCTCCGACCCCCATGGATGAAGCATCAACCTCGACCAAAAAAGGTTTTGTCTCATCAGGCTGTATAAGGATAGGGGCAGAACTGAACCTCTCTTTGAGATACTCAAATGCTTCAATGGCCTCAGTAGTCCACTGGGACGTATTCGCACCTTTCCTGGTGAGATCGGTTAGAGGTTTAACAATTACAGAAAAATTCTTAATGAATTTCCTGTAATAATTGGCAAACCCCAAAAATCTCTGTATAGATTTCAAACCAAGAGGCCTAGGCCATTCCTGCACAACCTGAACCTTCACAGGGTCCGTCTCAAAGCCCTCTCTGGAGACAATGTAGCCCAAAAAACTAATTTTCTGCACAGTGAACTCACATTTCTCCAGCTTAGCAAAGAGTGAATTATCACTCAATAACTGCAAAACTTCACGTACATTCTGCCAATGGGACTCTAGATCTGGTGAATAAATCAAAATGTCATCCAAATACACCACCACATTCTTACCAATCAAAGGTCTCAGGATGTCATTAATAAGGTTCTGAAAAAATGCAGGTGCATTGGTAAGACCGAAAGGCATCACCAGATTCTCAAAATGACCTACCGGAGTGTTAAAAGCAGTTCTCCATTCATTACCCTCCTTCACACGTAAAAATTGTATGCCCCTTTGAGATCAATTTTTGAGAACCACTTGGCTCCCACTAACTGGTTAAACAAGTCAGGAATTAACGGCAATGGGTAGGAATTGCGTACGGTAATCTTATTAATTTCACGAAAATCCAGACATGGACGTAAACCGCCGTCCTTTTTATAACAAAGAAGAATCCGACTGCCACAGGCGACTTAGAAGGTCTAATGTGACCAGCAGCCAGACTAGTCTCTATGTACTCCTCCAAGGCCTTTCTTTCAGGGATAGTCAGATTAAACAAGCGACTTTTGGGAAGAGTAGCACCCGGAACAAACTCAATGGCGCAATCATGATCCCTATGAGGAGGTAAAACTTGCGACTCCTCCTCCGAAAAAACTCTCCAAAAATCTTGAATAGGTACAGGTAATTCCCCTTTTTCCACAGCCGCAATGCGACCATTACAACATTTATCATAGCACTTCGGACTCCAAGACTTAATCACATTAGTAGCCCATGCCAACAAAGGATTGTGCAGTTTTAACCAAGGCAATCCTAGAACAACTGGAGAGGGCAAATTATCCAAAACAACCAAGTCCAAAATTTCTTGGTGAACTCCATTGATAGTGAGAGGAAATGAAGCAGTCTTGTGAGTAATATATTTCAAAGGAGTGTTATCAATTACAACCACAGAAATAGGTGATGACAATGGTTTAGATTTCAATTTAAGTTTTTCCAAAAACCCTTTATCAATCACATTAAGTGTTGAACCACAATCCACAAATACCTGAAATTGAATCAAATCTCCCTGCAGAGTAGTACACCCAGAAAGAAACACTCCTGCAGAGCGTAAACAAGCTATACGGGCGTAACTGACCTTTTTCTTTTCTTTACTTAAACGACGCTCACAATACTTAATCAAATGATCATCTTTTCCACAATAAAGACACAAACCTTCGGCGAATCTCCGATCTCTTTCCTGAGAGCGGAGTGACATCGCCCCAACCTCCATTGGTTCTCCGCTGTCAGAGCAGATTTTCTGGGAACTAGGACCTGAAGTTACAGGAGTTTTTACATCATTGACCCTGGACCTCAGTCTCCTGTCAACATGAACAGCAAACTGCATAGCTTCCTGCAGAGTCTCAGGTGCAAGGAATGAAATTAGCAAATCCTTAACCCTTTCACTCAAACCAGCAAGAAATAAACATTTCAGCGCCGAATAAATCCATTTAACTTCTGAGGCCCATCTTCTGAAGTGAGTGCAACAAATTTCAACATCATCTGACCCCTGATTCAAACGTCTAAGTTCTGACTCAGCAGATGAGATTCGATCAGGATCATCATATAATAGCCCCATAGCAGAAAAAAAATCTTCAACAGACCTTAAACACGGATCATTAGGTTGGAGATAAAAGGCCCACCCCTGTGGTTCATTGCGCAACAGTGACATAATAAAACCTATGCGCTGTGATTCATTCCCAGAGGATCTTGGTCTCAAACGAAAATATAACAAACAAGCATTTTTAAAGGAAAAAAAATCTTGCTGTTTGCCAAAAAAAACATCAGGCAGTTCTACCTTCGGTTCGACAAAATGCGCTCCAGGACAGCTACTCACGTGTTGCTGAAGCTCGGCCACCTCCAGAGACAATCCCTGCAGGCGATGAGCCAACTCCTGGACGGAAACCATACTGATCCCCGAATTTCTTTCCTTTTAGTTTTTGTTTTTTTGGGCTGGACTTACTGTTATGATCTGCAACATAAACTAAGGAAAGATAGGGGAAAGCTGTCCCTACAGTAAGACTAAGCTGAATCCCTACGATGTAGCGGGCTGCCTGTTCCTTGGGAACAGACCCGCCTTCGTCCTTGGCTAGTCTGAACGGAGACCTATAGAATCAAGGGAGGGGTCCCTAAATGAACTAAGGACTGGGACAAAAATGGGACACCTCCTAAACAGAAGTTGTTGCAGAGCAAAAAGGACAAACTGACAAAAAGTACTAAAGGTCCCAGAGGACCAAGAACTGACAGAGATAGGCACCGAAGCACCTGGCTAGAGAGACAGTCAAAACAACACTGAAGTCCAGCAAAGCCAGAAGGGCGTAGCTGGAATATATAGGCAGCTGGTCACGTGACCGCAAAACACAAGATAGCAAAAACTAACAGGAGGGTTCTAACAATTGGAGACAGCAGTATCTATGGGCTCCTACCAGGTATATATTATTGGAGGCAGCAGAATCTATGGGCTCCTGTCAGGTATATATTATTGGAGGCAGCAGAATGTATGGGCTCCTGTCAGGTATATATTATTGGAGGCAGCAGAATATATGGGCTCCTGTCAGGTATATATTATTGGAGGCAGGAGAATATATGGGCTCCTGTCAGGTATATATTATTGGAGGAAGCAGAATGTATGGGCTCCTATCAGGTATATATTATTGGAGGCAGCAGAATCTATGGGCTACTACCAGGTATATATTATTGGAGGCAGCAGAATCTATGGGCTCCTGTCAGGTATATATTATTGGAGGCAGGAGAATGTATGGGCTCCTGTCAGGTATATATTACTGGAGGCAGCAGAATCCATGGGTTCCTGTCAGGTATATATTATTGGAGGCAGCAGAATCTATGGGCTCCTGTCAGGTATATATTATTGGAGGCAGCAGAATCTATGGGCTCCTGTTAGGTATACATTATTGGAGGCAACAGAATGTATGGGCTTCTGTCAGGTATATATTATTGGAGGCAGGAGAATGTATGGGCTCCTGTCAGGTATATATTATTGGAGTCTGGAGAATGTATGGGCTCCTGTCAGGTATATATTATTGGAGGCAGGAGAATGTATGGGCTCCTGTCATGTATATATTATTGGAGGCAGCAGAATCTATGGGCTCCTGCCAGGTATATATTATTGGAGGCAGGAAAATGTATGGGCTCCTGTCAGGTATATATTATTGGAGGCAGCAGAATGTATGGGTTCCTGTCAGGTATATATTATTGGAGCCAGCAGAATGTATGGGCTCCGGTCAGGTATATATTATTGGAGGCAGCAGAATCTATTGGCTCCTGTCAGGTATATATTATTGGGGGCAGGAGAATGTATGGGCTCCTGTCAGGTATATATTATTGGAGGCAGCAGACTCTATGGGATCCTGTCAGGTATATATTATTAGAGGATGCAGAATCTATGGACTCCTGTCTGGTATATATTTTTGGAGGCAGCAGAATGTATGGGCTCCTGTCAGGTATATATTATTGGAGGCCGGAGAATGTATGGGCTCCTGTCAGGTATATATTATTGGAGGCAGGAGAATGTAAGGGCTCCTGTCAGGTATATATTATTGGAGGCAGCAGAATCTATGGGCTCCTGTCAGGTATATATTATTGGAGGCAGCAGAATCTATGGCCTCCTGTCAGGTATATATTATTGGAGGCAGGAGAATGTATGAGCTCCTGTCAGGTATATATTATTGGAGGCAGCAGACTCTATGGGCTCCTGTCAGGTATATATTATTAGAGGATGCAGAATCTATGGGCTCCTGTCTGGTATATATTTTTTGGAGGCAGCAGAATCTATGGGCTCCTGTCAGGTATATATTATTGGAGGCCGGAGAATGTATGGGCTCCTGTCAGGTATATATTATTGGAGGCAGGAGAATGTAAGGGCTCCTGTCAGGTATATATTATTGGAGGCAGCAGAATCTATGGGCTCCTGTCAGGTATATATTATTGGAGGCAGCAGAATCTATGGCCTCCTGTCAGGTATATATTATTGGAGGCAGGAGAATGTATGAGCTCCTGTCAGGTATATATTATTGGAGGCAGCAGACTCTATGGGCTCCTGTCAGGTATATATTATTAGAGGATGCAGAATCTATGGGCTCCTGTCTGGTATATATTTTTTGGAGGCAGCAGAATCTATGGGCTCCTGTCAGGTATATATTATTGGAGGCCGGAGAATGTATGGGCTCCTGTCAGGTATATATTATTGGAGGCAGGAGAATGTAAGGGCTCCTGTCAGGTATATATTATTGGAGGCAGCAGAATCTATGGGCTCCTGTCAGGTATATATTATTGGAGGCAGCAGAATCTATGGCCTCCTGTCAGGTATATATTATTGGAGGCAGGAGAATGTATGGGCTCCTGTCAGGTATATATTATTGGAGGCAGCAGACTCTATGGGCTCCTGTCAGGTATATATTATTAGAGGATGCAGAATCTATGGGCTCCTGTCTGGTATATATTTTTTGGAGGCAGCAGAATCTATGGGCTCCTGTCAGGTATATATTATTGGAGGCAGGAGAATGTAAGGGCTCCTGTCAGGTATATATTATTGGAGGCAGGAGAATGTAAGGGGTCCTGTCAGGTATATATTATTGGAGGCAGCAGACTCTATGGGCTCCTGTCAGGTATATATTATTAGAGGATGCAGAATCTATGGGCTCCTGTCAGGTATATATTATTGGAGGCAGCAGAATCTATGGGCTCCTGTCAGGTATATATTATTGGAGGCAGGAGAATGTATGGGCTCCTCTCAGGTATATATTATTGGAGGCAGCAGAATCTATTGGCTCCTGTCAGGTATATATTATTGGAGGCAGGAGAATGTATGGGCTCCTGTCAGGTATATATTATTGGAGGCAGCAGAATCTATGGGCTCCTGTCAGGTATATATTATTTGATAATCATGCCCATTGCCCAGCTCCCTCCATATGTTGATCTCCAGCCAGATAAAACAAGGCAGCTGGGGGCTGGGATTCGCAGCATGGTAAGGCCCAAACGTTCTTGGCCCCCCACGCTGAAAATCGCAGCCCGCAGCTGACGTGCCACCAGGGCCGTGGGGTACTCGGCAGCCGGGCCTCTGGATGCCGGTCGGGGGATATCACCGTGGCTGGCCCGGTCCGTGGCCCAGGGCGGTCACTCAAAAGGGGGAATATTTTTATATGGGGTTTTTGGGATTGTTCATGACGCCACCTGTGGTGCCTGGTGAGGATCACCAGCGCTGTAACAGTCCTCTGAGGCAGATGTTAGGGCAGCTTGTGATGGGACGGCTCCCCACAGGTGGAGCAGGCCTCAGGGCAGTAAAGTGACAGAGCGTGGGTTGCGCTGGGCGTTGTAGTGCAGGGGGAACAATGGCGCCGATGAAAGAATGGACGGAGGCAGTACAGTGCAGTCATCCGAGGCTTTACTCTCAATTCTTAAGACAGTCCACAGGTACGCTGTACAGGTGAAGGCCTCCCGCGTCGCACTGCGTTCACCGGGCAGGGGTTCAATCCTTCCTCAGGCAGCTTGGGAATACCTGGCAGAACCCCACTTTCTCGTGTTCCTATTTTGACCGACTTCACACTGGTCTTTCTCCCTCCTGCCCTGCGCTGCCCACTCTGAATCCTGTTCGGGTACTCTGAAGTGCCTCCTGTCCGTCGGAGTTACACAGACTTGCTTGACCCTCAGGGAACTAGAATGCGGCTACGATCCCTCTGTCTTCTGACAGATGCGGGGCGTATGGGTGCCGTCCTGCATGCGCCGTACCACCTAGGATCCCTTCTTAGAACGGAGCCTACTCCCTGCTCCCCTCCGGGGCCTCTAGACCAGGCCCTACTTGTGGAGCTTAGCTATTAATGAGACTCTGCTCCCGGACTGTTCTTCTGAACTGTCCCGAGCTGTTCTTCTGAACTGCTCTCCAGAACTATCTCACCACCACCCTAAGATGGCTTCCCTATTTTATACTCCTACCAAAGTGCTCCCTCTATCTACTTCCTCCACCCACACCCACTACTGGTTCCCCCTACCTCTGGGTTCCCCCCGCTCCAGCCAGGGTCAGGGCTCAGCAGCTGCGCTCTGCATGTTGCCCCTCCAGCTGGCCTGGAGCAGTGTAGTGTTGGATGCAGGTGTTTGGGGTTCCGTGCAGCACTCCCTCCTTACCTGAGAGAAGGGAGACACCACACCTCTGGGTGAGGTGCAGTACCTCTGTGGCGACTGAACCCTCAGGGGCGCCACACAGCAACCCCTGAAAATGGCGCATTCATCATAGCACCATTTCCAGGTGCTTTACCCGGCTCTTCCAGCGGCCCTGGTGGTGAGTGGCACCCTGGGTAATAATAGGGTTAGTACCAGGCCAGCTTTGTATTATCAGCTGGTACTAAGCCCGAAATTCATGGTGTCACGCCAAATTAGACATAGCCACCATAAATTTCTAGTAAACAGAAAAAAAAAAGCCAGAAATTTTTTTTTTATTAAAAATAAAACACATTTAGGGACTCCCTCTTTAATAAAGAAAAATCCTTACTCCAACATAATCCATAGGTCTTCTGTCTTCAGCTCTGCTACTTCTTTGCCATCAGACAAATATGTCTGCTGACAGAGATGAGCAGGCACAGAATGACACTGGAGCACTGTTACTGTGTAGTACGGCACTATGTTTCTTTTTTTGTCATTTCATGCAGTGTAGAAATCTTGGGAAAAGTGTGGATTGTGCTCTGGAAGTGATCAATTATAGCTAACTATGTTATTTTCTGCGGAGATAAGTCCTGCATAGAAGATGTGATATCGGTCTGCAGATAAAGAACTTCACCTAGAGACATCACTGGTGAATATGTGTATTACCTATACACACACACTGACACTACATACAGAGCTCCTGTGCATAATGTCACTGGTGATCACTGTATTACCTCTACACTGACACTATATACAGAGCTCCTGTGTATAATGTCACTGATAATCTCTACATTATCTGTACACTGACACTATATACAGAGCTCCTGTGTATAATGTCACTGGTGATCACTGTATTACCTTATACACACACACTGACACTATATACAGAGCTCCTGTGCATAATGTCACTGGTGATCACTGTATTACCTCTACACTGACACTATACACAGAGCTCCTGTGTATAATGGCACTGATAATCTCTACATTATCTGTACACTGACTCTATATGCAGAGCTTTTTTGCATTTTCATTATCAGTCACGATCTGGTGCCATTATGTGCCATGGTCATGGCGTGGCGGTATTTGTCCCTCGTATGTGGTATTATTCGGACAGTCACTATGTGGTGGTAATATGTGGTCTTCTCATGGTGTGGCAGTATATATACCTTGTACTTGGTAGTATTTGATAACTATGTGGTGGTATGTGTTCTGGTCATGGTGTGGCGGTATTTCTCTCTTCTATATGGTATTATTAGTCTAGGTATAGTGGATTGTTGTCAGTCATTTGTTTTTTTTGTATATTAAGAATGGGAACATTCTTTATTTGCAATACATATTAAATACTTGGATGTTTAACCTCTCCCTGTGTTGTGACTACTACACAGCAGGAGAGATGCACGTCAGCTCAAGACGCCAAAAATAAGCCGTCACACAGCCCCAGATCCAAAAAAATGAGAACACTACGATGCACAGAACATGGCGCGAAAAGTGTGATTTTTTTTTTTTCAAACTTGTGAATTTGTTTTCACCACTTAGATACCAGTAAAGGTATACATGTTTGGTATCTACGAACTCGTACTGACCCGTGGCATCACACTGTCACGTCGGTTTTACCATGTAGTGAACATGGTGACTAAAAAACCCAATAAACAAACGTGTAATTGCACTTTTTTTGCAATTTTACTGCACTTGGAATTTTTGTTGCCATTTCCCTGTACACTATATGGTAAAATAAATTATTGCATCTGAAAGTACAACTCGTCCCGCAAAAAAACTGTCTTTCCTGCTGCTACAGACTTTTATATGACTACAATTTACATTCTGCTGCTTACACAAACATTTTTGCAGTTTACAAGACACTTCTTACACTTGCTTGCACCCAGGTTTCATGTGAAAGAGTGTTCTCAAAGCTGAAAATTGTAAAAAATCGTCTGAGGTCTTCGATTGGACAGGAGCTTTTAGAGTCACTCCTTCTGTTGAACATTGAGTATGTCATTTCAAGGAACTTAGACTATGATGACATTATTAATACGTATGCAATGTCATCTTCTGTTCTGAAAAAAAAACTTTTGTAATTTTGCTGCTAAATGACTGTTAGTGTGTGTTTATTTGTTTTGGGCCTTTCACTAACAATTGAATGGTACTGTATTATAGAGGAGAGGAAAAAGTGCAGTACAAACTTCCAAAATGCTTACAGAATTCTTCAAGTTTTCCCAGTGGGCCAAGTTTGGTGCTGCTACAATGATGCTGGCTGCTGGGATGCTAGATAGATGCAGGTTCAATTTGTGGCACTTATACTTTAAGAGAATGTACCTTGAAAGTATTTATTGTTATTGTTCTGCTATGGCACTTTATCACACACTGATGTGAATTAGATAACAGTGTTCCTCTTTTGCCAGGAGTGTTTCTTTAGTTTGTTATTTATTCATCATATTGGTTATTTATTGGTTAATATAGTTGATTCATTTTGAAAGAGTTTGTGGACTTATGCTATTCCTATATACGGTAACTGCATGGTGCTGGTGGGCCCCAAGATTGATTTTTTCCTGGAGGGCCCCAGGTACTCCAGTCCGGCACTGAATAGGCTGGTTTCTGGGCCCCTGTGCCGTCCCTCTCAACAGCTCATTCAGTGGTTCAGCCACTTTGGTGAAGTCTTTCACAAACCGACGGTAGTATCTGGCTAAACCGAGAAAGGCCCGAACTTCCTTCAGGGTCTTGGGCGTGGGCCACTCATGAATGGCCTCAATTTTACTCGCTGCCAGCCCCACACCCTCAGCCGATACTACATGCCCCAGATACTCAATCTGTGTCCGGAACATGTGACACTTTTTGGGCTTGATTTTAAGTCAATTATCTCTCAGTCGGTGCAACACTTGCCAGAGATTTTTCAGGCGATTGTCGAACGAATCTCCGAATATACTCACATCGTCCAGATAGATTAATACGGACTCGAAGTTGTAATCACCCAAGCAATACTCCATCAACTACTGAAATGTTCCTGGGGCATTAGTCAGTCCGAAGGGCATTCGGTTAAACTTATACAGACCCATCGGTAAGATGAATGCTGTCTTTTGCCAATCTCGAGCCGCCATGGGCACCTGCCAGTAGCCACTGGCCAGGTCAAGTGTGGAAAAGTACTTTGCCTTTCCCAGGGCAGACAGGGATCCTCGATTCTTGGTAATGGGTAGGAGTTACGTACAATATGTGCATTTAGCTTGCGGTAATCAACACAAAATCGTATGGACCCGTCCTTCTTCCGTACCAACACGACCGGTGCGGCCCAAGGACTCTGACTCGGGCGAATCACCCCATTATCCAGCATTTGCACTATCATCCCCTTGATCTCTTGGTAAAGATTCGGTGGGATCTGGCGATATCTCTCCCGAATTGAGGGAGTGTTTCCCGTGGGTATCTCATGTTCCACTGCCTTCGTGCAACCAAAGTCTTCATCTCCCTTGGAGAAAGCAGCCTGATACTCCCACAGTGTAGCCTCCAGTCTGTGCGCCTGCTCAGATGTCAACTGAGACTCATCCACTTCCATAATCTCCATAATCTTCCTGTCATTCCATGCAGGTGTGAGGGACTCTTCTGCTGCCGTCTGCATTGACAGGGTCCAGGCGGTCTGGTGTTCTGCCCTCAGTGTGAACTGACTTTTAGGAATGACTCATTCGCCACATACATATACATCAGCCAGCTTAGTGCCCACCGCCAGAGTCACCTCATGATTCTGCAGATTCAGACACCTTACTGGTACACTTCCATTTTGTACAATGGCCAACGTTCGGACTATCATCGGACTATCCATATCTTCTGACCGACCCACCGGTTCCAGAACCACCTCCACACCGTTCAGTTTTCTGTGTGTCCCTACGCAACGCAACGCAAGCTTCTCTTGACCTGGGGCGATCACAACAGCAGACCCGCGTGTGACATACACCACTCCCACTGTTATTCCTTCTGTCAAACTTTTCTGAATACCACACGAACGGACCACCTGCTGGAGGGCTCTCTAAGTGGCTTTGTCGGGTGTTGCCTGTTTCCAATACCTCGGACCATAGCGCTCAAACAGAAGGGAATCCAGCTTTCTTAGGATATTCATTCCCAGAACCACCGGGAGGTTCGGCCTCGCCTGTGTCTTCACGAGTACCACTCCTTTGGTTCCCAACTCCTGGCCACACAGCTGTACCTTCATCCATGCAATGCCCGCAACTGGAATTTCCTCATTATTAGCGGCCTTCAGCCTTAACAGATGTCCCGTCTCCAGTTTGACAGTTTCCTCGAAGTGCACCTTGAAAAATTCCATCGGCATGGTCATCACCTCCGATCCAGTATCCACCAAGCACGCCACCTTCTTTACTGCAAACTGCACCTCCAGAGTGGGACTCTCCGCAATCAGATCTTCGGTACAGACTTTGGAAGTTGACTTTCGTTCCTGCCTCGCCGTATGCCCAACTACAGCGAGGGCCTCTCTTTTACCGATGCCGGGACTTCAACTGGCAGGTTCTTCTGGCAGTCTTGCTGTATATGACCGAGTTCTCGGCATCGCCAACATTGAACCGGTCTTCTTGCCCTACCTCCGGACGCCTCGGGTCTTAAAGCAGTCGACGTCCTCCCTGGGGTATAAGGTGATTGCCCATACGGGGAATTAGAGGAATTAGTCGGCGCCGAGTATATCGGAGGCGTTTCCCGAACTCGCATCTGTTGTATCTGTTCCACGAAGCTTCCCACGGTTTTCTGGAAAGCCGCCAACTGTGCCTGGACAGGGTCTGATCTCAGCCCTCTCGTATCAGCTACCTGCAAGTTACTCCACTGTAGAGCGGGCTTCACTTCTAAGGTCCGTGCTACGGCCTCTTCCTGTATTTCAGAATAAGTGACACCAGGGGTACTCCGTGCCTACAGTAACAATTCACTCCTTAGCGTCTCACTCCGTATCCCCTCGATGAACTGATCCCGAAGAATGCTGTCGACATCGGCCTCAGTACCCACGGTCACAGGCAACTTCTATTTGATCTCCTGATGAAGTTTCTCCAACGCTATAGCATACTGAATCAGGCTTTCTCTGTCTCTCTGGGTCCAGGCGAAAAACTGCACTCTCAGCTGCCCTGCCGCCGCCACATAATCAAATGCTTTTTCCAATATCCGAATGATGTCATCGACCATCTTCCGCTTATCTTCGGATTTCAACAAGACAACTTTGCGGGCGTACCACTCCAGAGCATTTAGCGCAACTTCCGGCAGTAGTCGGGAGCTAACACCGTGCAAGGCAATGGCGTTCTTCAACCTGCCTACCCAATCATTGAGCAGCAAGTTGTATCCATCGAACTTGGCCAGGTGGTTAAGCAGTGCTCCCGTGGCGGAACAACCCACTAACTGATCTCCACCGGACACAACTGGGGAAGGGGGTTGACTGGCTACAAAAGACGTGGTAGTACCTTCTGCTCTGCTGGTACCATCCATAGCAAGCACCGTATCCTGCCGACTACGCCAAAATGTAACGACCGTAACGCCAGTCGTACGTGTGTGAGGATGAGATACGGCGCTGCTATAAATGACTCCAACCACGATATGGTACCAAACAAACTTCTTTTTATAACTTGCAATAAATAACAGTATTTCACTTCCAAACAAAGTATGGGCCACGACAGCCCAAAACAAAAACACAAGATACAATTTATGCAGCCTGAGAGATCCCAAGTGCCAGCTTCACGGACAGGAGAAGGAACTATCCCCAGACTGAACCACTTCCACCGCTATCCGGTACAGGGCAAACCCATAGTTCTACCGTGACCGTGACACGTGGTTCTCTCAGAAATACAATCTTACACCCTCCTCCCACCTAAATTACAAAAGATTCCAGGTACCCTGTTTTCCCCTTTATTTATATATATTTACATGATTAATCACTTGTATCAACACAACATTTACACAGTACACTGTCCTCTTTGCCAGCGCTCAGAGCGGACGCCCTGACAGAATATCCTCAAACAGAAAACTGAACTTGTTATTCTGACGTCCGCCCACAAGATTTAATCAGCTTCCTAGGTCACCGAATTCTCTGGTACAGGTGTAGGTGAAGATTCAGATTAGTCTCAGTAATATTTCACGGTGCTCTCCTATGGCATTCACGTTCACCAGAGTTTAGAAATACTGGAGCTCACACAGCCTCCATCAGTCCATCTGTAATCTCAGTAACAGGAATGTTCTTTGAGATGCTGCGAATCCTATCTAACTCTCCCTACCTATCTAAACAGTAGGTGACACGGTCACACATCAAAGTTTACTCATGGAGCCGCTTTCACTGGATCACACCGTCCAATTTGGGTCACTTTAGGTCGCCAAATCTCTTGTCTCTCTCAGGCAGCACGTCTCCACACAAAATCACCTCAGGAAAAAACGACCGCTATTTCTCCATCCTGTTTTCAGTGTTTTCTTCTCTTGTACATCGTTGACCTCTAGTGGCTGAACTAAGTTACTGCGGTATCATATCTTATAACTAGTGTTGAGCATTCCGATACTGTAATATCGGGTATCGGCCGATATTCGCGGTATCGGAATTCCGATACTTAATTCCGATACTTTTACAATATCGGATACCGGAATCGGAAGTTCCCATAATGCCTGCGCTCTGCAGTGTCTGTGAAGGATGACAAGTTGGATGGCAGTGCGATCCAGCCTGTCATCAGAATGCCATCCCAGCGGGGGAGAATTCTCCTGATTGTTTAAAAGCCGGCGGGCGGTATAAAGCCGCCGGCTTTTAAACAATCACACAGCCCCATACTGCTTCCCCGCAGCCTCCCACCCCGATCCTCCGCTCCCCTCGCCACCTCCCATCCCGATAGTAAGTTAGGACCGGGCGGGGAGCGCAGCTCCAAGGAGCGGGGAGCGAAGGACCCGGGCGGGGAAGCCGGCAGTGAAAAGACTTCACCGCCGGTTTTCCCGTTCTGTGCTGCGCTTTCCCGCCGGTTATTTCAAATGAACAGCTGAGGTATCAGCTGATGCCGATCAGCTGTTCATTTGAATTAGCCGCGGTGCCCTCAGAGGGTTCATGTGAGTTCATGCTTGACTGCATGAACTCACATGAACTTTCCCACGGCCGCACAGGTCAGCCTCACCTCCCAGACCCGTCATGATTAGTGTGTGTGCGGGGTGTGTGTGCGGGGTGTGTGCGCGATGTTTGTGCGGGTGTGCGCGGTGTCTGTGCGATGTGTGCGGGTGTGTGCGGGTGTGTGCGGTGTGTGTGCGTGCAGGCAGACATAGGCCGATGTGACACTACTACTCCCATCGGCCTATGTCTGTCCCCCGTCCACTCCTGCCAGCAGGATCAGCTCGATGGGAGCAGTAGTTCCCATCAGACTGATCCTGCTATTTAAATTGCCCTACTGTGTCCCCAATAAATGTTAAATACATGTCATTGGTGGCCAGTGGTTACCTAAAATAAATTAGTTCATACATTACCTGTCCCCGCCGATCGCCACCTAAAATAAAGTAAAAAATAAAAAACTACACCTATACTCACCAAGACACCTAATTCCCCGAAGCCATCGATCTCCTGTAATAAAATATAAAATAATAAACCACAACCTTATCCTTACCCCTCCGTAGCAGTCCACGAGTGTCCCACGAAGATCTCCAGTTCAGAGCAGCCACATAGAATGTGACCGCTCTGAACCGCTGCCGCCGCTAGAATGACAGGGCCGTAAGGGTTCACCAGAGTTAAGGCAGCGGTGCTCCGGTTAGCTGCTTTACGGCCCTGCTGTATCGTGAGAAATTCCCACGGTACAGCACTGCCGTAAACGAGGTCTCCGGAGCTGCGCTGACTGAATGCACTCCGGTGACCTCAGTCAGGGGCTCCCGCTGCCGGGAGCGGACGTGTTCCCGGCAGCGTGAGCTTACAGCAGCCATGCACAGCTGTCACCATCTCCAGATGTGACAGCTGTGCATGGGAGATCAGCGCAGGAACGTGGACAGGTAACTATTATTTTTAGTAAACTAAGAATTAAATAAAATTATGTGTTTTATTTCAAATAAATTATTTTTTTCTGGGTGTAGTGTGTTTTTTCTTTTTAACACTTTGTAGGTTAGGAATGGGGGTGTCTTATAGACGCCCATCATTACTAACCTGGGCTTCATGGCAGCTGGCGCTGACATGAACCCCACCACTATTACCCCCTGCCACCGCACCAGGGCAGCGTGGAAGAGCGAGGCTAAGTGCCAGAGTTGGCGCATCCTATGGATGCGCCATTTCTGGGGCGGCTGACGACTGGTGTTTCTAGCCTGGGAGGGGGCCAATATTCATGGCACCCTTCCTGGGCTATTAATATCAGCCCCCAGCTGTCTGCCTAGCCTTTGCTAGCTATTAAAATAGGGGGGACCCCACGTCATTTTTTTTGGGGGGGTCCCCCATTTTAATAGCTAGTAAAGGCTAGGTATTCAGCTGGGGGCTGATATTAGTAGCCTGGGAAGCTCCGTGGGTTTTACCCCCTTCCCAGGCTTCAAACATCTGCCCCAGCCGTCTGCTTAACCTCCGCTAGAGACTAAAATTATGGGGGATCCAACGCTATTTTTTTTTAAAATAAATCCATTATTTTAACACTAAATGACATTTGAGGAGTTAATAAAGATGCAGTCCCTAAATTATTATTTATTTTTTAATTAATTTTTCCCAAAACTTTTGACGTGGGCTTCGCCATATTTTTGTATGCCAGCCAGGTACAGCATCCAGCTTCTATGAACGCGCCATTTTCCGGGGAGGCTGCGGACTGCAATTTTCAGCGGGGGGCAGAAAGCTTGGGCCTCCCTGCGCTGCAGATTCCATCCCCCAGCTGCCTAGTTGTACCTGGCTGGACACAAAAATAGGGAGAAGCTCCACGTTTTTTTTTTTTTAATTATTTCATGAAATTCATGGAATAATTAAGAAAAAAAGGGCTTCCCTATATTGTTGTGTCCGGCCAGGTAAAAATAGGCAGCTGGTGGTTGGGGGCAGCCCGTTCCTGCCTGCTGTACCTGGCTGGACACAAATATAGTGCAAAGCCCCACGTCAATTTTTTTTTAATTATTTCAGGAAATTCATGAAATAATTAAAAAAAAATTATGTGGGGCTTCGCCCTATATTTGTGTCCAGTCAGGTACAGCAGGCAGGAACGGGCTGCCCCCAACCACCAGCTGCCTATTTGTACCTAGCCGGACACAACAATATAGGGAAGCCCTTTTTTTCTTAATTATTCCATGAATTTCATGAAATAATTAAAAAAAAAAATACGTGGGGCTTCGCCCTATTTTTGTGTCCAGCCAGGTACAACAAGGCAGCTGGGGGGCTGGAATCCGCAGCGCAGGGAGGCCCAAGCTTTCTGGGCCCCACCCGCTGCAAATTGCAGTCCGCAGCCGCCCCGGAAAATGGCGCGTTCATAGAAGCGCCATCTTCTGGCGCTGTACCCAACTCATCCAGGGCCCTGGTGCGGTGGCTCATTGGGTAATAAAGGGGTTAAGGCCAGCTTGGCATTATCAGCTGGCCCTAAGCCCGAAATTCATGGGGTCACGCCAATATTAGACATGACCACCATGAATTTCTAGTAAAGTATTTAAAAAAAACTCAAACACCCAGAAAAAAGTCCTTTAATTGAAATAAAGACACAATTCTTTATTGTTCTAAATTAAACCATACTTACAGTCACGCCCATTCCAGCTGAAGCCAACGATCTCCTGCAATAAAAGTAAAATAATAAAGCAACCTCATCCTTACCTTTCCATGGTTCCCAGGACAGCTTCAGCTCTGCTACATCGAGATGACAGGCTGGACCGCAGCAGAACGCTGCCATCCAGCCTGTCATCCCGCAGACACTGAGAAGCGCAGGCATGCTTGCGCACCTCAGTGTCTCGCTGTGACGGCATCCAGATGAGCCGAGGTCATGTCCAATGAACTTAGCTCACCTCATGCACGTCACTGACAGCGTGGGAAAATTCTCCTGCACTCAGCGCTTCAGCGTGAGAATTTTCCCACGCTGTCAGTGACGTGCATGAGGTGCGCCGAGTTCATTGGACATGACCTCACCTCATGCACGTCACTGACAGCGTGGGAAAATTCTCACGCTGAAGCGCTGAGTGCAGGAGAATTCTCCCACGCTGTCAGTGACGTACATGAGGTGAGCCGAGTTCATTGTCGGCTCATCTGGATGCCGTCACAGCCAGACACTGAGGAGTGGAAGTATGCCTGCGCTTCTCAGTGTCTGCGGGATGACAGGCTGGATGGCAGCGTTCTGCTGCGGTCCAGCCTGTCATCTCGATGAAGCAGAGCTGGAGCCGTCGTGGGAGCCATGGAAAGGTAAGGATGAGGTTGCTTTATTATTTTTCTTTTATTGCAGGAGATCGTTGGCTTCAGCTGGAATGGGCGTGATGGTAAGTATGGTTTAATTTAGAACAATAAAGAATTGTGTGTTTATTTCAATTAAAGGACTTTTTTCTGGGTGTTTGTGTTTTTTTTAAATACTTTACTAGAAATTCATGGTGGTCATGTCTAATATTGGCGTGACCCCATGAATTTCGGGCTTAGGGCCAGCTGATAATGCCAAGCTGGCCTTAACCCCTTTATTACCCAGTGAGCCACCGCACCAGGGCCCTGGATGAGTTGGGTACAGCGCCAGAAGATGGCGCTTCTATGAACGCGCCATTTTCCGGGGCGGCTGCGGACTGCAATTTGCAGCGGGTGGGGCCCAGAAAGCTTGGGCCTCCCTGCGCTGCAGATTCCAGCCCCCAGCTGCCTAGTTGTACCTGGCTGGACACAAAAATAGGGCAAAGCTCCACGTTTTTTTTTTTTAAATTCATGAAATTCATGGAATAATTAAGAAAAAAAGGGCTTCCCTATATTGTTGTGTCCGGCTAGGTACAAATAGGCAGCTGGTGGTTGGGGGCAGCCCGTTCCTGCCTGCTGTACCTGACTGGACACAAATATAGGGCGAAGCCCCACATCAATTTTTTTTAATTATTTCATGAATTTCCTGAAATGATTTAAAAAAAATTGACGTGGGGCTTCGCACTATATTTGTGTCCAGCCAGGTACAGCAGGCAGGAACGGGCTGCCCCCAACCACCAGCTGCCTATTTGTACCTGGTTGGACACAACAATATAGGGAAGCCCTTTTTTTCTTAATTATTTCATGAATTTCATGAAATAATTTAAAAAAAAAAATACGTGAAGCTTCTCCCTATTTTTGTGTCCAGCCAGGTACAACTAGGCAGCTGGGGGATGGAATCTGCAGCGCAGGGAGGCCCAAGCTTTCTGCCCCCCCCCCCCCCCCCGCTGAAAATTGCAGTCCTCAGCCACCCCGGAAAATGGCGCGTTCATAGAAGCTGGATGCTGTACCTGGCTGGCATACAAAAATATGGCGAAGCCCACGTCAAAAGTTTTGGGAAAAATTAATTAAAAAATAAATAATAATTTAGGGACTGCATCTTTATTAACTCCTCAAATGTCATTTAGTGTTAAAATAAAGGATTTATTTTAAAAAAAATTGACGTGGGGCTTCGCCCTATATTTGTGTCCAGCCAGATACAGCAGGCAGGAACAGGCTGCCCCCAACCACCAGCTGCCTATTTGTACCTGGCCGGACACCACAATATAGGGAAGCCCTTTTTTAAAAAAATTATTTCATGAAATAATTAAAAAAAAATTGACGTGGGGCTTCGCACTATATTTGTGTCCAGCCAGGTACAGCAGGCAAGAATGGGCTGCCCCCAACCACCAGCTGCCTATTTGTACCTGGTTGGACACAACAATATAGGGAAGCCCTTTTTTTCTTAATTATTCCATGAATTTCATGAAATAATTTAAAAAAAAAATGCGTGGGGCTTCGCCCTATTTTTGTGCCCAGCCAGATACAACTAGGCAACTGGGGGCTGGAATCCGCAGCGCAGGGAGACCCAAGCTTTCTGGGCCACCCCCGCTGCAAATTGCAGTCCGCAGCCGCCCCAGAAAATGGCGCGTTCATAGAAGCGCCATCTTCTGGCGCTGTACCCAACTCATCCAGGGCCCTGGTGCGGTGGCTCACTGGGTAATAAAGGGGTTAAGGCCAGCTTGGCATTATCAGCTGGCCCTAAGCCCGAAATTCATGGGGTCACGCCAATATTAGACATGACCACCATGAATTTCTAGTAAAGTATTTAAAAAAGCACAACACCCAGAAAAAAGTCCTTTAATTGAAATAAACACACAATTCTTTATTGTTCTAAATTAAACCATACTTACCATCACGCCCATTCCAGCTGAAGCCAACGATCTCCTGCAATAAAAGTAAAATAATAAAGCAACATCATCCTTACCTTTCCATGGCTCCCACGACAGCTTCAGCTCTGCTACATCGAGATGACAGGCTGGACCGCAGCAGAACGCTGCCATCCAGCCTGTCATCCCGCAGACACTGAGAAGCGCAGGCATACTTCCACTCCTCAGTGTCTGGCTGTGACGGCATCCAGATGAGCCGAGGTCATGTCCAATGAACTCAGCTCACCTCATGTACGTCACTGACAGCGTGGGAAAATTCTCCTGCACTCAGCACTTCAGCGTGAGAATTTTCCCACGCTGTCAGTGACGTGCATGAGGTGAGCTGAGTTCATTGGACATGACCTCACCTCATGTATGTCACTGACAGCGTGGGAGAATTCTCACGCTGAAGCGCTGAGTGCAGGAGAATTTTCCCACGCTGTCAGTGACGTGCATGAGGTGAGCTGAGTTCATTGGACATGAACTCGGCTCATCTGGATGACGTCACAGAGAGACACTGAGGAGCGCAAGCACGCCTGCGCTTCTCAGTGTCTGCGGGATGACAGGCTGGATGGCAGCGTTCTGCTGCGGTCCAGCCTGTCATCTCGATGTAGCAGAGCTGAAGCTGTCGTGGGAACCATGGAAAGGTAAGGATGAGGTTGCTTTATTATTTTACTTTTATTGCAGGAGATCGTTGGCTTCAGCTGGAATGGGCGTGATGGTAAGTATGGTTTAATTTAGAACAATAAAGAATTGTGTCTTTATTTCAATTAAAGGACTTTATTCTGGGTGTTTGTGTTTTCTTTTAACTTTGACTATGGGGTTAGTAGTCTTATAGACGCCTCTCCATTACTAACCTGGGCTTGATGTCAGCTGGCATTATAAGCTGACATCAACCCCAACCCTATTACCCCCTGCCACCGCACCAGGGCAGCGTGGAAGAGCGAGGCTAAGTGCCAGAATTGGCGCATCCTATGGATGCGCCATTTCTGGGGCGGCTGACGGCTGGTGTTTCTAGCCTGGGAGGGGGCCAATATTCATGGCTCCCTTCCTGGGCTATTAATATCAGCCCCCAGCTGTCTGCCTAGCCTTTGCTAGCTATTAAATTAGGGGGGACCCCACGTCATTTTTTTGGGGGGGTTCCCCCATTTTAATAGCTAGTAAAGGCTAGGTATTCAGCTGGGGGCTGATATTAGTAGCCTGGGAAGCTCCGTGGGTATTACCCCCTTCCCAGGCTTCAAACATTTGCCCCAGCTGTCTGCTTAACCTCCGCTAGAGCCTAAAATTAAGGGGAACCCCACGCCAATTTTTTTTTAAATAAATCCTTTATTTTAACACTAAATGACAAGTACAGTAAGCAACACTGTCACTGTACTTCATATATATGTGACTGACATGTTTCTATCTATCTAATCTATGTGTGATTCTCTATTCTTTCTATTCTAAATTGTCGGGTACAGATGCTGAATTGCCGGCCGCCTTTCTTAAAGAGACGGTGCATGAAAACACTATTATTTTTTTAAATAAATCCTTTACACTAAATGACAAGTACAGTAAGCAACACTGTCACTGTACTTCTTATATATGTGGCTGACATGTTTCTATCTATCTAATCTATGTGTGAAGCTCTATTCTGTCTGTTATAAATTGTCGGGTACCGCTGCTGAATTGCCGGCCGGCTTTTTTAAAGAGACGGTGCACGAAAACACTAATATTTTTTTTAATAAATCCTTTACACTAAATGACAAGTACAGTAAGCAACACTGTCACAGTACTTCATATATATGTGACTGACATGTTTCTATCTATCTAATCTATGTGTGAAGCTCTATTCTTTCTGTTGTAAATTGTCGGGTACCGGTGAATGCCGCTGATGAATTGCCGGCTTTTCATGTCATTCTACATTATTCTTAGTTGTTTTACTTCATGTAGAATTAACCTACAAGGAAAGAAAGGGTTTATTTTCATTCCGATATTTGTGTCCCATTGACTTGCATTGGTTTCCGGTATCGGAATCGGCGATATCCGATACTTTTTGGTTATCGGCCCGATCCAATCCGATACGATATTTCCTGATATCGGAAGGTATCGCTCAACACTACTTATAACAGAAAACATTAACATACTACACAACCAAGCATATCAACCCCTTTACGACCTATCACATATAGTAGGTACGTCATATGTCGCCTCTCTCCCTCTGATGCGGGCTCCAGAGCTGAGCCCGCATCTTTTTGGGCACATGACAGCTGATTGGAAACAGCCGCAGGTGGAACTACGATCCATCTGCAGCTGTTAGCATGTTAAATGCCTCTGTCAATCTCTGACAGTGGCAATTAACCCCTTTACAACCCAAGGTGGTTTGCACGTTAATGACCAGGCCAATTTTTACAATTCTGACCACTGTCACTTTATGAGGTAATTACTCTGGAACGCTTCAACAGATCCCCCTGATTCTGAGAATGTTTTTTCTTGACATATTGTACTTCATGATTTTGGTAAAATTTCTTCGATATCACTTGCGTTTATTTGTGAAAAAAATGGAAATTTGGTAAAAATTTTGAAAATTTAACAATTTTTAAAATTTTAATTCTTATGCCCTTAAATCAGAGAGATATGTCACACAAAATAGTTAATAAATAACATTTCCCACATGTCTACTTTACATCAGCACAATTTTGGAACCAAAATTTTTTTTTATTAGGGAGCTATAAGTGTTAAAAGTTGACCAGAGATTTCTCATTTTACCAGCAAAATTTACAAAAACATTTTTTTAGGGACCACATCACATTTGAAGTGACTTTGAGGGGTCTTTATGACAGAAAATACCCAAAAGTGACACCATTCTAAAAACTGCACCCCTCAAGGTGCTCAAAACCACATTCAAGATCTTTATTAACCCTTCAGGTGCTTCACAGGAATTTTTGGAATGTGGAAGAAAAAAATGAACATTTAACTGTTTTCACAAAAATGTTACTTTAGACCCAATTTTTTTTATTTTCGCAGGGGTAACAGGAAAAAATGGACCCTCAGATTTGTTGTGCAATTTCCCCTGAGCACGCAGATACCCCATATGTGGGGGAAAACCATTGTTTGGGCGCACAGCATGGTTTGGAAGGGAAGGAGCGCCATTTGACTTTTTGATTGGAAAACTTGCTTGAATAATTAGTGGATGCCATGTTGAGTTTGGGGAGCCCCTGATGTGCCTAAACAGTGGAAACCCCCCACAAGTGACACCATTTTGTAAATTAGACCCCTCAGGGAACTTATCGAGATGTGTGATGAGCACCTTGAACCCCCAGGTACTTCACAGAAGTTTATAACATTGAGCCGTAAAAATAACATTTTCACATTTTTCCCACAAAAATGTTTTTCAGCCCCCAATTTTGCATTTTCATAAGTGTAACAGGATAAATTGCACCATGCAGTTTGTTTTGAAATTTCTCCTGAGTAAGCATATACCCCATATGTGGGGGAAAACCACTGTTTGGGCGCACGGCAGAGTTCGCAAGGGAAGGAGCGCCATTTGACTTTTTGAATATAAAATTTGCTTGAATAATTAGCGGACGCCATGTTGCGTTTGGAGAGCCCCTGATGTGCCTAAACAGGGGAAAACCATTGTTTGGGCGCACAGCATGGTTTGGAAGGGAAGGAGCGCCATTTGACTTTTTGATTGGAAAATTTGCTTGAATAATTAGTGGATGCCATGTTGAGTTTGGGGAGCCCCTGATGTGCCTAAACAGTGGAAGCCCCCCACAAGTGACACCATTTTGTAAATTAGACCCCTCAGGGAACTTATCGAGATGTGTGATGAGCACCTTGAACCCCCAGGTACATCACAGAAGTTTATAACATTGAGCCGTAAAAATAACATTTTCACATTTTTCCCACAAAAATGTTTTTCAGCCCCCAATTTTGCATTTTCATAAGTGTAACAGGATAAATTGCACCATGCAGTTTGTTTTGAAATTTCTCCTGAGTAAGCATATACCCCATATGTGGGGGAAAACCACTGTTTGGGCGCACGGCAGAGTTCGCAAGGGAAGGAGCGCCATTTGACTTTTTGAATATAAAATTTGCTTGAATAATTAGCGGACGCCATGTTGCGTTTGGAGAGCCCCTGAAGTGCCTAAACAGTGGAAACCCCCCAACAAGTGACACCATTTTGGAAACTAGACCCCTCAGGGAACTTATCGAGATGTGTGGTGAGCACCTTGAACCCCCAGGTGCTTTACAGAAGTTTATGACATGGAGCCGTGAAAATAAAAAAATCTAACTTTTTCCACAAAAATGATGTTTTAGCCCCAATTTTTTTATTTTCACAAGGGTAAGAGGAGAAAATGGACCCCAAAAACTTTTGTGCAATTTCTCCTGAGTATACCAATACCCCATATGTGGGGAAAATACAGTGTTTGGGGTCACAG
The DNA here is from genome assembly GCF_046119375.1 of Phyllobates terribilis. Lineage (NCBI taxonomy): Eukaryota > Metazoa > Chordata > Amphibia > Anura > Dendrobatidae > Phyllobates > Phyllobates terribilis. Next base: position 37,751,019 of record NW_027362761.1, on the reverse strand, counting down.
CAGAGTTCAGAAGGGAAGGAGCACTGTGTGACTTTTTGAACGCAAAATTGGCTGGAATCGAGAGCGGACGCCATGTCACGTTTGGAGAGCCCCTGATGTGCCTAAATAGTGGAAACCCCCCACAAGTGACCCCATTTTGGAAACTACACCCCTCAAGGATTTTATCAATGGGTATAGTCAACATTTTGAACCCAGAGGTAAGACACAAAATTTGATAACATTAGGTCATCATCATATTGAATAAGTTGTCATTAGTCTTGACCGCAAGTGCTCGCTACTTGAGTTTGCATCGGGTACTCAGGTATGCACCATGTATCGCGGGTGCTCGAGTGACATGCTCGAGTCCCCGCCCGCATGTTTCACGATTATTAGACACCCAAAAAAAACCATGCGGGGATCGCTCGTGCATGGCAGGCAATCCCCGCAAGGTTTTTTTGGCCGCAAAGCATATGGGGCGGAGACTCGAGCATGTCACTCGAGCACCCGCGATACTTGCGCACAACACTAGCCGCCATATCGTCATCTTTTTTTTTTTACTTTTGAAAAAAATCCCAACCCTAACCCCAGCCCAACCCTAACACTAGCCCAACCCTAACCCTAGCCCAACCCTAACCCTAGCCCAACCCTAGCATCATCCTAACCCTAGCCCAACCCTAACCCTAACCCCAACCCTAACCCTAGCACAACCCTATCGCAACCCTAACCCTAGCCCAACCCTAGCCCAACCCTAACCCCAACCCTAGCCCAACTCTAATCCCAACTCTAACCCCATCCCTAACCCTAGCACAACCCCAGCCCAACTCTAACCCTAACCCTAGCACAACTCTAACGTTTTTGCATCGCCATATTTTGAGAGCTATAATTTTTCCATATTTTGGCTGACAGAGTCATGTGACAGCTTGTTTTTTGTAGAATGAGTTGATGTTTTTATTGGTACCATTTTCAGGCACGTGACATTTTTTGATCGCTTTCTATTCCTATTTTTGGGAGGCAGAATAAACCAAAACCAACAATTCAGGAATTGTTTTTTTTTTTTTAAAAATATGCTATTCCGCGTGTGGTAAAATTGATAAGGTAGCTTTATTCTTCGGGTCAGTACGTTTACAACGGTACCACATTTATATAGTTTTTCTATGTTTTGGCTCTTTTACACAATAAAAGCTATTTTATAGAAAAAAATATTTTTTTGCATCGCTTTCTGAGAGCTATGACTTTTTTATTTTTCGGCTGATGGAGCTGTATGGTGGCTTGTTTTTTGCAGGACAAGATGACGTTTTCAGCGATACCATTTTTATTTATATTCGTCTTTTTGATCGCGTGTTATTCCATTTTTTGTTTGGCGGTATGATGATAAAGCATTGTTTTTTGCTTCGTTTTTTATTTATTTTTTTTTTACCGTGTTCACTGAAGGGGCTAACTAGTGGGACAGTTTTATAGGTCAGGTCGTTCCGGACGCGGAGATACCAAATATGTGTACTTTTATTGTTTTTTTTTTTTTCATAATATTTATTGATGGGTACATTCTATTTTTATTTTTGGTGGATTCTTTTTTTATTTTTTTTTTATATTTTTACAAATTTTTTTTTTTTTTCACTTTAACACTTTTTTTACTTTTATTCTTTGTCCCCTCTGGGACTTTCACTTTTTTCATTCTGATCACCTGTATAGCATAGGGATGGAGCACCATCCCTGTGCTATGCAGGCTGTCAGCGCTGCAGATGCAGAAGATACTTTGATCATGCACTGCGCTTGACCAAAATATCTCCCTGCTGTCTGGTGACCCAGATGTTGTCATAACAACATTCGGTCATCATGGCAACATCCGGGAAGCCGCGGCAGACATCGCTGTCTGCGGGACCGCTCCCTGCACATAGCACCGGGTGTCAGCTGTGACAATCAGCTGACATCCGGCGGCGATCGCGCCCGCACAGCCTGTGTGCAGGCGCGATCGCAAAGACATACTAATACGTGTCAGGCTCTTAAGTCCCAGGGCGCAGATAAGTATTAGTACGTCTTGGGCTTTAAAGGGGTTAAAATAAGCGCCCTGGAAGCATGTCACAAACCATGCTCATCGGCGCTCTTGTCACATGATTGCAGGGTTTCCCATGGGTTAGCATGACAACTGGGGGTTTGCAGGAGACCCCCGTGCTTATCATTGCAGATCTGCTATAAGCACCGCCCTGTGGCCGGCGTTCATTGCAGATGAACACACAGCTAAATAGGACGTACCGGTATGTCGAATATCGGGTAGGGGTTAAAGGTGTTTATGATTTTCTACATCTCAGTTGGTTCGGGCCTGAAGATGTCAAACTAGGATTTCTGTATAACCTGCAAGTACTGACACTGTACAAGTTAGTCATGCAGCGACTGCAATGCAACCTTGAAGAGCCAGAAATCACAGATGGCCCTAGCTGCTGCAATCTTTGAAACACTCCTTAAACAAACAATTATGCAGGGAAACAGCTACTTAGCATCTGCAATACAACCTGTGCTTCTCAAGGTTGCCTTCATGAGGTCAAGTAAACACCTTTAAAATTCATTTTGAACAGGACTTGAGGGGCAGTTCTTGGCATATGTGCTATTCAGGGGCGGAACTACCGCCCGTGCAGCCGGTTCATTGAACGGGGGCCCCGAGGGAGAGGGGGCCCCTCCAGCCTCCAGCAGGGCCGCCATCAGGGCAGTCCTGACTCCAGTATGGGGCCCGGCCGGTAGGGGCCCCCTCGGGGGCCCCCCTCTTGTGCGTCTCTCTCCTCATGGGGCCCCCGGCCCCATGCTATGCGCCGGGTCCGGGACTTTTCAGCGCTGAGCTGCGCTGTTGCAGCAGCGCCTTCATGATTCCCCTGACTTCCGGTCATGTGACGGTGCCGTCACATGTCCGGAAGTCAGGAGAACCTGCTGTCAGCGATTTGGACGAGCGCCAGGATTCTGCAGGGATCGCATGGGGGTAAGTATAACAAGTTTTATTTTTTTTAAAATACAATTAACTAGGAGTGGAGAGATGGGAGATGCACATGTGTGTGTGTGTGGGGGGGAGATGGGAGATGCACATGTGTGTGTGTGTGGGGGGGAGATGGGAGATGCACATGTGTGTGTGTGTGGGGGGGAGATGGGAGATGCACATGTGTGTGGGGGGGTGAGATGGGAGATGCACATGTGTGGGGGGGGAGATGGGAGATGCACATGTGTGTGGGGGGGGAGATGGGAGATGCACATGTGTGGGGGGGGGAGATGGGAGATGCACATGTGTGTGGGGGGGGGAGATGGGAGATGCACATGTGTGTGGGGGGGAGATGGGAGATGCACATGTGTGGGGGGGGAGATGGGAGATGCACATGTGTGGGGGGGGGAGATGGGAGATGCACATGTGTGGGGGGGGAGATGGGAGATGCACATGTGTGGGGGGGGATGGGAGATGCACATGTGTGGGGGGGGATGGGAGATGCACATGTGGTGGGGGGGAGATGGGAGATGCACATGTGTGGGGGGGGAGATGGGAGATGCACATGTGGGGGGGGAGATGGGAGATGCACATGTGTGGGGGGGATGGGAGATGCACATGTGTGGGGGGGAGATGGGAGATGCACATGTGTGGGGGGGGATGGGAGATGCACATGTGGTGGGGGGGAGATGGGAGATGCACATGTGTGGGGGGGGGGTGGGAGATGCACATGTGGTGGGGGGGAGATGGGAGATGCACATGTGTGGGGGGGAGATGGGAGATGCACATGTGGGGGGGGTGAGAGAGGTGCACATGTGGTGGAGGGGGATGAGAGAGGGGCACATGTGGGGGAGGGGGATGAGAGAGGGGCACATGTGGTGGAGGGGGATGAGAGAGGGGCACATGTGGGGGAGGAGGATGAGAGAGGGGCACATGTGGGGGAGGGGGATGAGAGAGGGGCACATGTGGGGGAGGGGGATGAGAGAGGGGCACATGTGGGGGAGGGGGATGAGAGAGGGGCACATGTGGGGGAGGGGGATGAGAGAGGGGCACATGTGGGGGAGGGGATGAGAGATGTGCACATGGGGGGGGATGAGAGCTGCACATGGGGGAATTGGGAGTAGGGGGATAATGAGCTGCACATAACGAATGTGGGGTGGGGGAGAGTAAATGATAAATGATGATGGGGTGGGGAGAGCACGGACATGATATAATGAATTGGGGCAGGGGGTGCATGTAAATATTGAATGCGGGGAGCAGGAAGTATAGAGTAGGGGGCGTTGCGGATGCAGGAGTGTGACTGGTAACAAATTGGCGGAAAGAGTAGAGGTTCTAATTAAATTATATATTAAGTGCCTATTTACAGTTAATGGGGGCACAGTGGTGGATTACAATTTATATTTGGAATGGTAGGTTGCATAATAACTAACCATATATTGATGGTGGATGCACGTCTGTATTCAGCTGCGTAATGTAGAAGTTGGGGAATGTGCTCTAGATAACTGTGTTATTTTATGCAGAGACGAGTCCTGGCTGGAAGACGTGATGGCGGTCTGTGCTGGATGAAGGAGAAAAGCGAAGATGAAGGACTTCACCTAGAGACGTCACCGGTGAGTCAGTCTATTACATGTACACTGTGTATAATGTCACTGGTGATCACTGTATTACCTGTACACTGACACTATATACAGAGCTCCTGTGTATAATGTCACTGATGATCACTGTATTACCTGTACACTGACACTATATACAGAGCTCCTGTGTATAATTTCACTGGTGATCACTTCATTACCTGTACACTGACACTATATACAGAGCTCCTGTGTATAATGTCACTGGTGATCACTGTATTACCTGTACACTGACACTATATACAGAGCTCCTGTGTATAATTTCACTGGTGATCACTAGATTACCTGGACACTTACGTTATACATACCATGTATAGAGCTCCCGTGTATAATGACACTTATGGTAATATTAGTAATGTGGTGGTAATATTAGTAATGTAGTGGTAATATGTGGTCTGGTCATGGTGTGGCAGTTTTTCTCCCTTCTGTGTGGTATTATTCGGTCACTATGTTGTGGTAATATGTGGTCTGGTCATGGTGTGGCGGTATTCCCTGTATGTGGTATTATTGGTCATTTAAAAAAAAAATGTATATGACACATTCCCTTAAAGAAAACTAAATAAAAATATATCTAAAAAGAGTATTGGATATTTTAAGAAAATTATAATAGGTTAGAGTAGGGCCCGCCCAGAAGAGTCTACCTTATCATGGTGGCGGCTTTAAAAATCTTTTGGCCAAAACAAAAGCTGATGGCTATGTATGTGGCGCCGTCACATGGCCGAACGTCAGGAGAACCTGGTGGCAGCGACGTGGACGAGCGCCAGGATTCTGCAGGGATTGCATGGGGGTAAGTATAACAAGTTTTATTTTTTTTAAATACAATTAATTAACTATGAGTGGGGGGAATCAGAGATGCACATGGGGGGGGTGAGAGATGCACATGGGGGGGTGAGAGATGCACATGGGGGGGTGAGAGATGCACATGGGGGGGTGAGAGATACACATGGGGGGGTGAGAGATGCACATGGGGGGGTGAGAGATGCACATGGGGGGGTGAGAGATGCACATGGGGGGGTGAGAGATGCACATGGGGGGGTGAGAGATGCACATGGGGGGGTGAGAGATGCACATGGGGGGGTGAGAGATGCACATGGGGGGGTGAGAGATGCACATGGGGGGGGTGAGAGATGCACATGGGGGGATGAGAGATGCACATGGGGGGATGAGAGATGCACATGGGGGGATGAGAGATGCACATGGGGGGGTGAGAGATGCACATGGGGGGGTGAGAGATGCACATGGGGGGGTGAGAGATGCACATGGGGGGGTGAGAGATGCACATGGGGGGGATGAGAGATGCACATGGGGGGGATGAGAGCTGCACATGGGGGGGTGAGAGATGCACATAGGGGGTTATGTTTACATAACTTTGTTGGCTTATGAAGGGCAGGGGGGGCCCCCCAAAATTTCTTGCACAGGGGCCCACTACAGTCTGTGTCCGCCCCTGGTGCTATTCATTGCTGGAGTAAATAACAGCTGATCTGTGGGGATGCCGAGTGTTGGACCCCCAACTATCTGGTACTATTGACCTATCATAAAAACAAAACTTCAATTATTGATAAGAAATGCATATGACTGAGGATAAACAATGTTATTCTAGCCATTCAGTCACATCTTTCAATGTACATTTTATGTGAAACTGAGAAGAATTATGTATAATTTGAATATTCAATTTAAAAACATAATTCTGACTTGCACACAGAAAGCTTTTATAACACTAATCTTAACAAAATGCTATGTTTTTCATTGCAAAATACCAACCAGTGGATGATATTCTCAACTACTAATTGTGCTAATTCTGTTTCATTACTTGCATTACGGTTCTGAGTGTCACCGAAGAGCCTGTTTTTCTCACTAATTAGATGCCCTCAACATTATTTTGAATGGAGCTGGGTAGATAAATGATTCTGAGGTACAGGAGCCCATTCTGAGGAAGGAAAAGAAATCTTCAGAGACTTACATATTCAGTACCTACATTACCTGTTATGTGCAAAACTAAACCTAGACATCAGTGCTGAAAGTAAATAGTATAAAGAGTGGCTTGCAAAAGTATATACCCCCCTTGGTATTTTCATGTTTTCTTACCTTACAACCTGGAATCTCACTGCTTTTTTGAGGGTTTGCATCAGTTTATGTAAAGAACATGCATACCACTGTGAACATTTGGTTTTCTTTTTATTATGAAGCAAACAACAAATAGGACAAAATGACAAAATTACTGAAAACTTTAATGTGCATAGCTATTCACCCCCGAAAGTCAGTACTTTGTAGAGCCTCCTTTTGCGGCAATTACAGCTGTAAGTCACTTTGGATAAGTCTCTATGAGATTTCCACATCTTGCCATTGGGAGTTTTTCCCATTCCTCAAGGCAAAATTGCTACAACTTCTTCATGTTAGATGTATGTCTTCACTAGTAACACCACAGCCTATTTGATTTTACAGCTCATTATTAGATGGTTTCCTCTGGTGAACAGCAATCTTCAAGCCTGACCACAGATTCTCAATTGGATTAAGGTCTTGGCTTTGAATAAGCCACTCCAAAACATTTACACGTTTACCCCTAAGCCACTCGAGTGTTGCTTTAGCAGTATGCTTTGGGTCATTGTCTTGTTGAAAGGTGAACCTCTGTTTCAATCTCAAATCACTGACAGACTGAAACAGGTTTTGCTCAAGAATGTCCCTGTATTTCGCACCATCCATCTTCCCCTCAACTCGGACCATTTTCCCTGTCCCTGCTGCCGAAAAACATCTGCACAGCATGATGTTGCCACCGCCATGTTTCACTGTGGGGATGGTGTTTTTGGGGCAATGAGCTGTGCTGGTTTAGCGCCAGACATAGCATTTACCTTAGTGGCCAAAAAGTTCAATTTTGGTCTCATCTGACCACAGTACCTTCCTCCATACATTTGAGGAGTCTCCCACATGTTTTTTGGCAAACTAAAAATGAGACTGGTAATTTTTGTGTGTAAGTAAAGGCTTTTTTTTCTGCCCACTCTTCCATAAAGACCACCCCTGTGGAGTGTACGGCTTATTGTGGTCGTATGGACAGATACCCCAGTCTCTGCTTGGGAACTCTGCCGCTCCTTCCGGGAAACCTTTGGTCTCTGTGCTGCCTCTATGATTAATGCCCTCCTTGCCTGGGCTGAGACTTTTGGTGGGCAGCCCTCTCTTGGCAGGTTTGTTGTGGTACCATGTTCTTTCCATTTGATGATAATGGATTTGATGGTGCTCGGGGGGATCCTCAGAGAGTGGGATATTTTTTTTTATAACCCAACCCTGACTTGTACAGTTCAATAACTTTGTCCCTGACTTGTTTGGAGATCTTCTTGGTCTTCATGGTGTTGTTTGGTTAGCGGTGCCTCTGGCTTAATGGTTAACAGCCTTGGTGGCCTTTCAGAAAAGGTGTGTATATACTGACAGACCATTTGACACTTAGATTGCACACAGGTGGACTTCCTTTCACTAAGCATGTGACTTATGAAGGTAATTAGCTATTTGATCTCATAAATTTAATTTATGCCTATATTTTTCTCATTTCACTTAACCAACTTAGACTATTTAGTTCTGAATGCAACACACACAAATCGGATTACAAAAATATTTAAACACAGGTTGTAATGTAACAAATTAGGTAAAAAGCCAAGGGAGGTAAATACTTTCGCAAGCCACTGTAAATGTGACATGCTCACCAGTTCCTGCACTGACTACAAATAGTCCCAGTTAGAATGATTGTTAGGCTACGTTCACACGGCAGTATTTTGGTCAGTATTTTACGTCAGTATTTTCAAGCCAAAACCAGAAGAGGAACAATCAGAGAAAAAGTGTAACAGAAACGTGTGCACCATTTCTGTATTTTTGACCCACTCCTGATTTTGGCTTACAAATACTGATGTAAAATACTGACCAAAATACTGCTATGTGAACATAGCCTTATACAAGGCTTCTAGTGTGTAAAACATACTTCTGATTCCTGACTCAGCTTATTTACCACTTCCCCTCAGCCTGACCCTTGGACTGAATGCCGAACTTGACCTTGAATTGTTTGACCCTTTTTGTGTCTGCCAATTTTGTCTCTGATGCTGACATTCCGGTTTAACTTTGGCTATTCTCCTGAATACACTCCTACCTTCTGTGTTTAGCAGCGCAAATTATCATCATTCTGGGCAGCACATCGTTATTTGCAAACAGAACTCGCTGCCAACAACACTGGCAGCTTATGTACACTGAGTGATCTTTTACAGATTGCTCTGTGCGTATTGTTTACTGGTGTATGCCTGGGTACCAGGCACAATCGTCGATCTGTAAAGGTTTATCAATCCATGGTTGTTTAGTGCCACCGGTCGGTCCATCTACATGGACACTTAGGCTGACCATACATATTAGATAGCTACCAATTGAATACTTGTTCAGCCGAAAACTATCTCTACCAACCACCTCTGTATATAATCATAGCCAAAAGTGTTAGCACTCTTGAAATTGTTCCAGAAAATTAAGTATTTCTCCCCCAAAAATATTGTAATTACACATGTTTTGTCAAACACATGTAAATTTCTTTTGTGTGTATTGGAACAACACAAAAAATGAGAAAAAAGGCAAATTGGAAATAATTTCACAGTAAACTCCAAAAATGGACCCGACAAAATTGTTGCCACTTTTCCAAAATTGTGTTAAAACAACTTTGTTACAAGCATGTGATGCTCATTCAAACTCACCTGTGGCAAGTAACAGGCATAGGTAATATGAAAATCACACCTGAAACCAGATAAAAAGGGGAGAGGTTGACTCAATCTTTGCATTATGTATCTGTGTGTGCCACAATAAGGTCAAAAACGAATGTAGTGAAAATTGTAATCTTTATTAATCAAAAAATTGGTGTACAGGAGTCAAGCAACAAGATGAACGGAGGCGCACACCCAAATAAAAAAAATGTTACAATTTAAAAAAAGTGTTATATAACAACGGATGTAAGGAAGAAAATGCTGAATGTATAAAATATATGAGTAAATCGGCACAAAGTATGTAATGGTAACACCAAAAAGATATATCAATAAATAATGCAACTACATGGCCAGCTTTATTGTAGTATTTATATTCGGTAACCACATAGTTGTTGGTATATGTGCTAAATACTTTAGTTCAGGCTAATAGCAACGAATTAATGGATATAGATATGTCTGTATATATAATCAGGGGTACCAAAGGGCAAATGAGAGGACAAGTCAAAATGAAAAGATGGTGTAACCACACAAGATCAAATAGGGTGGAGGTAAGTATATTAAATTAATAACTGTAAAAGTAAAGTAAGTATACAGTGGTGTAAAAAAGTGTTTGCCCCCTTCCTGATTTCTTATTCTTTTGCATGTTTGTCACACTTAAATGTTTCAGATCACAAAACAAATTTAAATATTAGACAAAGATAACACAAGTAAAACACAAAATGCAATTTTTAAATGAAGGTCTTTATTATTAAGGGAAAAAAAATCCAAACCTACAGGGCACTGTGTGAAAAAGTGATTGCACCCTAAACCTAATAACTGGTTGGGCCACTTAGCAGCAACAACTGCAATCAAGCATTTGCGATAACTGGTAATGAGTCTTTTACAACGCTCTGGAAGAATTTTGGCCCACTCATCTTTGCAAAATTCAGCCAAATTGGAGGGTTTCCGAGCATGAATCGACTTTTTAAGTTCATGCCACAGCATCTCAATCGGATTAAGGTTAAGACTTTCATTAGGTCACTCCAAAGTGTTAATTTTGTTTTTCTTAAGCCATTCAGAGGTGGATGTGCTGGTGTGTTTTGGATCATTGTCCAGCTGCATAACCCAAGTGCGCTTCAGCTTGAGGTCATGAACAGATGGCCGGACATTCTCCTTCAGGATTTTTGGTAGACAGCAAAATTCATGGTTCCATTTACCACAGCAAGCCTTACAGGTCCTGAAGCAGCAAAACAGTCGCAGACCATCACACTATCACCACTATATTTTATTGTTAGTATGATGTTCCTTTTCTGAAATGCTGTGTTACTTCTATGTCAGATGTAATGGGACATACATTTTCCAAAAACTTCAACTTTTGTCCTGTCAGTCCACAGAGTATTCTCCCAAAAGTCTTGGCGATCACCAAGATGTTTTATGGTAAAAGCCTTTATGTTCTTTTTACTCTGCAGTGGTTTTCGTCTTGGAACTCTGCCATGCATGCCATATTGGCCTAGTCTCTTTCTTATGGTGGAGTCATGAACACTAACAGTTCTTTGAATGTTGTTGTGGGGTCTTTTGTGACCTCTTGGATGAGTCATCGCTGCACTCTTGGGGTAACTTTGGTCCACCGGCCACTCCTGGGAAGGTTCACCACTGTTCCATGTTTTTCCCATTTGTGGATAATGGCTCTCACTGTGGTTCACTGGAGTCCCAAAGCTTTAGAAATTACTTTTATAACCTTTTCCAGACAGAAAGATCTCAATTACTTTGTTTCTCATTTGTTCCTGAATATCTTTGGATCGTAGCATGATGTCTAGCTTTTGAGGATCTTTTGGTATACTTCACTTTGTCAGGCAGATAGTATTTAAGTGATTTCTTGATTGAGAACAGGTGTGGCAGTAATCAGGCCTGTGTGTGCCTAGGGAAATTGAACTCAGCTTTTCAAAGATGTGATAAACCACAGTTAATTTATCTTTTAAGGGGGGCAATCACTTTTTCACACAGGACCCTGTAGGTTTGGATTTCTTTTTCCCTTAATAATAAAGACCTTTATTTAAAAACTGCAGTTTGTTTTTACTTGTGTTATTTTGTCTAATATTTTAATTTGTTTTGTGATCTGAAACATTTAAGTGTGACACACATGCAAAAGAATACGAAATCAGGAAAGGGGCAAACACTTTTTCATACCACTGTACATCTGTGTGGATGGCAGCAGAGACTTCCTGGTGATGTGCCCAGGGGTGATGAAAGGTGACAAAACTCACACCAGGGTGGGTGCATCTTCAGGAAGTCCCTGCATGACACAGGACTTATGGCAGCACTCACTTTTTCTTCTCTGGATAATCATTCTTCCAGACTGTCCCAAAAAGTCTGAAAAGGGCTTCAATAGAGAAAATGCCTTACTGAAGTCATCTTTTGCTGTTTCTTCTTAGGTCACTCTGCCTTCAGTTTTGTCAGGTCAGGGTAAGGTGAGATGACTGACTTGGCCATTGCAGTACAGTAGATATAAAAAGTCTACACACCTCTATTAATATGCCAGAGTTTTGTCATGTAAAAAATGAATATCAAGAAGACTCATTTCAGAACTTTCCCCGCCTTTAATTTCAATATAGGAATACAAACTGAAATCATTTTGAGGTGGGGATAAAAAAAATCCTATGATAATGTGGTATTTTTGGTGTAAAGCCAACACTGCACATCACCAAAATAACACCATATCCACAGTGAAGCATGGTGAAGGCAGCATAATGCTTTGGGGCTGTTTCTCAGCAGTTGGAACTGGCGCTTTAGTCAAGGTGGAGGGAATTATGAACAGCTCCAAATATCAGTCAATTTTGCAACAAAATCTTCACGCCTCTGAAAAAACCTGAAGATGAAGAGGAATTTCACCCTTCAGTATGACGACTCATTTTCCATGTGGACTGACTCTCAGGATATAAGAAGCACCAAGGTGGTATGCACCAAGTATTCCCTGGCAAAGAGGAAATGCGAATCTTCGAATTATATAGCTTTCTGGCATCCTTCTTCAGCATCTGCCTCATGGTTACCAGGGACGCTACTGGCATACATTACTGGAGTCTTCAGCTTCACACTCCGATACAGCATTTAAAGACAGGTCTGGACAGTAGTGAGCTGTGTGCACTGAAACACACCTAGTGGGATTAGCACCCCGCACCCCATTATGAATGACTTTTATGGGAGTAAGTGGACCAGCTCTATTAACTGTGTGCTCACACAAACTATTATTTCTATACTTCTGTATGCGGCATTGGCCTCTATACCTAGTCTTGGAACAGGGGCATTTTATTGCCCAATTGTATTGCTTTGAACCATATGTAAGAATGAACTACTATTTGTGCATGTTCTTTTAGCTACAACTACTTTCTGCTTTACCTAGATCTATTAGCATGGCAGCATCATACTTCTTTCATTTTATCTTATCAATACTTACGGGCCACCACACAGGACCCAAAGATCAACCAAGCAGTTTTTAGAACCCTTTCCCAATCATCTTTTTGGGCGCTAGTGCATTTCATTATTAATGCATGGATCTGCCTACACAAAGGGAATCATTTTTAGACCGTTTATACAATTTAGTTAACCTAATAAGTCTGATAGTGCAGCATGTTGTTCAATACGCTGTTGGTTATCTATGTTTACCATTCATCCACCCTTAGCAAGATAGGTGGAAGTCATTTGGACATTAAAAAGACTGTGTTTGCATTGCTGATTTCAAAACATGTTCAATTAACGCCAAGGGGAACTCACAGTGTTCTACACATATTGTCCAGGCAATTAGAAGCTTTTTAATTATGTGATTTGTGCAAATTTATTCACTGCAAATCAAATTTTTCGAGGAAGTCAGCAAATACAAATTTCAAAAGATCCGCTCATGTCATCCTTCCAGTTGAGTTTTCAAAAATGAAACATTGGATGATATTGTCAATCTAATCAACTAGACCTTTTCAATTAGTAAGTAAAATATCCATTTAGACAACTGTTATAATTTATTTTTTAAGGTTTTTGTTTACTACAGTTGTATTTGCCACTTGTCTTCTGAGATGGGAAAGAGGTGGAGAGAGATAACAGCTAGAGGTGTGTGACGATGAGCGAAGTGTTAAAAAGATTTTTCCATCATGAAGAGTTTCCAACAGCTTTTAATTACCAATACTAGCTATGAGGCAAGATAAATTAATGCAGCGATTCTTCACTTCAAATTTGTGGTAGTGAGGGGGAGGGGATTTTCAGATGTGATAGTAGCATATCCTACCACATTTAAATTGTATAATTAATATTCTATTCACGGCATAGTCAATGGAAAGGTTGAAGAAATCAACATGTTAATCTTTATTCAGCAGGAGGAACGCAAAATAATAGTATGTGCCCTGAGAAATACAGGGATATAGGGTTTATTGCACTGCTGTGTTGTGTAGGATTGATTTCCATTATCAAAATAGAAGTCACATTTAAATAAAAATGTAGTATATTTAATTACAATGCTTTTTTTCTTGCATTACCACCTAGGTGAACGAAAGTGATTTTAATTGTCTATATACAAAAGCTTTTTTGCGGCATGGTGGCTCAGTGGTTAGCACTGCAGCATTGGGGTCCTGGGTTCAAATCCCACCAAGGACAACATCTGCAAGGAGTTTGTATGTTCTCCCCATGTTTGTGTGGGTTTCCACTGGGTTCTCCGGTTTCCTCCCACACTCCAAAGACATACTGATAGGGAATGTAGATTGTGAGTCCCAATGGGGACAGCGATGATAATGTATGTAAAGCGCTGCGGAATATGTTAGCGCTATATAAAAAATAAAGATTATTATTATTATGAACTGTACTACAAATTAGTCAGGCAAAGGAGTCAGACAAATTGATCAACGGGGTTATAACTAGGCATTACAATTGCCACTGCCCTGTGGGGCCTTTGTGCTGACCACCACTATAGAATAGAAATAGGTCAATGAAATTCTTTTGTCTAAAATTTTTTAGAAAATACAATTGGGATAAATTGCAGGTGAAGACAACCAGAATTTTACAACCCTTTCATTATTTTTTTACTATGCACAAGTCATGCCTAGTACTAGGCACAACTCATGCCATGTACATTTTGTAGTGGCTGAAACTATAGCTAGAATGGAACGTCAGTCCCACTCGCTGATGGCCAAATCAACATATGATACGAATAACAGCAATTGCATGAGTTTAGATTGAAAAGTACAGTACCGTAGTCTGGCCCATGTGCTCCCCCATTCTCTCAAATGTGGCTCCACTGACCCTCCTGATTGATAGGTGGGAATTCAACCTGTGCTCATGTTACTCTATGGGAATATAGTTAAAAAGTTGATAATCACAACACATGCAATAAATAATCAAAAATTTCTTGGTGACGAGAAACATTAGCATTTGTTTTAATGTTCATTGTCTCAAAGTTTTTGATAAATTTATTTAGAAGAAAACAGGAAAATGGTGGAAATGTTGGTGCAAATCTAAGCCGGCTCAAAGCAAATCACTGTAATGACGCAGTCAGACAGCCATATGACACGGACGAGGATCGCATTGAAATGAGTGAACTGGCCGGCGGCTCTCCTGACATCATGTATTTCTATGCAGCTTGGGTCAGGAGAGCCGCCAGCCAGTCCGAGCATTGTGATGTGCCGTCTGACTGCGCCCTAACAAATATGATTAAAATGCACTTAAAGGTTTGTCATTTACACTAGTTAAAAATGTAATTTCCTGAGATTTTGACACTGTTATCACATTACCTTGAGTTGCAATCTAGCAGTTTATAGAGTGTAACCATACTGGCAAAACAGGGTAGGAAATTATTGGTGGATACTAGATTAACCTTATGCATATGTGAGGTTGCCAATGGTACGTAGATAATTAATGATACTTTGTTTTAACCGACCTGATCATTTCTTTCACTGGAGAAATGTTGCCAGTTACTTCTGATGGCAGTAAATCGCTTTCTTTCTATTGTAACAAAAAAGCATGTCTGCCCTATATAATGCACTTGTCTTTCAGTCCATTGCACAACATGCTACTACAGTCTGTACTATGCTAATAATTATATTAAGAGGGAAAAACAATAACATTTTTTATGTTTACAATGCAATAAAAATGATATAATCACAATGATAGTTAATATGTATAAAATGAATAAATTCAAACACAACAAATCAATTTATCTTTGCATTTACTGTATCTATATGTAAATGTGCTTTTACAGCATTGTGTAAGAGCCTCTGGGGAGAGAACAAAAAATAATTTATTTTAATCTACCTCAATTTACCTTTAGAAAAATCTGAATAATTGCTAGATGGTGTCAATCTTATCAATAGTGTTGTAAATGTAGCAAGTTAACAACAAGCAGTCTATCTCTGATTTTTCAGTTATGATATCTTAGCTCAAGTCACTGGTGTAATCCATGGTATCATTCAGACAGCCTGGGTGTCAGCAGCCCTCTGATTTTATAGGGACCGTTACGTTTTTTTAAGATAAGCAGATTTGTTGAACCTGTTTTAGACAAACACCCAAAATTCCATTGAAAAGTGGTGTTCTCAAAAAAACATAATATGGTAGAACTAGAAATCTGTCACAGGAAATCTGGTCTAGATAAAGGGGGTGGTCGTCGCAAAGCGTAAAAGTCTTTTCAACAGTACTAACTATTGCATGGAGAAGCAGTTTTCCATCTAGATCCAATAAGTGTTTGAGATACCATTGCTATAAATCAGATTAGCAAAAATGTTTTGCAGTTGGAACCTGCTTTATTTAAGCATTTATTATGCTTAAATAGTGCCATCATATTCCATAGTGCTTTATATAAATCATTGCTCACAATCTAGATTTCCTATTTGGAGTTATTCCCTTTTTGGAGTGTGGGGGGGAAACCAGAGGAAACCCACACAAACATGGGGAGAACATACAAACTCCTTGCAGATGTTGTCCTTGGTGGGATTTGAACCCAGGACCACAGCACTGCAAAGTAATAGTGCTAACCACTGAGCCACCATGGGTCTCTCCCAATAGCATCACAGAAGGGTTGAAGCCAAATTGTTTGCTTAAAGGGAATATGTCAAAAAAAAGTTTCAACAATTGAAAAATGTAAAGTATTAATTTTTTTTTTTTTAAATATTAACTTTTTAATGGTATAAAATATGAAAAATAATTTTAAAAGGTTTGATATTTTCCACTTTTAAACACTAGGGGGAGCAACTGATGAAATTTGCCATGAAAACCTAGTGTATTGCCAGCTTGCATTACGACTGCTGTAAATCTGTGCGGTATCTGCTCACATGTGTGTGACGTCACTTCTCTCCTCCTCTTCCGGGTGTTTACAAAAGGATAAGTGAGGATGAAGTTTAGGATCACAGTGTGAAGACATTTTGATGGTGACTGCAATGTGATGCTAACATGTGGACTGTGTCACCAAGGACAGCCGGCAGGACTGATTCTGTTAGCAGGTGCTGCTCACTGTATCATGTGCTGGGGTTTTAAATTAAACGGATTCTATCAAATGATGGGATTAGATACAAGGCTTAGTGGAGTGTATCACACACGTTGCGGTTAGATATGTGGACAGTATCACGTGCTGGGATTAGATATGTGGACTCTATCTCGCACTGTGATTAGATACAGAGCTCAATGTAGTGTATCACACATGATGGGATTAAATACGTGGACAGTATCATGCACTGGCATTAGATACACAGAGTGTATCAAACAATTGGATTAGATACAGAGCTCAGCTGAGGGTATCACACTGGATGGGATTAGATACGTGGACAGTATCATGTGCTTGATTAGATACACGCAGTGTATCAAATTATGGGATTAGATACGTGAACTGTATCACACTGAGATTAGATATTCAGACTGTATGACGCCCTGGGATTGGATACACAGAGTGTATCCCGTGCTGTGATTAGATACGTGAACTGTATCTTACTCTGGGATTAGATTCAGAGCTCAGTGTAATGTATCACACATGACGGGAATAGGTACAGCAGAGTGTATCACAAGATAGGATTAGATATGCAGACAGTATCACGCGCTGGTATTAAATACACAGAGTGCATCAAATAATGGGATTAGATACAGGCTGGGGTTAGATATGCAGACTTTATCACATGCTGGGATTGGATACGTGTACTGTATCAAGCACTGGGATTAGATACAGGGCTCAGTGTAGTGTATCACACAGGATGGGATTAGGTACAGGACTCAGTGGAGTGTATCGCATGATGGGATTAAATACGCAGCTATGTGGGCTGTATCACTCATGATGGGCATTAGATATGTGGCTCTGTGGGCTGTAACACACATGATGGGATTAGATATGCAACTCTGCTGGTTGTATCACACATGATGGGATTAGATATGCTGCTCTGTGGACTGTACCACACATGATGGGATTAGATACGCTGCTTTGGGGGCTGTATCACACTTGATGGGAATTAGATACACAGCTCTGCGGGCTGTATCACACATGATGGGATTAGATACTCAGCACTGCGGGCTGTATCACACATGATGGGATTAGATACTCAGCACTGCGGGCTGTATCACACATGATGGGATTAGATATTCAGCACTGCGGGCAGTATCAAACATGATGGGCATTAGATACACAGCACTGCGGGCTGTATCACACATGATGGGATTAGATACTCAGCACTGCGGGCTGAATAACACATGATGGGATTAGATACTCAGCACTGCGGGCTGTATCACACATGATGGGATTAGATATTCAGCACTGCGGGCAGTATCAAACATGATGGGCATTAGATACACAGCACTGCGGGCTGTATCACACATGATGGGCATTAGATACACAGCACTGCGGGCTGTATCACACATGATGGGATTAGATACTCAGCACTGCGGGCTGAATAACACATGATGGGATTAGATACGCAACTCTGCGGGCTGTATCACACATGATGGCCATTAAATACCCGGCTCTGCGGGCTGTACAACACATAATGGGATTAGATACGCTGCTCTGCAGGTTGTATCATACCTGATGGGCATTACATACGAAGATCTGCGGGCTGTACCACACATGATGGGATTAGATACTCAGCACTGCGAGCTGTATCACACATGATGGAATTAGATATGCAACTCTGCTGGTTGTATCACACATGATGGGAATTAGATACGCAGCTCTGTGGGCTGTTTCACACATGACGGGATTAGATACGCTGCTCTGTGAGCTTTTTCACACATGATGGGCATTGGATGCTCGGCACTGTGGACTGTATCACACATGATGGGATTAGATGCGCGGCTCTACAGGCTGTATCACACATGATGGGCAATAAATGCACGGCTCTGCGGGCTGTACCATACATGATGGGATTAGATACACACTGCTCTGCAGGGCTGTATCACACATGATGGGATTAGATATGCTGCTCTGTGAACTGTATCACACATGATGGGATTAGATACGCTGCTTTGGGGGCTGTATCACACATGATGGGCATTAGATACACAGCTCTGCGGGCTGTATCACACATGATGGGATTAGATACTCAGCACTGCGGGCTGTATCACACATGATGGGATTAGATATGTCTCGCCCAGGGGGATATATAGGGGACTCGGTACCCGGGCCTTTTACCTTGCTTAGGAGGTCACGGCAGTCGGCTCCCGGGCCCGTACTCTGGGTCTCTTTTGAAAGGGGTTTTAGTGTACAGTTTGTCTCGTGACGCCACCTGTGGTTTCCGGTAATGGTTACCGGAGCTGCTGCAGACCTCCGGGGGTTATGGGATGGCAGCTGAGATGTTTCTGCTCCCCACAGGCGGAGCGGGCCCCCGGGGAAGTGTAGGTGCAGATGATGATGCTGGGCGTTGTAGCGCAGAAGAGATGGCACAGCAGGAGTAACTGAAAGAGACAGGAGATTCACTTCAGTACCTTTACTGGTGCAGATGTCAGCTACGGTCCAGGGTACTCGGTAGGAAGGGTGCACTTCAGGACTTCTCCTCAGTGAGCGGGTATAAGGCCTCCTGGTCCGTTTCTCCCTCTCTCTCTCTCTCTAAGCTCCTGGCCAGCCTGCAACTGGGCCTAGATTCTGTGTTGTGTCGTTCTCTCACCTGTCGCTTGGTAGTAGGACCTTTCTCTGGCAACCACTATCCCAGGATGCCGGGGCCTTCGTGGTTCCTAGTCCTGTAAAGGGTTTAGCTTCAGGTCAACCAGGGATCTGTAATCCTCCTGGTATGCCAGTAGTCCCTACTGGGTATAGAGGACCCTGTAGGCGCGGACCCGGTGTCCGGATTATGTCTTGGGGTGAGCCTATGATGCTCCTCTGCCCGCTTAACTCCCTTCTCCTATTTGCCTCCGGCCACACTTGGGGCCTTCAGAACACAGCAGCAGACGTTCTGCTCCTTCACTGCTCTCAGTGCCAGCATGCTCTCTGACTTTTTTCTGACTGCCTAACTCCACCCTCCAGTATATATCCCTAACAGGGCTCCCTCTGGTGGTATGAGGTGGAAGGGTGGAGGTGTTTGTTTGTAGTGAGGGCCTCTTGTGGAGAAGTCCGTCCATGCACCCTTTTGGGTCCTGTGGTACCTGTAGTAGCAGGGTGCCACAGATACTCAGCACTGCGGGCTGTATCACACATGATGGGATTAGATATTCAGCACTGCGGGCAGTATCAAACATGATGGGCATTAGATACACAGCACTGTGGGCTGTATCACACATGATGGGATTAGATACTCAGCACTGCGGGCTGTATAACATGATGGGATTAGATACGCAACTCTGCGGGCTGTATCACACATGATGGTCATTAAATACGCGGCTCTGCGGACTTTACAACACATAATGGGATTAGATACGCTGCTCTGCAGGTTGTATCACACCTGATGGGCATTACATACGAAGCTCTGCGGGCTGTACCACACATGATGGGATTAGATACTCAGCACTGCAGGGCTGTATCACACATAATGGGATTAGATATGCTGTTTTGTGGGCTGCATCACACATGATGGACATTAGATACGCGGCTCTGCTGGCAGTATCACACATGATGGGCATTAGATATGCAATTCTATTGGCTGCGTCACATGATGAGCATTAGATATATGGCTCTGTGGGCTGTATCACACATGATGGGCATTAGATACGCAGCACTGTGAGCTGTATCATACATGATGGCATTAGATACATGGCTCTGCAGAAGCTATCACACAAAATGGGATTAGATAAATGGCTCTGCTATGTCAGTGTAATCCTTCTTCAGATGTCTGTAATTCAAGGACGTCTTTTCATTAATAAATAGAAAATGTATTAATGAAAAATATTAAAAACGTTTTCAGAGACATAAGATGACATCAAATCAGTGCAGAGTACTTAGGCAGACGTGTTTCGGAATGAAACTTCTTTATTCATTGCTATCCATAACCATGTGCTTGTTGCTATTTTTATGTCATATCCTGACTATGCACCTGGTTGGATATGGCCAATCCCATCTTGTGGGGGATCTTGTGGGGAATCTTGTGGGGATCTTGTTCACTCAGAACAAGATCTCCAGAAGATGAGATTGGCCATATCCATCCACGTGCATAGTCAGGATATGACATAAAAACGCCGACAAGCACATGGTTATGGATAGCAATGAATAAGGAAGTTTCATTATGAAACACGTCTGCCTAACTACTCTGTACTGGTTTGATGTCATCTTATGGCTCTGAAAAAGTTTTTAATACTTTTCATTAATACATTTTCTATTTTTATGGAGATTTTTTCCACGCTGAATAATCCTTGTCTTTGAATACTTTTCCTGTGGCACTGCCAGTTTCCGTGTGAGGAAGCCTATCTTCTACATGAGTGAGCTGATGATTGTTTTTTCTTCATTAATGGAATATAGCACAGAGAAATTAGTCCTTTATCAGTGCTGTCTATTAAATGTTCATACACGTGATTACCCTTTAACCCCTTCCCAATATTAGACATATAAATACATTATAAGAGGGAAGAACTTATCGACCAATGAGGTATATGTACATCATGGCAATCGCGCACGCACAGGAAATCTGCAAGCGATTGCTGCCGGGTGTTCAGCAAATATGACAGGTGACACCCGGCTCTCACTGCCAGGAGCGGTTCCCGCGCAGCTCTCAGCAGTTTAACCCCCTGAATGCTGCGATCGATGTCGATCGCAGCATTTAGAAGGCAGGAAGAAGGTGCGGGCTCCCTCTTCCCTCCAATCAGCGCCCCTGCGATGGCCCGATTGTTGCCATGGTGACCTGAGGTCGACATGACGACATCCGGGTCACCAGGCTTTGACAAGCCACTTAGATCATGCGCAGATCATAGTCTAAGGGGCTTGTGTCAGTGCAGCACTGACAGTTATAAACTATTCCAATGCCTTATCACAGCGATCAGAGTGGTAAAAGTGAAAGTCCCATAGAGGGACTAAGTAAAAAAATAAAAAAAGTAAAAAAAAAAAAAAAAAAGTAAAAATATTTTTTTAAAAATCACAAAATAATAATAAAAATATATAAATACAGTAGCATGTAAAAGTTTGGGCACCCCTGGTCAAAATTACTGTTATTGTGAACAGTTAAGCAAGTTGAAGATAAAATGATCTCTAAAAGGCCTAAAGTTAAAGATGATTTTAGGCAAAAAAAAATTATTTTCATCTTTTACATTTTAAAAATTACAAAAAGGAAAATAGTCATATCTTTTTTTATTTTTCAGCCAATATAGACTTATGAGGGTGTAGCACCCCGAGGACTCGGCTGCTACAGGGGTATTGCTCCTCAGACCAGAGGTGTGGTATTCCACTCCCGGGTAAGGATGGAGTGTGGAACTGGGCTCAGTTAGCTGCATGCACTACACTCACCCCATTTCCGGGGGACAGATCAACGGTACTCCCACCAGATAGATGTGCAGGTACGACAGCTTCTGTCCCTGGCTGGAGTGGGGGGGGGGGGGACATCCCAGTGGTGTAGGAGTAGACAGGGGAGGGACTCTGGGCATAGGTAGGAGCCCATTGGGTGCTAGTCACCTGGGCTCGGGTGTCAGAGGGAGTATATAAGGTGGGCACCATCTTAGGACAGGGTCTGTCTGTTCAGAGAGGAGCTCAGCCAGAGAGGGCTGACAGGGAGCTGTGGCTCAGTCTGGGCCCAACTCCAGAGCCAGGCCTGGAGTGGAGGCCTGAAGCAGAGAGAGAGAGAGAAGTAAGAGGAAGAAGGAACAGAAACACCAGGAAAGGCCCAGAGACGCAGGAAAAGAGGGAACCCTAAGATCCCACGGAATAACGGGTGAAGGGTTGGCAGAACAGGGTGCCGGATCCCAAACTGGTGGAGGCCAATTATCCTTAGCCAGGAACCGGAGGTCGTGGACAAGTTTTGGCGCGACCCCTCGCCATATCTACCAGGAAGGCATACCATATAGGGTCAGGGAAACCGGGAAAGGTTTCACCACTAGAAGGCCCGAGGGAGCTGGACAAAGGTGGATCCCTGGTGGGGACGGCCAGTAGGAAGGAAGAGAGGGGAGCTCAGGACCACGCTCTGGAACTGCCTGGGAGTTGGCCGAGTCCCGCACCTGGTGGACGCAGCACGGCTCGGGTGGTCCTAACTGTGCACGAGGGACCTGATAAAGAACTGTGAGTAAAGCTGTGAAAACTGCAATTGCAAGTCTCAGTGATTCCTTGTCGCACCGGTACCATCAGTGCTGGGACATACACACCATCTCTCCCAACATCATTCCCATCCTCTGCCCTGAGGCCATACCCCTCCCATTGGGGGTTATACCATCCACGCTGCACATCCGTACCACCGGCCTCAGCGGACTGCCCTGCAGCGGCGGCTTCATAGCCGCATTCAACGGGTGGCGTAGTCGGACACTAAATACCATCATACCAGTAACTGCCACTTAGGTTGACCACCCTGGGCACGGACCGGGTCACCGCCACACAAAGACTACTACCCCCATCGGATCCGGCTCCGGGTATTCCCCGCGCGCTCGCGCGCCGCACTACAGCACTGGCCCAGGGGGCGCGTCAACTTTGGCGTAGTCGGCAGGATTACGTGCCCACAACCACCGGGTACTGCGTGCCTGAAGAAAAGTTCACATTTACCTCAAAAAGGAGTCTCCCGCCAAATTCCAGAGGGTTCCCGCCATCAGACGCCGTCCGGAGTCGTTTCCCGCCGTTTGCCCGCCATCTGCAGCCTTTGCCCGCCATCAGCGAAGTTTCCCGCCATCAGGAGACGATTCCCGCCATCTTGGACAGTTTCCCGCCCTGGCAGAGCAGACGCCATTGTGGGCGTGCCAGAGAGTGGCAAGAGACCACCTCCCATCGTGGGCATGGCCCCAGAGTGGCGCCAAAGGAGGGGACCGCCCCCACCAGCCGAGACTACCACCATGGAAATGTCCATCAAAGTGGGGGGTCTGCCCCTGAAACTGACTGTCACTAAGTTGCCCCGGGACCACTCCCAAGGGGGGCGGATAGAGAACAAAACGGAGAAGATGGGTGCAGCCTGGAGGAGTCTGGACAGATCGCACCCGGGAATGGAGGAAGAGACAAGCGGTACCGACCCCGTGGTCCGGGGCCTGCTGCAGGCCGCCACCCCAGAAGGCCTGGTGGAAATCCTGGCACAGCTCCCCAGAGATCGGGAGCGTGCACAGACTGCGCTGGAGGCCTTGGCCCGGAAGATGGCCCGAGTACAGCAGGAAGCACTGGCCGAATGGGGAAGGAAGATGGCCCAGCAGGCTGGAACCCGAACCCGCCAGCAGAGGACGCCACCCGCAACGTGGAGCATGTCTGCCCCTGAGGATGGTGCAGGAGGGACGAAGGCCGGAGACGACGCCGCGGAGGGAGCTGCAAGGATGGAAGCAGGTAATGGGGACGTCACTACCCCGAGCCCAGTAGCCGAAAGCCTGCCCCAGCTCCCCGTCGCAGAGCCCGAAGTCCCACTCACCGCGCCCGTTGCCGCACCGCCACTGCTCCCAACTAGGCCCCAAGCGGCCGGAGCCGCGGTCACGCCCCCTTCCGCGCCACGCCCCCTGACCCGGAGCGCGGCAAAACAGGAGGTGCCCCCGGCCTGGTCGCAAGGCCGAGTGCCTCCGGGCGCCGCGGTCTCCACGGCGTCCTCTACCTCCACAGTGCCATCGGCCTGGTCGCAAGGCCGAGTACCTCCAGGCGCCGCGGCCGCCACAGCGCCCTCCCCCCGGGAGGTGCCATACTTGGACCCAGGTAGGATGCCTCCGGCCTGGACGCAAGGCCGAATACCCCCGGGCGCTGCCGCCCCTACGGCGCCCTCAACCTCCACAGTGCCACCCCTGGGCGCAGATCTGTTTGCACAACATACCAGCCCGGACGGGCTGCCCTTCGTGTGGCCACCGGAGTACGTCAACCCCTGACTCCGGAAGGAATGGCCCCTGTGCGAGCCTCTGATCCCGGCTCCGGCGCCCGTCAAAATTGTCCCGCTCCCGTTGGAGGACGCCCAATTTGCATGGGATCCGACCCGTGAGGACCTCATGGGGTTCACCAAGGAGACCCGGGCGGCCGCAGCCCGGCGTGAGGAGTGCTGCCGTCAACAGCTAGAGGTCTTTGGGAGAGAACGGCGAGAGAGGCGGATCCGCGAGGAACAGCTGCAGGTCCAAAGGGCGGAGCAGAAACGCCGGGCCCGACGAAACCCCCGTGCGGCCCACGGTCCCCGCGCCACCGGGACCGTAATAAAATTCCAGCTAGAGAATGGCTGGGGCTTTATCCGGGACCACCGAACCCCCGGCGACGTCTTTGTCACCCGCAGTGATGTCGAGAGCCACCTTCCAGAAGGACACCGAGGACGCGACCTCTACTCAGGTGACGAGGTCACCTTCACCCGGCATCAGTGTGCTAAAGGACCGTACGCCCTTCACGTACACCGGCTGACTGTGGAGGAGATGCAGTATGAGGAAAGCCAAGAGGACCCGGACGGGTCTGAAGACTACCCTCAGGAGGGAGCACGGAGAGGACATAGCTACTGAAGGGAAGTAGCATGAACAAAGAGCTGTATATAGTTACCCGTCGGGGTACAAGAACTGTCGTAAAATTGGTGATTATGTGAACTGTTACCTGTGTGCCCCTAATCCCGTACCAGGCTGAGGACTGTGAGCAGCCATTCCCCTATTCCCACTGGCCGAGGACTGAGAGCGGCCACCCTGTAAATAGTTGCGCTTCTTAAAGCGCCCCCTACTGGTTTTAGAGAAGAACTGCTTTTCTACTTTGGAACTAGTGACTGTTGCACTTTACCTGGTCACAAGTTGCACGGTGGCCAGAGATCAAGAACGTGTTGGTCAAGAATGTTTTATATGAAAAAGTTTTATATGATGCTAAAAGAGTTAATGGTATTTTATAAGTATGTGAAGAAAGTCTGATAATGTTTCCGTAATGTTTTATACCTGTAACGTTAAAAGAGAAAAGTACCTCCCATAAAGGGATGATTGAAAGTTGATATGTCTTACATGTGAGTGTACACTTTAAAATTTTTGCATGTTTTAATTTGCTTTTGCTCTTTTCCAGCCCGAGGACGTGCTGTGGTTTACCAGGGGGGAATGTAGCACCCCGAGGACTCGGCTGCTACAGGGGTATTGCACCTCAGACCAGAGGTGTGGTATTCCACTCCCGGGTAAGGATGGAGTGTGGAACTGGGCTCAGTTAGCTGCATGCACTACACTCACCCCATTTCCGGGGGACAGATCAACGGTACTCCCACCAGATAGATGTGCAGGTACGACAGCTTCTGTCCTTGGCTAGAGTGGGGGGGGGGGGAGGAACATCCCAGTGGTGTAGGAGCAGACAGGGGAGGGACTCTGGGCATAGGTAGGAGCCCATTGGGTGCTAGTCATCTGGGCTCGGGTGTCAGAGGGAGTATATAAGGTGGGCACCATCTTAGGACAGGGTCTGTCTGTTCAGAGAGGAGCTCAGCCAGAGAGGGCTGACAGGGAGCTGTGGCTCAGTCTGGGCCCAGCTAGAGAGCCAGGCCTGGAGTGGAGGCCTGAAGCAGAGAGAGAGAGAGAAGTAAGAGGAAGAAGGAACAGAAACACCAGGAAAGGCCCAGAGACGCAGGAAAAGAGGGAACCCTAAGATCCCACGGAATAACGGGTGAAGGGTTGGCAGAACAGGATGCCGGATCCCAAACTGGTGGAGGCCAATTATCCTTAGCCAGGAACCGGAGGTCGTGGAGAAGTTTTGGCGCGACCCCTCGCCATATCTACCAGGAAGGCATACCATATAGGGTCAGGGAAACCGGGAAAGGTTTCACCACTAGAAGGCCCGAGGGAGCTGGACAAAGGTGGATCCCTGGTGGGGACGGCCAGTAGGAAGGAAGAGAGGGGAGCTCAGGACCACGCTCTGGAACTGCCTGGGAGTTGGCCGAGTCCCGCACCTGGTGGACGCAGCACGGCTCGGGTGGTCCTAACTGTGCACGAGGGACCTGATAAAGAACTGTGAGTAAAGCTGTGAAAACTGCAATTGCAAGTCTCAGTGATTCCTTGTCGCACCGGTACCATCAGTGCTGGGACATACACACCATCTCTCCCAACATCATTCCCATCCTCTGCCCTGAGGCCATACCCCTCCCGTTGGGGGTTATACCATCCACGCTGCACATCCGTACCACCGGCCTCAGCGGACTGCCCTGCAGCGGCGGCTTCATAGCCGCATTCAACGGGTGGCGTAGTCGGACACTAAATACCATCATACCAGTAACTGCCACTTAGTTTGACCACCCTGGGCACGGACCGGGTCACCGCCACACGAAGACTACTACCCCCATCGGATCTGGCTCCGGGTATTCCCCGCGCGCTCGCGCGCCGCACTACAGCACTGGCCCAGGGGGCGCGTCAAGGGCATATCGTCTGTGGGACAAGTTGCACTTTTGAATGACACCATACACTTTACCATATAGAGTAAGGGAAAATGGCAAAAAAAATCTAAGAGTTGTGAATTGGTGAAAAAAACACAATTCTGCCATTGTTTCTTGGGTCTTATTTTTATTTATTAATTGTGCAGTTAAAATGACAACATGATTTAGGTCAGTGTAATTATGGTGATACCAAAAATATAGTGGAGCTGTGTGAGGGCTTGTTATATGTGTGTCGAGCTGGCATTTTTAATTATACAATTTTGGAGTTCATACTATATTTAGAAATCTTCTTATTGTTTTTTTGGGGTCTCTACAATACCACAAAAAATACAATTGTGGCAGTTTCCTCTTTACCGATCGGGTAAATTTATTTTATATTTTGATAGAACAGAATTTTACAGGCCAAATATTTATATATTTTTTTTACTTTTAATGTTTCTTTATTTTTATCTGGGAAATTCTGCCTTTCTGGTATTTATACAGAGGCTGTGCAAACAGAAGAAGCTGAAAAAGGATCCCTTTTTTAGAGAACAGAAACAGGCTAGATGTTATCAAAGTGAAGAAACAATGGCTTCTTTCTATGATGTATTATCAAATCAAAGGGCTATCAAATCAAAGGGCTATTAAATTAGCCCTAATATGGGAACCGTATCATATGACAGCCGTATCATGTTTCTATGCCCTCTAGAGAGCTATTTCCCAGTAGCTGTATAGCAATATAAAACACTATAAAACACAGCACTATAAAATTAAAGCACTATAAAACACACTGGGCAACCAGGAGTTGTGTGGTGGTCCAGCAAGATGTCTGGCAGTATAGGGCCAGCATGACAGCCCCAGGAACATCAGTACTATAGTGTAGATGACATGATGAACAGCAAGTAGATGCACAATTGACTGTTACCAATTTAATTATTTGCATCAGAAGAAGGTGAAAGAAAGGTGGATTCATGCCTGATTCACTGATTCATTTTGATACAGATAAAGTATTCCTGATCCACTTGGGTTTTACAAAGTCAGCTGCAATGAATACCTCTCAGACATTACACTCAGGGGCGGACATACCGCTCATGCAGCAGGTGCAACTGCACCGGGGCCCGGAGGTCCAGGGGGGCCCTTGCAGGGTGGATAATACTGAGGCCAATCTGGCCAGTTTCTGGGAGCCCGAGGCTCCAGGGGGCCCATGGCCAGATTGCCCTCATCACACACGGCAGGCAGGAAGCAATCCCTGCAGCGTCACTGCTTACAGGAGAAAATGGCAGTGGAGCTGAGGGATCCATCCTCTGCTTCCTGCCCGGTGCATTCTGTCTGACACAGACGCGTGCAGCTTGATGACATCAGCAAGCAGAGTGCGCCTGTGTCAGGGAGAAAGTTGCCGACAATGACGATGCTGCGGGGGAACAGATGGAGAGGTAACTGTTTTTTTTCATTTTTAGTTTTATCCAATACACTGGGGAGAGGAGACTGAGGTGTGGTGTGAGAGAGCAATGATGAGGGTGATGAGGGGAGAGCAATGATGAGGGTGATGGGGGAAGAGCAATGATGAGGGTGATGGGGGGAGAGCAATGATGAGGGTGATGGGGGAGAGCAATGATGAGGGTGATGGGAGGAAGAGCAATGATGAGGGTGATGGGGGAGAGCAATGATGAGGGTGATGGGGAGAGCAATGATGGGGGTGGTGTGGAAGATCAATGATGAGGGTGGTGTGCGACACCAATGATGGGGGTGGTGTGCTACAGCAATGAGAGAGGTGGTGTGGGACAGCAATGATGGGGGTGGGATGCAACAGCAATGATGGGGGGTGGTGTGGGACAGCAATGATGGGGGGTGGTGTGCGACAGCAATGATGGGGGTGGTGTGCGACAGCAATGATGAGGGTGATGGGGGGACAGCAATAATGGTGGTGGTGTGGGACAGCAATGATGGGGTGGTGTGGGACAGCAATGATGGGGTGGTGTGAGACAGCAATGATGGAGGTGGTGTGGGAGAACAATGATGGAGGTGGTGTGGGAGAACAATGATGGGGGTGGTGTAGGAGAACAATGATGGGGTGGTGTAAGAGAGCAGTGATGGGGGTGGTGTGGGAGAGCAATGATGGAGGTGGTGTGGGAGAACAATGATGTAGGTGGTGTGGGAGAACAATGATGAGGGTGGGGGAAAGGACACTGAGGTGTGGTGTGAGAGAACAAAGATGGGAGGAGAGCAATGATGGAGGTAAGGTGTATAGGACACTTTATAATGAATTGAAAGGTGGGAGAAGACTCTGTCAGGTACTTGCAATGAACTGGGAGGTGGCGGAGGATGCTCAGTACCTGATAATATCTTCTCCCACCTCCAAATTCATTATGACGCTATCAAGGACGTATAATAAAAAGGTGGGGGACACAGGGCAGGGACTTGGGCTATGTGCACACATTCAGAATTTGCAGGAGAAAACTCTCCTGCATGTCCTAATGTGCTGGCAGGAAGAACGCTGCGTTAAATAATTTTTTTGCCACGTTTTTGACATGCTTTTGTTTCGTATTTTCCCCCACTTATTAGTACGGGTGAAATACGTTGCAAAAATTGACATTATGCAGAGTTTAATCTGCTGCAAATCTGCAAGGAAAAAATAAGCAATGTGTGCATGAGACTTCAGGAATCTCATTCACTTTGCTTGTACTGTAAAACCTTGTATATTTTCCGTGAGCACATACACATACAGTTAATTTGGGAGAGTCACAGAGACTGAATAGTTTATATTATTGGGCGGCGGAGATTATGGCGGGCACAGTGCTGCTTATTACTTTATATTTTGATTGGTGTGTGGCTAATAGTATATTAATGGTGGGATACATATCTGTATTCAGGGGCGCAGTGCGGGTGAAAAGCATGTATATATACAATATATGTGATCTTGTTATTTTCTAGGCTGGAGATCATCATTACAAGACGAGTCGTGGCTGGGAGATGTCGACATGAAGGTCTGACTAGACGGAGAAGAAACAGCAGAAAATGACTCTAATCAGATGAGACATCAGCGGTAAGTGCCTGGATGTAAATATTATTCTGTATCTGTACTGTATGACTTGGAGTGATAATGTTATCTGTAAAATCCCTTAGGCTGCATTCTCACATGTGATGCCAGATTTTTTTATTGAACAGCACAAGGACTTGTAGAGTTTTATAGATTCATTCACCCATCCATTAAAATCACGGATCTGAGAATGAGATCCGTGAGGGTCAGAGAATGTCCTGTTCTGATATGATTTTGAGGATCAGAATAGGACATGCTCAATGCATCTGTAAAAGCGGCAGCACACCGACACTGCACACAGGTACAGAAATGTAGCCTTATTATGTATAGCACAGTGCCTTAATATATAGTGTACTCACTTATTATGTATAGCGCCGTCTATAGTTGCATAGTTTCCTCTTTTATTATGTATAACACCATCCCTTATTACCTACCATCCTCTCTAGCTATATATGGTGCCATCTTTTATTATATAGCTTCCTCTGCTGTTATGTACAGTGCTGTCTCTTACATAGTGTATTCTTGTTATTTTTGTCAGTCACAGCGCCCTCTCTTTACTAAATAGTCCTCTCTTGTTAGATATAAAATGACTGCTGTTGGAGCAGCCGGTGATCAGAAGACCAGTCCATCAGCCTCCTCCATTAGAAAAGAAGCTTTCCCTCACTTCATCAGCCATCATTGCATTTTATATCTAACAAGAGAGGAAGGTATGTAATAAAGAACAGGGCGCTATAGATAATCCGATATGTAAAGGACAGTGCTGTACATAACAAGAGAGGGCACTGTGTAATAAAGGACGGCAATATACATAATATAGGAGACTATGTAAGATGTATATATACACTGTGTTCCAAATTATGATAATGCCCCGTCTCATGCTGCACATAACACATCTGCATCTCTGGCTGCTATGGGCATAAAAGGGGACAAACTTATGGTGTGGCACCCATGCTCCCCTGACCTCAACCCCATTGACAACCTCTGGAGCATCATCAAAAGGAGTGTCTATGATGGCGGGAGGCAGTTCACATCTAAGCAAAAGCTCTGGGAGGGTATTCTGTCCTCAAGCAAAACAATTGAAGCAGAAACCATCCAAAACCTGACAAATTCAATGGACGAGAGAGTTCAGAAGCTCCTTTCGAACAAGGGGTCCTATGTGCAAATGTAACATCACCTAGAATAAAGTTTTGAGTTGAAAACTGTTTGATTTCAGTTTGTAATAACCTGCTAATGCTTATAATTTCAAAAATGACCATTTTTTTGTTCTTTATTAAAATGAAAAGGTTGAAAACTCTGCTGTGCATAATAATTTGGAACATGCATTTTGAGTGCAGTTTGAGTTTTTTATTTTTTTTAAAATATACTGTTATCATAGGCAGTTTGTACAAAAACCTTTCAATTGTACTCTAATAGTTATTTGACTGGAAAATTACAATGACGGCAATTCATATAGGTAATTTGGGAAAATCTGAGAAAATATTATTTGCATAATAATTTGGAACACAGTGTATATATATATACAGTACAGACCCCATTTATAAGGCAAGAAATCCCACTTATTAAACCTGACAGGGCACACCTGTGAAGTGAAAACCATTTCCAGTGACTACCTCTTGAAGCTCATCAAGAGAATGCCAAGAGTGTGCAAAGCAGTCATCAAAGCAAAAGGTGGCTACTTTGAAGAACCTAGAATATAAGACATATTTTCAGTTGTTTCACACTTTTTTGTTAAGTATATAATTTGTAATGCACACGCCCGGGCTGAGCAGCGTGTGCGTGTGATTCCACTGGACCGTGCCGGAGAGTGAATGCCTGGAGGGGCGTAACTAGGTATTCACCCGATCCGACCAGGGTCGCACGACGGCATACGACGCCAGTGCACCAAGGAGGAACCGAGCAGAGGGACCAGGTGCTACTCCAGGACAGACCCCGGACACGGCTGTTGACCCACACAGGGGAATACAGGAACAGACTGGCACACAGACTGGTGGGAATAGGCAGGCACGACTGGTATGCAGGCAGGCGGGTATGCAGGCAGGGGGGTACAGGCAAGCACGGCTAGAGTGCAGACAGGAAGGCACTAGCAGGTAGGAACACAGGCGGGATAGGACCCAGTACACACTGGGACTCTGGAACAGAACCGCAGATGTGGCAGACAAACACAGCAGAGTGAGGCCGCCCAGAGAGGTGAGCGTGAGCAGGGCAGGACAAGACCGCCTGGAGCGGTGAGTAAGAGCAGAGCAGGACGAGACCGCTTGGAGCGGTGAGCAAGAGCAGAGCAGGACGAGACCGCCTGGAGCGGTGAGCAAGAGCAGAGCAGGACGAGACGGCCTGGAGCGGTGAGCTAGAGCAGAGCAGGACGAGACCGCCTGGAGCGGTGAGCAAGAGCAGAGCAGGACGAGACCGCCAGGAGCGGTGAGCAAGAGCAGAGCAGGACGAGACCGCCAGGAGCGGTGAGCAAGAGCAGAGCAGGACGAGACCGCCTGGAGCGGTGAGCAAGAGCAGAGCAGGACGAGACCGCCTGGAGCGGTGAGCAAGAGCAGAGCAGGACGAGACAGGGCTCTGTTCACACGGAACAGACAGGAAGGGAAAGGCAGAGCCAGATACCCACAGGGTGCTTGCTAGTGGACCACAAACTCACAAACGGGAGTACAGAGACAACAAGCAGGAGTTAGGTACGAGTTCAGACTCTGCAGAAAAAGGAAAGGAACGGACATAGAGGCAAAACAGGTAAAGGATAGGAGAGAGTTCAGACTGGAACTGAGTGTACGGAAGAGACCGACACTGCAGCGGGATACAGGAGCGGGTCTGGGAATACGGCCCCCAGAGAGGCGGGACGAACAGGCAAGAAGCGTGTTCAGACAGGACAGACAAGATACAGGAGCGGGTCTAGGTAATCGGCCCCTAGAAGGCGGGAGGAACAGGCTAGGAGCGTGTTCAGACAGGACAGACAAGATACAGGAGCGGGTCTAGGTAATCGGCCCCTAGAAGGCGGGAGGAACAGGCTAGGAGCTTGTTCAGACAGGACAGACATGATACAGGAGCGGGTCTAGGTAATCGGCCCCTAGAAGGCGGGAGGAACAGGCTAGGAGCGTGTTCAGACAGGCCTGGAAATACAGCCTCCAGGATAGGCAGACAAGAGAAACCCAGAACGGGACCTGGCACCTTCAGAGTGCAAGCACACACTGAATGAAACACAATGCTCACGCAGGGATTGATTGGAGCAGCTGGGTTATATACCAGGTGACAGAGAGCAATAGGCTGAGGACGCACAAGGGGTGTGACCCACAGCAGGCACAAAAAGCAGGAAGTGATCGGGCGCCGCCCTTAAGCAGCAGAAACAGACACAAACAGACAGCATGGAGGGAAGCCAGAGAGACATTCTGGACTGGAGATCAAGTGCGCGCTCTTGCACAGTGGGAGATGGACCACCATGCAAGGGCGCCGCCAGGTATGTTACATAATTCCACGTGTGTTAATTCATAGTTTTGATGCCTTCAGTGTGAATGTACAATTTTCAAAGTCATGAAAATACAGAAAAATCTTTAAATGAGGTGTGTCCAAACTTTTGGACTGTACTGTATATATATATATATATATATATATATATATATATATATATATACACAGTGGGTACGGAAAGTATTTATTCAGACCCCTTTAAATTTTTCACTCTTTGTTTCATTGCAGCCATTTGGTAAATTCTAAAAAGTTCATTTTTTTCTCATTAAAGTACACTCTGCAACCCATTTTGGCTGAAAAAAAAACAGAAATGTAGAAATTTTTGCAAATTTATTAAAAAAGAAAAACTGAAATATCACATGGTCATAAGTATTCAGACCCTTTGCTCAGACACTCATTTTTAAGTCACATGCTGTCCACTTCCTTGTGATCCTCCTTGAGATGATTCTACTCCTTCATTGGAGTCCAGCTGTGTTTAATTAAACTGATAGGACTTGATTTGGAAAGGCACACACCTGTCTATATAAGACCTCACAGCTCACAGTGCATGTCAGACCAAATGAGAATCATGAGCTCAAAGGAACTGCCCAAGGAGCTCAGAGACAGTAGTCTGCTACGTGCTATTGATAATGTCCGACTACGCCACCCGTGGATTGCGGTTATTAGCAACCGCCGCTGCAAGGCAGTCCCCTGAGGTTGATGGTATGCGCAGCTGAGATTGTATAACTCCCCACGGGAAGAGTGTAACCCCAGTGCAGTGCAGTGGATGGTGGGGGTGATGTTGCAGGGAGTCCCAGTACCGTTAGTGCTGGAGGAGCGAAAGAGTACACAGACAACGTACTGCAGTCCAATGCCTTTTACTCACAGTTCAGATGCTCCGGGTCACTTCTGTACAGGTAGTGACCACCCAAGCCGTGTGGCGTCCACCAGGTGAGGGGCTTGGTCAACCCCCAGGCAGTTCAGGAGCATGGCCCAGGATCCCCTTTTATCCTTTCTCTGGCCTGCCTCACCAGTGACCCACTTTTGTCCAGCTGGATCCCGTTCCCCACTGTTCTATATGGTGCCTTCCTAGCAGGTTTGATGAGGTGTCGCACCAATAAATGATCACGACCTCCGGTCTTTGGCTGAGGGTAGTTTCTCCTCCACCAGCTTGGGATCCGGTACCCTTAATCTGCCTGACCCTTCACCCTGTATTCTCATGGGTTCTTAGGGTCCCTTCCACCTTCTTGTTTCTGAGCCTTTCCACACTTTGGATACTTCTCTTTCTGTTTCTGTTCCTTGCAGTTTCTGTTCCTTTCTGTTCTTGTTCCTTTCTGTTCCTGGCCTTTTCTCTAGGCCTGTCTCATGGAGCTGGGCCGAGAGGGAGCCAAAGCTCCCTGTCACATCTCCACTCTGCTTCTTCTCTGACTGAACTGAACCCAGAACTAAGATGGTGCCCACCTTATATACCCTTCCCCTAGTGTGTGAGTTCAGGTGACCAGCAACCAATGAGCTCCTATCTACGCTCAGAAACCGTCCCCTATCTGCTCCTACATCACTGGGTATTCCTCCCCCCTCCCCACTCCAGCCAGGGACATGGTCTGTCGTGCCTGCATTTCTGTCTAATGGGGGCACGGTTGAACTGTCCCACGGAAATGGGGTGAGTGTGCTGTATGCAGCTAACTGAGCCCTGGTCCATACTCCATCCTTACCTGGGAGTGGAATACCACACCTCTGGCAGAGGTGCAATACCCCTGTACCGGCCGAACACCAAAACACTGTCCTGTTTGTGACCTGATTTTAATGAAAGTGTAATAAAGCTGCCAAGATTTTATCTGAGGCACCTGCTTTTTGTGTTTATATTGGATTTACTTGCCAGGGCCTAGGTGCTTGCTGGACCTCCGAAACCTACGCGATAGTGGATCCCTACAACGGTGAGCTCATCTAGCTTTCTGCTTTTGTAAATATTATAGCTGTTGATGGCTTTACTACTTGTTGTGGCCCTAATTCTGGTAAAGTCGGAGAGCGTGGGGTCTGAGCATATCACAGAGGGGTCTAGTGGTCAGTCATGCGGTCAGCAAGCATACGCTTGGCAAAAGCTTCATAGAGTAGGTAACAGCTTATCCTAGTAATAAGCCAATTTGGACTCCCTTTCAGAAGCCGGTAAAAACGCCTCCATTTTGCTCCTATAGCAAGGGTTTAAGAGGATAGCTATCCAATAGTTATCCCTTTGCTTGATGGTAGTAATAAGCATATGATCCCACCAGCATTCCAGCAAATGACAATTTATGTCTACTTCTACATTCACCTGCTGCTGCTCTTAATCCTTCAAATCCAACAGAATGTAAGAATGACCTTGTGGGTCCTCAATAGACACAATGTGGTGAAGAACATATGCAAATTGCTGTTCTTTCTCCATATCATCTTGCATTCTGGTGAGTGTTTTTTCTAGGATAAATATGAGGGTGGTGACATAGTTGATTCTACAGTTGTCCCTACTGACAGTTTTTGTCACTTCTTCTAAGGGCTTCAGTAGGCGACATGCGTGCCTCATCATCTGCCAATGGCACATCTGAAGCAATTCACACTTCAGATTAGCTGCTGCCTGATGTAGTCTGTCATATTTTACACTGCTTGTACAGATGCTCCAACATATACAGCATCAAATCCCAGTGGGCAGCAAAGTCATAAATCAGGCGGCACGCTGGCAGATCGTTTTGTTTTTGCAAAGCCACAAGGGCATGCTTTGCCATGTAAGAATAATTGAAGTGAGCACTTTTCTGCCCAAAACCACTTACTTCCTCAAGCAAGCATATTTATGAAAGAAATGCTGCACAATTAAATTCTCGATGTGTGCAACGCAGGGAGCATTAGTTACTTTGCCTGGCCGTAAGGTAGAAAAAACGTTTGGGCACTGTCAATCATGACAATTCCCAGCTGCCATTGATGAAGAGCCAGCCAGTGTGAGATTTGACAGTTGATGCAAAGGAGCAACTCATTTGTTGTATGGCTTTTGTCACTCATGCTTTCAAGCTGTAAAACCACTTAGCATTGTTTTAACTTGCAAAAGCAAAAACAAGGAGGTAGACTCTGCACCACCGCAGCAAAACCTTTTAGGCGCATGCAGCATCACCTGTTCCAGAGCTGACTGCAGAACAAGCAGATTTTGCCCCAGAGAATCTTTTAGTTGCACGTCAAGAATAAAAGAATAAAACTAAGAATAAATCACTAAGAATAAAATTTAAAAAATCCTTATACTCACCTGTCTGAAGATGTCCCCTGCAGTAATCCACCTGACCGCTCATGCCGAGCCGAGGAGAATGACTCGGTGCAGCGAGCGGGCCCCGGACCTCCGCTGAGCTTAGTGAGTGACCAGACACCGCTTGGACTCCTCGGTGTGAGCGGTCAGGTGGATTACAGCGGGGGGACATCTTCAGACAGGTGAGTACAAGGGTTTTTTATTTTATTCTTATTTTTACACCAGGACACAGCGGTAGCAGAATACTACTCTCATCATTGTCCCTTGCTAGCGCTGATTGCAGCGCAAGCAGGGGACAATGATGAGGGCAGTGTTTAGCACCCGGCGCTTGGGAAGAGCGCTAACTGTACCGCTGATTCCCAGGTGCTGGTACGTGTGATCCTGATGTGGCACACGGGCGCCACATTGTTGCCACACGGGTGCCACACAGGTGCACACGTACGGACATGGATATCTCCGGTACTGGTTTTTCCAGTACCAAAAATATCCGGACGTCTGAAACGCGCCTTAAACCTGTTTCTATCCCTATGTATAATTAGCTGAGTGCTCTGACTAGCCTGTAAAATCCTAAAATGGCACTACTTTGAGAGCCCTCATAGTTTACAGTGACTGTGGTAACCCCCTCTCAATTGGCTTTTAGACCATGTGACATGATAGCTGCAAGGCATTATGGGGAAGCCCATTCAGCCATGACTGACGTCATTAGCCCACTGTCTGGCGCTGCTGTTATCAGCAGTGTGTGAAACAGCGCTAGGATTTTTTCTGCATTCAAATAAATCACTAATTGTTTGAACCACGGTGACCAAAGACTTTCAGGAAATTTGACTTGAATCATCCACTACTAAATGTTTTCCATATAATAGAATACAGACTGTGCATTCAATTGGATTACACAAAGGAATGCATTAAATGTGTGGTGCAATTATAACCACAATATCCCATGTCTGCTATCTATCTGCACTCTGACATTCCCTTGTGTCCTTTTTCAATGTCACTATGTCTCGTCTGCTTTGTTTCTGATCAATATAGAGTCGATATTATGGTAACAGAGGAGACTGAAGGTGTCTGTTGGAGAACAAGCAAAAATATCTTTCTTTGAAATAGGGAAACACTTTTCACATATTTTATATATCCATACCATACCATATTCGGACAATGTGATCACATGCAAAGAAAATGTTTCAAGGCTTGGGTTTGTTACTATTTTTTATATGACTTTACATATTGAAACACTTGCAGCTTTCTACTTTAATTTTCTCTCTGATGTAGATAAAGCTTTGCTCTCATTTGCATTTTCTAATTCCATTCTTATTCTCTATTATAGAAGCAGCACAATAAAAATAACAGCAAGGCTGTATCTGTCATACAAAGAACATTAGCAAAACCTTATGGACACCCGACTATAATGGCTTATAGATACTGATATAAAATACTTCCATGTCAAAGTAGTCAAAGAATTTAAGTAAGAGCTAGAATTCTAGAGACCAGGGTAGGAGAGAGATGTGTGGTAAGGCTGGCTCACAGAAAAATGGCTAGACAAGCATGTCTGCAATTGGTGTTTCTGGTTTGGTTTCTTATCCTAAGTCATGTGGCAAAGCTTTAACAGGCCGATATTAACATACACACTTATGTTTCCTTCCTTTGAAGTCCACACCCTCAAACTCTTCAAACCCTTCTCCCTGCGTGTGACGGTTGTGTATCGCCCTCCAGGCTCCTCCCGCCAGTTCGTGGATCACTTTGCCACCTGGCTTCCTCACTTTCTATCCTGTGACATCCCCACCCTCATAATTGGAGACTTTAACATCCCCATCGATGATCCCCTCTCCCAATCTGCCTCTCATCTACTTTCTCTAACCTCCTCATTCGGCCTCTCACAGTTTACTAACTCTGTTACGCATGAAGACGGGAATACTCTGGACCTGGTCTTCTCCCGTGTCTGCTTGCTGCATGATTTTACAAACTCCCCTCTCCCACTCTTGGACCACAACCTTCTTTCCTTCTCTGTCAAGAACTGTCTCCTCACTCGGGATACCCCCACTTACCACACTTATAGGAATACACGTACCATTAATACCCAGCAACTTATGGACAATCTGCACACATTTTTAGCTCCCATCTCCTCCGTCTCCTGTCCAGACTTAGCATTGTCACATTACAATAATACACTGAAGAGTTTGCAAGATGAAGCAGCACCTTCTACACGCAGAAAGACCCGACACAGACAACGGCAGCCCTGGCACACGATGCAAACACGTTTTCTTCAGCGTTGCTCAAGGTGTGCTGAGCTTCAGTAGAGAAAGTCACGTTTAGCGGAAGACTTCATCCACTATAAATTCATGCTCAAAACCTATAACTCTGCCCTTCATCTGGCCAAACAATCCTACTTCACCACCCTCATCACTTCACTATCCAACAATCCAATACGACTTTTTGAAACCTTAAAATCCCTCCTGAACCCTAAGGCACAGGCCCCCCATCACCAACCTCAGCGGTGAAGATCTGGCCAATTATTTTCTAAAAAAAATCAACCACATCCATCAGGACATCTCAGCCCAATCTCCCCAGTGCCTGGATCCCCTTCCCTGACGCACTTCAGCTCACTTGCCTTCTTTGAGCCTATCACAGAAAAAGTTACCCAGCT
This sequence comes from Phyllobates terribilis, assembly GCF_046119375.1. Taxonomy (NCBI): domain Eukaryota; kingdom Metazoa; phylum Chordata; class Amphibia; order Anura; family Dendrobatidae; genus Phyllobates; species Phyllobates terribilis. The sequence continues at coordinate 37,711,520 of NW_027362761.1, read as the reverse complement.
CCTCATTTCCTCTCGGCCTACAACCTGCAACAGTGACCCCATTCCCTCACATCTCCTGCAGTCTCTCTCACCGGTGGTCACCACTCACCTGACTAAAATATTTAACCTCTCTCTTTCTTCAGGTATCTTTCCCTCCTCATTTAAACATGACATCATAACCCCTTTACTTAAAAAGCCATCCCTGGACCAGAACTGCACTGCTAACTACAGACCTGTCTCTAATCATCCTTTCATCTCTAAACTCCTGGAACGCTTGGTCCACTCCCATCTAATCTGCTATCTGTGATATAACTCTCTCCTTGACCCTCTACAATCTGGTTTCCGCTCTTTACACTCCACTGAAACTGCCCTCACTAAAGTCTCTAATGATCTACTAACAGCTAAATCCAAAGGTCATTGCTCCCTGATGATTCTCCCGGGTCTCTCTGCCGCATTTGACACTGAGGATCACCAGCTCCTCCTCACTATGCTCTGCTCTATAGGTCTCAAGGAAACCGTTATCTCCTGGTTCTCCTCCCACCTCTCTGACCGCTCCTTCAATGTATCTTTTGCCGGCTCCTCTTCCTCTCATCGTCCCCTTACAATCGGGGTTCCGCATGGCTCAGTCCTAGGCCCCCTCCTCTTCTCTCTATACACTGCCCCTCTTGGACAAACAATCATCAGGGATTGAAGCTTGAAGAGGGCAATTTGCATATTCCAGGTGCCTTCTGGGAAAAGCGAAGAGTCTCCTTCAGCTAGAAGATCGTTGGGTACAGCCGGGACCAGCTGCTTGGAAAGCATCGCCAAACCAGGGATTGAAGCTTGAATAGGGCAATTTGCATATTCCAGGTGCCTTCTGGGAAAAGCGAAGAGTCTCCTTCAGCTAGAAGATCGTTGGGTACAGCCGGGACCAGCTGCTTGGAAAGCATCGCCAAACCAGGGATTGAAGCTTGAAGAGGGCAATTTGCATGTTCCAGGTGCCTTCTGGGAAAAGCGAAGAGTCTCCTTCAGCTAGAAGATCGTTGGGTACAGTCGGGACCAGCTGCTTGGAAAGCATCGCCAAACCAGGGATTGAAGCTTGAAGAGGACAATTTGCATATTCCAGGTGCCTTCTGGGAAAAGCGAAGAGTCTCCTTCAGCTAGAAGATCGTTGGGTACAGCCGGGACCAGCTGCTTGGAAAGCATCGCCAAACCAGGGATTGAAGCTTGAAGAGGGCAATTTGCATATTCCAGGTGCCTTCTGGGAAAAGCAAAGAGTCTCCTTCAGCTAGAAGATCGTTGGGTACAGCTGGGACCAGCTGCTTGGAAAGCATCGCCAAACCAGGGATTGAAGCTTGAAGAGGACAATTTGCATATTCCAGGTGCCTTCTGGGAAAAGCGAAGAGTCTCTTTCAGCTAGAAGATCGTTGGGTACAGCCGGGACCAGCTGCTTGGAAAGCATCGCCAAACCAGGGATTGAAGCTTGAACAGGACAATTTGCATATTCCAGGTGCCTTCTGGGAAAAGCGAAAAGTCTCCTTCAGCTAGAAGATCGTTGGGTACAGCATCGCCAAACCGCGCGCCGGACGGCGTGCGAATTTGTTTATCCTAGGGTATCACAAGAAAGAAGACAGACATCAAGTCAGCAGGGACAAGGAGCAGCATGGCAGATGTGAAAACCTACATGGTGAGCTGCAACATGTGCTGCATGTTCACAGATCGACCAGAAGCTGAAACCAACTTCATCTGCCAGAAGTGTAGACTACTGGCTCTTTTAGAAGAAAAGGTGCGGGGACTGGAAGAAAGAATTGCGACATTAAAACTTATCAAGGAAAATGAAGACTTCCTGGACAGAACAGAAGCGTCACTACTGGTCACGGAAAGTGAAGGAAGTGTCAGAGAACCTCCAGAGGCAGACAAGTGGAGGCAAGTGACCAAAAGAAGCAAGAAGACAATGGAGACACCACCAACCACACAACTGAGAAACAGATTCCAAGGACTTGTGGAGGACGAAGATGGCACACCTAAGGATGAGGCACTACCAGCAAGCAAAAACGAAAAGAGCACCCAGAAACACCCAGAAGCGACAAGAAAAAGGACAGCCAAGAAGGGAAGAAGAGTGGTGGTGGTGGGAGACTCACTACTGAGAGGAACAGAAACAGCTATCTGCAGACCGGACATAACCGCAAGATAAGTATGCTGCCTCCCAGGGGCGAAGATCAAGGATGTTACCGATAGGATACCGAAGCTCATCAGTTCCAAGGATGTCCACCCATTTCTTCTGATACATGTTGGCACCAATGACACGGCAAAGAAGGACCTACCGACAATCTGCAAGGACTTTGAAGCATTGGGGAAGAAAGTAAAAGAACTGGATGCGCAGGTAGTTTTTTCTTCAATCCTTCCAGTAGACGGGCATGGCGTCAGGAGATGGAACAGGATCCTTGATGTGAACAACTGGCTGAGACGATGGTGCAGACAACAAGGATTTGGATTCCTGGACCACGGTGTGAATTACCTCTATGACGGACTCCTTGCCAGAGACGGACTACACCTCAACAAACCCGGGAAACACACATTCGCCAGGAGACTCGCAACACTCATCAGGAGGGCGTTAAACTAGAAGAAGAGGGGATGGGAAGAAAAACGCCAGACACGAACATGCAACTAGAGAACATACTAATGAAAGATATGAAGTGTGACAAAGAAGGTCCAAGACAAGATACTTGGAAGGGAGGTAAGAAAATTTCTAATACAATCCACAGGGTGAAGATTGGAACAAAACAAAATCGTGTAAACTGCGTGCTAGCAAATGCCAGAAGCCTGACAAACAAGATGGATGAACTGGAAGCAGAAATATCTACAGGTAACTATGACATAGTGGGAATAACCGAGACATGGTTAGATGAAAGCTATGACTGGGCAGTTAACTTACAGGGTTACAGTCTGTTTAGAAGGGATCGAAGAAATCGGAAAGGGGGTGGAGTCTGTCTATATGTAAAGACGTGTCTAAAGCCTACAATACGGGAGGATGTATGGGAGGGAAATGAGGAGGTCAAGTCCTTATGGGTGGAGATACATGGGGCAAAAAACAATAATAAAATTATCATAGGAGTCTGTTATAAACCACCAAATATAGCAGAAGCCACGGAAAGTCTATTAATGAGACAAATAGACGAAGTAGCAAAAAATAAAGAGGTGATTATTATGGGGGACTTCAACTACCCCGATATAGACTGGGAAACCGAAAGCTGTAGATCTCACAAAGGAAACAGGTTTCTGTCAATTATCAAAGACAATTATTTGTCACAACTTGTGCAGGAACCAACTAGAGGGACGGCCCTTTTAGACTTAATATTAACTAAGAGTCCAGACAGAATAACTGAGGTGCAGGTCGGGGGGCACCTGGGAAATAGTGACCACAACATTATACAATTCCACATGTGCTTCAGTAGGGTGCCCAGCAAGGGAGTCACAAAAACACTGAACTTCAGGAGGGCAAAGTTTGATCGCTAAGAGATGCCCTTCACCTTATAGACTGGGATAGTATCTTCAGTAATAGGAGCACGGATAGAAAATGGGAAATTTTCAAAACAGTCCTACATAGTCACTGTAGAAGGTACATACCTTATGGGAATAAAAGGGCTAGGAATAGGAGGAAGCCAATGTGGCTAAATAAGGAAGTCAAGAGGGCAATGAAAAACAAAAAAAGGGCTTTCGGTAAACTTAAACAAGAAGGCAGCGAGGAAGCGCTAATATCTTATAGGGAAAAAAACAAAATCTGTAAGAAACAAATAAGAATAGCAAAAGAGGAGACAGAGAGACTAATTGCCAAGGAAAGTAAAACGAATCCCAAACTGTTCTTTAACTATATAAACAGTAAAAGGATTAAAACTGATGGAGTTGGCCCATTGAAAAATAACCTGGGTAAAATCATAGAGGGCGATGAGGGTAAAGCAAACCTACTCAATAGCTTCTTCTCCACTGTTTTCACAAAAGAAAACAATTTATCGGAGGAAATGCAGAGTGATAAAGTAAACCCTCCGCTAAATATCACCCACCTAACCCCGGAGGAAGTTCAGAAACGCCTAAATAATATCAAAATAGACAAGTCACCAGGCCCAGATGGCATACACCCCCGGGTACTAAAAGAATTAAGCAATGTGATAGACAGACCGCTGTATCTTATATTCAAGCACTCTTTATGGACAGGGACTGTCCCACTAGACTGGCGCCAAGCAAATGTGGTACCAATATTCAAAAAGGGGTCTAAAAGTGACCCTGGGAACTATAGACCAGTAAGCTTAACGTCTGTTGTGGGTAAATTGTTTGAAGGATTTCTTAGAGATGCTATTGTAGAATATCTTAATGATAATAACTGTCTAACTCCATATCAACATGGATTCATGAGGGATCGCTCCTGCCAAACAAACCTGATCGCCTTCTACGAGGAGGTGAGCTCACAGCTGGACCGGGGAGAGTCAGTGGATGTTGTATACCTTGACTTCTCCAAAGCATTTGATACCGTGCCACACAAAAGGTTGGTATATAAAATGAGAATGCTTGGTCTGGGGGATAATGTGTGCAAGTGGGTAAATAGCTGGCTGAGTGATAGAAAGCAGAGGGTGGTTATCAATGGAGTAAGCTCAGGGGGTGTCAGGGTTACTAGCGGGGTGCCTCAAGGGTCTGTCTTGGGCCCTATATTATTTAATATATTTATTAATGATCTAGTGGAAGGGTTGCATAGTAAAATAGCAATATTTGCAGATGATACTAAACTTTGTAAAGTAGTTAATACAGATGAGGATAGGGCACAGCTACAGGAGGATTTAGATAAATTGGGGAGTTGGGCCAAAAAATGGCAAATGGGGTTCAATGCCGATAAATGTAAGGTCATGCACATGGGAAAGAAAAACAGCAGTCACCCATACATATTAAATGGGAAACCGTTGGGGAAATCTGACATGGAGAAGGACCTGGGCGTCTTGGTTAATAGCAAATTAAATTGGAGTGCCCAGTGCCAGGCAGCAGCTGCGAAGGCAAATAGAGTCATGGCATGCATCAGAAGAGGAATAGGGGCATATGATGAGAACATTGTTCTTCCTCTTTATAAAGCACTGGTAAGGCCGCACTTAGAATATTGTGCACAGTTCTGGGCTCCGGTGCTCAGGAAAGACATATTGGAGCTAGAGAGGGTACAAAGGAGGGCGACTAAGGTAATAAAGGGAATGGAGGGACTGGAATACCCAGAGAGGTTGTCAAAATTAGGCCTATTTACGTTGGAAAAGAGAAGGCTTAGGGGAGACCTCATAAACATGTATAAATACATCAGGGGGCAGTACAGAGATCTCTCCCATGACCTGTTTATACCAAGGATGGTGACAAAGACGAGGGGGCACACTATGCGTCTGGAGGAAAGGAGGTTCCTGCACCAGCATAGAAGGGGATTTTTTACGGTCAGAGCCGTGAGACTCTGGAACTCTCTGGGAGAGGAAGTGGTGATGTCCAACTCACTTAATGAGTTCAAGAGAGGCCTGGACGCCTTTCTTGAGAACAATAAAATTACATCTTATGCTTAGTGATAGTTAATTAATCCAGGGATTTAATCTGACTGCCAGATTGGTGTCGGGAAGTGAATTTTTCCTCAATGATGTAAATTGGCCTATACCGCATGGGGTTTTTTTGCCTTCCCCTGGATCAACGCTGCGGAATAGCTGCAGTGCACAAGAAATAGGCTGAACTGGATGGACGCTTGTCTTTTTTCGGCCTTATAAACTATGTAACTATCAGATTTGGGTTCCAGTATCACCTCTATGGTGACGACACCTAATACAAAATACCAAGGATTGTCAGTCTCCTGTCTCTCTAACATCATGTCCTCCCTCTATCTTAAACTGAATCTCTTCAAAACTGAACTTCTTGTGTTTCTCCCCTCTACTAACCTAACTCTACCTGACATTGATATTACCTTGGAGGGTTCAACCACAACTCCCAAGCAGCATGCCCGCTGCCTTGGGGTCATATTCAACACTAAACTTTCTTTTACTCCCTACATCCGATCACTCATCTGCTCTTGTTACCTGCATCTTAAAAACATCTCCAGAATCCGACCTTTTCTCACCTTTGACACTGCTAAAACTCTTACTGTCGCTCTTATTCACTCTCGTCTGGACTACTGCAACTCTCTTCTGATCAGTCTCCCTCTTACCAAACTTTCTCCTCTCCAATCCGTCCTGAATGCGGCAGTCAGGGTCGTATTTCTGTCCAGCCACTTCACCGATGCCTCCATCTTGTGTAAGTCATTACACTGGTTACCCATCCACTAGGTAGCACTAGAGTTCAAGTCCTGTTACTCTATGAAGAGGCAATTTACATAATGAATGAGAAAAGCGCATACAAAACACATCAAAAACACGGCAAAAACGCAAGTTTTTCACACAGTGTTTTTCCTGCCAACACATCAGTATTTGCAGCAGATTTTTCTGCTGCAAGTACTGAAAGTGTGCACGTACCCTTACTCAGCTCTGCAGCCATTGTTTAATGATGTGGTTAGTTTAGCATGCTCAAACTGGTGAAAGGTCCTCCCTAATAGTAAATCATTGAATTTCCTAACACAAATATATATATGAATACATACATACAGTATCAAGCATGTCATGTCAGAATTACAGTCATTTACTCCCTCCCCATAGGTTTAGAAAAATCTAAAAAAAAACTTACAATGAACTATCATGTTTGGACGCGATTCCCTTATGGCTAATTTAGGTGCATACAGTACAGACCAAAAGTTTGGACACACCTTCTCATTTAAAGATTTTTCTGTATTTTCATGACTTTGAAAATTGTACATTCACGCTGAAGGCATCACAACTATGAATTAACACATGTGGAATTATATACTTAGCAAAAAAGTGTGAAGCAACTGAAAATATGTCTTATATTCTAGGTTCTTCAAAGTAGCCACCTTTTGCTTTGATGACTGCTTTGCACACTCTTGGCATTCTCTTGATGAGCTTCAAGAGGTATTCACAGGAAATGGTCTTCCAACAATCTTGAAGGAGTTCCCAGAGATGCTTAGCACTTGTTGGCGCTTTTGCCTTCACTCTGCGGTCCAGCTCACCCCAAACCATCTCGATTGGGTTCAGGTCTGGTGACTGTGGAGGCCAGGTCATCTGGCGTAGCACCCCATCACTCTCCTTCTTGGTCAAATAGCCCTTACACAGCCTGGAGGTGTGTTTGGGGTCATTGTCCTTTTGAAAAATAAATGATGGTCCAACTAAACGCATCAAAGCAAAAGGTGGCTACTTTGAAGAGCCTAGAATATAAGACATATTTTCAGTTGTTTCACACTTTTTTGTTAAGTATATAATTCCACATCTGTTAATTCATAGTTTTGATGCCTTCAGTGTGAATGTACAATTTTCAAAGTCATGAAAATACAGAAAAATCTTTAAATGAGAAGGTGTGTCCAAACTTTTGGTCTGTACTGTATGTTGATAACCTCCTCCATAAATATTCAAGGAAGAGGACATATTACATAAAGGATTCCACTGATGTTACAAAAAAAACTGTGAAAAATTCTCCCCAGTTAGCGTACTTTCTTATGTCAAAATGGGAAGAGACTTTTGTCTATGTTATGCCGCTGCTCAAATTGAGAGAGTGCTAGAGTTACATTTAAGATTGTCTTATCATTTGGGAGGGAGAGCATTTTATGTTGAATTAGAATTGACTTGGGATATTTGTCCAAACTGTAACTTTTCTAAATCTAATGCTATTTTCTGAAGGGGAAAGATTTCCACTAAACTATACTTTAAGCCTACATGTGAAGGAAATATATAATCAATACAGGAAAAGTATAACAGCAGTAGAGTTACATTTACAGTTAGGTCCATATATATTTGGACAGAGACAACATTTTTCTAATTTTGGTTCTAGACATTACCACAATGAATTTTAAACAAAACAATTCAGATGCAGTTGAAGTTCAGACTTTCAACTTTCATTTGAGGGTATCCACATTAAAATTGGATGAAGGGATTAGGAGTTTCAGCTCCTTAACATGTGCCACCCTGTTTTTAAAGGGACCAAAAGTAATTGGACAGATTAAATAATTGTAAATAAAATGTTCATTTCTAGTACTTGGTTGAAAACCCTTTGTTGGCAATGACTGCCTGAAGTCTTGAACTCATGGACATCACCAGACGCTGTGTTTCCTCCTTTCTGATGCTCTGCCAGGCCTTCACTGTGGTGGTTGTAACATACCTGGCGGCGTCCTTGCATAGTGGTCCATCTCCCACTGTGCAAGAGCGCGCACTTGATCTCCAGTCCAGTCTGCTAGCCTGGCTTCCCTCCATGCTGTTTGCTTGCCTCTGTTTCTGCTGCTTAAGGATGGCGCCCGATCACTTCCTGTTTCTTGTACCTGCTGCAGGCACACCCCTTGTGCGTCCTCAGCCTATTGCTGTCTGTCACCTGGTATTTAACCCAGCTCCTCCCAGGAAACCCTGCCTGAGCATTGTGTTCTGTCAGTTGGCTTCTGGTCACTGATATGCCAGGTCCCGTTTATGTTTCCTGCCTTCGGTATCAGTTCCCATGTCTGAACTGTGTCCTGTCTGTATTATCTTCTAGCCTGTTGTCTTCTGCCTATCCTGGAGGCTGTATTTCCAGGCCTGTGTGAACACGATTCTAGCCTGTTCTTTCCGCATTCTAGGGGCCGCATACCTAGACCCGTTCCTGTATCTTGCCTGTTCCTGTCTGAACACGCTCCTAGCCTGTTCGTTCCGCCTTCTAGGGGCCGCATACCTAGACCCGCTCCTGTATCTTGCTGCTGTGTCTGTTCTTGTCTGAATACTGTTTCCTGTTTTTCTCTATGTCCGTACCTTCCCTTTTTCTGCAGAGTCTGAACTCGTACCTAACTCCTGCTCGTTGTCACTGTACTTCCGTTTGTGAGTTTGTGGTCCACTTGCTACTTCACTGCAAGTACCCTGTGGGTATCTGGTTCTGCCTTTCCCTTCCTGTCTGTTCCGTGTGAACATAGCCCTGTCCCCCCTGCTCTGCCTTGCTCACTGCTCCGGCAGTTCTTGCCTGCTCTGCCTTGCTCACCGCTCCGGCGGTTCTAGCCTGCTCTGCCTTGCTCGCTGCTCCGGCAGTCTCGCTCTGCTCTGACCCTTTGCTCGCTGCTCCGGCAGTCTCGCTCTGCTCTGACCCTTTGCTCGCTGCTCCGGCAGTCTCGCTCTGCTCTGACCCTTTGCTCGCTGCTCCGGCAGTCTCGCTCTGCTCTGACCCTTTGCTCGCTGCTCCGGCAGTCTCGCTCTGCTCTGACCCTTTGCTCGCTGCTCCGGCAGTCTCGCTCTGCTCTGACCCTTTGTTCGCTGCTCCGGCAGTCTCGCTCTGCTCTGACCCTTTGCTCGCTGCTCCGGCAGTCTCGCTCTGATCTGACCCTTTGCTCGCTGCTCCGGCAGTCTCGCTCTGCTCTGACCCTTTGCTCGCTGCTCCGGCAGTCTCGCTCTGCTCTGACCCTTTGCTCGCTGCTCCGGCAGTCTCGCTCTGCTCTGACCCTTTGTTCGCTGCTCCGGCAGTCTCGCTCTGCTCTGACCCTTTGCTCGCTGCTCCGGCAGTCTCGCTCTGCTCTGACCCTTTGCTCGCTGCTCCGGCAGTCTCGCTCTGCTCTGACCCTTTGCTCGCTGATCCGGCAGTCTCGCTCTGCTCTTACCTTTTGCTCGCTGCTCTGGCAGTCTCGCTCTGCTCCGACCCTTTGCTCGCTGCTTCGGCAGTCTCGTCCTGCTCCTCTCTCGCTCACCGCTCCAAGCGGCCTTGTCCTGCTCTTCTCTCGCTCACCGCTCCAGGCGGTCTCGTCTTGTTCTGCTCTTGCTCGCCGCTCTGGGCAGCCTCACTCTGCTGTTTGTCCGCCACGTCTGCGGTTCTGTTCCTGAGTCCCAGTCTGTACTGGGTCCTATCCACTCGGTGCTCCAACCTGTCGTACCTGCCAGTACCTCCCTGCCTGCATACCAGTCGTGCTTACCAGCATCCACCCATCAGTATTCCAGCCGTGTCTGCCTAAACTCACCAGTCGGTGTGCCAGCCTAACCTGCCTATTCCAGTATTCCCCTGTGTGGGTCAACAGCCGTGTCCGGGGTCTGACCTGGAGTAGCACCTGGTCCCTCTGCCCGGTTCCTCCCTGGTGCACTGGCGTCGTATGCCGTCGTGCGACCTTGGTCGGATCGGGCAGATACTTAGTTACGCCCCTCCAGGCACTGTCCGGTTCATGGCACAGTGGAATCACTACATACACACGTCACTCAGCCCGGGCGTGTGCATTACAGTGGTTTTCAGTTGCTGTTTGTTTGTGGGCCTTTCTGTCTGAAGTTTAGTCTTTAACAAGTGAAATGCATGCTCAATTGGGTTAAGATCAGGTGACTGACTTGGCCATTCAAGAATATTCCATTTCTTTGCTTTAATAAACTCCTGGGTTGCTTTGGCTTTATGTTTTGGGTCATTGTCCATCTGTAGTATGAAACGACGACCAATCACTTTGGCTGCATTTGGCTGGATCTGAGCACACAGAATGGCTCTGAATACATCAGAATTCATCCGGCTGCTTCTGTCCTGTGTTACATCATCAATAAACACTAGTGACCCAGTGCCACTGGCAGCCATGCATGCCCAAGCCATCACACTGCCTCCGCCGTGTTTTACAGATGATGTGGTATGCTTTGGATCATGAGCTGTACCACGCCTTCGCCATACTTTTCTCTTTCCATCATTCTGGTAGAGGTTGATCTTGGTTTCATCTGTCCAAAGAATGTTCTTCCAGAACTGTGCTGGCTTTTTTAGATGTTTTTTTAGCAAAGTCCAGTCTAGCCTTTTTATTCTTGATGCTTATGAGTGGCTTGCACCGTGCAATGAACCCTCTGTATTTACTTTCATGCAGTCTTCTCTTTATGGTAGATTTGGATATTGATTCACCTACCTCCTGGAGAGTGTTGTTCACTTGGTTGGCTGTTGTGAAGGGGTTTCTCTTCACCATGGAGATTATTCTGCGATCATCCACCACTGTTGTCTTCTGTGGGCACCCAGGTCTTTTTGCATTGATGAGTTCACCAGTGCTTTCTTTCTTTCTCAGGATGTACCAAACTGTAGATTTTGCCACTCCTAATATTGTAGCAATTTCTCGGATGGGTTTTTTCTGTTTTTGCAGCTTAAGGATGGCTTGTTTCACCTGCATGGAGAGCTCCTTTGACCACATGTTTACTTCACAGCAAAACCTTCCAAATGCAAGCACCACACCTCAAATCAACTCCAGGCCTTTTATCTGCTTAATTGAGAATGACATAACGAAGGGATTGCCCACACCTGTCCATGAAATAGCCTTGGAGTCAATTGTCCAATTACTTTTGGTTCCTTTAAAAACAGGGTGGCACATGTTAAGGAGCTGAAACTCCTAACCCTTCATCCAATTTTAATGTGGATACCCTCAAATGAAAGCTGAAAGTCTGAACTTCAACTGCATCTGAATTGTTTTGTTTAAAAATCATTGTGGTAATGTCTAGAACCAAAATTCGAAAAATGTTGTCTCTGTCCAAATATATATGGACCTAACTGTAGTTGACAAAAGGGTGAAACTGGATATACCAGTATTGTAAGCACAAAGGGTCTTTTTGGTGTAGGTGTCAAACAAGGTACCTTAGCTCCTGAAACCTGAGCTTCAAAGCAAATACATGGTCTGTAATTAGGCAGGATATTTCCTATTCACTGTATAGAGAGAAATGGGGGTAGACAGGTAGTTTAAATGCCAACTTAGCCCGTCGTCCACTCACAGATTGCATCTTTTAAATGGACCAATCCAGGTCATCCTGGAAATATGAGCCTATAGTCAGGACTACGAAAACTGAGTAACACAAAGAGAAAGTGTTCATATGTGAGGGCGGACTGCGAGGCTGATGTGATCCATTATTCCCTTCTCCTTCCCTCAGGAAACAGGATAACTGCAGACGGAAACGTTTAGGCATTTCTGTTAGTTTCTCCCTTTTTATTTTATAACAGTTTTGCATATTTGTGTGTCGTTTTATTTTTACCTTTTTATATATTTATTGTAAGCACTTTACAGCTTAAAATCTTTAATAAGTTCATCCTTGTACACTTTAACCCTCAACTGGTGAGGTGGGGTTTGCCACACCCCAGGGAATTTTTGTTCGGCTGCCATTCATTGAAAAATGCTGGTATGAGGATACGTGTCTCACTAGCTTCCATCCATTTGTCGGTGTCAAAAATTTGTTATACTCATGTGTAATCAATCGCCAATAAGAAAACGATTAAAACAAACATGATCTTTGCATTTTCTGTAAAAATAAGAGATTTCTAAACACTGGGGTGTAGGAAACCCCACATCACCAGTTGTGTGACAAAAACCCCACCTCACCAGTTGAGGGTTAAAGAACCTATAGCCTTTAAGAGAGTGTGACCTTTTTGATTGTCAGACAGTAACATAGATTGAGGACTCATCACCCCTTTTGTTTGATGAGTGGTGGCAGCATGAGCTTAAGTAATCGGGGTGTGCTGAATGTGTCAGGGTGTGATTTATGCTCACTTTATAGCCTAAAACAGGGGTTGAGAGCTGGATTGAGTGAGAGGAGATAAATTAACCCATGCAGGCGCACCCCACGTCACATGCTGAGAAGTGTGTACATGACACTACCGATTACGAGTATATGAATAGAGAGCGTTGTCATCATAAACAGCAGGTTAGATATGTCCAAATTACTAAGAACACAAGTCTGCAAGGGTAAAATTGTCTGAAAAGTAAGAGGTGATTTTCATATACTTAGAAAGGAATAAGTCCATTAAAAATCCATTCTTCATTTATTTCATAGTTTCAAATAGTATAAAATCCATTAAGTCACAGTCCAGACATTAAAAACATACGCGTTTCAACGCAAAGCAGGCATAGAAAGGGTTAAAGTTCCATCCAGGGGTGGTGATATTAAAAGAAAACTAATAAGCTGGGAAACCTGGTGGATCTACCAGCTGAACACTAGCGTACCACATGGTATCAATATCAGGCAGGATCTGATTTACCACTATGAATAGGGATATGCATATTTGATGTAATGTGTGTTTTCAGTCTGTAAGGGGTTAATCCCCTGACAGGTTTCTCTGCACAGCTGATCCCATCTGGTGAGTGAGGACTGAATGGTGAACTAGTTTAAAATGTTCAGTCTACCATCAGATCCTTGTCAATGATTAAGACGCACTGCTTTGCGTCGAAGCGCGTATGTTTTTAATGTCTGGACTGTGACTTAATGGATTTTATACTATTTGAAGCTATGAAATAAATGAAGAATGGATTTTTAATGGACTTATAGCGCTGGACTTATTCTTTTCTAAGTTCTGAAAACTTGCCGCACAGCAGGATCCGTGCTCTCTAGGAGGTGGTGAGCAGACATTAACTTTTTTGTATGTTTTTCAAGTGTTTTGTGAAGTCTAGCTCCCTCTCTAGAAGTCCATCTTCCCTCAGACAAATTTGATTGTTGTGGGAGTGTATAAATCTGCCTAGACATAATCTTTTTTCATACTTCTTATAAAGGAAATAAAATGTCACAAGTCCAAATAAATCAAGAAGGAACAGGTGCCACTACCTCTGAAATAGACGATGATAATTATGATGATAGAAATTTAAAAGCATCTGCTATTTTTTCAAATACTAGACTAGAATCTACTCCTGACACCCAAAAATTAGATGAAAATGTGGGAAAAATAGAGAATTAAAGAGCTTCGGATCTGGTGGGATTGTACCACTTTAAAATCTTACATTGATCAAGGCATGATTCCAAGGGGATTGAGGATTAAAAAACTTTCCACTACTCATTTCTCTGAGTATTTTGAGAAAAAATGGTTCAATACCCTTAACGAATGCTCTTTTAAACGAATGGACCTCATTATAGAAGAGGAGGAATCTTTATGATCAGCTATCAGACTTGAAATCCAAGAGACCAAGAATGCATTACAGCAATATAAGTCTTTTAGAAAATTTAATCAATGGTCGGATAACATAAAAACCAACCTGGTAAAGTTAGAAGACCAGATTACCAAGATTAAACAATCTAAATATCAAAGAGACTGTAATGATTACAACTGCAATGAGATGTATTCTTGGTCTATGAGCGTCGGAAAGGACGCAAAAAATCAATTCTCAAACAGAGTGGAGATAAAACTGATGATCGGAGACACAGAGTGGTCTTTTCCGATACGGATACTTCATATACTTCCCGGGAGAACTCCGAAGATAATGATACGGATGACTCCTCAGGTCTTTTTGCAAGAAAATCTGGAGGAGTTACATCACACTACATGGAGAATCAGCAAACAACATTACAGAGGAGACCTGATTCAGAATATTCAGCTCCAAAAAACGGAGGAGGAAAAGGAAGAGAGGTAGGAGAGCTGGAAAGAGACATAGGAAGATATTCCCTGAGGAAAAAGCAGAGGAAAAGCACAGTAATAAACCTCTCCAGTTAGTATCAGAAATGCAACAAAAAATCCTCTCCAAAGGACTCTCCTTTTCTCCAACAAAAGAACTCGATGTACTGTATATCATACACTTCTGGATTTAAATAAATTTGTTAGGAATTTGACACTTAAATGTCATTTTCTGGATGAGACCAATGAAAAATGAAACAGAAATTTAAAATTCTTCTGTCGGAAGGTGTAGCATTGGGGGCAATTACCCCAAAATTATCAGAAGATCTATATGTAGAGTGCCCTATTACTCCAATCCTGCACTCCCTTCCAAAAATTCATAAGGAAATTTTTCCTCCACCTTTGAGGCCAATTGTGGCCGGAATAGGGAGTGTGGGAGAAAAACTGAGTGCCTGGCTGGACATGTATTTACAGCCTTTAGTACAACAAATCCCAGGATACATAGGAGACTCTAAACATCTTATCTCATCACTTGATGGTTTTAGGCTGTCTGAGAATTGTATTTTTATTGCCTGCGACGTCGAGTCCTTGTACCCGTCGCTACTCCACGACCTGTCTTTGAAGATTCTATCCAGTCACTTGGATAAATACAGTAATTATAAAAAAAACAATCCAAGAGTTTATAGTGATGGGGGTAGAGTTTTTACTTAAACATAATTATTTTTCATTCAATAAAGACTTTTATTTACAGGTTCGTGGAGCACCGATGGGTGCGGGGTTCTCGCCGTCGCTTGCAAATTTATATCTGGCAGCCTGGGAACAGGATTTTGTTCTTTCCGGCGTGGATCCCCTTTCCGCCCACATCAGGTGGATGGGTCGTTATATCGATAACATCCTCCTGGTGTGGGACGGGACGGTGGAATCCGCGTCAGAATTTATCCAGCATTGTAATGACAATGAAATTAATCTGAGATTTACTCATTCAATTGGAATCAGTTCTATTAATTTTCTGGATGTGACGCTTAGTTTGGATTCTGTGAATCAAGTTGTAGTGTCCCCCTATCGCAAAAGTACAGCCACAAATTCCACCTTACTGGCACAGTCATGTCATCAGAAAAATGTAATTAAAAACTTTCCTCTTGGAGAGTTGTATAGGTTTAAAAGGAATTCATCTCTGCAGGAAATGTTTGAAAAAGCTAAAGATGAGGTCCGTGTCAGACTGACAGGAAGGGGTTACTCCAAGTAGATGTGAGGCTATGTGCCCACGATGCAGAAATGCTCCGGATTTTTCCTGAGCGTTTCTGCATCTCCCTGGCAGAAAAAACGCTTGCGGATTGTACATGCGGATTGTACATGCGTTTTTCCTGCCAGGGACAAGCGGATGTGAAGCGTTTTTCACATGCATTTCCGCATGCGGGTTGTCAAGCGCTTTCCAAGCGATTTTAGCATCACTTGGAAAGTGCTTGTCAACTTGGTCACACTATATAAATCCATGCAAACGGCATGGATTTATATAGTGTGACCGTAAGAATGTTAAAAAATAAAAAAACAAATCTATACTTACCTTCCGATGGCCCCCGCAGTCTTGCTTCCCTCCATCCTGGCTGCCGGCTCATCGCAGTACACTGAAGGACCTGCCGTCACATGACTATGACGTCAGCGCAGGTCCTCCAGTCCATCGCAATCTGCCGGCAAGGGAGGACGAGCGCACCGGGGGCCGCCAGAAGGTAAATATAACATATATTTTTTATTTTATTCTTTTTTTTACAGGTACTATGGTACCTGGGTCTGGATGAGAGTCTCCTCTCCTCCACACCCGGGTACCATCCGCACATTGGAACACATGGAATGCGCATCTACATATACAGTGATGCGGAATCCATGTGTTCCAATGCAAGTCAATGGCGGCGAAACCGCAGCGCTTCTGCAAAATAATTGGTAGTGCTGCGTTTTTTTCCGCAATGATAATCCGCAGCGGAAATTTCCGCAGCATGTGCACAGCACATGCGGATTATCATTAGGGAACATGGCAGGCCTCCTACCATGCATTTTTTAAGCGTTTCTGCAGCGTTTTTGCAGCTGTGGAAACGCTTAAAAAACGCATTGTGGGCGCACAGCCTTAGACAGGGCTGAAAACATAATCTGTCACAAAGATAGAGCAGAGATGCTAAAAGAAACGGGAGAAAGGAAAAAATGTCATAAATATAGGTCCAATCACATAGATAAAAACGAAGGAGTAGTTTTTTCTACCATATATAGTCACATTTCTCAAATATTACTAACATTATTGAAAAAAGATTACCTATATTATATCAAGATAAAAAACTAGAGAAAAT
The DNA here is from genome assembly GCF_046119375.1 of Phyllobates terribilis. NCBI lineage: Eukaryota > Metazoa > Chordata > Amphibia > Anura > Dendrobatidae > Phyllobates > Phyllobates terribilis. The sequence goes on along the minus strand of NW_027362761.1, from coordinate 37,694,814 downwards.
CCTGACAAATCCTGTGAAATTTATTGCAAAAAAAGCCTCCGCTTTAGGAGATATTCTGTCCCCCAGTCTCTACCTCAATGATAACAATAACAGAAAGGAGAATTGGCTTAGTACTAGAGGGTCATACAAGTGCGGGCACAATATATGCAGCTGTTGCAAGTACATGAAGAATACTAAAACATTTGTCTCTTGTGCAAATAAAAAACAGTATATGATTAATTCATACATAAACTGCAATACAAGCAACGTGGTGTATACTGTGCGATGCGGTTTGTGTGACCTTCAATATGTCGGCTGTACAGGGGGGCTGCTGAAAAGCAAGATAAGACATCACTAGTGTTGAGCGAGCACTAAAATGCTCGGGTGCTCGAAGCTCGGGCCGAGCTCGCCGTGATACTCGGGTGCTCGACCCGAGCAACGAGCCCAATGTTAGTCTATGGGAGACTCGAGCATTTTTGCGGTGGCACCCCCGGCAGTCTTTTAAAAGCCTAACAAGTGGCCAAAACGATAGTGACAGTGCTCAAATGACATGGGGACAGCATGGGGATCGCCCCAGGAAGCATTTCTGACCCCCAGGTCACTGCTGTCAACAACGTGGTCAGAGGTATTAAGCCACTTTTACGGGCTCACAATAAAACGTTCAAAAACGAAAGTGAAACTTTTTTCCTGTGAAATATGTTAAGGAACATCTTTTCCAGGGAAAAGACTTGTGTATAAGTTAAAATAAATAACCAAAAACAAAAATAGTCCTCCACACCTTCGGCTATGTTCACAAGTAGCATTTTTTATGCGTTTTTGCACTTTTGTATTGCTTTCAACTATGACAAATGCATTCACCGGGAAATGTCATTTTAACATTTTACAACCTTATCTGGCCATGTGCTGTGTGACACATGCATAAAGTGCTGAAAAGACATGGGAACAGCATGGGGAAGACCCCTGGAAGCATCTCTGACTACCAGGTCACTGTCTAAAAGTGTGCCCATCATAAGTGATCCTTGCCGCATCAGAAGATGCAGACTTGCAACTATCCCCATGCAAGTTCTAGTCCCAGGGCAGTGTTCAATTGTACCTCCCCATTCCTTGCAATGCAAGCGCAAGTATGCAGCCTGCCACCCACCCACTCCCAGGCTGCAATACCATACTGCTTGCTTGCTTGAACTTGAAATTGGGCCTTTTAGGCATGTGGAGGCGGAATCTGGCCACCACGTCATGGCTGTGTTGGCGGCCTGGAATCCATACTCAGTCCCCAGCTGCCCGGCGGCCGGGTGTCCATACTCGGTCCCCAGCCGCCCCGCGGCCGGGTGTCCACACACGGTCCCCAGCCGCCTGGGGGCAGCCGGGTGTCCATAAACGGTCCCCAGCCGCCCCTATTTCTCCTTGGAACATCCCCTCACACACTTTTCTTAGCCCGGCCTGCTTTAGGCAGCATTGGACGAGCCCACCAGAGAACCAGACTCCTCCGGTGGGCCCTGACTTCTCCATCGGTGGAGTTGAGAGTTCCAAGGTGAGGAGCATGATGATGATGACAGAAGTTAGCATCTGCTATGTTTTCTTTTAATGCAAGTGTAAGTGTGCAGCCTGCCACCCACCCACCCCCAGACTGCAATTCCATACTGCTAGCTTGCACTTGAAATGGGGCCTTTTAGTTTGGAGGAGGCCGAAGCTGGCCACTATCTCATGGCTGCTTCGGCAGCGAGGTATCCATACTCAGTCCCCAGCCGCCCCTATTTGTCCTGGTGTGCCTTATACATAAGATTAAGCGCGTATATCAAAACATTACCTGTGCCCTCCCCAGTGCATTTAGTGGGAAGGAGAGCCTATTCCGCTGTAGTGTGTGCATGCCAAACCCCTGTTCATGGTACATGCGAAGATGCCTCCCACCTTGCACCTGTCGTTGCAGACTTGCAACTATCCCCATTCAAGTCCTTGTCCCAGGGCAGTGTTCAATTGTACCTCTCCCATTCCTTGCAATGCAAGCGCAAGTATGCAGCCTGCCACCCACCCACCCCCAGGCTGCAATACCATACTGCTTGCTTGCTTGCACTTTAAATTGGGCCTTTTAGGCATGTGGAGGCGGAATCTGGCCACCACGTCATGGCTGTGTCGGCGGCCTGGTATCCATACTCAGTCCCCAGCCGTCTGGTGGCCGGGTGTCCCCGCTTGCTCCCCAGCCTCCAGGGGGTGGCCGGGTGTCCATACTCGGTCCCCAGCCACCCCTATTTGTCCCGGTAACCTTTCCCACACTTTTCTTAGCCTGGCCTGCTTTAGGGCAGCATTGGCCGAGCCCACCGGACTATCAGACTCCTCCGGTGGGCCCTGGCTTCTCCATCAGGGGAGTTGAGAGTGCCAAGGTGAGGAGCATGATGAGGATGTTAGAAGTTAGCATCTGCTTTGTTTTGTTGTAATGCAAGCGCATGTATGTAGTAGCGGCTAGGCCTGAGGTGGTCAGCGTTTTGGCGCATATTCTACCTCCTCCGAGGATTGCTGGATGTTTTCCTGCTACTATCCAAGTTCTATGACTCCCGTTAAAACAAAGCTTCAGGTGATAAATGATGGATGAGGTAGTGGCAAAGGAGAAAGAGCAGGAGGAACAGGGACCATTCACATCAATATCAGGTCAGTCAACCAGATATGTCTTGTACGATATGTTTCTGTAACAAAAGGAGCGGTTCGGCTACACAGTTATAGGGCATACAGTGAGTGCAATGCCTACCAAAAATTTCGAGGCACTCCAATGCCCCTTGGAAATGACATGGAGGTCAGAGGGCGTTAACTAAACCTTTTTTTCCATTTATAGCAACTGGGTCTCCTGTGCAGTGTTGGCCTAAGCAGTGAATGGAAGGCTTTCCAAAAATTATGAGGAACTGCAATGCCCCTCGCAAGAGCCATGTGTGGCACCCCAGGGGTCTGGTCACCACAGTAATAGAGATATTACGTCGGAGAGCAAGTGGGAGGTTTCCTGGTCAGGATCCCTTAAACATGCAACATCCTCCTGCCCCAGTCCTGGGAGGGGAGAATTCTGCCCTTATAAACTGGATCTGGGGCGGGGTTGAGTGAGTCAGAGAACAGAGAACAGTCAGAGTCAGAGTGAGAGCAAGGGAAAGTAACAGCAAGGAGCTCTGTAGGAGCTAGGAGCTAAAAACCAGGGGCTGGAAGCTGAGCAGAGCTCGCCCTGGCAGAAGACAATAGGAACCGGACACAGGAGTCCGAGGCTGTGAGGACTTATATATCCAGCAGCAGAAACCAGCCGGCAGGGGATTTCAGGTCCTCTGGCCATAGAAGCCCGGAGGCTCAGTCACAAGCAAGGGACCAGCACCGCCGTCGTGGAGTGGAGGCTAACAGAAGGCCCCAAGTCACCAGCCATACGGGTGAGGACTACACGGTACACTCAGGGACGTGGGCTACTTCTACCCGCTTACAGCAAGGTAGCCAGGAAGAGTGCAGACAGACGGGGAGGCCTACAACTCCACCTGGCCAGGGGAACTCCTGCTTGCTCACAGACTGACCAGGCCTCTTATGCTAGCCAGTACTCCCGGGAGGGTCTACCTTATAATCATCAGTAAAGACCCTGAACTGCACTGCAAAGACTCTGAGTCGTTCCTGCTGCGCTCGTGCACCATCACCCCCATCATCCACAATCACTGCCCTGAGGCTATACTCCTCCCGTGGGGAGTTATCCCATTCTCTGCTGCGCACACATCACCAGCCTCAGCGGTCTGCCTCGCAGCGGTGGTACTCCCTGACCGCAATCCACGGGTGGCGCAGTCGGACAATTAACCTCAAAACCTAAGAAAGACTGCCACTGGTTTGACCAGCCTGAGCCACGGGACCGGGTCACCGCCACGGAGACTACAGACCCCAGAGACCCGGCACCGGGTATCCCACACACGTGTACACACGGCCCAGGGGGCGCGTCACATGCAGTACAGCATATTACAAACATAAGTCCCATTATTGGGGAGTGGGTGTCCCATAGTATTTGCTTATGCCTTGCAAGCAAAAGCTGCCAAAAATTAGGACGGAGCAACTTGCAATGCCCCTTACAAGAGTCATGCAGTACAGCATATTACAAACATAAGTCCCATTATTGGGGAGTGGGAGTCCCATAGTATTTGCTTATGCCTTGCAAGCAAAAGCTGCCAAAAATTAGGACGGAGCAACTTGCAATGCCCCTTACAAGAGCCATGCAGTACAGTATATTACAAACATAAGTCCCATTATTGGGGAGTGGGTGTCCCATGGTATTTGCTTATGCTTTCCAAGCAAAAGCTGCCAAAAATTAGGACGGAGCAACTTGCAATGCCCCTTACAAGAGCCATGCAGTACAGTATATTACAAACATAAGTCCCATTATTGGGGAGTGGGTGTCCCATGGTATTTGCTTATGCTTTCCAAGCAAAAGCTGCCAAAAATTAGGACGGAGCAACTTGCAATGCCCCTTACAAGAGCCATGCAGTACAGCATATTACAAACATAAGTCCCATTATTGGGGAGTGGGTGTCCCATAGTATTTGCTTATGCCTTGCAAGCAAAAGCTGCCAAAAATAAGGACGGAGGAACTTGCAATGCTGGCACCCTGGTGGTATAGTGGTGGTGGAGGCTGAGGATAAGGAGAAGAAGATAAAACAGCCGAAACGAGGAAGCGTATACCCATGTGTGGGTGTGAAGCGGTGCATGTGAATACACCTCCCGAAATAACACAGTGGATTTGACTTTATGTTACTCTGCTGTCATTTGGTGGTGATGAGAAGTCTGACCCAATCCAGCCGTTGTTCATTTTGATAAGGGTCAGCTTGTCAGCATTGTCAGTTGACAGGCGAGTGCGCTTATCAGTTATAATTCCCCCAGCGGCACTAAAAACACGCTCCGATAACACGCTAGCGGCAGGGCAGGCCAGGACCTCCAAGGCGTACAGAGCGAGTTCATTCCAAGTGTCCAGCTTGGATACCCAATAATTAAAAGGCACAGAGGAATCACGGAGGACGCTGGTACGGTCGGCAAGGTACTCCCTCACCATCTTTTGAAACTTTCCACTCCTTGTGAGAGTACCCCGCGCCTCAGGGCCTGTAAGCTTGGCGGGTGTCAGAAAACTGTCCGAGAACGTTGATAGTGTTCCCCTGCCTCTGCTGGATTGGAGTTGCATCTATCTCGCCTGTACGCCTTTGTTGGGCAACGAACTGTGACCTCTGCCGCTAGCGTGTTCAGATGGGAATTTTTTTAAGAGTTCTGCAGCAAGGGCCTTCTGGTACTGCCCCATTTTTGTAGACCTCTCCACCTCAGGAATAAGAGAGTGAAAGTTCTCCTTGTAGCGGGGGTCTACAAGTGTCACCAACCAGTAATGACTGTCACCCAACATTTTGACAACGCGAGGGTCACGGTTAAGGCAGCGTAACATAAAGTCAGCCATGCGTGCCAGACTGGTAACTGGCAAGATTTCCGTGTCCTCACCAAGATGACGACTGACCATGCTCTCCTCCTCCTCTTCCTCCTCCCCCCTGTCCTCAGGCCACCCACGCTGAACCGACGGTATGACACATGTACAGGTACTACCATCTACAACGCTCCTGTTCTTCCTCCTCCTCCTCCTCCTCCTCCTCTCCCTCATTGTCCCCCAATGCACATTGGGATGAGATGAGGCTGGGCTGTGTGTAATCGCCCGCTACGGCATCTTGATCCATCTCATCATGCTTTGGCTGCAATGCTTCCTCTTTAATTCTCTGCAGCGAGCGTTGCAAAAGACAGACAAGTGGGATGCTGACACTAATGATGGCGTCATCGCCACTCACCAACTTGGTGGCCTCCTCAAAGTTTGTCAGGATGGTACATATGTCAGACATCCAGGTCCACTCCTGAGGTCTTATGTGTGGAGTCTGACCTGAATATCGACGGCCTTGTTGCAGCTGGTACTCCACAACTGCTCTCTTCTGCTCGCAAATCCTTTGCAACATGTGGAGGGTAGAGTTCCAACGTGTGGGGACATCACACACCAGTCGGTGTGCCGGAAGCTGCAAACGCTGCTGCAACACAGCAAGGGCGGCGGAAGCTGTAGCCGACTTGCGAAAATGAGCTGACAGGCGGCGTACTTTCACGAGCAGATCTGGCAACTCGGGGTATGATTTAAGAAACCGCTGAACCACGAGGTTAAGCACATGAGCCAGGCATGGTACGTGTGTGATCTCACCTCGCCTCAGAGCCGCCACCAGGTTACGGCCATTGTCACACACGACCATGCCGGGATGTAGGTTCAGCGGTCTCAGCCACAGATCTGCCTGCTCTTTCACAGCTGTCCACAACTCACAAGCAGTGTGAGGTTTATCACCTAAGCTTATGAGTTTCAGCACAGCCTGTTGCCGCTTGGCGGAGGCAGTACTGCAATGCTTCCAGCTTGTAACTGATGTGGTGATATCTGAGATGGAGGCTGAACATGAGGAGGAGGATACGCAGGAGCTGTACACTGTGGGGACAACTCTGACTGACATAGGGCCCGCAATCCTCGGTGTGGGGAGGATGTGTTCCGTCCCAAGGTCCGACTGGGTCCCGGCTTCCACTATGTTTACCCAGTGTGCCGTCAGGGAGATGTACCGTCCCTGGCCACAAGCACTTGTCCACGTGTCCGTTGTCAGGTGGACTCTCCCAGTAACTGCGTTGTTGAGGGCACGGCAGATGCTTTGGGGTGCTTGTGTAGTGCGGGGATGGCACACCGGGCAAAATAGTGTCGGCTGGGGACCGAGTACCGAGGGACGGCCACCGCCATAAGATTGCGGAAGGATTCCATCTCCATCAGCCTTAAAGGCAGCATTTCCAACGCAAGCAGTCGTGAAATGTGCGAATTTAGGACTGTGGCCTGTGGGGCGTTAGCTGCGAATTTCCGCTTTTGTTCAAAGGTCTGGGATATGGACAATTGAACGCTGCGGTGGGACGTGGACGTGGACGTTGATGCTGTTTCTTGAGAAGCTGCCATAACAAGTGAAGACTGAGAGGAGGGGGCATCTTTACATGCAGTATGGACAGGGGATTACCTTGCACACACAACAGGGGGTTCTATTGCACGCACAACAGTGGAAGAAGCAGTGGTGACACCCGCTGACACTGGTCGTGGACCCTGGGTTTCGCCCCACAAAGTCGAGTGCTTTGCTGCCATGTGCCTGATCATGCTGGTGGTGGTCAGGCTGGTAGTTTTGTCACCCCTGCTGATGCTGGCATGGCAGGTGGAACATATGGCCTTTTTGGGGTTATCAGCAGAGTCTTTAAAAAAATTCCAGACTCTGGAAGACCTACCGCTTGTACTGGCAACGTCCCTCATGTTGGTGTTACGGGGAACAGTTGCCTGCCTTCTGTCTGCGGCCACCACACTGCTTCTTCCTGCCTGTTGGGGTACTCTGCCTCCCTCCCCCTGTGTGCTGTTGGCCTCACTCTGCATGTCCTCCTTCCACGTTGGGTCAGTTACTAGATCATCCACCACCTCCTCCTCTTCCACTTGCGCACCACGATCCTCCTCCTCACTTCCTGGCAATTGTGTCTCGTCATCGTCCACCTCTTGTGACAGATTGCCAACGTCGGCCTCCTGTGGCCGTGGCTGTTCAAATATTTGGGCATCGCAACATGGGATCTCCTCTTCCACCACTTCAAGCGGAGCAGGCGAGGGGCCCAAATATGGAAATGGACCAGTGAACAGCTCTTCAGAGTGTCCACGTGTGGGATCACTTGCTGTCTGACGACACTCGGCATGGTGGGAGGAAGGAGCATCAGGGTGAGGAGGAGTATGCGGTCGAGACTCACGGCTACTAAGAGTTGACCGTGTGGAAGACAGACCGGAGGTGGTGGTGCCCAGGTAACTGGAAGTATTATCTGCTATCCAATTAATAACCTGTTCACACTGATCAGTTCTCAATACTGGTGTTGTTCTGTGCTTCCCTAGTAATTCGGTCAAGAAGTGGGAGCGAGAAGATGTGGCTGTTGGTTGTGGCACATTTTCACCTTGGCCACGGCCCCGTCCTCTGCACGAACCATCACCAGAACGTCCACTTCCACGTCCCTTGCCACGCGCCTTGCCCATTGTAAATGAAGTAAAATAGCTTATACTTGCACTATCAATGGAAAAAGGGTAATAAAGAGTAGATTAGAACCGTGGAAGAGCAAAACCACAGTTATTGTTTACTGGGGTATACCACACTTTTTTAAATAGAGATATTTGCGGCTGAACAGTGAGCGACACACTCAAACTGCTTTTTTTTTAGATACCAAAGGCACAAAACTGGATAGTACAGCGATTTGACCCGTGGAAATGCAAAACCACACTGGGATGTTGGGCCTACACAAGACTATTTTCAACAGATATATTTTTGTGTCACAACAGTCAGGAGACACTACTGTTTTTCTTTACGGAAAATATACCAAAACCTGAATAATAGAGATTTTTTACCGTGGGATGGCAAAACCACAGTCATTGTTTACTGGGGTATACCACACTTTTTTAAATAGAGATATTTGCGGCTGAACAGTGAGCGACACACTCAAACTGTTTTTTTTTAGATACAAATGGCCCAAAATGGATAATACAGAGGTTTGAACCGTGGAAGTGCAAAACAACACTTCTGTTTCTCTAGCCTACACCAGACTATTTTCAACAGTTATATTTGTGTCTGAAAAATCAGAGACACGCTTTTTTTTGGAGGGGGGGGGACACACCAAAAGGTTAATAAGATGGGTATTTGTACAGTGTGAAGGAGGAAAAAAAAGGAGGATTTAGATGAAAAAAAAAGGATTTTTCCTGGGCTCCGACACCTGGTACTAAGTCCAGCAATTTCAGCAACAGGAGCACATAGGACTGTAATGCAGCGTTTGCTGGTATAACCACTGTGTCTCCTATACAGCCTGCCTGCCTGGTATCTGGGATGGATATTAGTCCTGAAAAGGACTGTTTGTTTGTTCTGGCAGCCTTTACAGACCCTACACTAACTATTTCGCAGTTTATATCTCTCCCTAAATCAGCAGCGCTGTCCCTACACTGTCTAATCCGGAGCGACTGTGTCCAAGATGGCGGCGCCCGGTTTTAAATACTCGAGGTGACGCTGTGCGGCCAGCCAATCACTGTAATGCCCACAACCAACATGGCTGCAGCATTACAGTGACTGGCTGGCAATCCCTGCATGTTCATTGGCTCTGTAAAGAGCACCAAACATGCAGGGCGGAGACCCGAGCTCCCGCCCGAGTAACCCGGAAATGCTCGGTGCTCGCCGAACATCCCGAGTAGCGTGATGCTCGGGCGAGTACCGAGCAGTGTCGAGCATGTTCGCTCAACACTAGACATCACCTCTCAGACGCCATCAGCAAAATCATTAATAAAAGTTCAGCAATTTCCAAACATTTTATTAATAGCCATGGAGGTGATGTGTCTTCTTTTGAAGTGTCAGGCATAGAAAGGGTTAAAATCCCATCCAGGGGTGGTGATATCAAAAGAAAACTAATAAGCCGGGAAACCTGGTGGATCTACCAGCTGAACACTAGGGAACCACATGGCATCAATATCAGGCAGGATCTGATTTACCACTATGAATAGGGATATGCATATTTGATGTAATGTGTGTTTTCAATCTGTAAGGGGTTAATCTGTGGCGCCCCTGAGGGTTCAGTCGTCACAGAGGTACTGCACCTCAACCAGAGGTGTGGTATCTCCTTCTCTCAGGGTAAGGAGGGAGTGCTGCCCGGAACCCCAACACCCACATTCAACACTACACTGCTCCAGGCCGGCTGGAATGGCAAGATGCAATGTGTTTCCTGCTGAGCCCTGTCCCTGGCTGGAGTGGGGGGAACCCAAAGTTAGGGGGAACCAGTATTGGGTGTGGGTGGAGGAAGCAGTTTAGGGGAGCACCATTGAAGGAGGTATAAAAAGGGAAGCCATCTTATGGTGGCAGGTCAGTGTGACGCGCCCCCAGGGCCATGGGATACTCGGCAGCCGGACCTATGGATGCCGGTCTGGGGAATTTCACGGTGGCATGCCCGGTCCGTGACCCAGGGCGGTGAGTGCAAAAAGGGGATATTTTTATATGAGGTTTTTGGGATTGTTCGTGACGCCACCTGTGGAATGGGAGCCGCCGCTGCGGAGCAGTCCTCTGGAGCTGGTGTTACGGCAGCAGGGATGGTGTGGCTCTCCACAGGTAGAGCTAGCTCCAGGGCAGTGTAAGGCGGTGAAGGTTGCGCTGGGCGTTGTAGTGCAGGTGGAAAGATGGCGCAGACAAAATAATGGACAGAGGCGGTGCGGTGCAGTCATCCGAGTCTTTACTCACAGTTCTTTAGTTCCTCAGGGTGCACTATCAGCTTACAGCCTCCCGAGTCGCACTGCGTTCACCAGGCAGGGGTTCAGCTCTTCCTCAGGCAGATTAGGAGTACCTGGCAGAACCCCACTTTCTCGTGTTCCTAGCTAGACCGACATCACGCTGGGTCTTTCTCCCTCCTGCCCTGCGCTGCCCACTCTGAATCTCGCTCGGGTGCTCTGAAGTCCCTCCTGTCCGTCGGAGTTCACAGACCTGCTTGACCCTCACGGGGATTAGAATGCGGCTTCGGCAACTGACTATATAAGCCAGAAGCCTCCGGTTATTCCAGCCGGGACTTGAAGTACACGACTGGGCCAGGGGCCGGTCCCCTTCTTGCGGCCTACGATCCCTCTGTCTTCTGAAAGATTCGGGGCATACGGGTGCCGTCCCGCACTCGCCGTACCCCCTAGGATCCCTTCAACAGAACGGAGCCTACTCCCTGCTCCCCTCCTGGGCCTCTAACACCGGGCCCTAGTTGTGGAGCAGAGCTCCTAATGAGACTCTGCTCCCAGACTGTTCTTCTGAACTGTCCTCTCTGTCTGAACTCACCAGCCTAAGATGGCTTCCCTATTTATATCTCCTACCATGGTGCTCTACTAAACTGCTTCCTCCACCCACACCCACTACTGGTTCCCCCTACCTTTGGTTCCCCCCACTCCAGCCAGGGACAGGGCTCAGCAGGAACATACATTGCGTCTTGCCCTTCCAGCCGGCCTGTAGTAGTGTAGTGTTGGATGCAGGTGTTGGGGTTCCAGGCAGCACTCTCTTCTTACCTGAGAGAAGGAGACACCACACCTCTGGTTGAGGTGCAGTACCTCTGTGGCGACTGAACCCTCAGGGGCACCACAAGTGCAGTAGAGCACAGTAGGAGAAGTTAGTCATTCGGGGAGCAGAGTCTCTTTAGGAGCTCTGCTCCACAAGTGGGGCCTACTTCTAGAGGCCCAGGAGGGGAGGAAGGCTCCGTTCTATTGAAGGGATCCCAGGGGGTACGGCGAGTGCAAGAAGGCACCCGTACGCCCCGAATCTGTCAGAAGACAGAGGGATCAGGCCGCAAGAAGGGGACCGGCCCCTGGACCAGCCGTGTTATTCCAGGTCTCGGCTGGAAAAACCGGAGGCTTCTGGCTTATATAGTGCAGTTGCCAAAGCCTCATCCTAGTCACCGTGAGGGTCAAGCAGGTCCGGGAACTCCAAGTTGCCCAGAGGGACTTCAGAGCACCCGAGAGGGACTGTGAGTGGGGAAGCGCAGGGCAGGAGGGAGAAGACCCAGCGTGAAGTCGGTCTAGAGAGGAACATCAGAAAGCGGGGTTCCGTTAGGTGCTTTTAACCTACCTGAGGAAGAGCTGAACCCCCGGTCTGGTGAACGCAGCGCGACGTGGGAGGCTGGCACCCACGCAGTGTATCAGTGGAACGTACATGAGAACTGTGAGTAAAGACTCGGATGACTGCACCGCACTCCCTTCGTCCATTATTTCAGCTGCGCCATCACTCCGCCTGCACTACAAGTCCCAGCATCACCACCCACCAAACTCCATACTGCCCCGGGGGCCCGCTGCACCTGTGGGGAGCAGAAACACCTCAGCTGCCATCCTATCACCCCCCGGAGGTCAGCAGCAGCGCTGGTAAACCTTACCAGGTACCACAGGTGGAGTCACAAACTATTTATTTATTTTTATCCAAGTTCCAATCCCTTTTTTTGGTTGACCGCCCTGGGCCACGGACCGGGCCAGCCACTGTGACATACCCCCCCCCCAGCATCCATAGGCCCGGCTGCCGAGTACCCCATTGCCCCGGGGGCACGTCAAATCCCCTGCCAGGTTTCTCTGCACAGCTGTTCCCATCTAGTGGCCGGATCTGGTGAGTGGGGACTGAATTGTGAACTAGTTTAAAATGTTCAGTCTACCATCAGATCCTTGTCAATGATTAAGACGCACTGCTTTGCGTCGAAACGCGTATGTTTTTAATGTCTGGACTGTGACTTAATGGATTTTATACTATTTGAAGCTATGAAATAAATGAAGAATGGATTTTTAATGGACTTATAGCGCTGGACTTATTCTTTTCTAAGTTCTGAAAACTTGCTGCACAGCAGGATCCGTGCGCTCCAGGAGGTGGTGAGCAGATATTAAGTTTTTTGTATGTTTTTCAAGTGATTTTCATATACTTTTGATCTCTGAACTCAATAAAATATGGTAAGAAATTCAATCACGTACATTTTTTTCACAAACCCTGATTCCATAGGCTTTTTCTTGTACCATACTTTGACAACTTTGATTGACCTTTTGGTGGATGATTTTGGTGTCATTAGATTGGTTAAAAATTAATGGACGCTGTGTTACGATTGGCTGCTGTGGGCAGAGAAGATTTTCTTAACCCAGCTTCCAAAGAGTATGGTGGTGTCCATAGCATCCAATCATAGCATATCTTTAATTTTACCTCAGCAGAAATTAAAGCTGCGCTGTGATTGGTTGTTATGGGCAGTAAAGACAGATTTTTTTTTTAGTCACAGTTCATAACAGTGACTAGTAGCTATGGGGAGCAAAGGCAGATTTTCTTTTAGACAGAGTTCATAAGAGTGTGGTGGTGTGCTTACCATGATTCATTTCAGTATTTAGTGTTTGTGGTGGATCAAGCTTCTGTTTTTAACAACGTGGTCAAAATGGCTACCTGACAATTTTTGTTACATATGCGGTTGTTTTGTAGTGAAGAAACAACGAAGGAACATTACGGTCTTCATTAGAAAACTGTACTATGTGTTTGGTGCAAAACTAGGTGATCAGGACAATTTGTGGGCTCACATGCAGTGTGTTCTGTTTGTGTAGAAGAACTATGACATTGATCTAAAGGAAGAAAGAGAGCTTTCATTTTGGAGTGTCTATGATCTGGAGGGAACCACAAAATCATAGCGATGCAACTTGTGTACGTACAACATGGAGGTATTCAACCTTAAAACTAACAAGGAAATTATGTGCCCTGTTTCTCACGGTCCAGGAATACCGGTCTCTTCACCTCTGGAGAAACTTGAAGATACACCTGATTCAGAACATGAAGAGCAGGATTCGGAACAAGACTTTCACGCTAGACTCTACAAGGCACAGCTTTTTTTCACAGCTTGAATTAAATGATTAAGTCAGGGACTTGGACCTTTCTAAACATTCTGCAGAACCTTTAGACTCTATACTCAAGGAAAAGAACCTGCTAGCTCCTGCTACCTGTTTTTCATTGTACAGAAGCAGAGAAAATAAATTCCTTCCATATTTTTCTCAAGACGGTGCTCTAGTTTATTGTAGTGATGTTCCTGGGCTGATGGAAAAATTTAATATTGAGTACAATGTGAGCGAGTGGAGATACTTTATTGATTCATCCAAAAACAAGTCTGAAAACTGTGCTACTACACAATGGCAGCAAGTATCCTTCAGTGCCTGTAAGGTATTCTGTGCACTTGAAGGTTATCTATGAGAATTTAGACTTTATTCTCAAGAAACTTAAATATGAGGATCCAGGTTGATCAATATATGGTGATCTGAAAGTTCTCTCTTTGCTCCTTGGGCAGCAAGGAGGATACACGAAGTACCCATACTTTTTGTGTGAATGGGACAGCCGAGAGAGGACTCATCACTGGAGCCAAAAAAGTTGGCCAATGAGAACATCTTTGCAACCTGGACTCAATATATATAGTTGCGTAAAGTTTAGTTGATCCCACTAAAGTTCTCCTGACACCACTCCACATTAAGCTTGGACAGATGAAGCAGTTTATGAAAGCTCTACCAAAAGGAGAGACTTTTAAATACAGTACCTGTGTATCAAGTTCCAGGCACTGTCTGAAGCAAAACTGAAGGAAGGCATTTTTGTGGGTCCAGATATTCGGAAACTCATGAAGGATGACGTGTTCAAAACAAAAATTAAAGTTGTTGAGAAAAAGGCTCGGATTCTTTTAAAGAAGTCATGAAGAAATATCTAGGTAACAACAAAGATCCAAAATGTAAGTCCATTGTGGAGAACATGCTGAAACGTTTCAGAGCCTTGGGTTGTCTGATGAATTTGAAGTTACATTTTTTACATTCCCATCTGAACTACTTTCCTGAAAACCTTGGAGCTGTTAGCGAACAGCAAGGAGAAAGATTTCATCAGGATATCAAGGAGATGGAACGTGAACATGATGGGGGACTACTGCTGGATGCTTCACAGAGAAGATCCGCAGCTGTGAAGAGAAAAGGAAAAAGCACAAGAATTAAGAATTAATTTCCAATAAAGTTGCAGAATGAATGTTCAAGAAATTTGTATACATAATATAATGTAAATTTTTGGCTACAATAAAGATTTTTCTTGTTCATCTTGCTTGTATGTAATTTCACGTGCGTTTGATGCAAAATCCATACATGATGGTTATAAATAGAAGTGTTTTTTTAATCATTGCATAAGAAAACATAAGAATCAGTCATTGGATTTGAAACAATTTTCATAAACCCAAATTTTGCATACCTATGGAATTAGAAAAATAGTTGCACAAGGAATGTTGATTTTTTGGAGCAGAGCCAAGTCATCAAACAGAGATTTGAGAAGTATGACAGTGGAAAATTACAAGGGGCCATAGAAGTGAAGAAAAGAGATAGAAATAAATTGAAACAACCAGGTGTATCAATACAACAAAAAAAGTAAACCGAAAGAGCTCCATATAATAATTATAACTGTGTACTTGAGAGATGCAAAGCAAATAATGAGGATTTTGAAAAAAAACTGGGACATTTTAAAAGTGGATTGTCTATTGGTATCATTACTTCTTGACAAACCAAACATTAGCATATAGGAAAGCTTGAGATATTAAAGGGATGGTCCGAAACACAAATTAATTTTCATACTAAATGCCCATCTATTTAGTGGCATAATCTAATTTATTTTCTAATATACTTTTAATTAAAAAGTTCCTATCATTTCCTCACTATACTGCCCAGTTGCTTTATATTATTTTTTAATATTACCTTTTTTGATGATGCTTCATTTGAGAATCTCACTGCATACTGGAATACTCAAACAAAGTGTCATCAGGAGGGACAGGCTGTATTCACTACTGCAGCCTCAGCCCCTCCCTGAAATGAATAGTCATCAATGACACCCGTTTCAGGGTCTGGGCTAGACCCTGCTGTGCTGAGCATGTGTCGTTTGCCAATTCCGATGTATGCTTAGTAGATTCTTGTCAAGATTTTAACCCCTTAATAACATCTGACGTACTAATACGCGTCTGTGCCCTGGGACTTAAGAGCCAGACCCGTATTAGTACGTCATATCTTTAATGCGGCACCGCGACTTAAGTTGCGGTGACAGCATTAAAGTTACGGTGCCATCTTACCTCCTGGTAGATGGCGTCATCATCCCGGGGGCTGTCGCCGCCCCCCCACACCAGCGATCGCTGTGATTGGCTGTTCAAATCTGAACAGCCAATCACAGCATTTCTCACTGTTTCCGGCAATGTGATTGCCGGAAACAGTGATCTGCAGCCTAGGATCGGTGCTCCTATGAGCACCGATCCTAGACTGTTGCTAGGACACCCCAGCCCTGGCCCCGGACTGCTATGATCGGTGCGATCGCCGATCACATCGATCGCACCGATCGTAGCGCGACCGCGCGGTGACAGGGCGGTCATGGGGCGGTGACCGGCTTGTGGCCTGCCTGTCACCGCCCCATGACCCCCTGTAATGTGATTCAAGCCCCCAGACTGCTGTGATTGGAGCGATCGATGATGACATCGATCGCTCCAATCAGAGTTCCTGAATACAGGTGACCAGGCGGTCACAGGGAGGTGTCACCCCTCTGTGACCCCCTGTGGTGCGTGCTCTGCTCCAGCCATGTCTGATTGGTGCAATCAGTGTCACCAATCAGATGGCTGGGGCACAACATGCACCACAGGGGGTCACAGAGGGGTGACACCTCCCTGTGACCGCCTGGTCACCTGTATTCAGGTACTCTGATTGGAGCGATCGATGTCATCAATGATTGCTCCAATCAGATTACCTCCACTTGTCACCACCCCATCATCACCCTGTGACCGCCCTGCAGACCCTCACATTTGGTGAGGATTTCTGCAGAGCGATCACATCTGATGTGTCTGTGCTGGGCCTTGTAGTGCCACAGAATATTCTGTGACACCACAAGACCATCTTCTCACTGTTCCAGTCGCTGCTGCTGCCGCTGCTCCTGGATCTTCTGTTCCAGCGTCCTGGATCTTCTGCTCCAGCTCCTGGATCTTCTGCTCCTGACCTGCTGTGGTTCCTGCTCCAGAGCCTGCTGCTGATCCTGCAGAGAAGAATTTGGTAAGTCTGTTCTCCCCTCATCCACCCCAATCCCCCCTCCCCCCTCTTTTTACCCCCCCTTACCTTTTTTTTCTGCGTCCTGCAGCGGTCTCCAGCTCTGGTCCGAGTCTCCAGCTCCACTCCCGGTCACCAGCGCCGGGCTCCTGGTCACCAGCGCCGGGCTCCTGGTCACCAGCGCCGAGCTCCCGGTCTCCTGCTCTGGGTCTTCTGTTCCAGTCCTGCTGACCCTTTGGTAAGTCCATCTCTGATCTCCCCTCATTCACCCCAATCCCCCTCTTCCCACTCCCCTGTCTTTTTACCCCTCTTCCCACTCCCCTGTCTTTTAACCCCCCTTCCCACCCCAGTGTCCCTGTTAATTCTTTTGCTTCTGATCTCCAGCTCCAGTACCGGTCTCCCGGTCTCCTGCACCGGGCTCCTGGTCTCCTGCACCGGGCTCCTGGTCTCCGGCACCGGGCTCCTGGTCTCCTGCACCGGGCTCCTGGTCTCCTGCACCGGGCTCCTGGTCTCCTGCTCCGGGCTCCTGGTCTCCTGCTCTGGGTCTTCTGTTCCAGTCCTGCTGACCCTTTGGTAAGTCCATCTCTGATCTCCCCTCATCCACCCCAATCCCCCTCTTCCCCCTCTTCCCACTCCCCTGTCTTTTTACCCCTCTTCCCACTCCCCTGTCTTTTAACCCCCCTTCCCACCCCAGTGTCCCTGTTAATTCTTTTGCTTCTGATCTCCAGCTCCAGTACCGGGCTCCTGGTCTCCTGCACCGGGCTCCTGGTCTCCTGCACCGGGCTCCTGGTCTCCTGCACCGGGCTCCTGGTCTCCTGCTCTGGGTCTTCTGTTCCAGTCCTGCTGACCCTTTGGTAAGTCCATCTCTGATCTCCCCTCATCCACCCCAATCCCCCTCTTCCCACTCCCCTGTCTTTTTACCCCTCTTCCCACTCCCCTGTCTTTTTACCCCCCTTCCCACCCCAATCCGCCTCACCCCAGTGTCCCTGTTAATTCTTTTGCTTCTGATCTCCAGCTCCAGTACCGGTCTCCTGCTCCGGGCTCCTGGTCTCCTGCTCCGGGCTCCTGGTCTACTGCTCCCGGGCTCCTGCGCCGGGCTCCCGGTCACCAGCTTCCTCCTGCACCGGGCTCCTGGTCTCCTGCACCGGGCTCCTGGTCTCCTGCTCCGGGTTCCTGGTCTCCTGCTCCGGGCTCCCGGGCTCCTGCTCTGGGTCTTCTGTTCCAGTCCTGCTGACCCTTTGGTAAGTCCATCTCTGATCTCCCCTCATCCACCCCAATCCCCCTCTTCCCACTCTCCTGTCTTTTTACCCCTCTTCCCACTCCCCTGTCTTTTTACCCCCCTTCCCATCCCAATCCGCCTCACCCCAGTGTCCCTGTTAATTCTTTTGCTTCTGATCTCCAGCTCCAGTACCAGTCTCCTGCTCCGTGCTCCTGGTCTCCTGCTCCGGGCTCCCGTCTTCCTGCTCCGGGCTCCCGGTCTCCTGCTCCGGGCTCCCGGTCTCCTGCTCCGGGCCCCCGGTCTCCTGCTCCAGGCTCCCGGTCTCCTGCTCCGGGCCCCCGGTCTCCTGCTCCGGGCCCCCGGTCTCCTGCTCCGGGCTCCCGGTCTCCTGCTCCGGGCTCCCGGTCACCAGCGCCGGGCTCCCGGTCCTAAAAGAACAGAGAGGACTTTGGTAAGTAATCTGATCTCCCCTCATCCAACCCAATTCCCCTCTTCCCACTCCCCACACATTTGTGCGCACATCCAGCAGCCGCCGAGTATTGATCGGTGGCATAGTTCACCAATCCATACTCGTGCTCGCTGTTTGCACCACATACAGTATTTCCTTTTTCCACACACTCTAAATAAAGTACTGACACACACACACTCTCAAAGAATTGACACACACGCACCACATACATAACAAACAATGTCCTGCTCATCCCAAACTCATTATTCAGCGGAGGAGGCTTGCGCTATTCTTGCCTCCGACACTGACAGTGAGGGTGAGGATCCTTCATTTCTTTGTTTTTCCGACTCCTCGTCGTCTTCCTCCTTCTCTTCTTCCTCCTCTTCCTCAGGTTCTGCTGGCCCGCCCCGCCGTCGTCGCAGGAGAGATGTTCCAGCGCCCTCCACTACTGAGCCTATATGGACTTCGCCCCCCGAAAATTATGAGCCGCTGATTCCTGATTTCGTAGCGGAATCAGGAATCAAGTTTGACACCACCGGCCTCACAGAAATAGACTTTTTCAAAGTCTTTTTCTCTGAGGATTTTATAAACCTCATGGTGGGCCAAACTAATTTATACGCTCATCAATTTTTAGAACAAAACCCCTCTTCATCATTTTCTAACTGGTCTCCTGTAGACGCAGTAGAAATGATGAAGTTTTGGGGCCTGGTCCTTCTTATGGGGATCTTGAAGAAGCCCGAGCTTCGGCAATACTGGAGTGTTGACGTTTTGTATAACACTCCAGTGTTCCGAATGGTCATGCCCCGGACACGTTTTCAGGCCATCTACAAGTTCTTGCATTACCAAGATAATGCAAGGTGTCCTGCACGCGATGACCCGAACTTTGATCGTCTTTTCAAAGTTCGGCCGGTCATCGAACACTTCAACAACAAGTTTGGTGAAGTGTACGTGCCCCAAAGGGACATTTGTGTGGATGAGTCCTTAATTTCTTTTAAGGGGCGGCTTGGATTCCGGCAGTACCTGCCCAGTAAGAGGGCAAGGTATGGGATCAAGCTGTATAAACTTTGTGAGAGTACCTCAGGATACACTCACAAGTTTAGAGTTTATGAAGGGAAGGACTCCCGGATTGAACCCCCTGAATGCCCCCCTGTTCTGGGAGTGAGTGGGAAAATTGTGTGGGACTTGGTGCACCCACTGCTTGATAAAGGTTATCACCTCTACGTGGATAACTTTTATACAAGTATCCCGCTCTTCCAGTCCCTCTCTGCGCGACGTACCGCAGCCTGCGGTACTGTCCGCAAAATTCAGAAAGGCCTCCCAAAGACGCTAATTGGGCAGCTGCTCAAAAGGCGTGAGAGCAGAGCCCAATGTAGCGACCACCTGTTGATGGTCAAGTACAAGGACAAAAGGGATGTCCTTTTCTTGACCACCATACATGGTGATGGCAGCACACTCAGCACTGTACGAGGTTCCACTACACAGGTCGTCAAACCAGACTGTGTAGTGGGGTACAACAAGTACATTGGGGGAGTTGATCTCTCTGATCAAGTCCTCCAGCCATACAGTGCTTTGAGAAAGTCCAGAGTGTGGTACAAGAAGCTGGCCGTGCACATTGTACAGATGGCAATGCACAATGCTTTCCTTCTGTCACAATGTGCAGGCCAGACTTCTGCGTCGTACCTTCAGTTTCAGGAAACAGTTATCAATGCCCTTATATTTGGCAGCGGTGACAGAGAGGGCCCCAATACTTCTGGAATTGAAGGACCAATAATTGTACCAGGCCAGCATTTCCCAGGGCAGATCCCTCACAGCGGAAAAAAAGGAAAGTCACAAAAGAGGTGCCGAGTGTGTTATAAAAGTGGAATACGCAAGGACACCATTTATCAATGTGACACCTGCCCTGACAAACCTGGCCTGTGTATGAAAGACTGCTTCAAAAGGTACCATACTTCGATGGACTATTGAATTAATTTCTGAAGTATGACAACCTGACGAACACTGCACAGCTGACGTAGTGTTCGTCAGGTTGTCATTAGAGATGAGCGTTGTTCTACTCGAACTGTTCGCCAATCTCAAATTCGAGCTGTTTTGGGTGGTGTTCGAGCCGGTCGGCGAACACGAACAATTTGAGAAAAATTCGGCTGTTCGAGGTTATGTTCGATAACTGTTCGTGCACCAAAATCATAACTGGATTTTTTCTCAGTAATGATGAAAATTAATGTTAATACGCAGTTTGAGTGTACAGCGGGGCGGGGGGAGGGGCAGGGGATGGATCTCTGCAGGAACAATGAAGATCTCCATTTTTTTTTCTCTTTCCCGCATTTGCAGTGGGGAGGTGCAATCTGTCAGCCTATCAGCAGCGCACACACGGAGCGAAGTGCTTTTTTTCACACAAGCAAGGGCATGTGTGATTGGCAGTGTATGTCACATGTCCTTGCCCTATAAGACCAAGCCATTTTCCCCGTCGCCACCATTTTCTCACTGCTGCAGCTGCGTGTTAGACGGCACCGCTGTTGCTGTGTGCGCTATACCTTGTTAATTTCAAGCCAATTTTCGCACAAATATACAGATAGCTTGGGAGTAGGGAATAGTTGTGATTGCAGTCCTTTTAAGGACTAGGTTACAGCATTTCCTATGACTTTTATCAAGCAGGTCTGTGCTCTTAAATAGATAGATTGTGGGAGTAAAGACTAATTGTAATTGGAGTCCTTTTCAGGACTAGGTTACATCAGTTCCTATCAGTTTTTGCCAGGCAGGTCTGTGCCAGTGCTGTGCAAGTTTTTTTCACAGCATTTGGCTGAATCTAGCAAAGCTAATCCTTTTTGGCCTATTGCAGAGTGTGTTAGTCAGTGGAGTAGCCCATCTGTGTTGCAAGATATACCACCTGTGTATAGAATACCAATTTTTTTACTGCACCTAGTGAAGTAAAATCTTTTGGGCATAGCATCATTCTATTAGTCCATCTATACTGACCTCCATCAGGTTGCAAACTGAATATAATTTTTTTCTGCATCTAGCTCTGAAAAAATATTTGGGCTTCTAGCAGTGTGTGGGACTTGGTCTATTAGTCCATCTATACTGACCTCCATCAGGTTGCAAATTAAAAATAATTTTTTTCTGCATCTAGCTCTGAAAAAATATTTGGGCTTCTAGCAGTGTGTGGGACTTGGTCTATTAGTCCATCTATACTGACCTCCATCAGGTTGCAAATTAAAAATATTTTTTTTCTTCATTTATCTCTGAAAAAATATTTGGGCTTCTAGCAGCGTGTGGGACTTGTTCTATTAGTCCATCTATACTGACCTCCATCAGGTTGCAAATTAAAAATAATTTTTTTCTGCATCTAGCTCTGAAAAAATATTTGGGCTTCTAGCAGTGTGTGGGACTTGGTCTATTAGTCCATCTATACTGACCTCCATCAGGTTGCAAATTAAAAATAATTTTTTTCTGCATCTAGCTCTGAAAAAATATTTGGGCTTGTAGCAGTGTGTGGGACTTGATCTATTAGTCCATCTATACTGACCTCCATCAGGTTGCAAATTGAATAAAAAAATTTTCTGCATCTAGCTCTGAAAAAATATTTGGGCTTCTAGCAGTGTGTGGGACTTGTTCTATTAGTCCTTCTATACTGACCTCCAGCAGGTTGCAAATTGAATATAATTTTTTTCTGCATCTAGCTCTGAAAAAATATTTGGGCTTCTAGCGGTGTGTGGGACTTGGTCTATTAGTCCATCTATACTGACCTCCATCAGGTTGCAAATTAAAAATAATTTTTATCTGCATCTAGCTCTGAAAAAATATTTGGGCTTCTAGCAGTGTGTGGGACTTGGTCTATTAGTCCATCTATACTGACCTCCATCAGGTTGCAAATTAAAAATAATTTTTTTCTGCATCTAGCTCTGAAAAAATATTTGGGCTTCTAGCAGTGTGTGGGACTTGGTCTATTAGTCCATCTATACTGACCTCCATCAGGTTGCAAATTGAATAAAAAAAATTTCTACATCTAGCTCTGAAAAAATATTTGGGCTTCTAGCGGTGTGTGGGACTTGGTCTATTAGTCCATCTATACTGACCTCCATCAGGTTGCAAATTAAAAATAATTTTTTTCTGCATCTAGCTCTGAAAAAATATTTGGGCTTCTAGCAGTGTGTGGGACTTGGTCTATTAGTCCATCTATACTGACCTCCATCAGGTTGCAAATTAAAAATAATTTTTTTCTTCATTTAGCTCTGAAAAAATATTTGGGCTTCTAGCAGTGTGTGGGACTTGTTCTATTAGTCCTTCTATACTGACCTCCAGCAGGTTGCAAATTGAATATAATTTTTTTCTGCATCTAGCTCTGAAAAAATATTTGGGCTTCTAGCGGTGTGTGGGACTTGGTCTATTAGTCCATCTATACTGACCTCCATCAGGTTGCAAATTAAAAATAATTTTTTTCTGCATCTAGCTCTGAAAAAATATTTGGGCTTCTAGCAGTGTGTGGGACTTGGTCTATTAGTCCATCTATACTGACCTCCATCAGGTTGCAAATTGAATAAAAAAATTTTCTGCATCTAGCTCTGAAAAAATATTTGGGCTTCTAGCGGTGTGTGGGACTTGGTCTATTAGTCCATCTATACTGACCTCCATCAGGTTGCAAATTAAAAATATTTTTTTTCTGCATCTAACCCAGCCAATAGTTTTGGCCTAATACCACAGTTTGGCCACTCAGCTCTGCTCGGTTACCATCCATTGTTTTTTTGTGCAAACAACTCCAGAGTTATGAATTAGTTAACCACCAAAATGAGTGGAAAAAGGCCTGCTGCTGGTGGAAAGGGGAATAGGCGTGTTGGGAAGGGGAAAAAAGGTTGTGTCCGTGGGGTAGGTGCAGAAGAAAGACCATCTTCCAGCCAAACTAAAATGTCTACTTCTTTTAGCGGACAATGTGATAAGATCCCTTTCTTACGGCCACGCCAATCACTACAAATTCCAGATGAGGCACAAAAACAGCAGGTGCTTCAACGGATATCAAGTGCTCCTTTAAGTGGGCTCTCCTACACATCAACTTCAACATCACAAATACTCCAGTCCTCAAAGGTGTCACCCAAATCGCACTTGCTTCCTCACAGCTCCCAAATCTCCAGCTGCCCGTCTGAGTATGAGGTAGAACAGATGGTTGAGTCTGCAGAGCTGTTTACTCATACTATAGCCTGGGAATCAGAGGTCGACTCCAGCGCTTCTGTGAATCCAGACGAGGAAATGATCTGCACTGATGCCCAGAATCTTTATGAGTCGGATCCAGGACCAGACGCAGAAGGTTCTGACCATAATGTAGACCCTCATTCCCAAACTGTAATTCCTGTTGGTGGAGACAATGAGGAAGACGATGATAAGACTCAAATACCTGATTGGAGCGACAACTTTAGTTTTTTGTCAGGGCAGGAACAGGTTGGCTCTGAGGACGACGGGTGTGATAACGCACAGGGTGATGATGATGAGGTCGGAGATCCCACTTACTGTCAACCCACAGTCAGCCAAGAGATGAGGTCAGCAGAGGAGGTGGAGGAAGATGCTAGTGACGACGAGGTCAGGTTGCGCCTTCCTGGACAGAGACGTAGTACTGGAAGCACGTCAACAACTGCATCCTCAAACACAACTCTGCCTCTCACCACAAGTCGTGGTGGCTCTTCAGGTCGCATGGGTGCTAAGCCTTGCATAGCCTGGGCATTTTTTCAGATCGATAAAGATGACCCAACTCGTGTTATCTGTAACATTTGTCAGCAAAAGCTAAGTAGAGGCCAAAAAATACATAGTTTGAGTACTTCATGCATGAACCGGCACATGGACATGAAGCATAAGTTGCAGTGGGAAGCTCAGTGTGCTACAATGCGGCCTAGCCGGCCGGGCCAACCACCGTCTGCCATATCTTGTGCATCCGCGGCCTCTTCATCCTCTGTGACTGGGGGGACAGCAGTCACACCTGTTTTGGGGCGCAGACCTGCCACCTCTTTACCCGCAACAGCCAGCGTGATTGGCAGGTCATCATTTTCTTTGGAGGTGGTAACACCAGCTGGTCTTGAGCGCTGTCCGACATCGATAGCACCACCTTTGGATCAAGGCAACCTAACATGTCCGCCTGCATCTTCCTCACAGACCGGCAGTTTGCCGGGGACACCCTTATCAACCCCGTCTAAGCACAATAGCCAGCCCTCGGTCCCTCAGATGTGGACAAGTAAAAGACCATTTCCTCCTAGCCATGAGAAAGCTAAGAGGTTGAATTTCACCATCTGCAAGCTCTTGGCTACAGAAATGCTGCCTTTCCGCCTGGTGGACACAGAGGATTTTCGAGACCTTATGTCCGTCGCAGTGCCCCAGTACCAGATGCCCAGTCGGCACTACTTCTCAAAGAAAGGTGTGCCTGCGCTCCACCAGCATGTCGCACACAACATCACCGCTTCTTTGAGAAACTCTGTGTGTGACAGGGTGCATTTCACCACAGACACTTGGACGAGTAGGCATGGACAGGGGCGTTACATGTCGCTGACTGGGCACTGGGTAACTATGGTGACAGCAGGACAAGGGGCTGCTGTCCAAGTCTTGCCGTCCCCACGAGTTGTGCGTCAATCCTCTTTATGTCAAAGTTCCTCCACTGCTTCTGCCTCCTCAACCTCCTCTCGGTCTTCCACCTGCACCCAAAGCCTGTCTGGTCATGCCACAAGCTTTCTAACTGCGCAGAAGGGATCCTGCACACCTCCTTACTATGCTGGCAGTAGGGCTCAACGTCATCAGGCGGTTTTTACATTGAAATGTCTGGGAAATGTGAGTCACACAGCTGAGGAGTTGTGGTCAGCTCTGGAGAACCAATTTCATGAATGGTTGTCTCCACTGGACCTGAAACCAGGGAAGGCCGTGTGCGACAATGCTGCAAACCTGGGTGCGGCCCTTCGCCGGGGCAATGTCACACACGTGCCTTGTATGGCTCACGTGTTGAACCTGGTTGTCCAGCAATTTTTAGCCCACTATCCCAGACTAGATGGCCTTCTGCAGAGGGCACGGTCGCTGTGTGCTCACTTCCGCCGTTCGCATCCCGCAGCTCAGCGACTTACATCTCTACAGAAGTCGTTGGGCCTGCCACTTCACCGGCTAAAATGCGATGTGCCTACCCGGTGGAATTCAACTCTGCACATGTTGCAGCGACTGTGGCAGCACCGACAAGCCCTGGTGCAATACGTTCTGACGTATAGCCTGGGCCAACGAGATTCAGAGGTGGGGCAAATCACGCTGGAGGAGTGGTCTCAGATCAGGGACCTATGCACCCTTCTGCACAGTTTTGAAATGGCGACGAAGATGTTTAGTGCTGACGATGCCATTATCAGCATGACTATTCCGGTGATTTACATGCTGGAGCACATGTTAAACAGAATTCGGAGTCAGGTGGTGGCACAAGAGGAGGTGGAGGAAGTAGAGGAGGAGGAGTTGTATGCGGAAGGGCTAACATCTGCAAGGTCCAGACGGTCGGCAGCACCAAGGCGGCAGGCATGTGAGGGTGGGGGAGATGATTTTACCAGGGCGCATGGTAGCAGCCAAACTAGTGAGGAAGGTGCAGGAGCCCAGGAAGAAGTGGAGGACGAACTGATGGAAGACTCATCAGATGAGGGAGACCTTGATCACATTTCTGTTGTGCGAGGTTGGGGGGAGAGGACAGAGGAAGGAAGCATGATTGTTACCTCGCCACCAACACAACAGGGACTTGGTGCTCCTGGATGCGCAACACACATAAGTGCCTTCTTGCTGCACTACCTGCAACATGACCCTCGAATTGTGAGAATTAGAAATAATCCTGACTACTGGGTTGCCACACTGTTAGATCCCCGGTACAAAAGTAAATTTGCAGAAATTATTCCTGCCATAGAAAGGGATGCACGCATGCAGGAGTATCAGCAGAGACTGTTGCAGAATCTTACATGTGCTTTTCCACAAAATACCAGTGGTGCACGTAGTGAATCTCACAGTTCCAACTTGCCAACCGTGGGACCGTCAAGTGTTCAGCACTCAAACCGTAACAGAACCACAGTATCTGCTGGTAACATCAATTTTGCGGAATCATTTCACCACTTTTTTAGCCCATCCTTTGCAAGGCCACAGGAGACAAGAAGTCTGACACATAGTCAACGCCTAGAGACGATGGTACAGGAGTATCTCCAAGTAAACATTGAAGCCACGACTGTGTCACTGGACCCTTGCTCTTTTTGGGCTTCCAATCTGGATAAATGGCCGGAGCTAGCCACTTACGCCTTGGAGATCTTGTCATGCCCCGCAGCCAGCGTTCTGTCTGAACGTGTGTTCAGCGCTGCTGGTGGTGTGCTGACAGATAAGCGCACGCGGCTCTCCACTGATAATGTAGACAGACTCACGTTCATAAAGATGAACAAATCATGGATCCGAAACGACTTTTCTACCCCTGTGTCATCCTGGGGAGAGTAAAAGCTTGATGATTGGTTAAAATCACCCTACCAACCGTTTTAAGCTTTCAAATTACTAATCATGTTTATCTGTATCTTGACTGGAAAATAATTTGGGCTTTGTAGCAGTGTGCAGCACTGATCCTATTAGGCCATCTATAATAAGCTTCACCAGATTTAAAATTAAAAATAATTTTTAGCTGCATCTAGCCCGGAAAATAATTTTGGGGCTCCGAGATGCGCAAGACACATAAGTGCCTTCTTGCTGCACTACCTGCAGCATGACCCTCATATTGTCAGAATTCGAAGTAATCATGACTACTGGGTTGCCACACTCTTAGATCCCCCAAACTTTTCGATCAACCTTTTCATTTTAATAAAGACCAAAAAAATGGTCATTTTTGAAATTATAAGCATTAGCAGGTTGTTAGAAACTGAAATCAAACAGTTTTCAACTCAAAACTTTATTCTAGGTGATGTTACATTTTCACATAGGACCCCTTGTTCGAAAGGAGCTTCTGAACTCTCTCGTCCATTGAATTTGTCAGGTTTTGGATGGTTTCTGCTTCAATTGTTTTGCATGAGGACAGAATACCCTCCCAGAGCTGTTGCTTAGATGTGAACTGCCTCCCGCCATCATAGACACTCCTTTTAATGATGCTCCAAAGGTTCTGAATGGGGTAGAGGTCAGGGGAGCATGGGGGTCACACCATAAGTTTGTCCCCTTTTATGCCCATATCAGCCAGAGATGCAGATGTTTTATGTGCAGCATGAGATGGTGCATTATCATGCAGAAAAATGATCTTGCTGTGAAATACACGGTTCTTCTTCTTGAACCATGGCAGGAAGTGCTGTTTGAGAAAATCCACATACATTATGGAGTTCATCTTTAGCGCCTTCAGGGATCCTAAAGGGGCCGACAATCTCTCTCCCCATGATTCCAGCCCAAAACATTACTCCACCTCCTCCTTGTTGGCGCTGTAGCCGTGTTTGCGTGGGGTGTCCATCAACCAGCCATCCTCCACTCCATTCATCTGGACCATCGAGTGCTGCACGGCACTCATCCGTGAACAAAACAGTTTTGAAATCAGTCTTCATGTAATGTTTGGCCCACTGGAGCCGTTTCTGCTTGTGTGAAGTGGATAGAGGAGGTCGACAGGATGGCGTATGCACAGCTGCAAACCTCTGAAGGACCCTGCATCTTGTTGTTCGGGGGACGTTGGAGGCACAAGCAGCTTCAAAAACTTGTCTGCTGCTATGACAAGGCTTTTTTGCCGCTGCTCTTTCAACCTGACGTAATTGCCTGTAGGAAAGAGTCCTCAATTTGCCCTTATCAGCACGCACACGTGTGTACTGTGAATCAGCTACATACTTCTTGATTGCCAAGACACTTCATCCTGATCATCGCACAATGTTGATTGTAGTCATGCCTTGACCTAAACACTCCACAATTTGTTGCTTCTCAGCAGCCGACACATCCTTTTTCTTTCCCATTTTGGCAGAAAATGTAGGCTGCTTAATAATGTGAGAGAGCCTTCTTAAGTAGTCTTGCCTTTCATTGGACACACCTGCCAAACTAATTAGCACAGGTGTCTGCAATTGCTTACAGTGATATAAAGAGCCCTGACACACATCACCATCAATGAGTTTAACTGACAAACAAACAAATTCTTCCCTTATCACTCCTAAACACTTTTTGCATAATAATTTGGAACGCGGTGTACATGTGCTTTTCCACAAAACACCAGTGGTTCACGTAGTGAATCTTACAGTTCTAACTTGCCAACCGTGGTCTGTATGGAATTGTTCAATAAAGGGCCCAAAATTAAGATAACATAGATGGGAGAGGTCTCTATGAATAGGAATTCCTAAGTATTTGATACCCTGTGAGGGCCAGGCAAAGGGAAAGTTGGACTGGATGGAATCCTATATGGATTTAGGGAGGGAGACATCGAGGGCCTCAGACTTCGCTGCATTGATTTTAAAATTTTACCATGTAACAAAGTGATCTATTTCAGCCATAACAGCAGGGATGGATATATGTGATTGAGTGATATATACTAGGACATCATCAGCAAATAGAGAGCACTTGTACTCGGTGCCTCCCACCTCAATCCACCTAATATTGGGGTTATGGCGAATTGATGAGAGCAGGTGCTCCGTCACTAGGATGTATAAGAGAGGGGACAGAGGACATCCCTGCCTTGTCCCATTGGTGATTGTGAAAGGTGATGAAAATGTTCTGACGCACCCCCTGGGCCTTGGGACACCCGGAGCCGGACCCTTTTTGGTGGATGCTGGTGGTTGTAGTCTTCGTGGCGGCGATCCGGTTCCGTGGCTCAGGGCGGTCAAACCAGTGGCGGAACTATTTATGTGGTTTTGATGTTTAAATGTCCGACTACGCCACCCGTGGATTGCGGTCAGAGTGAACCGCCGCTACAGGGCAGACCGCTAAGGCTGGTGTTGTGGGTGCAGCAGAGCGTAGCATAACTCCCCACGGGAGGAGTATAGCCTCAGGGCAGTGTATGCGGAGGATGGGGGTGATGGTGCAGGGCAGCAGCAGTAACGACACGGAGTCAGTGATGCAGTTCAGGGCCTTTACTCACAGTTCTTATTATCCAGACCACGTCTGCAGGTAACGGCTGCCCACGTCGTACTGTGCTCACCAGGTGAGGGGCTCAGACAACTCCGAGATAACTTTGGAGTGCTTCACAGGACCCCCTTTGTGTGTCCTTTGTCTGGCCTTTCTTACCAACACTTCTGTCCGGCTGCCTCGGGCCTCCTCTTGGTAAACTTGGCGCCAGTTTCCCTGACCCTATGTGGTGCCTTCCTAGCGGGTGGAGCAAGGGGCTGCGCCACATAAAATGTCAGAGCCTCCGGTTTCTAGCTGAGGGTCGTTTCCTGCCTCCACTAGTTCGGGGACCGGTCTCCCCCTTTGGCCTGACCCCTTCACGCAGGTGGATTCGGGCGTGCGGTGGCGACTCGCCCGTCCGCACCCCTGGGATCCCTTCATTCCTCGTTCCTGGAGCCTTCTCCGCTCCTCTTCCTTCCTTCTCCCTCTTGCAGGCCTGGGCCTCTGTTACTAGGCCCGCCTCCGGAGCAGAGCTCATGCAGAGCCCCTGCTCCCTGCCACTTCTGCTCAGACTTCTCTGCACTGAACTAAGATGGTGCCCACCTTTTATACTCCCTTCTCAATGCACCCAGGAACTGCTTCCTCCCTGCTCCTGCACTGCAGGGTTCCCCTTCCTCAGTGTTCCCTCCCCCCACTCCAGCCAGGGACAGGGACTGTCGTGCCCATCTCAGGGGCATATTGGTCGCCCTGCCCCACGGCAATGTGGTGTCCTGCATGCAGGTGTCGGGTCCTGATCCACACTCCATCCTTACCTGAGAGTGAGATATCACACCTCTGGGTGAGGTGCAATACGTCTGTAGCAACCGAGCCCTCGGTGCTACAGTTCCATTTATCTTCAGCCTAGGTGACGTATTGTGATACAGGGCCGTGATTTTGGCTATAAAAGGGTCCCCTAGACCCCTACCCCAAGCTTTTTAAGAGAATCATATATGGCGTGCCAGGAGACTCTATGGAATGCTTTCTCAGCATCCAACGAGAGTATCTACTTACAAATTTTTAACTGCATCTAGCCCAGGAAATACTTTGTGCCTAGTAGCAGTGTCTGCTAGTCAGCGGATTATCCCGACTGTTAAGCAAGCTACACCACCTGTAGTTTGGACACTTAATTTTTTCAAAGGAAATGCTTCGGGACCACGGGATACTCAGTGAAGAGCATCAGGAGGCACCCCAAGGCATAGGGGCTGGGACTGGCACTAGGATGCCTTGCGGTGGACAGCCGAGCTCGATCCTTATAAAAGCTTTTTAACTGCAGCAGCTTTAGTGGACGCTACTGGAGCTGGAATTACGCGGCTGCTGGCATGAGACTTGCCCTCCTTGTAAATGGATTTAAAGTGTATTCATTCAAATTAGAGGGACAATTTAAATTAAAAAGCTTAGAGCTGCCTCCACCACAGGGGGGCTCTCTTGACCCACCAGCGGACAGGCACCAGTATTGGGAGAGGGGGGCTGGCCGTCAGGGTTCACCGCGGCTCTGGCACAAACCCGGCGACACGGAGGTGGCACGGGCAGGAGCGGACTGGCCGTCTCGGCTTCTCACTTTTTGGATTTTAGAAGGGCATGACATGCCTATATCTGTGTCTCCCCCTCCTTTTACTCCTCCACCTCTTTTCTTTTCGCATGACTATATGTACTTGTCACTTTTCCATGTGTTAGTTGTGTCTTCTGAGCAGTTTGTCAGCTTTTGGACACCTTTGAAGGTGTTTTCTATGTGTTTCTATGTGTTTTTGTTTGCCTGCCATTGGTTTTAATGGTGTTCGAAGGTGTTCGACGAACAGTTCGACGAACAGTTCGGCGAACACACGGGTGTTCGACGAACCGAACCGAACTCGAACACTACGGGGGTGGCTCAATACTAGTTGTCATACATCAGTTGTGTAGTGTTCGTCAGATTGTCCTACACAACTGATGTATAACACTACATTACAAAATTCAAAAATCAACTAACACTACCAAAAAGGGGGCACTTGTTAGGCATTTCACTGTTAAGGCACATCAAGGGCTCTGAGAACATGACATGACGCCCGCAGACCATTCCATCAAAGTCTGCGTTCAAAAGCGTCACTCCTTCCCTTCCGAGCCCTTACATGCGCCCAAACAGTAGTTTTTTTCCAACACATGGGGTATATGAGTACTCAGGAGAAATTGCACAACAACTTATGGGGTGCAATTTCTCCTAGTACCCTTGTGAAAATATTTTTTTTTGCATTTTTGTGGAAAAAATGTTTTTTTTTTATTTTCACAAGTCAACATTATGATTTTCTGAGAGGCACCTGGGGGTTCAATGGGCTCACCACACATCTATATAAGTTCCCTGGGGGGTCTAGTTTCCAAAATGGGGTCACTTGTGGGGGAGCTCCAATGTTTAGACACACAGGGGCTCTCGAAACGCAACATGGTGTCCGCTAACAAATTGGAACCATGTCGCGTTTGGAGAGATCCTGTGTGTCTAAACATTGGAGCTCCCCCACAAGTGACCCCATTTTGGAAACTAGACTCCCCAAGGCACCTACCTAGATGCATAGTGAGCACTTGGAACCCCCAGGTGCTTCACAAATTGATCCATAAAAATGAAAAAGTGTTTTTTTTTCACTTATTCAATTTTACGAATCAATTTGTGAAGCACCTGGGGGTTCCAAGTGCTCATTATGCATCTAGATAGGTGCCTTGGGGGGTCTAGTTTCCAAAATGGGGTCACTTGTGGGGGAGCTCCAATGTTTGGGCACACAGGGACTCTTCAAATGCAACATGGTATCCGCTAACAAATTGTCGGCTCAAATTGTTAGCGGATACCATGTTGCATTTGAAGAGTCCCTGTGTGCCCAAACATTGGAGCTCCCCCACAAGTGACCCCATTTTGGAAACTAGACCCCCCAAGGCACCTATCTAGATGCATAGTGAGCACTTGGAACCCCCAGGTGCTTCACAAATTGATTCGTAAAATTGAATAAGTGAAAAAAAAACACTTTTTCATTTTTATGGATCAATTTGTGAAGCACCTGGGGGTTCCAAGTGCTCACTATGCATCTCAATAGGTGTCTTGGGGGGTCTAGTTTCCAAAATGGGGTCACTTGTGGGGGAGCTCCAATATTTGGGCACACAGCGGCTCTCCAAATGCAACATGGTGTCCGCTAACAAATTTAGCGGAAAATCGTCTCAAATTGTAAGCGACACCATGTTGTGTTTGGAGAGCCGCTGTGTGCCCAAACATTGGAGCTCCCCCACAAGTGACCCCATTTTGGAAACTAGACCCCCCAAGGCACCTATCTAGATGCATAGTGAGCACTTGGAACCCCCAGGTGCTTCACAAATTGATTCGTAACAATGAAAAAGTGAAAAAAAAAACACTTTTTCATTTTTATGAATCAATTTGTGAAGCACATGAGGGTTCCAAGTGCTCACTTTGCATCTAAATAGGTGCCTTGGGTGGTCTAGTTTCCAAAATTGGGTCACTTGTGGGGGAGCTCCAATATTTGGGCACACAGCAGCTCTCCAAATGCAACATGGTGTCCGCTAACAAATTTAACGGAAAATCGGCTCAAATTGTTAGCGACACCATGTTGCGTTTGGAGAGCCGCTGTGTGCCCAAACATTGGAGCTCCCCCACAAGTGACCCCATTTTGGAAACTAGACCCCACAAGGCACCTATCTAGATGCATAGTGAGCACTTGGAACCCCCAGGTGCTTCACAAATTGATTCGTAACAATTAAAAAGTGAAAAAAAAAACACTTTTTCATTTTTATGAATCAATTTGTGAAGCACCTGAGTGTTCCAAGTGCTCACAATGCATCTCGATAGGTGCCTTGGGGGGTCTAGTTTCCAAAATGGGGTCACTTGTGGGGGAGCTCCAATGTTTGGGCACACAGCGGCTCTCCAAACGCAACATGGTGTCGCTAACAATTTGAGCCGATTTTC
Organism: Phyllobates terribilis; assembly: GCF_046119375.1. Classification (NCBI taxonomy): domain Eukaryota; kingdom Metazoa; phylum Chordata; class Amphibia; order Anura; family Dendrobatidae; genus Phyllobates; species Phyllobates terribilis. The sequence goes on along the minus strand of NW_027362761.1, from coordinate 37,661,546 downwards.
CTTTAAATTTGTTAGAGGACACCATGTTGCATTTAGAGAGTCCCTGTGTGCCCAAACATTGGAGCTCCCCCACAAGTGACCCAATTTTGGAAACTAGACCCCTCAAGGCACCTATCTAGATGCATAGTGAGCACTTGGAACCCCCAGGTGCTTCACAAATTGATTCGTAACAATGAAAAAGTGAAAAAAAAAAAACACTTTTTCATTTTTATGAATCAATTTGTGAAGCACCTGAGGGTTCCAAGTGCTCACTATGCATCTAGATAGGTGCCTTGGGTGGTCTAGTTTCCAAAATGGGGTCACTTGTGGGGAAGCTCCAATATTTGGGCACACAGCGGCTCTCTAAATGCAACATGGTGTCCGCTAACAAATTTAACGCAAAATTGGCTCAAATTGTTAGCGACACCATGTTGCGTTTGGAGAGCCGCTGTGTGCCCAAACATTGGAGCTCCCCCACAATGACCCCATTTTGGAAACTAGACCCCCCAAGGCACCTATCTAGATGCATTGTGAGCACTTGGAACCCTCAGGTGCTTCACAAATTGATTCATAAAAATGAAAAAGTGTTTTTTTTTTCACTTTTTCATTGTTACGAATCAATTTGTGAAGCACCTGGGGGTTCCAAGTGCTCACTATGCATCTATAAAGGTGCCTTGGGGGGTCTAGTTTCCAAAATGGGGTCGCTTATGGGGGAGCTCCAAAGTTTGGGCACACATGGGCTCTCCAAACACAACATGGCGTCCGCTAATTATTCAAGCAAATTTTACAATCAAAAAGTCAAATGGCGCTCCTTCCCTTCCGAGCCCTGCCGTGCGCCCAAACAGTGTTTTTTCCCCAAATATTGGGTATCTGCGTGCCCAGGGGAAATTGCACAACAAATTTTGGGGTCCATTTTTTCTTGTTACCCCTGTGAAAATAAAAAAAATTGGGTCTAAAATAACATTTTTGTGAAAAAAGTTAAATGTTCATTTTTTTCTTCCACATTCAAAAAATTCCTGTGATGCACCTGAAGGGTTAATAAAGTTCTTGAATGTGGTTTTGAGCACCTTGAGGGGTGCAGTTTTTAGAATGGTGTCACTTTTGGGTATTTTCTGTCATAAAGACCTCTCAAAGTGACTTCAAATGTGATGTGGTCCCTAAAAAAATGGTTTTGTAAATTTTGTTGGAAAAATGAGAAATCGCTGGTCAACTTTTAACCCTTATAGCTCCCTAACAAAAAAAATTTTGGTTCCAAAATTGTGCTGATGTAAAGTAGACATGTGGGAAATGTTATTTATTAACTCTTTTGTGTGACATATCGCTCTGATTTCAGGGCTTAAAAATTCAAATTTTGAAAATTGCAAAATTTTCAAAATTTTTGCCAAATTTCCATTTTTTTCACAAATAAACGCAAGTGATATCGAAGAAATTTTTCCACAATCATGAAGTACAATATGTCACGAAAAAACAATTTCAGAATCAGGGGGATCCGTTGAAGCGTTCCAGAGTAATTACCTCATAAAGTGACAGTGGTCAGAATTGTAAAAATTGGCCCGGTCATTAACGTGCAAACCACCCGGTGGCTTAAGGGGTTAATCAATATCACACTAAATACAAGAACAATTTCCAAAATGTTGACAAGTTTTATAGAACTTTTTTTTTAACCCATAACATGAAAGTAAGGTGAATAATATAACTAGATGTGCACTTTCCCAACACGACAATGATCCAAAACACACATCTAAGGTCACTGTTGCATTTCAGAAGAAGAACAGTGAAAGTGATTCCGTGGCCAAGTGTGTCTTCTGACCTGAGCCCAACCAAAACACCTATGGGGAATTCTGATGAGACAAGTTGAGCATCACTCTCCATCCAGCATCCAGGCGATAAAAGATCTCGTTCCTGTGTAGGAATGTGAACTGTCTTACCCTGTTCCTGCCCCTGAAGACAACAGACGCAGTGTGTGAATACCGTCATGCGGTTTTATATATGAAGGTAACGTGTGTCTAATGTAATGTGATATACTGTATTATGGTGATGTACAGTATATAAAGTGTTAGGTTAGCAGGTAGATAGAAAATGGTTAAGGTTAGGATTAGGCCAGTGGGAAGGCACTAGTGCTGATAATAAGGGGGGCACTTCCTGGTTAGAGGGAGTTTAGTGTCAGCCAGTGAAGTATGGAGTGAGTTCAAGTTCAGGTGGGGTAGTCGGTTGCTAGGGGCAGCATGGGCCAAACGTTCAGGGAAGTGGACGGCCAAATGGAGATCCCTGATGGACATTCCAACAACGTATGGAGCCAAGGGTTCAGGCTAGGTACCATGGAGCAGGTCTGGTCTTTCGACATCACGAGGTCGGTGGACATGGAGTTACATGAGGGGCAGGTGGATGGACCAGGGTGCACTGCCAGAGTGGACAACGAATCTCTGGGGCTGGTGAAGTCAGCGTACTTGGGGGTAGTTCAGAATTATCTCGTAGCAAGACAGAAAAGGAGTTGTGCTAAGGAGGAATGAAGTCTGCATTGCTGTGCCCTATCACACCTGTATCCACCTGATGAACTGGGACTGTTTAGTAAAAGTCTGACTGTTGCAAAGAACTTTGTGTCCCATGCATTCTGTGCGGTGGCTCCTGAGGATGGAAGCCTGAAGACAGTGGAGGCATGCGGCCTACAAGTGAGTGTGCTGCACCACACACCCTTCAGCACACTAGGAGGAGACACCCCTTGTCTGTATAGTGCAAGAGGGCAACCGGACAGCAGCTCGGTCACGACTACCGCTCTGCAGCACTTTACACTTGAAGAATGGAAAAAGATAGATGTTGCAATATGTCTCTAACTTGTTCATTCCATGCCTAGAAGACTTGGTGCTGTCCTTAAAATTCATGGAGGTCATACAAAATACTAGATGAGGTTGTTTTTGATGTGAGGTGTATTCATTTTTGCATCAATTCATTTGAGTGAAATTGAAGATTTTTTAATGAAAGTTATATTATTAATAGTGTTGAGCGAGCACTAAAATGCTCGGGTGCTCGAAGCTCGGGCTGAGCTCACCGTGATACTCGAGTGCTCGACCCGAGCAACGAGCCCAATGTTAGTCTATGGGAGACCCGAGCATTTTTGCGGCGCCACCCCCGTCAGTCTGTAGAAAGCCTAAAAAGTGCCCAAAACGATAGTGACAGTGCTCAAAAGACATGGAGACAGCATGGACATCGCCCCAGGAAGCATTTCTGACCCCCAGGTCACTGCTGTCAACAATGTGGTCAGAGGTATTAAGCCACTTTTAGGGGCTCACAATAAAACATTCAAAAACAAAACTGAAACGGTTTTCCTGTGAAATATGTTAAGGAACTTTCCTTCCAGGGTAAAGACTTGTGTATAAGGTAAAATAAATAACCAAAAACAAAAATACTCCTTCACACCTTGGGCTATGTTCACAAGTAGCATTTTTTATGCGTTTTTGCACTTTTGTATTGCTTTCAACCGTGACAAATGCATTCACCGGGAAATGTCATTTTAACATTTTACAATCTTATCTGGCCATGTGCTGTGTGACACATGCATACAGTGCTGAAAAGACATGGTAACAGCATGGGGAAGACCCCTGGAAGCATCTCTGACACCCAGGTCACAGCCTAAAAGTGTGCCCATCAGAAGTGATCCTTTCCGCATCAGAAGATGCAGACTTGCAACTATCCCCGTGCAAGTCCTTGTCCCAGGGCAGTGTTCAATTGTACCTCCCCCATTCCTTGAAATGCAAGCGCAAGTATGCAGCCTGCCATCCACCCACCCCCAGGCTGCAATACCATACTGCTAGCTTGCTAGCACTTGAAATGGGGCCTTTTAGTTTGGAGGAGGCCAAAGCTGGCCACAACCTAATGGCTGCTTCGGCAACGAGGTATCCATACTCAGTCACCAGCCGCCCAGCGGCCGGGTGTCCACACACGGTCCCCAGCCGCCCCTATTTCTCCTTGCCTGCTTTAGGGCAGCATTGGACGAGCCCACCAGAGAACTAGACTCCTCCGGTGGGCCCTGGCTTCTCCATCAGGGGAGAGTGCCAAGGTGAGGAGCATGATGATGATGATAGAAGTTAGCATCTGCTTTGTTTTCTTGGAATGCAAGCGTAAGTGTGCAACCTGCCACCCACCCACCCCCAGGCTGCAATACCATACTGCTAGCTTGCACTTGAAATGGGGCCTTTTAGTTTGGAGGAGGCCGAAGCTGGCCACTACCTCATGGCTGCTTCGGCAGCAAGGTATACATACTCAGTCCCCAGACGCCCGGCGGCCGGGTGTCCACGCTCGGTCCCCAGCCGCCAGGGGGCGGGCGGGTGTCTATACTCGGTCCCCAGCCGCCCCAGAGAACCAGACTCCTCCGTTGGGCCCTGGCTTCTCCATCAGGGGAGTTGAGAGTGCCAAGGTGAGGAGCATGATGATGATGATAGAAGTTAGCGTCTGCTTTGTTTTCTTGGAATGCAAGCGCATGTATGTAGTAGCGGCTAGCCCTGAGGTGGTCAGCATTTTGGCGCATATCCTACCTCCTGGATGTTTGCTGGATGTGTTCCTGCTACTATCCCAGTTCTATGACTCCCGTTAAAACAAAGCTTCAGGTGATGAATGATGGATGAGGTGGTGGCAAAGGATAAAGAGCAGGAGGAACAGGGACCATTCACATCAATATCAGGCCAGTCAACCACACATGTCTTGTAGGATATGTTTTTGTACCAAAAGGAGCGGTTCGGCTACACAGTTAAAGGGTATGCAGTGAGTGCAATGCCTGACAAAAATTTCGAGGCTCTCCAATGCCCCTTGGAAGTGACATGGAGATCAGAGGGCCTTAACTAAACAGTTTTTTCCATTTATAGCAACTCTGTCTCCTGTGCACTGTTGGCCTAAGTAGTGAATGGAAGGCATTCCAAAAATTATGAGGAAATGCAGTGCCCCTTGAAACAGACGTGGATTACAGCATACTAAAAACCATCTACCCAATATTGGGGAGTGGGTCTCCCTCAGTGTTCGCCTATGCATTGAAAAGCAAAAGCTGACTAAAATTAGGAGGAAATGCAATGTCCGATGGAAGTATGGTGGAGGTCGCAGTGGAATAAAAAGACAATATTAATGCCCCTTGGAAAAGTCGTGGAGGTCGCAGTAGCTTAACAAGACAGTTTTAATGCCCCTTGGAAAAGTGGTGGAGGTTGCAGTAGCTTAACAAGACGGTTTTAATGCCCCTTGGAAGAGACGTGGAGGTCGCAGTAGCTTAACAAGATGGTTTTAATGCCCCTTGGAAGAGACGTGGAGGTCGCAGAGGAATAAAAAGACAATATCAATGCCCCTTGGAAAAGTGGTGGAGGTCGCAGTAGCTTAACAAGATGGTTTTAATGCCCCTTGGAAGAGACGTGGAGGTCGCAGTAGCTTAACAAGACGGTTTTAATGCCCCTTGGAAAAGTGGTGGAGGTTGCAGTAGCTTAACAAGACATTTTTAATGCCCCTTGGAAGAGAAGTGGAGGTCGCAGTAGCTTAACAAGATGGTTTTAATGCCCCTTGGAAGAGACGTGGAGGTAGCAGTGGAATAAAAAGACAATACCAATGACCCTTGGAAAAGTGGTGGAGGTGGCAGTAGCTTAATAAGACGGTTTTAATGCCCCTTGCAAGAATGGTGGAGGTTGCAGTGGAATAAAAAGACAATATCAATGCCCCTTGGAAAAGTGGTGGAGGTCGCAGTAGCTTAACAAGACGGTTTTAATGCCCCTTGGAAGAATGGTGGAGATCGGAGTAGAATAAAAAGACAATATCAATGCCCCTTGGAAAAGTGGTGGAGGTCACAGTAGCTTAACAAGACGGTTTTAATGCCCCTTGGAAGAGACGTGGAGGTTGCAGTAGCTTAACAAGACGGTTTTAATGCCCCTTGGAAGAGACGTGGAGGTCGCAATAGCTTAACAAGACGGTTTTAATGCCCCTTGGAAGAGACGTGGAGGTCGCAGTAGCTTAACAAGATGGTTTTAATGCCCCTTGGAAGAGACGTGGAGGTCGCAGAGGAATAAAAAGACAATATCAATGCCCCTTGGAAAAGTGGTGGAGGTCGCAGTAGCTTAACAAGATGGTTTTAATGCCCCTTGGAAGAGACGTGGATGTCGCAGTAGCTTAACAAGACGGTTTTAATGCCCCTTGGAAAAGTGGTGGAGGTTGCAGTAGCTTAACAAGACGTTTTTAATGCCCCTTGGAAGAGACGTGGAGGTCGCAGTAGCTTAACAAGATGGTTTTAATGCCCCTTGGAAGAGACGTGGAGGTTGCAGTGGAATAAAAAGACAATATCAATGCCCCTTGGAAAAGTGGTGGAGGTCGCAGTAGCTTAAGAAGACGGTTTTAATGCCCCTTGGAAGAGACGTGGAGGTCGCAGTAGCTTAACAAGACGGTTTTAATGCCCCTTGGAAGAGACGTGGAGGTAGCAGTGGAATAAAAAGACATTATTAATGCCCCTGGGAAGAGTGGTGGAGGTCGCAGTAGCTTATCAAGACGGTTTTAATGCCCCTTGGAAGAATGGTGGAGGTCGCAGTGGAATAAAAAGACAATATCAATGCCCCTTGGAAAAGTGGTGGAGGTGGCAGTAGCTTAATAAGATGGTTTTAATGCCCCTTGCAAGAATGGTGGAGGTTGCAGTGGAATAAAAAGACAATATCAATGCCCCTTGGAAAAGTGGTGGAGGTCGCAGTAGCTTAACAAGACGGTTTTAATGCCCCTTGGAAGAATGGTGGAGGTCGGAGTGGAATAAAAAGACAATATCAATGCCCCTTGGAAAAGTGGTGGAGGTCACAGTAGCTTAACAAGACGGTTTTAATGCCCCTTGGAAGAGACGTGGAGGTCGCAATAGCTTAACAAGACGGTTTTAATGCCCCTTGGAAGAGACGTGGAGGTCACAGTAGCTTAACAAGATGGTTTTATGCCCCTTGGAAGAGACGTGGAGGTCGCAGTGGAATAAAAAGACAATATCAATACCCCTTGAAAAAGTGGTGGAGGTCGCAGTAGCTGAACAAGACGGTTTAAATGCCCCTTGGAAGACTGGTGGAGGTCGCAGTGGAATAAATAGACAATATCAATGCCCCTTGAAAAAGTGGTGGAGGTTGCAGTAGCTTAACAAGACGGTTTTAATGCCCCTTGGAAGAATGGTGGAGGTCGCAGTGGAATAAAAAAAAATATCAATGCCCCTTGGAAAAGTGGTGGAGGTGGCAGTAGCTTAATAAGACGGTTTTAATGCCCCTTGCAAGAATGGTGGAGGTTGCAGTGGAATAAAAAGACAATATCAATGCCCCTTGGAAAAGTGGTGGAGGTCGCAGTAGCTTAACAAGACGGTTTTAATGCCCCTTGGAAGAGACGTGGAGGTTGCAGTAGCTTAACAAGACGGTTTTAATGCCCCTTGGAAGAGACGTGGAGGTCGCAATAGCTTAACAAGACGGTTTTAATGCCCCTTGGAAGACTGGTGGAGGTCGCAGTGGAATAAATAGACAATATCAATGCCCCTTGAAAAAGTGGTGGAGGTCGCAGTAGCTTAACATGACGGTTTTAATGCCCCTTGGAAGAATGGTGGAGGTCGCAGTGGAATAAAAAAAAATATCAATGCCCCTTGGAAAAGTGGTGGAGGTGGCAGTAGCTTAATAAGACGGTTTTAATGCCCCTTGCAAGAATGGTGGAGGTTGCAGTGGAATAAAAAGACAATATCAATGCCCCTTGGAAAAGTGGTGGAGGTCGCAGTAGCTTAACAAGACGGTTTTAATGCCCCTTGGAAGAATGGTGGAGGTTGGCGTGGAATAAAAAGACAATATCAATGCCCCTTGTAAAAGTGGTGGAGGTCACAGTAGCTTAACAAGACGGTTTTAATGCCCCTTGGAAGAGACGTGGAGGTTGCAGTAGCTTAACAAGACGGTTTTCATGCCCCTTGGAAGAGACGTGGAGGTCGCAATAGCTTAACAAGACGGTTTTAATGCCCCTTGGAAGAGACGTGGAGGTCGCAGTAGCTTAACAAGATGGTTTTAATGCCCCTTGGAAGAGACGTGGAGGTCGCAGAGGAATAAAAAGACAATATCAATGCCCCTTGGAAAAGTGGTGGAGGTCGCAGTAGCTTAACAAGATGGTTTTAATGCCCCTTGGAAGAGACGTGGAGGTCGCAATAGCTTAACAAGACGGTTTTAATGCCCCTTGGAAAAGTGGTGGAGGTTGCAGTAGCTTAACAAGACGTTTTTAATGCCCCTTGGAAGAGACGTGGAGGTCGCAGTAGCTTAACAAGATGGTTTTAATGCCCCTTGGAAGAGACGTGGAGGTTGCAGTGGAATAAAAAGACAATATCAATGCCCCTTGGAAAAGTGGTGGAGGTCGCAGTAGCTTAACAAGATGGTTTTAATGCCCCTTGGAAGAGACGTGGAGGTCGCAGTAGCTTAACAAGACGGTTTTAATGCCCCTTGGAAGAGACGTGGAGGTAGCAGTGGAATAAAAAGACATTATTAATGCCACTGGGAAGAGTGGTGGAGGTCGCAGTAGCTTAACAAGACGGTTTTAATGCCCCTTGGAAGAATGGTGGAGGTCGCAGTGGAATAAAAAGACAATATCAATGCCCCTTGGAAAAGTGGTGGAGGTGGCAGTAGCTTAATAAGACGGTTTTAATGCCCCTTGCAAGAATGGTGGGGGTTGCAGTGGAATAAAAAGACAATATCAATGCCCCTTGGAAAAGTGGTGGAGGTCGCAGTAGCTTAACAAGACAGTTTTAATGCCCCTTGGAAGAATGGTGAAGGTCGGAGTGGAATAAAAAGACAATATCAATGCCCCTTGGAAAAGTGGTGGAGGTCACAGTAGCTTAACAAGACGGTTTTAATGCCCCTTGGAAGAGACGTGGAGGTTGCAGTAGCTTAACAAGACGGTTTTAATGCCCCTTGGAAGAGACGTGGAGGTCGCAATAGCTTAACAAGACGGTTTTAATGCCCCTTGGAAGAGACGTGGAGGTCGCAATAGCTTAACAAGACGGTTTTAATGCCCCTTGGAAGAGACGTGGAGGTCGCAGTAGCTTAACAAGATGGTTTTAATGCCCCTTGGAAGAGACGTGGAGGTCGCAGAGGAATAAAAAGACAATATCAATGCCCCTTGGAAAAGTGGTGGAGGTCGCAGTAGCTTAACAAGATGGTTTTAATGCCCCTTGGAAGAGACGTGGAGGTCGCAATAGCTTAACAAGACGGTTTTAATGCCCCTTGGAAAAGTGGTGGAGGTTGCAGTAGCTTAACAAGACGTTTTTAATGCCCCTTGGAAGAGACGTGGAGGTCGCAGTAGCTTAACAAGACGGTTTTAATGCCCCTTGGAAGAGACGTGGAGGTAGCAGTGGAATAAAAAGACATTATTAATGCCCCTGGGAAGAGTGGTGGAGGTCGCAGTAGCTTAACAAGACGGTTTTAATGCCCCTTGGAAGAATGGTGGAGGTCGCAGTGGAATAAAAAGACAATATCAATGCCCCTTGGAAAAGTGGTGGAGGTGGCAGTAGCTTAATAAGACGGTTTTAATGCCCCTTGCAAGAATGGTGGAGGTTGCAGTGGAATAAAAAGACAATATCAATGCCCTTTAGAAAAGTGGTGGAGGTCGCAGTAGCTTAACAAGACGGTTTTAATGCCCCTTGGAAGAATGGTGGAGGTCGGAGTGGAATAAAAAGACAATATCAATGCCCCTTGGAAAAGTGGTGGAGGTCGCAGTAGCTTAACAAGATGGTTTTAATGCCCCTTGGAAGAGACGTGGAGGACGCAGTAGCTTAACAAGACGGTTTTAATGCCCCTTGGAAGAGACGTGGAGGTAGCAGTGGAATAAAAAGACATTATTAATGCCACTGGGAAGAGTGGTGGAGGTCGCAGTAGCTTAAGAAGACGGTTTTAATGCCCCTTGGAAGAATGGTGGAGGTCGCAGTGGAATAAAAAGACAATATCAATGCCCCTTGGAAAAGTGGTGGAGGTGGCAGTAGCTTAATAAGACGGTTTTAATGCCCCTTGCAAGAATGGTGGGGGTTGCAGTGGAATAAAAAGACAATATCAATGCCCCTTGGAAAAGTGGTGGAGGTCGCAGTAGCTTAACAAGACAGTTTTAATGCCCCTTGGAAGAATGGTGAAGGTCGGAGTGGAATAAAAAGACAATATCAATGCCCCTTGGAAAAGTGGTGGAGGTCACAGTAGCTTAACAAGACGGTTTTAATGCCCCTTGGAAGAGACGTGGAGGTTGCAGTAGCTTAACAAGACGGTTTTAATGCCCCTTGGAAGAGACGTGGAGGTCGCAATCGCTTAACAAGACGGTTTTAATGCCCCTTGGAAGAGACGTGGAGGTCGCAATAGCTTAACAAGACGGTTTTAATGCCCCTTGGAAGAGACGTGGAGGTCGCAGTAGCTTAACAAGATGGTTTTAATGCCCCTTGGAAGAGACGTGGAGGTCGCAGAGGAATAAAAAGACAATATCAATGCCCCTTGGAAAAGTGGTGGAGGTCGCAGTAGCTTAACAAGATGGTTTTAATGCCCCTTGGAAGAGACGTGGAGGTCGCAATAGCTTAACAAGACGGTTTTAATGCCCCTTGGAAAAGTGGTGGAGGTTGCAGTAGCTTAACAAGACGTTTTTAATGCCCCTTGGAAGAGACGTGGAGGTCGCAGTAGCTTAACAAGACGGTTTTAATGCCCCTTGGAAGAGACGTGGAGGTAGCAGTGGAATAAAAAGACATTATTAATGCCCCTGGGAAGAGTGGTGGAGGTCGCAGTAGCTTAACAAGACGGTTTTAATGCCCCTTGGAAGAATGGTGGAGGTCGCAGTGGAATAAAAAGACAATATCAATGCCCCTTGGAAAAGTGGTGGAGGTGGCAGTAGCTTAATAAGACGGTTTTAATGCCCCTTGCAAGAATGGTGGAGGTTGCAGTGGAATAAAAAGACAATATCAATGCCCCTTGGAAAAGTGGTGGAGGTCGCAGTAGCTTAACAAGACGGTTTTAATGCCCCTTGGAAGAATGGTGGAGGTCGGAGTGGAATAAAAAGACAATATCAATGCCCCTTGGAAAAGTGGTGGAGGTCACAGTAGCTTAACAAGACGGTTTTAATGCCCCTTGGAAGAGACGTGGAGGTCGCAATAGATTAACAAGACAGTTTTAATGCCCCTTAGAAGAGACGTGGAGGTCACAGTAGCTTAACAAGACGGTTTTATGCCCCTTGGAAGAGACGTGGAGGTCGCAGTGGAATAAAAAGACAATATCAATGCCCCTTGAAAAAGTGGTGGAGGTCGCAGTAGCTGAACAAGACGCTTTAAATGCCCCTTGGAAGACTGGTGGAGGTCGCAGTGGAATAAATAGACAATATCAATACCCCTTGAAAAAGTGGTGGAGGTCGCAGTAGCTTAACAAGACGGTTTTAATGCCCCTTGGAAGAATGGTGGAGGTCGCAGTGGAATAAAAAAAAATATCAATGCCCCTTGCAAAAGTGGTGGAAGTGGCAGTAGCTTAATAAGACGGTTTTAATGCCCCTTGCAAGAATGGTGGAGGTTGCAGTGGAATAAAAAGACAATATCAATGCCCCTTGGAAAAGTGGTGGAGGTCGCAGTAGCTTAACAAGACGGTTTTAATGCCCCTTGGAAGAATGGTGGAGGTCGGAGTGGAATAAAAAGACAATATCAATGCCCCTTGTAAAAGTGGTGGAGGTCACAGTAGCTTAACAAGACGGTTTTAATGCCCCTTGGAAGAGACGTGGAGGTTGCAGTAGCTTAACAAGACGGTTTTAATGCCCCTTTGAAGAGATGTAGAGGTCGCAATAGCTTAACAAGACGGTTTTAATGCCCCTTGGAAGAGATGTGGAGGTCGCAGTAGCTTTACAAGATGGTTTTAATGCCCCTTGGAAGAGACGTGGAGGTCGCAGAGGAATAAAAAGACAATATCAATGCCCCTTGGAAAAGTGGTGGAGGTCGCAGTAGCTTAACAAGATGGTTTTAATGCCCCTTGGAAGAGACGTGGAGGTCGCAATAGCTTAACAAGACGGTTTTAATGCCCCTTGGAAAAGTGGTGGAGGTTGCAGTAGCTTAACAAGACGTTTTTAATGCCCCTTGGAAGAGACGTGGAGGTTGCAGTGGAATAAAAAGACAATATCAATGCCCCTTGGAAAAGTGGTGGAGGTCGCAGTAGCTTAACAAGATGGTTTTAATGCCCCTTGGAAGAGACGTGGAGGTCGCAGTAGCTTAACAAGACGGTTTTAATGCCCCTTGGAAGAGACGTGGAGGTAGCAGTGGAATAAAAAGACATTATTAATGCCCCTGGGAAGAGTGGTGGAGGTCGCAGTAGCTTAACAAGACGGTTTTAATGCCCCTTGGAAGAATGGTGGAGGTCGCAGTGGAATAAAAAGACAATATCAATGCCCCTTGGAAAAGTGGTGGAGGTGGCAGTAGCTTAATAAGACGGTTTTAATGCCCCTTGCAAGAATGGTGGGGGTTGCAGTGGAATAAAAAGACAATATCAATGCCCCTTGGAAAAGTGGTGGAGGTCGCAGTAGCTTAACAAGACGGTTTTAATGCCCCTTGGAAGAATGGTGGAGGTCGGAGTGGAATAAAAAGACAATATCAATGCCCCTTGGAAAAGTGGTGGAGGTCACAGTAGCTTAACAAGACGGTTTTAATGCCCCTTGGAAGAGACGTGGAGGTTGCAGTAGCTTAACAAGACGGTTTTAATGCACCTTGGAAGAGACGAGGAGGTCGCAATAGCTTAACAAGACGGTTTTAATGCCCCTTGGAAGAGACGTGGAGGTCACAGTAGCTTAACAAGACGGTTTTATGCCCCTTGGAAGACGCGTGGAGGTCGCAGTGGAATAAAAAGACAATATCAATGCCCCTTGAAAAAGTGGTGGAGGTCGCAGTAGCTTAACAAGACGGTTTAAATGCCCCTTGGAAGACTGGTGGAGGTCGCAATGGAATAAATAGACAATATCAATGCCCCTTGAAAAAGTGGTGGAGGTCGCAGTAGCTTAACAAGATGGTTTTAATGCCCCTAGGTAAAGTGGTGGAAGTCGCAGTAGCTTAACAAGAGGGTTTTAATGCCCTTTGGAAGAGATGTGTAGGTCGCAGGAGCTTAACAAGACGGTTTTAATGCCTCCTTGAAGTGAGGTGGAGGTCGCAGTAGCTTAACAAGACAGTTTTAATGCCCCTTGGAAGAGACGTGAAGGTCGCAGTGGAATAAAAAGACAATATCAATGCCCCTGGGAAAAGTGGTGGAGGTCGCAGTAGCTTAACAAGACGGTTTTAATGCCCCTTGGAAGAGACGTGGAGGTCACAGTAGCTTAACAAGACAGTTTTAATGCCCCTTGGAAGAGACGTGGAGGTAGCAGTAGCTTAACAAGACGGTTTTATGCCCCTTGGAAGAGACGTGGAGGTCGTAGTGGAATAAAAAGACAATATCAATGCCCCTTGAAAAAGTGGTGGAGGTCGCAGTAGCTTAACAAGACGGTTTAAATGCCCCTTGGAAGACTGGTGGAGGTCGCAGTAGCTTAACAAGACGGTTTTAATGGCCCTTGGAAGAATGGTGGAGGTCGGAGTGGAATAAAAAGACAATATCAATGCCCCTTGGAAAAGTGGTGGAGGTCACAGTAGCTTAACAAGACGGTTTTAATGCCCCTTGGAAGAGACGTGGAGGTTGCAGTAGCTTAACAAGACGGTTTTAATGCACCTTGGAAGAGACGAGGAGGTCGCAATAGCTTAACAAGACGGTTTTAATGCCCCTTGGAAGAGACGTGGAGGTCACAGTAGCTTAACAAGACGGTTTTATGCCCCTTGGAAGAGACGTGGAGGTCGCAGTGGAATAAAAAGACAATATCAATGCCCCTTGAAAAAGTGGTGGAGGTCGCAGTAGCTTAACAAGACGGTTTAAATGCCCCTTGGAAGACTGGTGGAGGTCGCAATGGAATAAATAGACAATATCAATGCCCCTTGAAAAAGTGGTGGAGGTCGCAGTAGCTTAACAAGATGGTTTTAATGCCCCTAGGTAAAGTGGTGGAAGTCGCAGTAGCTTAACAAGAGGGTTTTAATGCCCTTTGGAAGAGATGTGTAGGTCGCAGGAGCTTAACAAGACGGTTTTAATGCCTCCTGGAAGTGAGGTGGAGGTCGCAGTAGCTTAACAAGACAGTTTTAATGCCCCTTGGAAGAGACGTGAAGGTCGCAGTGGAATAAAAAGACAATATCAATGCCCCTGGGAAAAGTGGTGGAGGTCGCAGTAGCTTAACAAGACGGTTTTAATGCCCCTTGGAAGAGACGTGGAGGTCACAGTAGCTTAACAAGACAGTTTTAATGCCCCTTGGAAGAGACGTGGAGGTAGCAGTAGCTTAACAAGACGGTTTTATGCCCCTTGGAAGAGACGTGGAGGTCGTAGTGGAATAAAAAGACAATATCAATGCCCCTGGGAAAAGTGGTGGAGGTCGCAGTAGCTTAACAAGACGGTTTTAATGCCCCTTGGAAGAATGGTGGAGGTCGCAGTGGAATAAAAAGACAATATCAATGCCCCTTGAAAAAGTGGTGGAGGTCGCAGTAGCTTAACAAGACGGTTTTAATGCCCCTTGGAAAAGGGGTGGAAGTCGCAGTAGCTTAACAAGAGGGTTTTAATGCCCCTTGGAAGAGACATGGAGGTTGCAGGAGCTTAACAAGACGGTTTTAATGCCCCCTGGAAGAGAGGTGGAGGTCGCAGTAGCTTAACAAGACGGTTTTCATGCCCCTTACAAGAGCCATTATTCCCATTATTGAGGAATGGGTCTCCCATAGTCTTTGCCTATGCCTTCCAAGCAAAAGCTGCCAAAAATTAGGAACTTGCAATGCTGGCAACACGGACCACGGTCACCCTGGTGGTATAGTGGTGGTGGAGGCTGAGGATAAGGAGAAGAGCAAAATACAGCCGAAATGAGGAAGCGTATACCCATGTGTGGGTGTGAAGCGGTGCATGGGAATACACCTACCGAAATAACACAGTGAATTTGACTTTATGTTACTCTGCTGTCATTTGGTGGTGATGAGAAGTCTGGCCCAATCCAGCCCTTGTTCATTTTGATAAGGGTCAGCTTGTCAGCATTGTCAGTTGACAGGCGAGTGCGCTTATCAGTTATAATTCTCCCAGCGGCACTAAAAACACGCTCCGATAACACGCTAGCGGCAGGGCAGGCCTGGACCTCCAAGGCATACAGAGCAAGTTCATTCCAAGTGTCCAGCTTGGATACCCAATAATTAAAAGGCACAGAGGAATCACGGAGGATGCTGGTACGGTCGGCAAGGTACTCCCTCACCATCTTTTGAAACTTTCCACTCCTTGTGAGAGTACCCCGCGCCTAAGGGCCTGTAAGCTGGGCGGGTCTCAGAAAACTGTCCCAGAATGTTGACAATGTTCCCCTGCCTCTGCTGGATTGGAGTTGCGTCTTTCTCGCCTGTAAGCCTTGGTTGGGCAACGAACTGTGACCTCTGCCGCTAGCATGTTCAGATGGGAATTTTTTTAACAGTTCTGCAGCAAGGGCCTTCTGGTACTGCCCCATTTTTGTAGACCTCTCCACCTCAGGAATAAGAGAGTGAAAGTTTTCCTTGTAGCGGGGGTCTAAAAGTGTCACCAACCAGTAATGACTGTCACCCAACATTTTGACAACGCGAGGGTCACGGTTAAGGCAGCGTAAGATAAAGTCAGCCATGCGTGCCAGACTGGTAACGGGCAAGACTTCCGTGTCCTCACCAAGATGACGACTGACCATGCTCTCCTCCTCCGCCTCCTCCTCCCCTCTGTCCTCAGGCCACCCACGCTGAACCGACTGTATGATAGTTGTACAGGTACTACCTTCTACAACGCATGATACCAGCTCCTGTTCTTCCTCCTCCTCTCCCTCATTGTCCCCCAATGCACGTTGGGATGAGATGAGGCTGGGCTGTGTGTAATTGCCCATTACGGGTTCTTGATCCATCTCATCATACTCTGGCTGCAAAGCCTCCTCTTTAATTCTCTGCAGAGAGTGTTGCAAAAGACAGACAAGTGGGATGCTGACGCTAATGATGGCGTCATCGCCACTCACCATCTTGGTGGACTCCTCAAAGTTTGTCAGGATGGTACATATGTCAGACATCCAGGTCCACGCCTGAGGTCTTATGTGTGGAGTCTGACCTGAATACCAATGGCCTTGTTGCAGCTGGTACTCCACAACTGCTCTCTTCTGCTCACAAATCCTTTGCAACATGTGGAGGGTAGAGTTCCAACGTTTGGGGACATCACACACCAGTCGGTGTGCCGGTAGCTGCAAACGCTGCTGCAACACAGCAAGGGCGGCGGAAGCTGTAGCCGACTTGCGAAAATGAGCTGACAGGTGGCCCACTTTGACGAGCAGATATGGCAACTCGGGGTTCGATTTAAAAAACCGCTGAACCCACGAGGCTAAGCACATGAGCCAGGCATGGTACGTGTGTGATCTCGCCTCGCCTCAGAGAAGCCACCAGGTTACAGCCATTGTCACACACGACCATGCCTGGATGTAGGTTCAGTGGTCTCAGCCACAGATCTGCCTGCTCTTTCACAGCTGTCCACAACTCACAAGCAGTGTGAGGTTTATCACCTAAGCTTATGAGTTTCAGCACAGCCTGTTGCCGCTTTGCTGAGGCAGTAATGCGGTGCTTCCAGCTTTCAACTGATGTGGTGATATCTGAGATGGAAGGCTGAACATGAGGAGGAGGAGGAGGATGATGCGCTGGAGCTGTACACTGTGGGGGCAACTCTGACTGACATAGGGCCTGCAATCCTCGGTGTGGGGAGGATGTGTTCCGTCCCAAGGTCCGACTGGGTACCGGCTTACTCTATGCTTACCCATTGTGCCGTCAGGGAGATGTACCGTCCCTGGCCACAAGCAGTTGTCCACGTGTCCGTTGTCAGGTGAACTCTCCCAGTAACTGCGTTGTTGAGGGCACGGCAGATGTTTTGGGACATGTGCTTGTGTAGTGCTGGGATGGCACAGCGGGCAAAATAGTGTCGGCTGGGGACCGAGTACCGAGGGACGGCCACCGTCATAAGGTTGCGGAAGGATTCCGTCTCCACCAGCCTAAAAGGCAGCATTTCCAACGCAAGCAGTCGTGAAATGAGCGAATTTACGACTGTGGCCTGTGGGGCATTGGTTGCGAATTTGTGCTTTCGTTCAAAGCTCTGGGATATGGACAATTGAACACTGCGGTGGGACGTGGACGTTGTTGCTGTTTCTTGAGAAACTGCCATAACAAGTGAAGACTGAGAGGAGGGGGCATCTTTGCATGCAGTATGGACAGGGGATTGCCTTGCACGCACAACAGGGGGTTCTATTACATGCACAACAGCGGAAGAAGCAGTGGTGACACCCGCTGACACTGGTCGTGGACCCTGGGTTTCGCCCCACAAAGTCGGGTGCTTTGCTGCCATGTGCCTGATCATGCTGGTGGTGGTCAGGCTGGTAGTTTTGTCACCCCTGCTGATGCTGGCATGGCAGGTGGTACAAATGGCCTTTTTGGGGTTATCAGCAGAGACTTTAAAAAAATTCCAGACTCTGGAATACCTACCAGTTGTACTGTCAACGTCCCTCGTGGTGGTGTTACGGGGAACTGTTGCCCGCCTTCTGTGTGCGGCCACCACACTGCTTCTTCCTGCCTGTTGGGGTACTCTGCCTCCCTCCCCCTGTGTGCTGCTGGCCTCGCTCTGCGTGTCCTCCTGCCACGTTGGGTCAGTTACTAGATCATCCACCACCTCCTCCTCTTCCACTTGCTCACCACGATCTCCTCCTCACTTCGTGGCAATTGTGTCTCGTCATCGTCCACCTCTTGTGACAAATTGCCAGCTTCTACTTCCTGTGGCTGTGGCTGTTCAAATATTTGGGCATCGCCACATGGGATCTCCCCTTCCACCACTTCAAGCGGAGCAGGCGAGGGGCACAAATATGGAAATGGACCAGTGAACAGCTCTTCAGAGTGTCCAAGTGTGGGATCAGTTGCTGTCTGACGACACTCGGCATGGTGGGAGGAAGGAGCATCAGGGTGAGGAGGAGTATGCAGTTGAGACTCACGGCTACAAAAACTTGACCGTGTGGAAGACAGACCGGAGGTGGTGGTGCCCAGGTAACTGGAAGTATTATCTGCTATCCAATTAATAACCTGTTCACACTGATCAGTTCGCAATACTGGTGTCGTAGTGTGCTTCCCTAGTAATTCGGTGAAGAAGTGGGAGCGAGAAGATGTGGCTGTTGGTTGTGGCACATTTTCACCTTGGCCACGGCCCCGTCCTCTACGCGCACCATCACCAGAAAGTCCAGTTCCACGTCCCTTGCCACGCGCTTTGCCCATTGTAAATGAAGTAAAATAGCTTACACTCGCACTATCAATGGAAAAAGGGTTACAAAAAGAAGATTAGAACCGTGGAAGAGGAAAACCACAGTTCTATTTGTCTGGCCTACACCAGAATCTTTTAAACAGATATATTTGTGACTGAACAGTCAGGGAGACACTATAACTGTTTTTTTTTTACGTAAAACAGGCCAAAAGCTGGATAATACAGAGATTTGAACCGTGGAACTGCAAAATCACAGTTCTAATTTACTGGCGTATACCAGACTTTTTTAAATAGATATATTTGGGGCTGAACAGTCAGCGACACACTCAAACTGTTTTTTTTATGTAAAAAAGACCCAAAAGTAGATAATACAGAGATTTGACCCGTGGAACTGCAAAACCACAGTTATAGTTATGTGGCGTACACCAGAATCTTTCAAACAGACATATTTGTGTCTGAACAGTCAGGGAGACACTATTACAGTTTTTTTTACGGCAAAATATGCCAAAAGCAGGATAATACAGAGATTTGACCCGTGGAACTGCAAAACCACAGTTATAGTTATGTGGCCTACACCAGAATCTTTCAAACAGATATATTTGTGTCTGAACAGTCAGGGAGACGCTATTACAGTTTTTTTTTTACGGCAAAAAATGCCAAAAGCAGGATAATATAGAGATTTGACCCGTGGAACTGCAAAACCACAGTTCTATTTTTCTGGCCTACACCAGACTCTTTTAAACAGATATATTGGTGTCTTAACAGTCAGGGAGACACTATTACAGTTTTTTTATGGCAAAAAATGCCAAAAGCAGGATAATACAGAGATTTGACCCGTGGAACTGCAAAACCACAGTTCTATTTTTCTGGCCTACACCAGACTCTTTTAAACAGATATATTGGTGTCTGAACAGTCACAGACGCGTATTTGTACAGTCTGACTGAGGAAAAAAAAAATACAGGATTTAGATAAAAAAAAAAACGATTTTTCCTGGCCCCTGAGACCGGGGGATAAGTCTAGCAATTTGACCAACAGGAGCACACAGGACTGTAATGCAGTGTTTGCTGGTATAACCACTGCGTCTCCAATACAGCTTGCTTGCCTGCCTGCCTGATATCTGGGATGGATATTAGTCCTGAGAAGGACTGTTTGTTTGATTTGTGTGCAAAAAGATTGTGGTCCATGGGGGGCGCCAGAGACTGCAAAAAGCACCTGGGGGAATTATTAAAAGAAAACAAACCTCTTTATTCAATATGTTGTGCCCACAACGTGTTTCTGCAGCGGTCCTCTGCCTTCACCAGGTGAAGTAAAGAGGAAAATACACACTAGGGCACTTTTTATACAAAGTAGAGGAACTCAGTTGGAGGGATCAAACAATCCATTAACCTTAACCCCTTGATTACTATTCACCATGGACAGTCTGAGTTTGCACTCAAGGGACCCAAAAGCCCTCTTAGAGCCAACAGTTATACATATTAAATTATAAAACTACTAAAAACATCAAATATACATATTGACAATAATGATGATCATGACAATACATAGTAATAATATTACACTTCAATCACAAAAATAATTAAAATACTAAAAAGACTAATCAATAAATCATACATACAAAAATATAAAATCCTGACATCTCTGCTTCTTTCTAATGTAAGGAATGCATATGCATCATCTACAAACATTATCAATCGCTGAATTTAACCCTTCAGGATATAGTGTACCTAATTTAAAGATCCAAAAATTCTCTTTCTTCATAAAATGTTGTAAAAATCCATTCCTAATGTTCGAACGATGTTTATTAAGGCGGGCTTGCATTCTTTGTATAGTTCGGCCCACATATTGCAAACCACACCCACACTGCAGCATGTAGACCACATAATCAGAATGGCAATCCACCCTACAAGTGATATGGAATTTCTCCCCCGTTGTCTGTGAGGTAAAAAGAGTAGCACCATTAGTAATAGCCCCACAACATAAACATCCAGGAGATCCGCACGCGAAACAACCTAATTCTTCCTGTTTTTGTTTTTCCAGTTTTTTTACCAGAGTCACAGGTTTCAACATCGTGTTACTGGGTGATATAAAGGACCGTAGGTTCCGATTTTTCCCATAAACAATCCTAGGTTTACTTGGTAGGTGCTTATGTAAGATTGGGTCACCTAACAGGACACACCAGTAACTATTTATCAATTTCTGTATGTTCATTCTAGATTTGTTGAAAGTAGTCACCAGACTCCAATCTTTAAGTCGTGTACTAGTGTCCCCACATTCCGGTTCAGAGATCCGTGCCAGGCATGAATCCTGACTGAGCGACTTAGTTTTTTTGTACGCATCCCTAATCAGTTTCTTCGGGTATCCCTTCCTCAAAAACCTTTTTTGAAGAACATCGGCCTCATTGCCGAAATCCCCATCATGCGTACAGTTTTTCCGTACACGCCAATACTGGCCATATGGAATATTCTTAATCCACCTGGGAAGATGACCACTGTAAAGGGTCTGGGAGGTGGAACCTCTGAGCAACTATACAAAGGGGCAGTCCTTTTAAGGAAGCGGGTGGCTCCCAGGGAAGGCGGGCAGGTAGTCACGGCAAGTGACAGGGACAGTCTCTGGGTAGAAGGGCAGGAGGTCACGGCAAGTGACGAGGACAGTCTCTTGACAGGCGGGTGGTCACGGCAAGTGACAGCAGGGTGAGAGTCTCTAGACAGGCTAGCAGGCAGGTAGCAGGTGAGCGCTCCCAGGTGAGTGGGCAAGAGTCTCTGGACAAGCAGGTGGTCACAGCAAGTGACGGCAGAGCCTCCAGGTAGGCTAGCAGGCAGGTAGCAGGTGAGCGCTCCCAGGTGAGCGGGCAAGAGTCTCTGGACAGGCAGGTGGTCACGGTAAGTGACGGCAGAGCCTCCAGGTAGGCTAGCAGGCAGGTAGCAGGTGAGCGCTCCCAGGTGACCGGGCAAGAGTCTCTGGACAGGCAGGTGGTCACGGCAAGTGACGGCAGAGCCCCAGGTAGGCTAGCAGGCAGGTAGCAGGTGAGCGCGCCCAGGTGAGCGGGCAGGAGTCTCTGGACAGGCAGGTGGTCACGGCAAGTGACAGCAGAGCCTCCAGGTAGGCTAGCAGGCAGGTAGCAGGCAGATCCATAGACAGACTGACAGGTGTTGGTAGGCAGACTGTCGGACCTCAGGAATGCAAGCAGATAGACAGGAATCAGGTAGGTATCAAGCAGAGATCTGGCAGGTATCTGGTAACGGGACCTGAGGGCTGAAGCAGAGTAGAAAGGCTTTGCAACAACATTGCTCGGGCACCTCCATTTTGGAGGAGGTGCCTTATATATGGTGAGATCCTCCGGCCATTGGCCGGGGACTTCTTAGGAAGGCGCGCGCGGGCCCTTTAAGAGAGGGGGAGCGCGCGCACCCTAAGCACAGTGGCCGGGAAGCAGCGCGCGCTGCCAGCAGAGCGGGAGGAAGACGCCGGGCACGGAGCGGAGAGGTGAGGGGAACGGCGTCCCTGCCTAGCTACAGTACCCCCCCTTTAGGCCCCCCCTTTTTTAGGCCAGAGAGAAATTTATCAAGGATAAGAGGGGCATGGATGTTCTCCCGGGGCTCCCACGTTCTCTCCTCAGGACCAAACCCCTTCCAATCTACTAGAAAAAAGGTCTTTCCTCTTACCCTTTTGGTGGCCAGAATGTTCTCTACCTCAAACTCGTTTTCAGCGGAAACCGGAGCAGGAGGCATACCTGTAGACTTGGAAAAAGAGTTAAGTACCACGGGTTTGAGTAGAGATAAATGGAAGGAGTTAGGAATCCGCAAGTTGGCCGGGCGTTTCAATTTATAGGCCACCGGGTTGATTTGTTTGATAACTTCCAGTGGGCCGATGAACCGAGGCCCTAACTTGTAGGAAGGAATCTTGAGCCGGACATATTTGGACGAGAGCCAGTCTTTATCTCCAGGGCGGAATTGTGGTGGATCCAGACGTCTTTTGTCAGCCTGTTTTTTCATCCGCTCGGATGACCGAAGGAGTGCGGATCTGGTACTCTCCCAAATGGAGGAAAATTCACTAACGAGAGATTCCGCAGCCGGATTGTCCACCGAGGTGGAGACGGGAAACGGGATCCGAGGATGCTGACCGAAGACTACTAAAAACGGGGATTTGGAGGAAGATTCGCTCTCGTGATTATTGTAGGAAAATTCGGCCCACGGTAAAAGATCCACCCAGTCAGAATGGTGAGCATTAACAAAGTGCCGGAGGAAACTGGTTAAAATTTGGTTGATCCGCTCTACTTGGCCATTGGACTGTGGGTGATAGGCAGAAGAAAAGTCCAAGGTGACCCCCAGCAATTTACACATGGCTCGCCAGAAGCGAGAGGTGAATTGAACCCCTCGGTCGGATACAATGTGGAGAGGAAGACCATGAAGACGGAAAACATGATGGATAAAGTCTTTAGCTAACTCAGATGCAGACGGGAGACCGGGCAGGGGAATGAAGTGAGCCATCTTGGAAAAGCGGTCAGCGACCACCCAAATGACCGTACAACCAGCAGAGACAGGGAGATCCGTTATAAAGTCCATAGCTATATGCTGCCACGGGGCAGCAGGTACAGGAAGAGGAAGGAGGGGACCGGCTGGCAGGTGTCTCGGAACCTTGTTGCGGGCGCAGGACACACAGGCTGAAACAAAGTCTATTACGTCCTTGTGCAGGGTAGGCCACCAGTAATGCCGGGTAATAAGCTGGAGGGTCTTTTTCTGACCAGCGTGGCCAGCTAGCTTAGACGAGTGACCCCAGTGTAGGACCTTCTCACGGTCAGGTACTGTTACGAACGTCTTACCGGAAGGAAGACGATTTAGATTCACGGCGGCCACCTGCATTACTCTGGCGGGGTCAATGATGTGCTTAGGCTCCTCCTCTAGATCAGAGACCAGAAAGGATCGGGACAAGGCATCAGCTTTGATGTTTTTGTCTGCCGGGCGAAAATGAAGAATGAAATCAAAGCGGGCGAAAAACAAGGACCACCGGGCTTGGCGCGGGTTAAGTCTCTGGGCGCTCTGGAGGTAAGCCAAGTTCTTGTGGTCCGTGTAAATTATTACCGGGTGAAGAGCCCCCTCGAGCAGGTAACGCCACTCCTCCAGTGCCAGTTTAATAGCCAATAATTCTCGGTCTCCTATAGAATAATTGCGCTCAGAAGAGGAGAAAAGTTTTGAGAAGAAGCCGCAAGTTACCATTCTTCCGGAAGACGACTTTTGGGTAAGTACCGCTCCGGAGGAGGAGGAGGAAGCGTCAACTTCTAGGAAGAATTGTTTGTTGCCGTCCGGACGATGCAGCACCGGAGCGGAGGAGAAAGCTTGTTTTAAGGAAAGGAAGGCTTCCTCTGCTTCGGGCGGCCATTCTCTGGGATGAGCGCCCTTACGGGTGAGCGCAGAGATAGGGGCAGTCCGGGTAGAGAAGTGCGGTATGAAGAGGCGGTAGTAGTTGGCGAAGCCCAGGAACCGCTGAATAGCCTTCAACCCCTCTGGTCGGGGCCAGTTCTGGATGGCAGACAGTTTCTCAGGATCCATTCATAGGCCGGTCTGAGAGATTATGTAGCCCAGAAACGGAAGAGAGGTCTGCTCAAAGAGGCACTTCTCATATTTAGCGTAGAGGTGGTTCTGCCTGAGCCTGAGCAGGACCTGACGAACGTCCCTCCGGTGAGTGGGAAGATCCAGAGAGAAGACCAGGATGTCGTCCAGGTACACCACCACGCAGGAGTAGAGAAGGTCACAGAAGATGTCATTGACCAACTCTTGAAAGACGGCGGGAGCGTTACAGAGACCGAAGGGCATTACAAGGTATTTATAGTGGCCGTCCCGGGTGTTGAATGCCGTCTTCCACTCATCCCCCTGACGGATACGGACCAGGATATACGCCCCACGGAGGTCCAGCTTGGTGAAGATTCTAGACCCCCTCAGATGGTCAAATAATTCAGGAATGAGCGGAAGGGGGTATTTATTGTTCACTGTGATCTGGTTAAGGCCTCTATAGTCTATACAGGGACGGAGTGAGCCGTCCTTCTTTTTGACGAAGAAGAAGCCTGCTCCCGCCGGGGAGGTAGATTTCCGGATAAATCCCCAGGCCAGATTCTCCTCAATATATTCAGACATGGATCGGGTCTCAGCAGCGGACAAAGGGTAGATACGCCCACGGGGAGGAGTCGCGCCGGGTATCAGGTCGATTGGGCAGTCATATGGTCTATGAGGTGGTAATGTCTCGGCTTCTTTTTTATTAAAGACGTCCGCATAAGACCAATAGGGAACCGGTAGGCCGGGTAGATTGGCTGGGGTAGGAGAAGGACGGGCAGGATGAACAGGAACTAAACAAGTCTTATGGCAGTCCTGTCCTCAGCGAAGGACTTCTCCGGTCTGCCAATCAAGCACGGGTGCATGTTTCTGAAGCCAAGGTAGGCCTAGCAAGAGGGCGTGAGAGAGTCCAGGCAGAACATGAAAGAAGATGCTCTCAGAGTGCAGCATTCCCACCTGCAGAGTTATGGATTCAGTGATGAGTTGGATGGGATGTGGTAAGAGGCCCCCATCCACGGCGGCGACAGATAAGGGTACAGCCAGACGTTTGGTGGGAATGCGGTATTTCTCTACCAGGGACTGAGAAATGAGATTTCCGGCAGCTCCAGAGTCAAGTTGAGCCAGTTCAAAATAACGGTTCTCTCCGCAGATGATAGAGACCGACAGCATCAGAGATGGAGAGGGTTTATTTTTGTCTAGAGCGACCTCTCTGAGCGATCCTAGACATAGGCGTTTCCCGACATCTCTGGGCAGGAACGGATCCGGTGCTCCTTACTGCCACAGTAGAAGCAGCTCCCCTCGGCACGGCGTAATTCTTGACGGGTTTTGACCATCTTGGTCTGGTCGACCTGCATAGGCTCGGGTGAGTGCGCCTGGGGAGTAACGGAGGAAGTGACGGGTCTCTGGAAGGTAGGGGCAAGGCGTGGAAACCTCCTCTCACGGGTGACCTCTTTGGTGCGCTCCTGGAACCGGATGTCAATCCGGGTGGCAAGCGTTATTAAGTCGTCGAGAGTGGTAGGAATGTCCCGACCGGCGAGTTCATCTTTAATACGGCCGGACAGACCCTCCCAGAAGATGGACACCAGGGCGTCGTTATCCCAGGCAAGCTCTGAAGCAAGGGTACGGAACCGTATGGCATATTGGCCCATGGTGAGACCCCCTTGACGGAGGCGTAGCAGACATGAGGCGGATGAAGTCTTCCGTCCTGGTTCGTCGAAGACTTTCTGGAAAGCCGTGAGAAAGGCTGGCAGGTTGGACACCAGGGGGTCTCCTCTCTCCCATAGAGGATTTAGCCAAGCCAGCGCCTCCCCAGAGAGATGGGACATGATGAAGGCTACTTTGGCTCGGTCGGTGGAAAACTGGTGTGCCAACAGTTCGAAATGCAGAGTGCACTGATTAATGAAGCCCCGTGCCTGGACGGGATCTCTGCCAAAACGAGGCGGGGTGGAGAGGCGGGGACCGGGAAGAGATGCCATGGAATTGATGGGCAGCGGTGGTGCCAGGGTAGTAAGTGTGCGAGTGGAGGCAGCTCCCGATGAGGCAGTAAATGTGTCCAGGCGGGAGTTAACACTACACAGGTGACTCAGGATGGACTCCTGTTGGGACCTCTGACGGGAAAGTTCATGACATAGGTCTGAGAGCGAGGGAGCTTGGGTGCCACCGGGTTCCATGGCCCGAGCAAACTGTAACGGGTCTGGGAGGTGGAACCTCTGAGCAACTACACAAAGGGGCAGTCCTTGTAAGGAAGCGGGTGGCTCCCAGGGAAGGCGGGCAGGTAGTCACGGCAAGTGACAGGGACAGTCTCTGGGTAGAAGGGCAGGAGGTCACGGCAAGTGACAAGGACAGTCTCTTGACAGGCGGGTGGTCACAGCAAGTGACAGCAGGGTGAGAGTCTCTAGACAGGCAGGTAGCAGGTGAGCGCTCCCAGGTGAGTGGGCAAGAGTCTCTGGACAAGCAGGTGGTCACGGCAAGTGACGGCAGAGCCTCCAGGTAGGCTAGCAGGCAGGTAGCAGGTGAGCGCTCCCAGGTGAGCAGGCAAGAGTCTCTGGACAGGCAGGTGGTCACGGTAAGTGATGGCAGAGCCTCCAGGTAGGCTAGCAGGCAGGTAGCAGGTGAGCGCTCCCAGGTGAGCGGGCAAGAGTCTCTGGACAGGCAGGTGGTCACGGCAAGTGACGGCAGAGCCTCCAGGTAGGCTAGTAGGCAGGTAGCAGGTGAGCGCTCCCAGGTGAGCGGGCAGGAGTCTCTGGACAGGCAGGTGGTCACGGCAAGTGACGGCAGAGCCTCCAGGTAGGGTAGCAGGCAGGTAGCAGGCAGATCCATAGACAGACTGACAGGTGTTGGTAGGCAGACTGCCGGACCGCAGGAATGCAAGCAGATAGACAGGAATCAGGTAGTTATCAAGCAGAGATCTGGCAGGTATCTGGTAATGGGACCTGAGGGCTGAAGCAGAGTAAAAAGGCCTTGCAACAACATTGCTCGGGCACCTCCATTTTGGAGGAGGTGCCTTATATATGGTGAGATCCTCCAGCCATTGGCCGGGGACTCCTTAGGACGGCGCGCGCGGCCCCTTTAAGAGAGGGGGAGCGCGCGCGCCCTAAGCACAGTGGCCGGGAAGCAGCGCGCGCTGCCAGCAGAGCGGGAGGAAGACGCCGGGCACGGAGCGGAGAGGTGAGGGGAACGGCGTCCCTGCCTAGCAGGAGGCAGGGACGCCGACGCTACAACCACTATCAAATCTGAGATAGCTATTCACGCCATACAGTCCTTGAGAAATAACAACAATATTATAATTAAAAGTGCCGATAAAGGAGGTGGGGTTGTGGTCATGGATAGATCTTGGTATCAGAATGAGGGTCTCAGGATAATAAGTGATGACCAATACTATAAAAAATTGGATAGTGATCCCTCAATTTCCATTTTTGTAAATTATAATTATCTGATTAAGGAGGGTTATGATAAAGGTATTTTAAATAGGTCTGAAAAGAAATTCCTTGATATTCCAAGTTATCGGATCCCCATTTTTTATTTTTTACCCAAGTTGCATAAGGACCCTCATAACCCACCCGGACGCCCCATTATATCTGGG
Organism: Phyllobates terribilis; assembly: GCF_046119375.1. Taxonomy (NCBI): domain Eukaryota; kingdom Metazoa; phylum Chordata; class Amphibia; order Anura; family Dendrobatidae; genus Phyllobates; species Phyllobates terribilis. The sequence goes on along the minus strand of NW_027362761.1, from coordinate 37,634,123 downwards.
ATAAACTCTATCACGTCCAATCTTTCTCATTTCATTGATCTGTTCCTTCAGAAATATGTGTGTGAATTGGAGTCCTATCTAAAAGATTCCACTTCCTTGATCACCATAATAAGGAGCCTACTACCTGTTAATAAGTGTATTCTTATCACAGCAGACGTTACAGCTCTCTATAGTAACATCTCCCATGATTTGGGTATAGGAGCAGTACATCATTATTTGATGAAGGATAATAGTATCCCCCTTCTTCAGAAAGAATTCATTTTATAATCAATAGAATTCATATTAAACAATAATGTATTCATGTTTGAGGAAAATTTCTATAAGCAAATAAAGGGCTGTGCCATGGGGACGAGGGTAGCTCCTAGCTACGCGAATCTGTTCATGGGACATTTTGAATCCTTGTTCATCACGTCCTCGCCTTCAGCCCAAGGTCATATATTGCTCTACCGCCTTTACATCGATGACCTTTTTTTCATTTGGGAGGGTACAGAGAAATCAGCCAGGGATTTCTTCGATACCTTGGAAGACAACCCCTGGGGTCTCAAGTTTGTTGCATCCATGTCATACAATTTCATACAGTTTCTTGACCTAATGTTGAAACTGGATGACATGGGGAATCTTTTCACGTCCACTCATTTCAAAACTGTGGACGTGAATAGCTATCTCAGATTTGATAGGGGTCATCTTCCCAGGTGGATTAAGAATATTCCATATGGCCAGTATTGGCGTTTACGGAAAAACTGTACGCACGATGGGGATTTCGGCAATGAGGCCGATGTTCTTCAAAAAAGGTTTTTGAGGAAGGGATACCCGAAAAAACTGATTAGGGATGCGTACAAAAAAACTAAGTCGCTCAGACAGGATTCATGCCTGGCACGGATCTCTGAACCGGAATGTGGGGACACTAGTACACGACTTAAAGATTGGAGTCTGGTGACTACTTTCAACAAACCTAGAATGAACATACAGAAATTGATAAATCATTACTGGTGTGTCCTGTTAGGTGACCCGATCTTACATAAGCACCTACCAAGTAAACCTAGGATTGTTTATAGGAAAAATCGGAACCTACGGTCCTTTATATCGCCCAGTAACACGATGTTGAAAACTGTGACTCTGGTAAAAAAACTGGAAAAACAAAAACAGGAAGAATTAGGTTGTTTCGCGTGCGGATCTCCTGGATGTTTATGTTGTGGGGCTATTACTAATGGTGCTACTCTTTTTACCTCACAGACCACGGGCGAGAAATTCCATATCACTTGTAGGGTGGATTGCCATTCTGATTATGTGGTCTACATGCTGCAGTGTGGGTGTGGTTTGCAATATGTGGGCCGAACTATACAAAGAATGCAAGCCCGCCTTAATAAACATCGTTCGAACATTAGGAATGGATTTTTACAACATAGTGTATCTAAACATTTTCTGACTACCCACCAGAAGGATCCTAGTAGTCTAAAGGTGACTATTTTGGAACAAATTTCAGAAAATATGACGAATCGGTATAATTACCTTATGAAGAAAGAGAATTTCTGGATCTTTAAATTAGGTACACTATATCCTGAAGGGTTAAATTCAGCAATTGATAATGTTTGTAGATGATGCATATGCATTCCTTACATTAGAAAGAAGCAGAGATGTCAGGATTTTATATTTTTGTATGTATGATTTATTGATTAGTCTTTTTAGTATTTTAATTATTTTTGTGATTGAAGTGTAATATTATTACTATGTATTGTCATGATCATCATTATTGTCAATATGTATATTTGATGTTTTTAGTAGTTTTATAATTTAATATGTATAACTGTTGGCTCTAAGAGGGCTTTTGGGTCCCTTGAGTGCAAACTCAGACTGTCCATGGTGAATAGTAATCAAGGGGTTAAGGTTAATGGATTGTTTGATCCCTCCCACTGAGTTCCTCTACTTTGTATAAAAAGTGCCCTAGTGTGTATTCTCCTCTTTACTCCACCTGATGAAGACAGCGGACCGCTGCAGAAACGCGTTGTGGGCACAACATATTGAATAAAGAGGTTCGTTTTCTTTTAATAATTCCCCCAGGTGCTTTTTGCAGTCTCTGGCGCCCCCCATTGACCACAATCTTTTTGCACACATATTATCATTCCCAATGGGAGTCGTGGCTCGGGGCTGCAGGGAACTGCATGCACTCGTTATAACCAGGACCTTGATGATGTCATCGCCCATGTGATCGTATCTGCACCACGTGATCGGCAACCCGGCAACGGTCATCATAAACTACACATTGGGCATGGTGGCCATCACCTCTAGCACCAGAGGCTTCCAAACCTGGGTTGTGCGGTGTGCACAACCCATTCAAGGTGAGCAGCCCATTGTTGTTTATACAAGCACTGCATTGTATATACAGGTTCACACAGGTACAGTGCTTCTCCTCCCCACCCCCCTTTGTTTGTTTGATTTGGCAGGCTTTAGAGACCCTACACTACCTATTTCACACTATATATCTCTCCCTAACTCAGCAGCACCCTCTCTACACTGTCTGATCCGGAGCGACTGTGTCCAAGATGGCAGCGCCCGGTTTTAAATACTCGAGGTGACGCTGTGCGGCCAGCCAATCACTGTATTGCCCACAAACAACATGGCTGCGGCATTACAGTGACTGGCTGGCAATCCCTGCATGTTCATTGGCTCTGTAAAGAGCGCCAAACATGCAGGGCGGAGACCCGAGCTCCCGCCCGAGTAACCCGGAAATGCTCGGTGCTCGCCGAACATCCCGAGTAGTGAGATGCTCGTGCCAGTAACGAGCAGTGTCGAGCATGCTCGCTCAACACTAATTATTAACCTTACTTTCATTGTGTGGGATAAAAAATGTTCTATGAAACTCAGTCTTGTCAAAATTTTTGACATTTTTCTTGTGTTCAGTGAGATATTGATTAAAATCTTACTTTTCAAAATGGATGTACTCATTTATGCTGAATCCTATGTATATACATATATACAGTATATTCAAAAAAAGGCAACAGCACATCCAAAATAGTGAAAAAGGAAGGATTCTTTATTCAATAACACCAGTTACATTTCAACTCTGTAGCCTTTCTCAAGCAGTTTTTCACAATTTTGGATGGGCTGCCTCCTTTTTTGGATTTTTACATCTTTAATAGGAAGCTTCGCCAGTTTCCTTGGGAGAGTTTTGCACTCATTTAGGCAGTGTATGTATGTGTAAGTCGTGTACCGGGAGTGTTCTTCAGGACACGGCAAAGCCACGGGCGAGAAAACCAACTCTTACACAGTTTGAACCCAAAATAACTATTTTACTTATTTAAGTGTATATTTTCACCCAGACAATACAAAAACATTTAAATATTATGCAAACATTAGTCAACAGCAGAAAACTCTGTGCTATACAGCGTGGCACCTAAGCAATCTGTATTTACTATTTTTTTTATAAATTTGCCTGCTGACGTACCTGTCTAAACTGGCCGCCTATTACCATTTTACACCTTAAGAATTGGATTCATTATATGCATGTAACCAGGGACGGACTGGGACTGAAATTCAGCCCTGGCATATAAAAGCACACAGGCCCATGCTGTCCCAGCCCCCAAGCCCCAGATGGAGATATCTATTACTTATATTACCCTCCCTGAAGGAAATTAAGATTTTCAAAATGTCTAGTAATACCGCTATATAAAATTGAATAATAATAACAATATTGCAATATAACAGACAAATACCAACAAACTATGACCAAATATTACCCGTATATACAGTACTGATAATACCACCATACTGATTGTTAAAGGGGTTGTCCAGGCTTGGTGTTAAAGTCTATGTGACTTCAGACTTCTGAATCTTCACAGCATGCACTGTCAGGTTTTTCCGGTGCCAGCGTTGGGAGAGGCCGTCATGTGACCACAAGTATGGGATTTCCACACCTCCATCCACATTCTAACTAAACGTACTCTGCTTTCCTAAATTCACTTGTATTGAGAGAGGCCAGGCACGTCTAGCCAGCACGTGATCGCATGAATTCAAATCATACTTGTGGTCACATGACCGGTCTCTCCCGACACCGGAGAATCCTCACAGCACGCGCTGAACACACTATGAGGATTCAGAAATCTGCAATCATACAGAGTCACTGCAGACTTTAACATTAAACCTGGACAACCCTTTTAATTTAATTTAATCCCACAAACAGCCCACATATAGCAGAATCATCCCCCACAAACAGCCACTATATAGTATTATGGTTCCCCACAGCACGCAAAAATAAAAAAAATCTTTATACTCACCTAATCCTGTCTCCTCATCCTCCTCAGTGTCCATCACCTCTTCTGTCCTGTCTCTTAGTGGACGCTGGCGGTGCGATGCAGTGACGTCATTGACCGCTGACGTCACCTGCATGTGATGGCCTCCTGCAAGTCCCCGGCTGAAGGAATGCTTGCGGCCCGCCTGTGCAAGTGACCTGCGCTGCGTGTGAAGGGATGCCCGCGACCTGCCTGAGTAAGTGACGGAGCCTTCGGCTCTGTGCTCCGTCACAATTGCTAATAGCAGGTAATGCGGCCCACGGCTGGACCAGCCCATGTGGCAGTTGCCAGAACTGCCAGATGGCCAGTCCGGCCCTGCATGTAACGTACAGGCAAGCCTGCGGTACAACTCTGAGGTTTTACAATCTTACAAATATTTCCTCTATTTCCCATGCAAATTTCCCTTTCCCTTCCTGTAGCATTTACAGAGGAACAGTCCGTCCTCAACTGTATCAAAAATACCCAAAACAAACTACGGTGACGGCCATTTAGCCGTAAATATAGCTGTACACAGTTGAATAACTGTTCAGTACTAAAATGCTGCGCAGAAACTTTCTCCTGTAACAAAATGGAGTTCAAGTATGGTCTGGAGTCTGAAAGTTCTGGACGCTGGTATTAGCAACAAACGTTGTGTGAAGCAGTTAACATACCTAACTAACTAACTACAGGCTATATCTTAGCCTTGAATATTTTGGCACCAAAATGTGGGGTCCCTTCAACAGGTGAGCAGTACCACTGATGCTTATAGCTTAATTTCTCAGTGGTGTCCAACACCTCTTCACTGTAGGTCCCGGCCTTTATCGTCTCTGGACAGCGTTTCTGACAAGAATTTCCTCAAACTTGGACAGGTTCCGGTTGTGAACAAGCTCAGCTCCAATATGCCATTTCTCTGGTGTCAATGGGATGTTCTCACAAGCAGATGTTGCTGAATTCCCTTCCAGCGTGTCCTCTTCTGTTCAGGACATATTCCAGACTACCCCCAAGATGGCCGCTCCACTTATTCCTGTCATTTACTTTTCAACTGTCCACTGGGAATTCCCCTGAGCACAGTAACTAAGCCCTTCCCACACAGGAGCTAGACCAATCACCAACTGTCTCCGTTGGTTGCTGGGCAAACTTCATCCTTATATAATTATGTAATACAATGCATTTTAAATCATTCACAGAGTTAAAACCTTACACCAAAATATACATTATATACAGTCTTTCAACAAGTACAGTGTTGTACTAGTGGGGATACAGATTTACACCACCATATCACTCTGGTGAACCGACACACATCTCACATATGTATATGTACAGTTAGGTCCATATATATTTGGACAGAGACAACATTTTTCTAATTTTGGTTCTAGACATTACCACAATGAATTTTAAACAAAACAATTCAGATGCAGTTGAAGTTCAGACATTCAGCTTTCATTTGAGGGTATCCACATTAAAATTGGAGTTTCAGCTCCTTAACATGTACCACCCTGTTTTTAAAGGGACCAAAAGTAATTGGACAATTGACTCCAAGGCTATTTCATGGACAGGTGTGGGCAATCCCTTCGTTATGTCATTCTCAATTAAGCAGATAAAAGGCCTGGAGTTGATTTGAGGTGTGGTGCTTGCATTTGGAAGGTTTTGCTGTGAAGTAAACATGCGGTCAAAGGAGCTCTCCATGCAGGTGAAACAAGCCATCCTTAAGCTGCAAAAACAGAAAAAACCCATCCGAGAAATTGCTACAATATTAGGAGTGGCAAAATCTACAGTTTGGTACATCCTGAGAAAGAAAGAAAGAAAGCACTGGTGAACTCAATGCAAAAAGACCAGGGCGCCCACGGAAGACAACAGTGGTGGATGATCGCAGAATAATCTCCATGGTGAAGAGAAACCCCTTCACAACAGCCAACCAAGTGAACAACACTCTCCAGGAAGTAGGCGTATCAATATCCAAATCTACCATAAAGAGAAGACGGCATGAAAGTAAATACAGAGGGTTCACTGCACAGTGTAAGCCACTCATAAGCATCAAGAATAAAAAGGCTAGACTGGACTTTGCTAAAAAACATCTAAAAAAGCCAGCACAGTTCTGGAAGACCATTCTTTGGGCAGATGAAACCAAGATCAACCTCTACCAGAATGAAGGAAAGAGAAAAGTATGGCGAAGGCGTGGAACAGCTCATGATTCAAAGCATACCACATCATCTGTAAAACACGGCGGAGGCAGTGTGATGGCTTGGGCATGCATGGCTGCCAGTGGCACTGGGTCACTAGTGTTTATTGATGATGTGACACAGGACAGAAGCAGCCGAATGAATTCTGATATATTCAGAGCCATACTGTGTGCTCAGATCCAGCCAAATGCAGCCAAACTGATTGGTCGTCGTTTCATACTACAGATGGACAATGACCTAAAACATAAAGCCAAAGCAACCCAGGAGTTTATTAAAGCAAAGAAGTGGAATATTCTTGAATGGCCAAGTCAGTCACCTGATCTCAACCCAATTGAGCATGCATTTCACTTGTTAAAGACTAAACTTCAGACAGAAAGGCCCACAAACAAACAGCAACTGAAAACCACCACAGTGAAGGCCTGGCAGAGCATCAAAAAGGAGGAAACACAGCGTCTGGTGATGTCCATGAGTTCAAGACTTCAGGCAGTCATTGCCAACAAAAGGTTTTCAACCAAGTACTAGAAATGACCATTTTATTTACAATTATTTAATCTGTCCAATTACTTTTGGTCCCTTTAAAAACAGGGTGGCACATGTTAAAGAGCTGAAACTCCTAAACCCTTCATCCAATTTTAATGTGGATACACTCAAATGAAAGCTGAAAGTCTGAACTTCAACTGCATCTGAATTGTTTTCTTTAAAATTCATTGCGGTAATGTCTAGAACCAAAATTAGAAAAATGTTGTCTCTGTCCAAATATATATGGACCTAACTGTATGTATGTGTGCATATGTGTATATATATATATATATATATATATATATATATATATATATATATATATATATATATATATATATATATATATATATATATATATATATATTGTGAGTCAGTGAGGGGGATCATATATGATAGGTGGTATGTATCCCCCAGGATGCGCATAGAGGCATATTAAACCCCCTGGAGTGCATTGTATTCACAGGCACAGCTGTGGTTGCAGTGCAAAATTAAAGTAAATTTTGGACTTGGTCAAACTATTTGGCTAAGTCAGATTTAAGAAAACTCGGCATGGGCTTTTATTTTTGGAGTGAACTACAGGATGGCAGTGGGCGGTGCACTCCCTCCAGCCCAGGTCTTACATGTGGCTCATGTCCACAGTTTTCATTTAAAAACCTGCAGCAAAGGCTTTGGGTGTGTCAGTGTTGGGATTGCTAGCAGCAGAGCAGGACGCTCTGCAAGCATGTATGAAGCTGAACACAGGCCTGTGAAGGCAACGTATCTGATGCACCCTAAGTGACACGGTGCGGCCGTCTCCCAAAGCAACAGGTTCACACGGACTGTGTGGATATCCCGGGTGCGATCTGGAGGACAGCTTTTGGCATTTGAGTTGTGAGTTTTTGGCAAATAAAGATGTTTAAGTTGGACTTTCCTTGGGTCACTACCTCATTACCGCACAGTGTGAACACCGCCACACTACAATATATATGTAAAACCAGAAACAGAACACATATGAAACAAAACAGGAAGTCCAGAAAATATATTAAATCTTATATTCCTCAAAGTACCCCAAACTATTCCAATTGGGTTAAGGTCGGGAAATTGTGGAGGTCATGTCATCTGATGCACAACCCCATCCCTCTCCTTTTTGGTCACATTGCCCTTTCATACTAACATAGCCTGTGGGTGTGTCATTGTCATTTTGCAACACAAATGATGGTCCCACTAAGTGTAAACAAGATGAGATATCATGTCATTGCTGTAATAGCCATGCTAGGTAAGTGTGCCTTTAAATTGGAATAGATCATCAACATTGTCACCAGCAAAGTACCCCCAGACCATCACACCTCCACACTTCATGCATCACAGTGGGTACCACGCACACTTCATGCTCACCTTTTCTGCTTCTCCCAAAGACATTGCGGATGGTACGAAATATCTAAAATTCTGGCTCATCAGATCACAATACAGATTTCCAATGATCTAACGTACAGTGCTTGCGTTGCTTGCTCTTAAACTTGTTTGTAGTCCTCAGTAGTGGTTTGTTGCAGCAACTGGACCATAAAATCCTGCTTCTTGCAGTCTCCTGTGGTCAGTTGATGTTGAGATGTGTCTGCTACCAGATGTCTGTGAGGGCTGTTATCTGAAGTGCTATCAATTTGCGGTTTCCAAAGCTGATGAACTTACCCTGTGTAGCAGAGGAAATTCTTGGTCTTCCTTTCCTAGAGCAGTCCCCATGAGAGCCAGTTTCATCATAGAGATTGGTGGTTTCCATGACTGCACTTCAGGGTACCTTAAAGGTTCTAGCAATTTTCGATATTGACTGACTTTCATGTTTTAAAGTAATGATTGACTGTCATTTCTCCTTACTTAATTCAGCAGTTCTTGCCATATTCTGGATTAGAACAGTTGTGGAATAAAGCTCAGCACTGTATGGAACTGTGTATCAACACTGCCTCTGCAAAACAAACCTTATGGTTGCAGCTTCCACAAATGAACTGTTGATGAGGAATACATGTTCATTGGAAGCTATTGTGGCACCCCAGGGGTCTGGTTTTCCACAGTAATGTAATGTTATGTCTGAGAGCAGGTGGGAGGTCCTTTGGTCAGGGATCCTGTGCATGCCACACCTCCTGCCCAGTCTTGGGAGGGGAAGAACTTCCCCTGTATAAACCCTGGGCTGAGGCAGGGTTAGTCAGTCAAGGAGAGTGGAGACAGAGAAGCAGCATAGGAAGAAACAGCAGAAGCTCAGTGGGAGCAATATTACTACGAGTCAGGGGCTGGCAGCTGCAGAGCTCGCCCTGACTGAGAAGCTTTCTTACCGGACCCGGCGTCCGAGGCTGTGGGGACTAACTCTTACCTAGCAGCAGAAGCCGACCGGCAGGGGATTTCAGGTCCTCAGGCCCAGAAACCCGAAGGCACGGTCACACGCGTGGGACCAGCACCGCCATCGTGGAGCGGAAGCCATTAGAAGGCCCCGAGTCACCGGCCATACGGGTGAGCACCACACGGTACACTCAGGGACGTGGGCTACTTATATCCGCTTCTGGCAAGGTAGCCAGAAGAGTACAGTCAGTTTGGGAGGCCTACAACTCTGCCTGGCCAGGGGAGATCCCATCTGCTCAAGGACTGACCAGGCCCCGTTCACTAGCAAGTACTCCGGGAGGGTCTATCGTTGTTACCAGTAAAGACCCTGAATTACACCGCACCGTCTCTGAGTGGTTCCTGCTACCCCCATCATCCACATCTGCTGCCCTGAGGCCATACCCCTCCCGTTGGGGGTTATACCATCTACGCTGCACCATCCATCCACCGGCCTCAGCGGACTGTCCTGCAGCGGCAGCTCCATAGCTGCATTCAACGGGTGGCGTAGTCGTCCTGCATCTACCGCTGTTACATCGCCGCTCAGTTTGACTCCCTGGGCACGGACCGGGTCACCGCCACGAGACTACAACCCTCAAGAGATCCGGCTCCGGGTAAGCTCCCGCGTGCGCAACGCAGCGCGACACAGGCCCAGGGGCGCGTCAACTTTGGCGTAGTCGGCAGGATTTCGTGCCCGCAACCACCGGGTACTGCGTGCCTGAAAAAGAGACTTTTAAAACTTACCATCCGTGAAGTTTTCCCGCCATCGGTGAAGATTCCCGCCATCCGGCGCCATTTTCAGCCTTCTTCCCGCCATATGTGAAGATTCCCGCCATCCGGCGCCATCTTCTGCCTTCTTCCCGCCATCCGTGGAGTTTTCCCGCCATTGGACGCCATCTTGAGGACGCCGCGTGGGAAGAAGAGGGGCGTGGACTCCGAAAGCGCGCGAGAACTAAAGCCCCGCCTCACGTCCGGACGTTGCGTAAGGTCCTGGAAGGAGCCCAGCAGACGCCGACGTCACAGGAGCGCAACGGAAGGTCCTCAACCCTGACGATCCACTGCGGAGCCGCGGCCTACGGAAGAGGATCATCGCAAGGTAGGCCACGGTCCACTAGGGGGGAGGAAGATGTCGGATACGGAGGAGAGCTTCACTGCCTCAACCCCCGCCAGCGCTACCGCTGCTGCAGTTATGCCCTTCACCATGCCCTATATCCCGGGAGCAGCTTGGCTACCCCAGTACTCAGGGGAGTCACATACCCTGCATGACTTTAGAGAAAAGCTGGATAGCCTCTTCCAGGTGTACCCCCTCACAGAAGAGCAAAAAGTGAGCATCCTGGTGGCCCAACTAACCGGGGCAGCCAAAAGGGAAGTAAAATCCTGGCCACCTGGGAGGAAGACTGTCGCAGGGATACTAACCCGGCTGAAGGACACCTTTGATACCCGCACCTCAGCCGAGATTAAGCTTAGATTCTACGGGTGCAAGCAGCGAGCGCATGAGAGTATAAGGGACTATGCACTAAACCTACAAGAGGCCCTGAGGGCCATTAAGCAGGCCGACCCTGATGGAGTGGGAAACGAGGACAGGCTGTTGACCGAACAGTTTATAGAGGGACTGTATTGTAATACCCACCGAACCCAGTTGCGGGCAATGGCCTTACAGGATCCCCATCTGGGCTTTGCACAGTTAAAGGACAGAGCCATCCGGGTGCTCCGAGAACCGGCACCGGGTGGCGTTGTGACCCACAGGCGCCCTGCTATCACTTACCACCAGGAGGCGGCGCCCTTGTCGGCAGGGCCTGTGGGAGCTGATGCGCAGGCTTTGGACAATGACCCGGCTCCAGACCTACACCATCAGGTCCAAGAGCTAGCTAAGAGCGTTGCTGCGTTAACCCGAACTGTGCAGTCTTTACAGGCTTCCATCCCAGGGAAGATCCAGCTGGCATCCGGACTGGAGGACATCCCGTGGCGTCGACCAAGGAGGACCCCACCGGCCAGAGGAAGACCCAGTGACCGATACAGCGAGGACGGACGACCCATCTGCTGCCGCTGCAATCAACCCGGACATATGGCAAGGTACTGTTCTTTAAACGGGCACAACCTGGGGTAGAGGGCCAACCCCCAGGAAAAAGATCACCAGGCCCATCGAACTGGCGCGACAGATATGTGGGAGGACGTCCAGTCTTGCCTGTGGTACTGGATGGCATTCCCATGAGTGCCCTACTGGACACCGGGTCACAGGTCACCACCATCCCGTACGTGCTCTTTAAGCAGTACTGGAATGACTCGGATATTACCCGCTACCCTGACGACGACTTGAGTATCATCGCCAGCAATGGCCAGCCCGTGCCACAGATCGGATTTAAAGAGGTGACCATCAAAATCGGTAGAGTCGAACTGGCAGCACAGGGACTGATCATTGTAGATATTGACAAGCATGAGAGTCACCCAAAAATAACTCTAGGAACTAATGTAATTGAAAATTGTCTTGCAGAGGTGATTTTCCTTTTACAGCAGGTTGCCAAGAACGCCAGCTCCGGCGAGCAGCGGGTGCTCCAGAAAGAGATCCGGGCACTGATGCGACGGCAACAGGTGGAACTCTCCGGCGGTGAGATTGGTAGCGTAAGAATGTGTGACCCTTTTCCTATTGCCATGCCCCCAAAAAGTGAAATGATGATTTGGTGCCGGGCAGCTATTGGTCTGAGAGGTAGAGATTACCAGGCAATGGTAGAACCAGTTTACTCGGACAGTAGGCCCACCATTTTGACAGCACGGGGGGTGGTTGATGTACGCCATGGGAGGGTGCCCGTTCGCATAATAAATATCGGGGAGAGGGAAGTGTACCTGCCCCGGTATGCCACGCTAGCCAAATTATATACCATTAACCAAAATTCTATACAATCTGTGGAACCCTTGCCTCCATCTCACCCGGAGGAAGGTAACGGCTCTAAGAAAAACATGGAGGACTGGTGTCAGCAACTACATTTGGGTACTGACTCCACTCCCGCACACCAGAAACAAGGAGTCTATCGGGTGGTTCAGGAGTACGAGAGAGTGTTCAGTAAACACCCGTTAGACTTCGGGCGAGTCAAGGGGGTAGAACACCACATCCCCACGGGAGACCATCCTCCTATAAAAGAGAGGTATCGACCCGTACCCCCTGCCCACTACCAACACGCCAAGGGGATGCTTAGAGACATGAAGGAGGCTGGGGTGATCAGGGATAGCTGTAGCCCCTGGGCAGCTCCACTAGTCTTAGTCCGAAAGAAAGACAACACTATGAGGATGTGTGTAGATTACCGGAAAATCAATCGTATCACACACAAGGATGCGTACCCCTTACCAAGGATAGAGGAGTCATTGGCTGCTTTAAGATCTGCTAACTTCTTCTCTACCTTGGATCTCACTAGCGGGTACTGGCAGGTTCCTGTAGCAGAGGCGGACCGGGAGAAGACCGCATTCACCACCCCGATGGGACTTAGCGAGTTCACCTGCATGCCGTTCGGACTCTGCAACGCACCGGTAACCTTCCAACGACTAATGGAGTGTTGTCTGGGCCACAGAAACTTCGAGACGGTCCTGTTGTACCTGGACGATGTCATCGTATATTCCAAGACGTATGAGGACCACCTGAAACACCTGGCGGAAGTGTTCGAAGCTCTGGCAAGTTACGGCCTAAAGGTGAAACCCTCCAAGTGTCACCTCCTGAAACCAAAGGTGCAGTACCTGGGACACGTGGTGAGCGCTGACGGAGTGGCTCCCGACCCTGATAAGATCACCGCAATTAAGGAATGGCCAAGCCCCTCCAGCGTAAAAGAAGTGCGGCAGTTCCTCGGGTTGGTAGGCTACTACCGAAGGTTTATTCCCGGTTTCACCAAAAAGGCAGCACCTATGCAGGACCTCCTGATAGGCCAGTCCCGGAAGGCCAAGAACCAGAAGCCGCCCTTCAAATGGGAGGAGCTGGAAGAAGAGTCCTTCCGCCAGCTGAAGATGGCCCTCACGGGGGACGAAATCCTGGCGTACCCGGATTATAGCCAGCCCTTTATCCTCTACACCGACGCCAGTAACATCGGGCTAGAAGCCGTACTGTCCCAGATCCAGCAGGGGAAGGAACGAGTAATCGCCTACGCCAGCCGAAAACTGCGACCCACCAAAAGGAACCCCGAGAATTACAGCTCATTTAAGCTAGAGTTCCTGGCCGTAGTATGGGCAGTCACCGAGCGCTTTAAGCATTACCTCGCTTCTTCCCGGTTCACCATGTACACGGATAACAACCCGTTGACACACCTGGACACGGCAAGACTCGGTGCCCTGGAGCAGAGGTGGATGGCCCGTCTGTCCAACTACGAGTTCACAATCAAATACCGGGCAGGACGCTCCAATACCAACGCGGACGCCTTGTCCAGGATGCCCAACCTGCCGGACGGAGGAGAAGATCCGGAGGGACTTGAAGAAGTTGAACTCCCTGCGTTCCACCGTCATGGGACTATCCAGTACTCCCAACGGGTAAGGAGTAAGCAGGCTGCTACGTTGAACCCCTTACCTCACTACAACTGGGCGGAAACGCAAGACAGCGACCCAGGGGAGGAGTCCTGAGGAGATAATTTGCATATTTCCACTGCATTTTGGGGTAAGTGAAGAGTCTCTGCGAGCTCAAAGAACACTGGATTTTGGCTGTTGGAGCTGAAAAGAGGACATCGGTAAACCAGGGGAGGAGTCCTGAGGAGATAATTTGCATATTTCCACTGCATTTTGGGGTAAGTGAAGAGTCTCCGCGAGCTCAAAGAACACTGGATTTTGGCTGTTGGAGCTGAAAAGAGGACATCGGTAAACCAGGGGAGGAGTCCTGAGGAGATAATTTGCATATTTCCACTGCATTTTGGGGTAAGTGAAAAGTCTCCGCGAGCTCAAAGAACACTGGATTTTGGCTGTTGGAGCTGAAAAGAGGACATCGGTAAACCAGGGGAGGAGTCCTGAGGAGATAATTTGCATATTTCCACTGCATTTTGGGGTAAGTGAAGAGTCTCCGCGAGCTCAAAGAACACTGGATTTTGGCTGTTGGAGCTGAAAAGAGGACATCGGTAAACCAGGGGAGGAGTCCTGAGGAGATAATTTGCATATTTCCACTGCATTTTGGGGTAAGTGAAGAGTCTCCGCGAGCTCAAAGAACACTGGATTTTGGCTGTTGGAGCTGAAAAGAGGACATCGGTAAACCAGGGGAGGAGTCCTGAGGAGATAATTTGCATATTTCCACTGCATTTTGGGGTAAGTGAAGAGTCTCCGCGAGCTCAAAGAACACTGGATTTTGGCTGTTGGAGCTGAAAAGAGGACATCGGTAAACCAGGGGAGGAGTCCTGAGGAGATAATTTGCATATTTCCACTGCATTTTGGGGTAAGTGAAGAGTCTCCGCGAGCTCAAAGAACACTGGATTTTGGCTGTTGGAGCTGAAAAGAGGACATCGGTAAACCAGGGGAGGAGTCCTGAGGAGATAATTTGCATATTTCCACTGCATTTTGGGGTAAGTGAAGAGTCTCCGCGAGCTCAAAGAACACTGGATTTTGGCTGTTGGAGCTGAAAAGAGGACATCGGTAAACCAGGGGAGGAGTCCTGAGGAGATAATTTGCATATTTCCACTGCATTTTGGGGTAAGTGAAGAGTCTCCGCGAGCTCAAAGAACACTGGATTTTGGCTGTTGGAGCTGAAAAGAGGACATCGGTAAACCAGGGGAGGAGTCCTGAGGAGATAATTTGCATATTTCCACTGCATTTTGGGGTAAGTGAAGAGTCTCCGCGAGCTCAAAGAACACTGGATTTTGGCTGTTGGAGCTGAAAAGAGGACATCGGTAAACCAGGGGAGGAGTCCTGAGGAGATAATTTGCATATTTCCACTGCATTTTGGGGTAAGTGAAGAGTCTCCGCGAGCTCAAAGAACACTGGATTTTGGCTGTTGGAGCTGAAAAGAGGACATCGGTAAACCAGGGGAGGAGTCCTGAGGAGATAATTTGCATATTTCCACTGCATTTTGGGGTAAGTGAAGAGTCTCCGCGAGCTCAAAGAACACTGGATTTTGGCTGTTGGAGCTGAAAAGAGGACATCGGTAAACCAGGGGAGGAGTCCTGAGGAGATAATTTGCATATTTCCACTGCATTTTGGGGTAAGTGAAGAGTCTCCGCGAGCTCAAAGAACACTGGATTTTGGCTGTTGGAGCTGAAAAGAGGACATCGGTAAACCAGGGGAGGAGTCCTGAGGAGATAATTTGCATATTTCCACTGCATTTTGGGGTAAGTGAAGAGTCTCCGCGAGCTCAAAGAACACTGGATTTTGGCTGTTGGAGCTGAAAAGAGGACATCGGTAAACCAGGGGAGGAGTCCTGAGGAGATAATTTGCATATTTCCACTGCATTTTGGGGTAAGTGAAGAGTCTCCGCGAGCTCAAAGAACACTGGATTTTGGCTGTTGGAGCTGAAAAGAGGACATCGGTAAACCAGGGGAGGAGTCCTGAGGAGATAATTTGCATATTTCCACTGCATTTTGGGGTAAGTGAAGAGTCTCCGCGAGCTCAAAGAACACTGGATTTTGGCTGTTGGAGCTGAAAAGAGGACATCGGTAAACCAGGGGAGGAGTCCTGAGGAGATAATTTGCATATTTCCACTGCATTTTGGGGTAAGTGAAGAGTCTCCGCGAGCTCAAAGAACACTGGATTTTGGCTGTTGGAGCTGAAAAGAGGACATCGGTAAACCAGGGGAGGAGTCCTGAGGAGATAATTTGCATATTTCCACTGCATTTTGGGGTAAGTGAAGAGTCTCCGCGAGCTCAAAGAACACTGGATTTTGGCTGTTGGAGCTGAAAAGAGGACATCGGTAAACCAGGGGAGGAGTCCTGAGGAGATAATTTGCATATTTCCACTGCATTTTGGGGTAAGTGAAGAGTCTCCGCGAGCTCAAAGAACACTGGATTTTGGCTGTTGGAGCTGAAAAGAGGACATCGGTAAACCAGGGGAGGAGTCCTGAGGAGATAATTTGCATATTTCCACTGCATTTTGGGGTAAGTGAAGAGTCTCCGCGAGCTCAAAGAACACTGGATTTTGGCTGTTGGAGCTGAAAAGAGGACATCGGTAAACCAGGGGAGGAGTCCTGAGGAGATAATTTGCATATTTCCACTGCATTTTGGGGTAAGTGAAGAGTCTCCGCGAGCTCAAAGAACACTGGATTTTGGCTGTTGGAGCTGAAAAGAGGACATCGGTAAACCAGGGGAGGAGTCCTGAGGAGATAATTTGCATATTTCCACTGCATTTTGGGGTAAGTGAAGAGTCTCCGCGAGCTCAAAGAACACTGGATTTTGGCTGTTGGAGCTGAAAAGAGGACATCGGTAAACCAGGGGAGGAGTCCTGAGGAGATAATTTGCATATTTCCACTGCATTTTGGGGTAAGTGAAGAGTCTCCGCGAGCTCAAAGAACACTGGATTTTGGCTGTTGGAGCTGAAAAGAGGACATCGGTAAACCAGGGGAGGAGTCCTGAGGAGATAATTTGCATATTTCCACTGCATTTTGGGGTAAGTGAAGAGTCTCCGCGAGCTCAAAGAACACTGGATTTTGGCTGTTGGAGCTGAAAAGAGGACATCGGTAAACCAGGGGAGGAGTCCTGAGGAGATAATTTGCATATTTCCACTGCATTTTGGGGTAAGTGAAGAGTCTCCGCGAGCTCAAAGAACACTGGATTTTGGCTGTTGGAGCTGAAAAGAGGACATCGGTAAACCGCGCGCCTTACGGCGCGCGCATTTTGAAGCATTTTTCACTGTTTTCAGAACATTAACAGTAAGAACATGGAAGAGTCCAGGAGCCATTTGGTGAGCTGCATATCCTGCTACATGTTCACAGACTTGCCAGTGGAAAAGCCAAACTTCACATGCCAGAAATGCAAGCTTGTGTCCCTGTTGGAGGAAAAGTTGCGAAATCTAGAAGAGAGGTTAACTACCTTGAAAATCATTAAGGAAGGTGAAGAGTTCTTAGACAGAGCAGAATTATCTCTTCATGATTCAGAAAGAGAAGAAATTCGAACTGCACCTGACGAAACAGAGGAATGGAAGCATGTGACCCACAGAAGCAGGAGGATCGAGAGGCAGTCAGCACCCATACTGCTCAGGAACCAGTACCAGGCTCTCACGCAGGAGAACCTTGAAGAAATACAGCAAGATAAGACTTTGCCAGCAATGAATAACCTTGTAAGTCCTCAGAATCCTCCTGGATGGAGAAAGAAGAATGTTGTGAAGAAAAAACGAAGAGTGGTGGTCATGGGGGATTCCCTGTTAAGAGGAACAGAGGCCGCTATCTGCAGACCAGACATAACCTCAAGAGAAATGTGCTGTCTTCCTGGAGCAAAAATTAAAGATGTGTCTGACAGGATATCAAGACTCTTCAGACCTACAGATCACTACCCATTCCTGCTAATACATGTGGGGACAAATGACACCGCAAGAAAGGACCTGGAAACCATCTGCAGTGACTTTGAAGACTTAGGCAAGAAAGTGAAAGAATTGGGAGCGCAGGTGGTCTTCTCATCCATCCTCCCAGTGGATGACCATGGAACAATGAGGTGGAATAAGATTCTACAGGTGAACAACTGGCTACGTCGATGGTGCCGTCAACAAGGATTTGGATTTCTGGATCACGGGATGAATTACCTATACGATGGACTACTTGCTAGAGATGGGGTGCACCTTACGAAGACTGGAAAACATGTATTTGGAAGTCGCCTTGCTACACTCATCAGGAGAGCTTTAAACTAGAACAATGTGGGAAGGGAAGCAAAAGGCCAGAAAAAGCCATACAGCTGACAAATACTATTGAGATCTCTGCTACTGGAAGTGGAAAGAAAGAACAAAGACAAAAAAATCTAAATAAAAATATGGGAGGAAGAGAAACCAATCACAAACTAAAATGTTTTTATACAAATGCACAAAGCATGGGCAACAAACAAGGAGAATTGGAACTACTAATGCAGGAAAAGAAATATGATGTCATTGGAATCACTGAAACTTGGTGGGACGATACACATGATTGGAATAAAAGGCTAAAAGGATACAACTTATTTGCAAGAAACAGAATTGATAAACGAGGAGGAGGTGTCGCATTGTATGTTAGAAAAGCGTATATCTGCACAGAGATTGAAGCTTCAGAGACTGGGAGTTCTGTGGAAACTGTTTGGGTAAGAATACAAGGAGAGAACAACGGAAAGGACACCATTGTAGGCATTTACTACAGGCCACCTGGGCAAGCTGAAGATATGGATGAACTCTTTATGTATCAAATGACCAAGTTCTCCAAAAAATATGACGTAGTGGTAATGGGAGATTTCAACTATCCAGACATTTGTTGGGAATCTCTCTCAAGTAAAACTAACAGGTCAAGCAAATTCTTATCCTCTCTTGCTGACAACTTTATCTTCCAAAAGGTAGGGGAGAAAACAAGGGGATCTGCTACTTTGGATCTAATCCTTATAAACAGGGAGGAAATGGTTGAGGAGGTAAAGGTGGCTGGGACCCTAGGAGGCAGCGATCATGCTATTATAGAATTTTGGATAACTAGAGGAGGAAGACATGTGAAGACTCAAACTTCAAGGTTAGATTTTAGAAAGGCAGATTTTAAGAGACTCAGAAAGAGAATAGGAGGGATCCAATGGCTGGATGTCCTTAAGGACAAAAATGTCCAGGAAGGATGGGAAATTTTTAAAAATGAGATTCTCAAAGCACAATCGTTAACAATCCCGAAAAGTAGGAAGAATGGGAAGCATTTAAGGAAACCAGGATGGATGAACACAGAACTTAAACACATGCTAAAAAGAAAGAAAGAAATGTTTATTAAATGGAAAGAGGGAGGCATATCTAAAGAAGATTATAATGCAGTCTGCAGATCCTGCAGGGCACGTATCAGGTTAGCTAAAGCTGACAATGAATTAAGGCTTGCAAGAGATGTCAAAAGCAATAAAAAAGGATTTTGGGGGTATGTCAAAAGTAAAAGAAAAGTCAAAGATGCTATAGGATTTTTACAGGATGAAAATGGAGAAATGGTAAGAGAGGATGTTGAGAAGGCCGAACTTTTTAATTCCTATTTTGCATCTGTTTTCTCTCAGAAAGAAAATGTAACATCAACTGATTTTCACTGTCCTTTTAAAGGAATAGAAGAATCCAAGTTATCTGTAAACAGAAAGATTGTGAGGGAATATTTAGCTAACATAAATGAGTTCAAGTCTCCAGGTCCAGATGAATTACACCCCAGAGTACTGAAGGAGATCGTAGAAGAAATTTTAGAACCACTCTCCATAATCTTTGAAAATTCTTGGAGAACAGGAGAAGTCCCAGAAGACTGGAGAAGAGCAAATGTTGTTGCTATCTTCAAAAAGGGGAAGAAGGTGGACCCAGGGAACTATAGGCCGGTGAGTCTGACTTCTATACCAGGAAAGATCTTTGAACAAATTATTAAACATCATGTATGTAAGTACCTGGATAAGAATGAAGTGATTAACCAGAGTCAGCATGGGTTTGTAACTAACAAGTCATGTCAGACTAACTTAATTTCCTTCTATGACAGAATCACTGACTGGGTGGATCAGGGAAATGCTGTAGATATAGTATATCTTGACTTCAGCAAAGCATTTGACAAAGTATCTCACACCATCCTTATTGAAAAAATGACCAAGTATGCAATGGACCAGGCAACTGTTAGGTGGATTCATAACTGGCTTAGTGATCGGACTCAAAGGGTGGTTGTAAATGGCTTCACATCCAGCTGGATGAATGTCTCAAGTGGGATACCACAGGGCTCTGTCCTGGGACCTGTATTGTTCAACATCTTCATCAATGATTTAGATGAAGGAATTGAGGGTAAACTGATTAAATTTGCTGATGACACAAAGCTAGGAGGGATAGCTAATACTAGAGAAGAGAGAGAGAGGATTCAAAAAGACCTAAATAAACTGGAGCAGTGGGCAGCAACCAACAGAATGGTTTTTAACAGGGAAAAATGCAAAGTACTACATCTGGGCAATAAAAATGAAAAAAGCATATACAGAATGGGAGGAATAGAGCTAAGCAACAGTACATGTGAAAAAGACTTAGGTATACTAATAGATCATAGACTGAACATGAGTCAACAGTGTGATGCAGCAGCAAAAAAGGCAAATACAATTCTGGGATGTATTAACAGAAGCATACAGTCTAGATCACGTGAAGTCATTATCGGTCTTTACTTCTCTTTGGTCAGACCTCATCTGGAATACTGTGTACAGTTTTGGGCACCACATTTTAAAAAAGACATAGACAAACTGGAACAAGTTCAGAGAAGAGCGACCAGAATGGTGACTGGTCTGCAAACCATGTCCTATGAGGAACGGTTGCAGGATTTGGGAATGTTTAGCTTGCAAAAAAGAAGACTGAGAGGAGACTTAATAGCTGTCTACAAATATGTCAAGGGCTGTCACATTGTAGAAGGATCATCTTTATTCTCATTTGCACAGGGAAAGACTAGAAGCAACGGGATGAAACTAAATGGGAGGAGACACAGATTAGATATTAGAAAAAACTTTTTGACAGTTAGGGTGATTAATGAGTGGAACAGGCTGCCACGAGAGGTGGTGAGTTCCCCTTCAATGGACGTCTTCAAACAGAGGCTGGACAGACATCTGTCTGAGATGATTTAGTGAATCCTGCTTTGAGCAGGGGGTTGGACCAGATGACCCAGGAGGTCCCTTCCAACTCTACCATTCTATGATTCTATGATTCTATGATTCTATGACCCTGCCGTCCGACTGGTGAAGGAGATGCTGACTCGCCCGGAGGCTTGCCTTGAACCAGACGCTCCGGAGGAAGCCAAACAACTATGGGCAGAGAGGAGTCGACTGTTCCTTTACAAGGGGAAGTTGTGCCGCAGAATGGTTAACTCCCGGACACATGAACTACTCTGGCAAGTAGTGGTGCCACGAAGAGACGCAGCCATGGTGATGGAGGCATACCACGACGGAGCTGGACACTTCGGGTGGAAGAAGCTGGAGTTCCTGCTGCGCGAGCGATTCCACTGGGTAGGCATGAGGGCAACCATTGAGAAGTGGTGCAGAGACTGTGGCCCGTGCAACCTAAGAAGGAAGGATCGTGCCAGCCAGAAGACTCCCCTGCAGTCCATCATCACCCGGCAGCCGTTGGAACTGGTAGCCTTGGATCATGTAAAACTGACCCCAAGCAGAAGTGGCTACGTCTACGCACTAACCATCGTGGATCACTACTCCCGGTTCTTGGTTGTCGTCCCCGTCAAGGACTTAACAGCTCGAACAGCAGCGAGAGCCTTCCAGCAGCATTTCTGCCGTCCACACGGGTACCCGGACCAAGTGTTGACAGACCAGGGACCTGCCTTTGAAGCGGAGGTCTTCCAAGAATTCTGCACTCTGTATGGCTGCCGGAAGATAAGGACGACACCCTATCATCCGCAAACTAATGGACTTTGTGAGAAAATGAACCAGGTGGTAATGGATCTTCTGAAAACGTTGCCCCTGGAAGAACGCAGTCTGTGGCCTGAGAAGCTGCCCGATCTGGTGGACCTATACAACCACATCCCGGTAGGTTCCACCAACTGTACCCCGCCTTACCTAATGAGGGCAAGACCTGGTAAGTTACCTGTTGACCTGGAAATGGGAGTCCTGACACCCGAGGACACTTCACCAGAAGCAGACTGGGACACAGAGAGGCAGCAGCAGTACCGGAGAGTACAGGAGAGTGTGGAGCGAAGTCTCTGTCAGGCTAGGGAAAGACAAGAGAAAACTTACAACCAGTATGCTCCCGCTGTTCCCCTGGTACCCGGAGAGCAGGTCTTGAAGAGGAAGAGACGGCTCCACAAGTTGGACGACCAGTGGGAGAAGGACCCGTACACCGTACTGCCCTCAAGCCACGAGAACCCGAAGGTTTGTACCATCAGTAAAGACGGAGGGGAAACCACAGCCATTGTATCCCGGGACCACCTGAAAAAGTGTCCCGAACAACTGAGGAACCCTGAAGAGGAACAAGAAGACCATCGACCCGTAGAGGAAAGGGAAGATATGGTTAGTACTGTGCTCGGGGACTTCCCTCGGTCTTGGACTCAAGTTAATGGTGCAGTTGTGGTACCCGTACTCACCTTCCTCCAACCAGCATCCCAAGCACCTACGGTGCAACAGGTAGAGCTGGAAGAACAGCCGGTCCAGGAGGCAGAAGACCCCACACCAGCAGACCAGGAGGATCAACCCTCTGCTTGCAGTGAGCCTGCCATATCCCTAGTGAGCCAAAGAGCCGGTAGACAGCTGCCCAGTTTACCCTTGACAGCTCCTACACCCTGTAGTTCAGGGCTAGACAGTCAGCTCCGTAGGTCCACTAGGGCCACTAGAGGCCAGTTACCCGCACGTTGGAGGATTTGAAGTGTATAAATTGTTTTATTTATGTTTACCTGTGTATTATTGCTTGTGTATAATTTTGTGTTTCTAGTTATTTGTAGGAGTCCTTGGTGGATTTACCGGGAATCCTTTGTACATAGTTGGAGCGTAACCCAGGACGGACTAAAGACTGTTAAGGACTCGGGGCAGGACAAACCCCTACCTGGTTACGTCTCCCTGTTTTGGTGAAATGGACACCTTGCTTTTCTTCAAAGACTACACCCGGTTACGGACATGCCGTGACCACCTTTATGTGTTTCTTCTTATTGTACTATTATTGTTGTTATATCTTGTTATGTTTTTCTAAAATATGTTTAGTCCCGGAGTACTAAATTTCACTAGGGGGGAATGTGGCACCCCAGGGGTCTGGTTTTCCACAGTAATGTAATGTTATGTCTGAGAGCAGGTGGGAGGTCCTTTGGTCAGGGATCCTGTGCATGCCACACCTCCTGCCCAGTCTTGGGAGGGGAAGAACTTCCCCTGTATAAACCCTGGGCTGAGGCAGGGTTAGTCAGTCAAGGAGAGTGGAGACAGAGAAGCAGCATAGGAAGAAACAGCAGAAGCTCAGTGGGAGCAATATTACTACGAGTCAGGGGCTGGCAGCTGCAGAGCTCGCCCTGACTGAGAAGCTTTCTTACCGGACCCGGCGTCCGAGGCTGTGGGGACTAACTCTTACCTAGCAGCAGAAGCCGACCGGCAGGGGATTTCAGGTCCTCAGGCCCAGAAACCCGAAGGCACGGTCACACGCGTGGGACCAGCACCGCCATCGTGGAGCGGAAGCCATTAGAAGGCCCCGAGTCACCAGCCATACGGGTGAGCACCACACGGTACACTCAGGGACGTGGGCTACTTATATCCGCTTCTAGCAAGGTAGCCAGAAGAGTACAGTCAGTTTGGGAGGCCTACAACTCCGCCTGGCCAGGGGAGATCCCATCTGCTCAAGGACTGACCAGGCCCCGTTCACTAGCAAGTACTCCGGGAGGGTCTATCGTTGTTACCAGTAAAGACCCTGAATTACACCGCACCGTCTCTGAGTGGTTCCTGCTACCCCCATCATCCACATCTGCTGCCCTGAGGCCATACCCCTCCCGTTGGGGGTTATACCATCTACGCTGCACCATCCATCCACCGGCCTCAGCGGACTGTCCTGCAGCGGCAGCTCCATAGCTGCATTCAACGGGTGGCGTAGTCGTCCTGCATCTACCGCTGTTACATCACCGCTCAGTTTGACTCCCTGGGCACGGACCGGGTCACCGCCACGAGACTACAACCCTCAAGAGATCCGGCTCCGGGTAAGCTCCCGCGTGCGCAACGCAGCGCGACACAGGCCCAGGGGCGCGTCACTATTCCATGTGACTACCTGATGAAGCTGTTTGGGAGAATGCCAAGGGTAAGTAAACCTGCAATCAGAGTAAAGGGGGGGGGCGGTACTTTGAGGAATATAAGGCTTTACAGATATTCTAGTTTGCTTCCCATGTGTTTCTTTACTCCTTGTTTCCATATGTGCTCCTTCATGGTTTTGCTGCCTTGAGTCTGAATCTACAACATGCACATTCCAATAAGGAAAACTATTGCATGAACAGGTGTATCCAAACTTTTGAGTGGTACTGTATATAATATATAGACAGAAATATTGAGACACATCTTAATTGTTAACTTTCTAGTGATTTGACCTGCAGTAAACTAGCCACTTGCAATGGAATGCACAAAATGGGAGAGATTTACTAGTGCCTAAAACGTAGCATAAATGGCACTTGCCAAATGTATGTCTTTTAAGGCAAGGCTGGCTCCACATTTATATGGCTATTGGGCAACAGAGTCCCGTTGAACCCTTTCCTTTTGATTTTTGCCTTCTCTTTTCAAGAGCTACAGTTGTTTACATTTTTGGTCAATAGAGTAGTATCAGGGCTGTGTTTTTCACAGTACAAGTAAGTAAGCAGTGGCTTTTATTATTACCAATTTGGGATCCATGTAACTTTCTGATCATTTTTTTGGGAGGAGAAGTGACCAAAAACAATGATTCTGCCAATTAGTTTTTTGGCAGAATCACCTCCCCCAATTTCTAATCCCTTAAATGTTGCTGTCATTATTGACAGCGACACCTAAGACATTAAACTGCCATAGTTATACTTGGGTGCCGGATGTATAACAAGGCTGGCTATACACGAACTTTATGGCCACATGCAGTGCACATGTGGCGCCCCTGCGGGTCCAGTTGCAACAGAGGTACTGCATCTCACCCAGAGATGTGGTACCCCACTCTCAGGTAAGGAGGTAGTACTACCCGGGACCCACACACCCACATCCAATACACTTCACTTCAGTAGGGAAGGGCAAGATTGCTCCTAAGGGAGAGCACAGTCCCTGGTCCCTAGCTGGAGGGTGGAACTAAGTAAAAGAGGTGGGTGGAGGAAGTAGATCAGGGGAGCATAGACAGGAAGAGTATAAGAAGGAAGGGAACCATCTAGAAAGGTCCAGTCCTGCTCAGGAGAGCAGTGTAGGAGGGTCCAGGCTCCTGGCTCCAGTGCTTGTGTGGAGAGAGAGGAGTCGGACCTAGTCTGGGAGCCCCAGGAGTGAAAGAGGACGGGAGCAGAGGGAAGGCTCCAGAGACAGAGGAGATCCCAGGGGCACGGGGAGTGCAGGAAGCCACCCGTGCGCCCAAATCTACACGGATGTGGAGGGATCTGGCCGCAGAGGGGACCGGCCCCTAAACTAGTGGAGAATAATCAGGCTCAGCTAGATAACCGGAGGCTGCTGTGCTTGCAAGGTGCAGCGGCCAACCACCACAATTACATTGCCGAAAAGGTGGCCACACGTCGCCCGACAAGATCCGAGGCTACTGGCTTGGGACACTGATTGTGGGGCGCAGGGCATGAGGGTGAGAGCCATCACAGGAAGACGACCAAGGAAGAAATAGAGAACGGTGTTCCTGCAAAGATGATCTGGCAACAGCAATCAGAGAAAGTTGGAGCCAGATTGATGAAGAGTACTGTTTGTCACTCATTAAGTCCCAACCTCAGAGACTGCAAGCTGTTATTAAAGCCAGAGGTGGTGCAACAAAATACTAGTGATGTATTGGAGTGTTCTTTTGTGTGTTTGTGTTTCATGATTCCATAATTTTTTCCTCAGAATTGAGTGATTCCATAATTTTTCCCTCTGCTTGGTCTGAAAAAAATTACCCTTACTGAGTACCACATTTTTTATCTTGATTTCTTTTAGTGTTTCTTAAAGCCCTAAAGTTGCCATTTGAAATGACTTTAGTTTTGTGCCATGTCTGTGATCTGCTTTTTTTCAACAACATTAAACAACTGAATGAACATCCTCTGAGCTCTGTGATTCCATAATTTTTGCCAGGGGTTGTATGAATCCATGCTTGTTGCATGGATTTATATAGTGTGACCAAGTTGTCAAGCACTTTTCCAAGTTATGCTAAAATCGCTTGGAAAAGCGCTTGATAACCCGCATGCAGAAATGAATGCAAAAACGCTAGACAAATGCTTCTACCTGGCAGGAAAAACGCATGTAAAATCCGCATGAGTTTTTCCTGCCAGGGAGAAGCGGAAAAAATCTGTAGCATTTCTGCATCGTGCCCACTTAGCCTAATAAACTGTTCCAGGCAGCTAAAAAAAACGTATGCCAACTAGGAATGAGCAAAGATTTTCACTACCTTGGTCCACTTTGGTACTCTGTGACAGCCAAAAAAGGGGAGAGCAAACTTTTTCACCCAACATTCAAATTCTGTCATCCTGTGCAATTCTTGCAATTACTACACCCTGCATAGTGCATGTCATAACGTTGTAAGTCTTGTACCAGGCTGTGTTCCTCAGGATACAGCAAAGTAACAGTTGTGAAAACTGACACCCACACAATCTCCCTCACCGTAAATATTTTACTTAGTTATGCGAATGGCACAACCAGAAAGTAGAAAACATTCAAAACATTATACAGATATAAGACCCTTGTGCTGTACAGCATGGGGCCAAAACAATTTGTACCTACTATATTTTCTATAAATCTACCTACTGGCTTGCTTGTCTAAACCGGCCGCCTGTTACCAGTTACCTGTTAACACACTTGAAACTGGAACAATTATACAGTAGCAGTGTAAAGTACGGGCTCGCCTGCAGTACAGCACAACAGTTTACAGTCTTACAATAAATTACCTACACTCTTCAAGCAAATATCCCTCTCCCGTCCCGATGTGACTTCAATGAATAGTCTGTCCTCAACTATACTGAGAATACCCTACCAATTAACCAACTGTGAAGGCTATTTAGCAGGAAACTAAGTCTAATGAAGTTTAGCTATAATGTTCCTCAGAAACTCTCTTCTGAAACAAAAAGAAGTTTGGTCTGAAGTGTGTTGCGTGCCGTATTGGCACCTAGGCGCGAATTAGAATTCTTAATTACGGAACAAATAGGAAACGTAACTGCGAATCTGGAAGATCCGGACGCTGATCTTAGCAATAATCATGGCCTGAAACAGTCAATATGCCTATCTAACTAACTACAGGGACTATCTCAGTATCGGGTATTCTTGGTGCCAGAAAGTGATGAGGTACGTGCACGGTAATCCACTGTAGCTTCCTTACCAACCCGGGTCTGCTCCAGACAACTGGTGAATATGGACAGATGCAGAGCCCCTCCAGCAGGTAAACGGTAATGCTGATAGCTGTGTCTTGACTCCTCAGTGACATTCAACACCTATTACGCTAGGTCCTGGCCTTTTCCGTCTCTCAGCAGGATTCCTGGCAGAAATCTTCTCCCATCTGAACTGGACCTGGTCATGGACACGATCAGCTCCATTCTTACACTACTCTGGTCCTGGTGGCCTGAAACATTGAATATGTCTAACTAACTACAGGCCCTATCTCAGTCTCGAGTATTCTGGCACCAGAATGTGGTGAGGTGTGCGCATGATTACCCACTGCGGCAGTGCAGAGGGCCTTAGTTTTCTTACCAACCCGGGTATGCTCTGGACAAACAATCGGTGTATACAGACTGATGCGGTGTCCCTCCAGCAGGTGAATGGCATCACTGATAACTGTGACTTGACACCTCTCACGCTAGGTCCTGGCTTTTTCCGTCTCTCAGCAGCATTTCTGACAGAAATCTTCTCCCATCTGGGCAGGATCTGGTCATGGACACAATCAGCTCCACTCTTCCACTGCTCTGGTCCCAGTGGGATGCTTACATGAGCAGATGTTGCTGGATTCCTCTCCGGCATGTCCTCTCTCTGTCCTTAATAACTGCAGACTGCATCCAAGATGGCCGCACTTCCCCTTCTTGTGATCCACATCCTCCCCAGCTTATAGCTCCACCCCTGTCCCGAGCAGGGCATTACCGCATCAAAACATCAGTTTTTTGCTTTTAATAGCTTTTAACATGGGATCGATCAGTGCATATCAACATTGATTTCTTTTCTAAACTCCTGTGTGTTTACACAGCATACATCTTAATTTGCAGTCTTTCAGTTGTACTTAGCGTACACCGGCCCCTGGTGGCTGAATAACGATATTACTACAGATGATTAAACTTATTTACAATAGATACAGATTATACTGGACCAGGGTAGTACAAATATTTTTGTTCATTCTAATGCCACCCTTTACCTTACTGGTGGATGCCAAAGGACACTTGTGGCATCTCTCAGGTCCACAGAGCCCTATGGTGTGGCACATACACTAAACTTACACAAGCTATGCTCCTGAACAGAGGCTTTAATATGCATTTCTGATTTTCTCATGATTTTGTTTTAAATTAGGAATATTTCAGAATAAGTTCAAATTAGTTTTCAGGTCTCATTACAATGTCATTATGTTCCATTCTGTCAATTTTGTTTTTTTTCAGGGCTACCATAGAGTAGAGCTGCAAACCTCTTGCCATCAAAAATAGAAAACTTGATGGAAATCATAATTCATTGGATCAACAACTCTGTAAATGGAAGCCATGACATTAGCGTAAACAGACCCTATTAAATCCATTTTCCTCATCCAAAAGTATTCCGTATATCTAATTCACTTTTATTGTTAATCTAATAACAACCAAGAGCCATAAATTGATGTTACTTGGTTGTGGGCTTCCATCCCATGCCATTGTAAATTTACAGCGTGGTATTAAATCTCCAGCAATCTAGTAGGAGCAGGTTGGGTTCCCTGCTCTCTGACACAGCTGTGTACACAGAAGAGAGGACACTCGGACCTATACCATACGCTGACCTCCAGTGTGGTGCCTGCTTGCTACACAACCTAAGGCCCCCTTCACATGTACATGTTTCCGGTACGTGTGGAATCTGTTTTTTTCCAACAAATACCACACATACCCATTATAACCTATGGTGATCTTCACATGTCTGTGTTCTCACATGGACCGTGTGTCCGTGTGTACAACACGGAGACATGTCCATTTTTTTCCAGCAGCCCGGATGACAACGACCAGTACAAGTTTATAGGTCCATAAAAAAACACATGCAGCACACGGATGGCATCCATGTGCTATACGCGTTTAACATTGCAAAGTATAGGAGAAGCTTTATCATTTCATTCTTTCTTTATCCATAATGGAAAAACACGGATGCCACACTGATAACACTGGTACCAATTTTTCCAGTACCGGTTTTATACAGACATGTGAAGGGGGCCTAAAGTGGTTTGGCACTAGCCTGGGATTACAAACTCATCTTGTAGTTATTGCTCTAGGAGACACCGTGTTTCTCTCTTTTTATTTTCCTAGTCCATTTTATTACTGCTTATGTCTTTACTTTTGCCGATTACATAGCTCTCAGTGAGTGCTATTTACTGAACAGCAGCATTAGCAATGTTTCTATTCCTAGCAGACCCTGATCAGCACTGCCAGGGTCTTCTGTCACCATAGTGCACAGATTTCTATTGGAACTGGGGTCCCTGTTGATGCGCCAGTTACAGTGGAAAAATTAACCATACATTTTAAAAATATTTTCTCCAGAGATCTTTTATGATCTCCTGAGTGACAAATTATGTAAAAACAAAACTGTGAGAGCAGGAGTTACTTTATCTATCCTGACTCCATTTTGATTTTTGTACGTGTATCTTCTGCTTACCAGAATGGAGTTTGAGTCAGTATGTGTGTGTGATATAAGGAATCTTTGGAATGTATTTGTCTAGACTTAGAGAAAACATAAGTGTTATGCACACGTCCGGACTGACTGGCGTGTGCGTGATTAGTGATCCCACTGTGCTATGAACCGGAGAGTGCCTGGAGGGGCGTAACTAAGTATCAACCCGATCCGACCCAGGTCGCATGACGGCTACGACGCCATGCACCAGGGAGGAACCGAGCAGAGGGACCAGGTGCCACTCCAGGTCAGACCCCGGACATGACTGTTGACCCACACCGGGGAATACAGGAACAGGCAGGTTAGAGAACAGGCTGGGTAGGGTCCAGTACAGACTGGGAGACAGGTTCAGAGCCGCAGATGCGGTAATCAAGCAGAGTAAAGCGAAACCACAGATGCGGTGGACAAGGCTGAGCAGAGCGAAACCGCAGGTGCGGTGGACAAGGCTGAGCAGAGCGAAACCGCAGGTGCGGTGGACAAGGCTGAGCAGAGCGAAACCGCAGGTACGATGGACAAGGCTGAGCAGAGCGAAACCGCAGGTGCGGTGGACAAGGCTGAGCACAGCAAAACCGCAAGTGCGGTGGACAAGGCTGAGCAGAGCGAAACCGCAGATGCGGTGGACAAGGCTGAGCAGAGCAAAACCGCAGGTGCGGTGGACAAGGCTGAGCAGAGCGAAACCGCAGGTGCGGTGGACAAGGCTGAGCAGAGCGAAACCGCAGGTGCGGTGAACAGGGCTGAGCAGAGCGAAACCGCAGGTGCGGTGGACAGGGCTGAGCAAAGCGAAACCGCAAGTGCGGTGGACAAGGCTGAGCAGAGTGAAACCGCAGGTGCGGTGGACAAGGCTGAGCAGAGCAAAACCGCAGATGCGGTGGACAAGGCTGAGCAGAGCAAAACCGCAGATGCGGTGGACAAGGCTGAGCAGAGCGAAACCGCAGATGCGGTGGACAAGGCTGAGCAGAGCGAAACCGCAGATGCGGTGGACAAGGCTGAGCAGAGCGAAACCGCAGATGCGGTGGACAAGGCTGAGCAGAGCGAAACCGCAGATGCGGTGGACAAGGCTGAGCAGAGCGAAACCGCAGATGCGGTGGACAAGGCTGAGCAGAGCGAAACCGCAGGTGCGGTGGACAAGGCTGAGCAGAGCGAAACCGCAGGTGCGGTGGACAAGGCAGAGCGGGCAGAAACTGCCGGAGCGGTAAGGCAGAGCAGAGATAAACCGCCGGGGCGGTAAGCAAGGCAGAGCAAGGGGAAAACCGCCAAGGGTGAGCAAAGACAGAGCAGAGGGGACAGGGCTCTGTTCACACGGAACAGACTGGAAGGGAAAGGCAGAACCAGATACACACGAGGTACTTGCAAAGAAGTAGCGAGTGGACTCCAAACTCACAAACAGAAGTACAGCGACAACAAGTAGGAGTTAGGTGCAGGTTCAGACTCTGCAGAAAAAGGAAAAGTACAGACATAAAGAAAAACAGGTAACAGGCTAGGAGAGTGTTCAGACAGGAACTGAGTGTTAAGACAGAAACTGACACTGCAGCGAGATACAGGAGTGAGTCTGGGTATGCGGCCCCCAGAATGGCGGACAAACAGGCTAGAAGACACAGATAACAGGTCTGGGTAAGCGGCCCCCAGAAGGCAGGACAAACAGGCTAGGAGCGTGTTCAGACAGGCCTGGGAATACAGCCTCCAGGAAGGCGGACAGGCAGGAAAAACAGAACAGGACCTGGCACATCAGAGGCAAGTAGCTCTCTGAGGATAAAAGTTGCTCAGGCCCCAGCTTCAAGGTGGAGCTGGTTTAAATATCCAGTGACAGACAGCAATAGGCTGAGGACGCATTAGGGGTGTGCCCACAGCAGCTACAAAAAACAGGAAGTAACCAGGCCGCCGCCCTAAACAGTCAGAACAGAGACAAACAGACAGCATGAATAGAAGCCAGGCTAGTAGACTGGACTGAAGATCAAGTTTGCGATATTGCATAGTGAGAGATGGTGCACCATGCAAGCCCGCCACCAGGTATGTTACAATAAGTAAGAAAATAAAACTAGAAAGTGAGAGATTCCTAGGAACTAAAAGCTGGGTGTAGACAGAATTACCTTTAGCCAATGAGATGTATGCATGCTAATGTCAGCACATATGTAGAGATAAGCTGAGACAATTATATTGTTACCATGCATGACTATTAACAAGCTATAAGACCCTGACCAATGTTGTAATACAAACAGACCTGCCCTGATGCTTAATATATCAGACGTAGCTCTTCCGTGCACGTACTTGAATTTTACAATTTAATTTAGAACAGGCACAACGTCTCAGAATGTCTAACATTATGTGGCGACGACAAAACGAACAGGGACCCTCTAATTCAAAAGACTAGTGCTGACCCAATCAATTTGCTGGACTCCAGACAGACGGATAACTCGGGACAGCTGCAGCAATTGGTAAGAAACTTTACTCTTACACTACCTAAATTTATCCCTCTGTGTTTTGGTGGGTCCTAAGGAAACCCATATGGTTCCGGCTCCTAGAATTAGGGGCTGATGGTTTTCATCTGATTATAAGTCAGGCATGGAGTGACAGAGTGTAAAGCCAATGTGTGTGTGGTAAGAGTCCCTGCTGGTTTTTCTCTCTAGTCCTGCATTCCTGTTTTTTTTTTTAAAGAAACAGCAGATGGGTAGTAATTTGTTCAATAAGGGGCAGATTGAGCATGGTAGAGGTGCTGTATAGAGTATACAAACCATAGTGTTGTGTGGTATGAGTCCCCGCTGGTTTGTGTCTTTAGTCTTGTATTCTTGTTTTTAAAGAAACAGAAAGGAAGGAAAGAAATTTGTGCAGAAAATGCATAGGTATAATTCAGTGTCTGGTTGTCCACCTGGTAGTGGATTTGATGAAGATTTCTGGAAGTGTATTGGAGGAACAGAAAGGTTGTTTAAATGATGCTGGTTTACTAGACCAGGCTGAGATATTGTGGAAAAACTCTAATTCGACGAGTTGGAGGAAGAAAAAAATGGTGATAAGTTTTTGCATGTTAAAGTATGTAACAAAGATGGAATTCATTCCCCTGCCGCTCCCAGTTTGACTCCACCCCCTTACATTTTCCATAAAGAATGGACATGTTGTGTATGTAGGAATCAGAATCCAGATTGGGTGGAGACCTGTTGTGTATGTAGTGCCCCCTGTTGGCACATAGGAACCATTAAACCTCCTACTTCTAAAACAGGATTGTACATTTTTTGTTAATGCCCCACTATCCATTTGCATCGAGAGCGCCCACCTTGGCCAGTGCCCCAAGTGCTACGTCACAATAAGTCTCGGCCAAGCCCCCACTGAATATTATATCTGCACTGGATGGGACCAATGCCCCTTCAGGCCCTGCCCTCCAGTACCTCCCCTGACATAACCCAAATGGATGCAGCAGTTATACATCAGCCTTTTGCTGCCATGAAAGACAAATTAGAACAATTAGTCAGGGTGGGCAGCTCACCTTAACCCCCCCTGCTGCTTGCCCACAGCTCTCGCCCACAGCTCTCGCCCAGACTTCCACCACCAGACACTAATAGCACCAAAATTCAGCTACATCTAGCAAACGTGAATAAACACATACGTTCATATACAGTTAGGTCCATATATATTTGGACAGAGACAACATTTTTCTAATTTTGGTTCTAGACATTACCACAATGAATTTTAAAGAAAACAATTCAGATGCAGTTGAAGTTCAGACTTTCAGCTTTCATTTGAGTGTATCCACATTCAAATTGGATGAAGGGTTTAGGAGTTTCAGCTCTTTAACATGTGCCACCCTGTTTTTAAAGGGACCAAAAGTAATTGGACAATTGACTCCAAGGCTATTTCATGGACTGGTGTGGGCAATCCCTTCATTATGTCATTCTCAGTTAAACAGATAAAAGGCCTGGAGTTGATTTGAGGTGTGGTGCTTGCATTTGGAAGGTTTTGCTGTGAAGTAAACATGCGGTCAAAGGAGCTCTCCATGCAGGTGAAACAAGCCATCCTTAAGCTGCAAAAACAGAAAAAACCCATCCGAGAAATTGCTACAATATCACCATTAAAAAATAAAAAAAATCAAATCCAAAATTATATTAATCTTTATTAGGTTACAATAGATAAAAACACACTAAAAGCGACACAGACTACAGGAGGAGAACAACAAATCAAACAAGTAGATATAATCGGATCTAAGTAGTAAATGTAACTTATCAAAAGATATAGATCATTATAGAAAAGTATAGCTGATATCAAACACATATCCATGTTTTAGATTCTAGACAGGTACAAAATAAAGGAAAGTGCATCAATGCCTATGATAATAAATAATCCAAACTCATCAAAAAGTGCATTCGTGCTTACTGCCCATAAACATATGTATCTCAAGATTATAAATATAAGGAGAGAATTTCTTCATATATACAGATATGTGTATACAGACAGGGCTACTAAGCACCTAGATCCTACAATCCCAACTAGTGACACTGGTGTAAAACAGGGGGGCCACGCAGGATAAAATATCTGCCCAAATATGCTATTATCCGATTTATAAGTAAAGAATAGTCATAACTACACACCTAATGTCTTCACCTTCCAGCGGAATGGTGCCACAAATAGTCCTGACGTGCGTTTCGGCGTCTGCCTTCGTCAAGGGGTGTGGCGTACGACCAGTAAAGCTGTCAATTTATATGGTGTATGGCAAATCATTATTTATGTGGGCAGAGCTATCATGGCGCATGTCCAGTCACCTAATGAGGCCGAACACATCACAAGCCGCATCATCCCAGGGGGCGGGCCCGGTGACGTGAGCAGGCACCCGATCACGTGAGTGTCACATGATCGGAACCCGGTCACGTAACCACGTCTGCGCCGGGATATAGACACGGCCCAGAATGCCGACGGACCCCTCCAGGTGGCCACATGCGCACTACTCCCAGTATATATTTAAAGGAATACAATGTGCAAAAGTGTCTATACATGCATATATCAATGGGCACAATACACAGTTTACATAATTGAATGCATACGCAATAAAGTATATTCTAACAAGTCCATAATAACATATACATAATTAATACATCAGAAAATACATATAAATATTAATATACATATAAAAAGGTAAACATACAATTACAATTAAATACCTATTAAAGCTACAATAGATGTGCATATATATATATTTATACATAGATATATATTTAGGAAGGTGCAACATAAAGGCTGTGTGCCCACTATGCGCTTTTTAAGCTTTCCGCAGCGGCAATTCTGCTGCAGAAACGCTTAAAAAACGCTTGGTAGAAGGTCTGCTATGTTCCCCAATGATAATCCGCATGTGCTGAACTCATGCTGCGGAAATTTCCGCTGCGGATTATCATTGGGCAAAAATCCGCAGCACTACCAATTATTTTGGGTAATCGTGGCGTTTTCACCGCCATTGACTTGCATTGAATCACATAATATCTGCATGACTACATGTGCACATGCGGATATTAAGCGATTCAATGTGCGGATGGTACCCGGGTTTGGAGAAGAGGAGACTCTCCTCCAGACCGGGGAACCATAGTACCTGTTTAAAAAAAGAATTTAAAATAAAAAATAAATATTATACTTACCTTCTTACCTTCTGATGGCCCCCAGTCTCCTTATCCGATGCATCCGGTCTCCCTCGCAGCTCGCGATGGTCTAAAAGGACCTGCCATGACGTCATTTAGTCATGTGACGGGTCACGCGACCGCTGATGTCGGTGATCGCGTGACCCGCCACATGACTAAATGAAGTCATGGCAGCTCCTTTTACACAACCGCGAGACACCGGGGAGACCGGACGCATCGGATAAGGACACACGCCATCAGAAGGGGAGTATAATATTTATTTTTTACCATTCTTTTACGGTCACACTATATAAATCCATGACAGTTGCATGGATTTATACAGTGCCTACAAGTAGTATTCAACCCCCTGCAGATTTAGCTGGTTTGATAAGATGCAAATAAGTTAGAGCCTTCAAACTGCAAACGAGAGTAGGTTTTATGAACAGAAGCATAAATCTTACAAACCAAAAAGTTATGTTGCTCAGTTGAATTTTATTAAATTTTAAACATAAAAGTGTGGGTCAATTATTATACAACCCCTATGTTTAATATTTTGTGGAATAACCCTTGTTTGCAATTACAGCTAATAATCGTCTTTTATAAGACCTGATCAGGCCGGCACAGGTCTGTAGAGTTATCTTGGCCCCCTCCTCCATGCAGATCTTCTCCAAGTTATCTAGGTTCTTTGGGTGTCTCATGTGGACTTTATTCTTGAGCTCCTTCCACAAGTTTTCAATTGGGTTAAGGTCAGGAGACTGACTAGGCCACTCCAACACCTTGACTTTTTCCCTCTTGAACCAGGCCTTGGTTTTCTTGGCTGTGTGCTTTGGGTCGCTGTCTTGTTGGAAGATGAAATTACGACCCATCTTAAGATCCTTGATGGAGGAGCGGAGGTTCTTGGCCAAGGTAGGCCGTGCTATCCATCTTCCCATGGATGCGGACCAGATGGCCAGGCCCCTTGGCTGAGAAACAGCCCCACAGCATGATGCTGCCACCACCATGCTTGACTGTAGGGATGGTATTCTTGGGGTCGTATGCAGTGCCATCCAGTCTCCAAACGTCACGTGTGTGGTTGGCACCAAAGATCTCGATCTTGGTCTCATCAGACCATAGAACCTTGAACCAGTCTGTCTCAGAGTCCTCCAAGTGATCATGAGCAAACTGTAGACGAGCCTTGACATGACGCTTTGAAAGTAAAGGTACCATACAGGCTCGTCTGGAACGGAGACCATTGCGGTGGAGTACGTTACTTATGGTATTGACTGAAACCAATGTCCCCACTGCCATGAGATCTTCCCGGAGCTCCTTCCTTGTTGTCCTTGGGTTAGCCTTGACTCTTCGGACAAGCCTGGCCTCGGCACGGGAGGACACTTTCAAAGGCTGTCCAGGCCGTGGAAGGCTAACAGTAGTTCCATAAGCCTTCCACTTACGGATGATGCTCCCAACAGTGGAGACAGGTAGGCCCAACTCCTTGGAAAGGGTTTTGTACCCCTTGCCAGCCTTGTGACCCTCCACGATCTTGTCTCTGATGGCCTTGGAATGCTCCTTTGTCTTTCCCATGTTGACCATGTCTGAGTGCTGTTCACAAGTTTGGGGAGGGTCTTAAATAGTCAGAAAAGGCTGGCAAAAGAGATCTTTAATCCACACATGTGAAGCTCATTATTCTTGGTGCCTGAACTACTTCTTAATACTTTAGGGGGACCAAACAGAATTCTTGTGGTTTGAGGGGTTGAATAATAAATGACACTCTGAATTAACTTTTAACGTTTTTAAAAAAAAAAAAAAAATTTGCTGCAGTGCATTTCCCACTTCCAGGCTCATCTACAGTACAAATGTCACAATGCCAAGTTAATTCCGCATGTGTCAACCAGCTAAATCTGCAGGGGGTTGAATACTACTTGTAGGCACTGTATAGTGTGACCAAGTTGCCAAGCACTTTCCAAGTGATGCTAAAATCATTTGGAAAGCGCTTGACAACCCGCATGTGGAAATGCATGTGAAGAACGCTTCACTTACGCTTGTCCCTGGCAGGAAAAACGCATGTAAAATCCGCATGTACAATCCGCATGTGTTTTTTCTGCCAGGGAGATGCAGAAACACTCAGGAAAAATCCGGAGTATTTCTGCATCGTGGGCACTTAGCCTTAAAGAGTATTTATAAAATACTAAACATTTTTTTTTAAATAAATATAAATACATAAAATATATAAAAGGAACAAATCCAAAAACAATAGATATACAGTATATATAATACATAATAATATTGCTTACTATGTTGGTGTACATATGTGTACCAATATTTAAGATATCCATATTTTCATCAGCAACATCTTTATTCTTCTTTTTTTCTTTTTTCTATATAACAGCAGATCATCACTGCCCGCACGACCCGTATAATACCAGATCTCTAAATACTGAAGAAAATAAACAGGTAAGTAGATGTTTATCAAAAAAACACATATACACATATATAAATTTGCACATATAAATACCAAAGGAGACCACACAAAGTGGTTACACCCCTATAAATAAACAGCCACAAAAAAAAAGTTAAAAACATTTAAAACCAAACATAAAGGACTAAAAAAAAAAAAACTAAAATGACACTGGTCAGATGTATTAATACCAGATGGACAGGGAACACAAAGAGATATATTTATAAAAATGACGCAAAGTTTATGGCTTCATTAAGACCTATCGGTTGAATTGTATTCAAGGTCCAGATCCACTTGCACTTTCGATGTAATAATTTTTTACTTACATTACCTATACATATACGAGATAATATGCGGTAAATTCCTCTTACATGCAACAATGTATGATCACAGTCTTGAAACTTTTTAAAATGCCTAGCCAGGGTTTTTAAGGATTCCTCATTTTTCTCTGTTTTTGCTGCCGCACTCTCGTTTTCAAATCTCTGGACGTCAGGCCTACATATATTTTAGGGCATGGGCATTGTGCATAGTATATAACTACCCGTGTAGAACATGAGATGCTCTGTGTGATCATGTATGTTTTTGTACCCTCTGCGTTCGTAAAATGTGTAGCTCTTTACAGCGCCGGACTGGAGTACCTGGGGCCCACCAGGAAAAAATCAATCTTGGGGCCCACCAGCACCATGCAGTTACCTTATATAGGAATAACATAAGTCCACAAACTCTTTCAAAATGAATCAACTTTATTAACCAATAAATAACCAATATAATGAATAAATAACAAACTAAAGAAACACTCCTGGCAAAAGAGGAACACTGTTATCTTATTCACATCAGTGTGTGATAAAGTGCCATAACAGAACAATAACAATAAATACTTTGAAGGTACATTCTCTTAAAGTATAAGTGCCACAAATTGAACCTGCATCTATCTAGCATCCCAGCAGCCAGCATCATTGTAGCAGCACCAAACTTGGCCCACTGGGAAAACTTAAAGAATTCTGTAAGCATTTTGGAAGTTTGTACTGCACGTTTTCCTCTCCTCTATAATACAGTACCATTCAATTGTTAGTGAAAGGCCCAAAACAACAAATAAACACACTCTAACAGTCATTCAGCAGCAAAATTACAAAAGTTTTTTTTTCAGAACAGAAGATGACATTGCATACGTCTTAATAGTGTCATCATAGTCTAAGTTCCTTGAAAAGTCATACTCAATGTTCAACAGAAGGAGTGACTCTAAAAGCTCCTGTCCAATCGAAGACCTCAGACGATTTTTTACAATTTTCAGCTTTGAGAACACTCTTTCACATGAAACCTGGGTGCAAGCAAGTGTAAGAAGTGTCTTGTAAACTGTAAAAATGTTTGCGTAAGCAGCAGAATGTAAATTGTAGTCATATAAAAGTCTGTAGCAGCAGGAAAGACAGTTTTATTGCAGGACCAGTTGTACTTTCAGATGCAATCATTTATTTTACCATATAGTGTACAGGGAAATGGAAACAAAAATTCCAAGTGCAGTAAAATTGCAAAAAAAAGTGCAATTACACGTTTGTTTATTGGGTTTTTTAGTCACCATGTTCACTATATGGTAAAACCGACGTGACAGGGTGATGCCTCGGGTCAGTACGAGTTTGTAGATATCAAACATATATACCTTTACTGGTATCTAAGTGGTGAAAACAAATTCACAAGTTTGAAAAAAAAAATCACACTTTTCGCGCCATGTTCTGTGCATCGAAGTGTTCTCATTTTATTGGATCTGGGGCTGTGTGACAGCTTATTTTTTATTTTTCACATTTTTCCCACAAAAACGTTTTTCATCCCTTAATTTTGCATTATCATAAGGGTAATAGGAAAAATTGCAACATGAAATTTGTTGTGCAATTTCTCCTGAACACGCTGATACCCCATATGTGGAGGCAAACCACTGTTTGGGCGCACGGCAGGGTTTGGAAGGGAAGGAGCGCCATTTGACTTTTTGAATGTAAAATTTGTTTAAATAATTAGCGGATGCCATGTTGCATTTGGGGAGCCCCTGATGTGCCTAAACAGTGGAAACCCCCCACAAGTGACACCATTTTGGAAACTAGACCCCTTAGGGAACTTATCTAGATGTGTGGTGAGCACCTTGCACCCCCAGCCGCTTCACAGAAGTTTATAATATTGAGCCGTAAAAATAAAATTTTCACATTTTTCCCACAAAAAAATGTTTTTCATTCCCTAATTTTGCATTATCATAAGGATATCAGGATAAATTGCACCATGAAATTTGTTGTGCAATTTCTCCTGAGTACGCCGATACCCCATATGTGGGGGAAAACCACTGCTTTGGTGTACGGCAGGGTTCGGAAGAGAAAGGAGCGCTATGTTGGCTGGGATAGGTTGCAGACACCATGTCACATTTGAAGAGTCGCTGACATGCCGAAGCAGCAGAAACCCCCACAAGTGACCCCATTTTGTAAACTACACCTCTCAAGGAATTAATCTAGGGAAGTAGTGAGTATTTTTTATTTTTTAAATTTATACCATTGGGCAGTGAAAAAAGCATAATTATATTTTTACCACAAAAAAATGTTTTACCCTCAGATTTTACATTTTCACACAGGGCAATGGGTAAAAATGGTGCCGAAATGTGTCACACAATTTCTTCTAAAAGTGTCAATACCCCATATGTGGCTGTATCGTACCGCTCAGCCATACGGCAAGATCTGGGGGGGACGGAGTGCTATTTGACAATTGGAGAACAAATTATTGTAGAATAGGCATTTGGATTTGGGAGCACAAAATTTTCTGAATTTCTTTTGGGGGGCAAGGGCCATTTCGCTTTTCCAGAGCCTTTCTGCTACCAGTAACTTGGAAGTCCCTTATATTTTTAACAGATGATGGACCTGAGTGGTGACTAGCTTTTTTTGAGGACTGAGTTGAAGCTTTTATTGGGAACATTTTACGTAACATTTATCCGGTGCTCTAGGCTGAGGACTTACATCGGGGTTTCCATCTAAATTTCCAAGTGATGTAATTCAGATGAAACCCCTGCGGGATCCATTCACTGTAATGAGGCAGCAGAGTTACTCTGGACTCCGTCTGGCCTCTGTTTAGCGGTGTCCTTTTTTTCAGAAGTGCACAAAACTGTGGCCAACCGCACTTTTATGCACGCCTAAAACAAATGACACCGTGGGATCCCAGGCCAGACGGCATCCACAGTGCCTATATCTGCCTCATTACAGGGAATCTTCCGTCATGGGTTCCGGCTGAATCACATATTTCAGAGATTTACACGGAAACTCTGGGGTAAGTGCTCAGCGCAGAGCGCAGGATAAATGTAAGGCTCTGCGCCTTACTGCGATCTTTGGGAGACATAATAAACTAATCAGTAGCAGGTGAAGAATTGGTTTTAGTTATTTTTTACGCCGTTCCTAGCGTGATATAACTGATTAGATTACTTTATTCTTCGGGTCGGTGCGATTACAGAGATACCAGATTTATATCGGGTTTTTATGACTGACAGCTGTCACACACTAAAAGACGCTTTTTTTTGCAAAATCTAGTTTTTGCATTGCCATATTTTGAGAGCTATAATTTTTCCAGATTTTGGCCGACAGAGTCATGTGACAGCTTGTTTTTTGCGGGACGAGTTGACATTTTTATTAGTACCATTTTTGGGTACGTGACATTTTTTGATCGCTTTCTATTCCGTTTTTTGGGAGGTAAAATTAACAAAAACCAACAATTCAGGAATGTTTTTTTGAGTTTTTTTTTTATGCCGTTCTGCGTGTGGTAAAAGTGATCAGGCAGCGTTATTCTTCGGGTCAGTACGTTTACAGCGATACTACACTCAGCTGCAGGCTGAGCCAGGCAGGACACCATATATGGCAGATCTGGAGGTGGTCATGTGACCTCCAGCTGCCATAGCAACGTCAGGTCCTGGAAGGTATAAAGGGGCCGTCGGAGAGGTAAGTGGATGACCCCCTCTCCTCCTGCTGTCTTCTATATGCCGCGATCACTATAGATCGCGGCATATAGAAGACAGCAAAGGGTTAACATCACTGGGACCTGATCCAATCAGGTCCCGATGATGTTCCCTGTCAGAGCTATCACTCTGCACCGCTCCCGCAGCGCTTGCAAGACCCTGGGGGTCCTGAGCGCTGCGGGACCACCCACCGTTTTTAAACGTCCGCACTGCACAGAGCCTAGGCAGCTCGGACGTTTATCTACAGTGGGCGGTCGGGAAGCGGTTAATATATGAAAAAACAAATGTCTGACAACAATCTACTATACCTAGACTAATAATACCATATAGAAGAGAGAAATACCGCCACACCATGACCAGAACACATACCACCACATAGTGATCAAATACTACCAAGTACAAGGATATATACTGCCACACCATGAGAAGACCTCATATTACCACCACATAGTGACTGTCCAAATAATACCACATACAAGGGACAAATACCACCACGCCATGACCATGGCACATAATGGCACCAGATAGTGACTGATAATGAAAATTTAAAAAAGCTCTGTATATAGAGTCAGTGTACAGATAATGTAGAGATTATCAGTGACATTATGTACAGGAGCTCTGTGTATAGTGTCAGTGTAGAGGTAATACAGTGATCACCAGTCACATTATGCACAGGAGCTCTGTATATAGTGTCAGTGTTTGTGTATAGGTAATACAGTGATCACCAGTGATATTACACACAGGAGCTCTGTATATAGTGTCAGTGTGTGTGTATAGGTAATACACATACTCACCAGTGATGTCTCTAGGTGAAGTTCTTTATCTGCAAACCGATATATCACATCTTCTATGCAGGACTTATCTCTGCAGAAAATAACATAGTTAGCTATAACTGATCACTTCCAGAGCACAATCCACACTTTTCCCAAGACTTCTACACTACATGAAATGACAAAAAAAGAAACATAGTGCCACACTACACAGTAACAGTGCTCCAGTGTCATTCTGTGCCTGCTCATCTGTCAGCAGACATATTTGTCTGATGGCAAAGATGTAGCAGAGCTGAAGACAGAAGACCTATGGATTACGTTGGAGTGAGGATTTTTCTTTATTAAAGATGGAGTCCCTAAATGTGTTTTATTTTGAATAAAAAAATAAATTTCTGTCTTTTTTTCTGTTTACTAGAAATTCATGGTGGCTATGTCTAATTTGGCGTGACACCATGAATTTCGGGCTTAGTACCAGCTGATAATACAAAGCTGGCCTGGTACTAACCCTATTATTACCCAGGGTGCCACTCACCACCAGGGCCGCTGGAAGAGCTGGGTAAAGCACCTGGAAATGGTGCTATGATGAATGCGCCATTTTCAGGGGTGGCTGCGATTTTCAGCGTGGGGGTCCAAGAACACTTGGGCCTTACAATGCTGCGAATCCCAGCCCCCAGCTGCCTTGTTTTATCTGGCTGGCGGTCAACCTATGGCGGGAGCTGGGCAATGGAAATGATTATCAAATAATATATACCTGACAGGAGCCCATAGATTCTGCTGTCTCCAATAATATATACCTGACACCTGACAGGAGCCCATGGATTCTGCTGCCTCCAATAATATATACCTGACAGGAGCCCATACATTCTCCTGCCTCCAATAATATATAC
Organism: Phyllobates terribilis; assembly: GCF_046119375.1. Taxonomy (NCBI): domain Eukaryota; kingdom Metazoa; phylum Chordata; class Amphibia; order Anura; family Dendrobatidae; genus Phyllobates; species Phyllobates terribilis. The sequence continues at coordinate 37,590,630 of NW_027362761.1, read as the reverse complement.
CTGACAGGAGCCCATAGAAGATTCTGCTGCCTCCAATAATATATACCTGACAGGAGCCCATAGATTCTGCTGCCTCCAATAATATATACCTGACAGGAGTCCATAGATTCTGCTGCCTCCAATAATATATACCTGACAGGAGCCCATAGATTCTGCTGCCTCCAATAATATATACCTGACAGGAGCCCATAGATTCTGCTGCCTCCAATAATATATACCTGACAGGAGTCCATAGATTCTGCTGCCTCCAATAATATATACCTGACAGGAGCCCATAGATTCTGCTGCCTCCAATAATATATACCTGACAGGAGCCCATACATTCTGCTGCCTCCAATAATATATACCTGACAGGAGCCCATGGATTCTGCTGCCTCCAATAATATATACCTGACAGGAGCCCATACATTCTCCTGCCTCCAATAATATATACCTGACAGGAGCCCATAGAAGATTCTGCTGCCTCCAATAATATATACCTGACAGGAGCCCATAGATTCTGCTGCCTCCAATAATATATACCTGACAGGAGTCCACACATTCTCCAGCCTCCAATAATAAATAACTTACAGGAGCCCATAGATTCTGCTGGCTCCAATAATATATACCTGGAAGGAGCCCATAGATTCTGCAGTGCTGCCGCTGCCTGGGGTGACGCCGGGTCTGTCTTCCACAGTGCGCACAGGAAGCAGTCCCAGGGCGATGACGTCATCGCCCTGAGACTGACCTCCTGCGCTTGCGCCAGCAGTGTCGCGCTGCGCAGAGGAGGCAGAGGGGCACTGCGGCAGCAGGCAGAGCAGGGAGATCACTCTCCCTGGTTTTCTGCTGCAGAGGGCCCATCACTAATCATATCGGCAGTGCTGCCGATATGATTAGCGAACCGGGGGGGCCCTCTGTTCTCTGTACAGGGCCCAGGGATAGTAGGGTCCGGGGCTTGGTGGCGTGGCCATCGGGACCCATGGCCCACTGAAGGTTTTCCCGATCCTCCAATGGGGCAGTCCGCCCCTGGCTCTTTCAATATTAGGGCATGCAATGCATCTACCACATGGGGCACATCCCCAGTTACTGCCCTTCACCACTGATGCCAATACGTTTTCACTTGGTTGGTAGTGGCTTGAAACTAGTAGATCTTTTAGATTACAGCCTCTACGTGCTGTGATACTTACATTCAGTGTCACATAGTTCACAAGGAGAGACGTTACCCCTTAGACCTCAGTCCAGAGCCTCTTGTTGCCACAGAGGTACTGCATCTCACCTAGAGGTGTGGTACCCCACTCTCAGGTAAGGACGGAATACTACCAGGGACCCAAACACCCACATCCAACACTACACCATTCCAGACCAGCAGGAGGGGCAAGATGCACTTATCCACTGCTGAGCCCTGTCCCTGGTTGGAAGGGGGGGAACCAAGAGAGGGGGAACCATGTAGTGGGTGTGGGTGAAGGAGCTAGATCAGGGGAGCACAGTCAGTAGGAGTGTAAGAAGAAAGGGAACCATCTAGAAGCAGCCAGTCCTGCTCAGGAGAGCAGTGTAGGAGGGTCCATGCTCCTGGCTCCAGTGCTTGGAGCAGGAGTTGAGTGGAAAGAGAGGAGTCGGGCCTAATGCGAGAGGCCCAGGAGGAGAGCTTGAGAGGGGAAGGGAGCAGTGAGGAAGGCTCCAGAGACACAGGGGATCTCAGGGGCACGGTGAGTGCAGGAAGCCACCCGTGCGCCCAAATTCACAAGGACGTGGAGGGATCAGGCTGCAGAAGGGGACCGGCCCCAAAACTAATGGAGAACAATAAGGCTCAGCTAGCCAACCGGAGGCTACAGCATTTTCAAGGTGTTGCAGCCAAAACCCACAATTATATCGCTGAAAAGGTGGCCACATAGGGTCCAGGGGATTGCATGTCGCCTGACAAGACCTGAGGCCACTGGCTTGGGACACTGATTGTGAGGCTCAGGGCAGGAGGGTGAGAGCCAGCGCAGTGAGACGACAGGGAAAGGTACATAGAACGGGGTCCCGTTTAAGTGCTCCTAAGGTACCTGAGAGATTGCTGGATCCCTAACCCGGAGGACACAGGACGACGTGGGTGGTCATTCCTGGCTGCAGCGGTGACTTGGAACTGCTTTGAACTGTGAGTAAAGCCTGAAGACTGCACCCCACAGTGTCCTTGACTCATCTGCGCCATCATCTGCATTACACCGCACCAACATCATCTACCTCATAAAATCACCATCTACTGCCCTGGAGCTAAGCTCTGCCTGTGGAGAGCTGAACCAACTCTGCTGCATCACCATCAGCTCCAGAGGATCTGCACCGCAGCGGCGGCCCCATATAGCCACATACCACAGGTGGCGTCATGAACATTATCTCTATAAAAAGTGTATTACCCCTTTACTTTTCCATTATTTGACCGCCCGGGGTCACTGACCAGGTCACTGCCACCTTGACATATCCCAGCATCGACCGGCCTGGCTACCGAGTACCCCACGGCTTCAGGGGGTGCATCTGTGGTGCCCCTGAGGGTTCAATCACCACAGAGGTACTGCATCTCACCCAGAGGTGTGGTACCCCATTCTCAGGTAAGGAGGAGTACTGCCCGGGACCCACCCACCTGCATTCAACACTACACCATTCCAGACCAGCAGGCGGGGCAAGATGCACATGTACAATGCTGAGCCCTGTCCCTGGTTGGAAGGGGGGGAACCAAGAGAGGGGGAACCATGTAGTGGGTGTGGGTGGACGAAGTAGCTGAGGGGAGCACAGACAGTAGGAGTATAAGAAGAAGGGGAACCATCTAGAAGGAGTTCAGTCAGAGGAGAGAGACTTAGGAGCAGGAGCTCAGGATGAGCTCTGCTCAGGAGTGGAGAAAGGAGCAGGGCCCAGTCTGAGAGGCCCAGGAGGAAAGACTGAGAGAGAGGACAGGAGCAGAGGGAAGGCTCCAGAATCAGAGGGGATTTCAGGGGCACGAATCTACACGGATGTGGAGGGATCTGGCCACAGAGAGGACCGGCCCCTAAACTACTGGAGAATAATCAGGCTCAGCTAGATAACCGGAGGCTGCTGTATTTGCAAGGTGCAGCAGCCAACCACCAAGATTGTATCGCCAAAAAGGTGGCCGCATAAGGTCCAGGGGACTGCATGTCGCCCGCAACACCCGAGGCTACCGGCTTGGGACAGTGATCGTGAGGCGCAGGGCAGGAGGGCTACAGCCAGCGCAGGGAAGACGAGCGGGAAAGGCACATAGAACAGGGTCCCGTTTAAGTACTCCTGAGAGACTTGAGAGTTGCTGAACCCCTTCCCTGGTGGACACAGGACGACGTGGGAGGTTACACACTGGCCTTGGTAACCTGGAGTCTTGAACAACCGTGAGTAAAACCTGAAGACTGCACTCCACTGTGTCCTTGAATTATTACTGCGCCATCACCAGCCCTGCACTACACAGCACCAGCAACATCTACCTCCTCATAAAATCATCTTATACTGCCCTGGAGCTTAGCTCTACCTGTGGAGAGCTGAACCAACTCTGCTGCGTCACAATCAGCTCCAGAGGATCTGCACTGCAGCGGCGGCCCCATATAGCCGCATACCACAGGTGGCGTCACGAACATTATCTCTAAAAACTTTATTCCCCTTTTACCTTTCCCTTTAATTGACCGCCCTGGGTCACAGACCGGGTCACTGCCACCGTGACATCCCCCAGCACTGACCGGCCCGGCTTCCGAGTACCCCACGGCCCAGGGGGAGTGTCCCGTCACTCTCATCTAGCCAAATCAGTTCTCATACTTTGCACTGACGAAGGCCAACAGCCCGAAACACCATATCTGCAAATTGAGATTCTGATTTGGCTTTTATCCTAAGTCATATTGCACGACTCATTAAAGGGTTGATTGTGACTTTATATAATTGCTGCTTCCAACAGGTGGCGCTATAGATTTCAAGTCCTCTTTTTCTCTGAAGAGGCAATTTGCATATTACATTTCCCAGAGAAGCATTGCACGGCGAATGAGCCTCCTTACCTCAATGTGCCAGAGCTTGTATGTCACTCTCCACAAGGAGAAACGTTACCACTTAGACCTCAGTCCAGAGCCTCTCATCTAGCCAAATCAGTTCTCATACTTTGCACTGACGAGGGCCAACAGCCCTAAACACCACGTCTAAAGATTTTTCTGTATTTTCATGACTTTGAAAATTATACAGTGTATATTATGGCAAGAAAAAAGCAGCAAAGTAAAGAAAAACGAGTGGCCATCAATACTTTAAGAAATGAAGGTCAGTCAGTCTGAAAAATTGGGAAAACTTTGACAGTGTCCCCAAGTGCAGTTGCAAAAACCATCAAGCACTACAAAGAAACTGGCTCACATGAGGACCGCCCCAGGAAAGGAAGACCAAGAGTCACCTATGCTTCTGAGGATAAGTTTATCTGAGTCACCAGCCTCAGAAATCGCAGGTTAACAGCAGCTCAGATTAGAGACCAGGTCAATGCCACACAGAGTTCTAGCAGCAGACACATCTCTTCAACAACTGTTAAGAGGAGACTTTGTGCAGCAGGCCTTCATGGTAAAATAGCTGCTAGGAAACCACTACTAAGGACAGGCAACAAGCAGAAGAGACTTGTTTGGGCTAAAGAACATAAGGAATGGACATTAGACCAGTGGAAATCTGTGCTTTGGTCTGATGAGTCCAAATTTGAGATCTTTGGTTCCAACCACCGTGTCTTTGTGCGACACAGAAAAGGTGAGCGGATGGACTCTACATGCCTGGTTCCCACCCTGAAGCATGGAGGAGGAGGTATGATGGTGTGGGGGTGCTTTGCTGGTGACACAGTTGGGGATTTATTCAAAATTGAAGGTATACTGAACCAGCATGGCTACCACAGCATCTTGCAGAGGCATGCTATTCCATCCGATATGCGTTTAGTTGGACCATCATTTATTTTTCAACAGGACAATGACCCCAAACACACTTCCAGGCTGTGTAAGGGCTATTTGACCAAGAAGGAGAGTGATGGGGTGCTACGCCAGATGACCTGGCCTCCACAGTCACCAGACCTGAACCCAATCGAGATGGTTTGGGGTGAGCTGGACCGCAGAGTAAAGGCAAAAGGGCCAACAAGTGCTAAGCATCTCTGGGAACTCCTTCAAGATTATTGGAAGACCATTTCCGGTGACTACCTCTTGAAGCTCATCAAGAGAGTGCCAAGAGTGTGCAAAACAGTTGTAGCGCCCCGAGGGTTCGGCCGCTACAGGGGTATTGCACCTCAACCAGAGGTGTGGTATTCCACTCCCGGGTAAGGATGGAGTATGGACCAGGGCTCAGTTAGCTGCCTACATATGCACTCCTCATTTCCGGGGGACAGCTCTACGGTGCTCCCATTAGTATGCAGGTGCGACTGACTATGTCCCTGGCTGGAGTGGGGAGGGGGGAACCCTAGTGATGTGGGAGCAGATAGGGGCTGGTTTCTGGGCATAGGAAGGAGCTCATTGGTTGCAGGTCACTTGAGCTCAGACACGGAGGAGGAGGTATAAAAGGTGGGCACCATCTTAGAACAGTGTTCAGTCTGTGAGGAGAAAGTGAGAGTGGAGGAGAAGGGGAGCAGAGGCTCCACTGGAGTTCTGCTCCGGAGCCAGGCCTAGGGACACAGGCAGGGCGAGAGGGAGAGAAGGAAAAGGAACAGAACAGAAAGAGAAAGGAACAGAATAGCAAGACCCAGGAACACGAAGGTAGAAGGGACCCTAAGGACCCAGGAGATTACGGGTGACGGGTCAGGCCGCAGAAGGGTACCAGATTCCCAAGTTGGTGGAGGCAAATAATCCTCAGCCAAGAACCAGAGGTCGTGATCATTTATTGGTGCGACCCCTCGCTAAACCTACTAGGAAGGCACCACATAGGGCCAGGGAAGCTGGCGCCAAGTTCTCCCAGAGAAGGCACGAGGCTGCCGGACAGAAGTTTGGTCACTGGTGGGGCACGGCCAGAGGAAGGATAGAAGGGAGTTCTGTGCCATACTCCTGAATTGCCTGGGGGTTGACCGAGCCCCTCACCTGGTGGACGCAGCACGGCTTGGGCAGTCACTACCTGTACAGAAGTGGCTTGGAGTATACGAACTGTGAGTAAAAGACCCTGGACTGCAACACGTTGTCTCTGTGTTTCGTACCTCGCCAGCACTAACGGTACTGGGACTCCCTGCACCACAACCCCCACCATCTACGCTCATTGCCCTGAGGCTACACTCCTCCCGTGGGGAGTTATACTATTCTTTGCTGCACCCACAACACCAGCCTCAGCGGTCTGCCCTGCAGCGGCGGTTCACTCTGACCGCAATCCACGGGTGGCGTAGTCGGACATTAACCTAAAACATATAAAAGATTGCCACTGGTCTGACCACCCTGAGCCACGGACCGGGTTGCCACTACTACCCCCATCAGCATCGTACACTAGAAGGCCCGGTTCCGAGTACCCCACGGCCCAGGGGGCGAGTCACAGTCATGAAAGCAAAAGGTGGCTACTTTGAAGAACCTAGAATATAAGACATATTTTCAGTTGTTTCACACTTTTTTGTTAAGTATATAATTCCACATGTGTTAATTCATAGTTTTGATGCCTTCAGTGTGAATGTACAATTTTCAAAGTCATGAAAATACAGAAAAATCTTTAAATGAGAAGGTGTGTCCAAACTTTTGGTCTGTACTGTATGTGCATATAGTGTAGCTTTAATAGGTATTTAATTGTAATTGTATGTTTACCTTTTTATATGTACAGTGGGTACGGAAAGTATTGAGACCCCTTTACATTTCTCACTCTTTGTTTCATTGCAGCCATTTGGTAAATTCTAAAAAGTTCATTTTTTTCTCATCAAAGTACACTCTGCACCCCATCTTGACTGAAAAAAAAACCTGAAATGTAGAAATTTTTGCAAATTTATTAAAAAAGAAAAACTGAAATATCACATGGTCATAAGTATTCAGACCCTTTGCTCAGTATTGAGTAGAAGCACCCTTTTGAGCTAGTACAGCCATGAGTCTTCTTGGGAATGATGCAGCAAGTTTTTCACACCTGGATTTGGGGATCCTCTGCCATTCTTCCTTGCAGATTTTCTCCAGTTCCATCAGGTTGGATGGTGAACGTTGGTGGACAGCCATTTTCAGGTCTCTCCAGAGATGCTCCAGTCAAGAATGGTCACAGAGTTGTTCTGAAGCCACTCCTTTGTTATTTTAATTGTGTGCTTAGGGTCATTGTCTTGTTGGAAGGTGAACCTTCGACCAAGTCTGAGGTCCAGAGCACACTGGAAGAAGTTTTCATCCAGGATATCTGTGTACTTGGCCGCTTTCATGTTTCCTTCAATAGCAACCAGTCGTCCTGTCCCTGCAGCTGAAAAACACCCCATAGTATGATGCTGCCACCACCATGTTTCACTGTTGGGATTGTATTGGGCAGGTGATGAGTAGTGCCTGGTTTTCTCCACACATACTGTTTAGAATTATCACCAAAAAATTCTATCTTCGTCTCATCAGACCAGAGAATCTTATTTCTCATAGTCTGAGAGTCCTTCATGTGTTTTTGAGCCAACTCTATGCGGGCTTTCATATGTCTTGCACTGAAGAGAGGCTTCCGTTGGGCCACTCTGCCATAAAGCCCCGACTGATGGAGGGCTGCAGTGATAGTTGACTTTGTGGAACTTTCTCCCATCTCCCTACTGCATCTCTGGAGCTCAGCCTCAGTGATCTTGGTGTTCTTCTTTACCTCTCTCACCAAGGCTCTTCTCCCATGATTACTCAGTTTGGCTGGACAGCCAGGTCTAGGAAGACTTCTAGTGGTCCCAAACTTCTTCTATTTAAGGATTATGGAGGCCACTGTGCTCTTAGGAACCTTGAGTAATGCAGAAATTCTTTTGTAGGCTTGGCCAGATCTGTGCCTTACCACAATTCTGTCTCTGAGCTCCTTGGGCAGTTCCTTTGAGCTCATGATTCTCATTTGGTCTGACATGCACTGTGAGCTGTGAGGTCTTATATAGACAGGTGTGTGCCTTTCCAAATCAAGTCCTATCAGTTTAATTAAACACAGCTGGACTCCAATGAAGGAGTAGAACCATCTCAAGGAGGATCACAAGGAAATGGACAGTATGTGACTTAAATATGAGTGTCTGAGCAAAGGGTCTGAATACTTATGACCATGTGATATTTCAGTTTTTTTTTTTTAATAAATTTGCAAAAATTTCTACATTTCTGTTTTTTTTCAGTCAAGATGTACTTTAATGAGAAAAAAATGAACTTTTTAGAATTTACCAAATGGCTGCAATGAAAGAGTGAAAAATTTAAAGGGGTCTGAATACTTTCCATACCCACTGTATATCAATATTTATATGTATTTTTTGATGTATTAATTATGTATATGTTATTATGTATTGTGCATGTTAGAATATACTTTATTGCGTATGCATTCAATTATGTAACCTGTGCATTGTGCCCATTGATATATGCATGTATAGACACTTTTGCTCATTGTATTCCTTTAAATATATACTGGGAGCTGTGCGCATGCGGCCACCTGGAGGGGTCCGTCGGCATTCTGGGCCGTGTCTGTATCCCGGCACCAACGTGGTTACGTGACCGAGTTCCAATCATGTGACACTCACGTGATCGGGTGCCTGCTCACGTCACCGGGCCCGCCATATAAATTGACAGTTTTGCTGGTCAGACACCACGCCCCCTGACGAAGGCAGAAAACGTCAGGACGATTTGTGGCGCCATTCCACTGGGAGGTGATGACATTAGGTGTGTAGTTATGACTATTCTTTACTTATAAATCAGATCATAGCATATATGGGCAGATATTCTATCCTGCGTGGCCCCACCTGTTTTACACCAGTGCCACTAGTTGGAATTATAGGATCTACTACTGCTTAGTAGCCCTGTCTGTATACACATATCTGTATACATTAAGAAATTTTCTCCTTATATTTATAATCTTGAGATACATATATTTATGGGCAATTCTTGATGAATTTGGATTATTTATTTATTTATGATCTCAGGAATTGATGGATTTTTACTGATCTGTACCTGTCATATACTTATGGGCAGTAAGCACGAATGCACTTTTTTATGAGTTTGGATTATTTATTATCATAGGCATTGATGCACTTTTCTTTAGTTTGTACCTGTCTAGAATCTAAAACATGGATATGCGTTTGATATCAGCTATAGTTTTCTATAATGATCTATATCTTTTGATAAGTTGCATTTACTACTGATCCGATTATATCTTCTTGTCTGCAAATTAGGGGTGTGGCATCCCCCTTGTTGAGCTGGTTAGTATTTATGTAGCTTACCACGGCTTAGGTGGTCTGATATTGGGACCCGGTTCTATTTGTCTATCCTTTTATATGCATTACTTCAACTTTGATATACAGTAAGGTTTTTAATATAGACAGTGTAGGATCGTCCCAATTTAGGGTCACCTTGTCGCTGGTCGGACGGCTTGTATACTTTTTTGATCAAAAATAGTTCACTAAGTACCCTATATTTCATATGCAACTTTGCTTTACATTTACATATAATGATGGTAGGGTATGAGATATATTTTTTGTCTTTTGTAGGTTTTGCATCTTTTTGCTAGTGTGAACATGCTCCTATTTCTTGCATGTGTACCATCTTAGACCTCAGTTCACATTGCTTGGTTTTTTGTCTGATTTGTTGTTCTCCTCTTGTGGTCTGTGTCGTTTTTAGTGTGTTTTTATCTATTGTAACCTAATAAAGATTAATATAGTTTTGGATTTGATTTTTTTCATTTTTTAGTGGTGATATTTAAATCTAATTAGTGTATACCACCAGACACTGTAGAGCCCCAGGATGGTGTGTGGCATCCTTGGAATCCTAATGAAATGCTGGCCATGAGTAGAATGCCAGACCTTGAAATGTTTCCCATGGCATTTGTTAGAGAAAGTAGAGAAAATTAGAAAGGCTTTCTCCTGTTATTAGAAAAATATTATACCCGGTTCTGGCAGAGATGGCAGGACTTAGTATATGAGAACACGTCTAAAGTTCACACCCATTTACTGTCTCGTGCCTCTGTTGAAGGTTTAAAAGCCCATGATTAAAGAGTCACTAATAGTGTCCTGCCCAGAGTACCTATCTATGTCCCCAGCCGTGATACTCCAAGTAGTCAAGGGTGTGGAAACAATAAATGCCCTGAATAACAAGGCAAAAATCCAGTACAGAGCCCCTCTTCTGTATGACCTGTCCAGGCAAGGACAAAGTAATTTCACATGTTATAATTGTGAGAAGCTGGACACAGAGAAACTGCAACCCTGCTAGAGCGTGAAAACGCCCTCTCCTTCCCCCTTCTCCAGCAGGGAGGGGAGATTCAGTGTCTCACTAAGTCTGCTGGAATTTCTTTCACTTTCTCTCACTGTTTACGTATCTCATGATGTTACGGCCATTCTTTTTCAGCACTGTTTGACATCTCAGACTTTAATGTGCCCTCCTCATGCCTGATAACCTCACCATTCACTGTTGCACTACTCTGAATCCAGCCACCTTGTTGCCTCTGGAGGGGGGAGAGGGGTGGTAGTGATAATGTGGGTCATCTGCTTGTTAAGCCACAAGAGGAACATGACTGTGTACAAGTAATGCCCCACGGGGGATTTCAGTCACGTTACTGACATCCCACTAGATAACCCAGACCATGAGCTCTTTGTGGATGGAACGTGATATGGCGTGGATGGCCAGTTCTAAACTGTATATGCCGCTATTTTCCTTCATGAAACCATAAAAGCAGAGCAGCTGCCGCCACACATGTCCACCCAGAAAGCTGAACTCCGTGCCCTAAAAGAAACCTGCAGACCAGACTGCCATGATTAATACAGATAGCCGCTATGCTTTCATGATTATGGACCTACATGGAGAGCTTGATCTTCCCTTGCAGCCGCAAGTAAGCCTATCAAGAATGATAAATCCGTCTAACGCCTGATAGAGGACCTTCGTTTACCAGAGAAAAATGTCATGGTGAAAGTCAAAGGCCATGCAAAGGACGACTCCACTACAGCTAAAGGCAACCACCTGGCCAACCAGACTGAAAAATCTGTAGCTTGCCAACCAAGAGACAACCCTGCCAGGGTGGCAGCTGCACAGGTGGACTCTGCCGCAGACCCACCGGTGACCTATGACCTTCTCCAGAAGCTACAACAGGCTGGTGATGAAGAATTCACCAGATGACAAGAGAAGGGATCCATGCAGACACCAGAAGGACTGTGACACGTGAGGGACAAATTTTGCCTTCCCCGAGATCTGTATCCCATGATGGCTCAAACTACCCATGGCAATACCCACCAGTCAAAGACTGCCATGACAGACCTCGTCCACCATCATTGGTATGCTTCTGGGTTCAGTGCCACTGCAGAAAAACATGTTCAAGCCTGTCTGACCTGTGCACTCAACAAGTGAGACACACCACCAAGACGCCTATGAGACACACATCGAGGCCCCTGTACCCGTTCCAGCATCTTCCCAAGATGCAAACCTACGAGTATGTACTTGTGTGTGTTGACTTCTTCTCAGGATGTACAGAAGCGTACCCCATGTGTAAAGCCATCGCCAAGACTACAGCAAAGAGACTAATTTCAGAAGTCGTCTGCAGATACGGGGTGCCTGAAACCATGAAGAGTGACCGGGGCATCTACTTTACAGGAGAAGCAATGCAGGAAATAATGTCCACCCTGGGAGTGAAAAAGGCCTTACATACAGTGTACCATCCACAAAGTAGCGGTAGAGTAGAGAGATTGAATGGGACCCTGTAACTGAAAATCCAGAAAGCCATGGCCGAAATGGGCAGACATGGACAGAATGTTTGCACCTTGCACCCTTCTCAGTCAGGTATACTCCCAACAAAAAAAAGACAGGCCTCAGCCCATATGCGGTGTTATTTGGGTCAGCCCCTAGGCTAGGGTTGTATTTTCCACAGCGGATCCAGATGCAACATGATAGGCTGACTTCTAATGTTATTGAACTTACAAAATGCTTGTCTAACATACAGTGGGTACGGAAAGACCCCTTTAAATTTTTCACTCTTTGTTTCATTGCAGCCATTTGGTAAATTCTAAAAAGTTAATTTTTTTCTCATAAATGTATACTCTACACCCCATCTTTACTGGAAAAAAACAGAAATGTAGAAATTTTTGCAAATTTATTAAAAAAGCAAAACTGAAATATATCACATGGTCATAAGTATTCAGACCCTTTGCTCAGATACTCATATATAAGTCACATGCTATCCATTTCCTTGTGAACCTCCTTGAGATGGTTCTACTCCTTCACTGGAGTCCAGCTATGTTTAATTAAACTGATAGGACTTGATTTGGAAAGGCACACACTTGTATATATAAGACCTCACACAGGGGCGGACACAGACTGTAGTGGGCCCCTGTGCAAGAAATTTTTGGGGCCCCCCCCTGCCCTTCATAAGGCAACAAAGTTATGTAAACATAACCCCCCCATGTGCATCTCTCACCCCCCCATGTGCATCTCTCACCCCCCCATGTGCATCTCTCACCCCCCCATGTGCATCTCTCATCCCCCCCATGTGCATCTCTCATCCCCCCCATGTGCATCTCTCACCCCCCCATGTGCATCTCTCACCCCCCCATGTGCATCTCTCACCCCCCCATGTGCATCTCTCACCCCCCCATGTGCATCTCTCATCCCCCCCATGTGCATCTCTCATCCCCCCCATGTGCATCTCTCATCCCCCCCCATGTGCATCTCTCATCCCCCCATGTGCATCTCATCCCCCCATGTGCATCTCATCCCCCCCCGTGCATCTCTGATTCCCCCCACTCCTAGTTAATTAATTGTATTTAAAAAAATAAAACTTGTTATACTTACCCCCATGCGATCCCTGCAGAATCCTGGCGCTCGTCCACGTCGCTGCCACCAGGTTCTCCTGACGTTCGGCCATGTGACGGCGCCACATACATAGCCAGCAGCTTTTGTTTTGGCCAAAAGATTTTTAAAGCCGCCACCACGATAAGGTAGACTCTTCTGGCCGGGCCCTACTCTAACCTATTAAAATTTTCTTAAAATATCCAATACTCTTTTTAGATATATTTTTATTTCGTTTTCTTTAAGGGAATGTATCATATACATTTTTTTTTTTAAATGACCAATAATACCACATACAGGGAATACCGCCACACCATGACCAGACCACATATTACCACAACATAGTGACCGAATAATACCACACAGAAGGAAGAAAAACTGCCACACCATGACCAGACCACATATTACCACCACATTACTAATATTACCACCACATTACTAATATTACCATAAGTGTCCTTATACACGGGAGCTCTATACATGGTATGTATAATTTAAGTGTCCAGGTAATCTAGTGATCACCAGTGACATTATACACAGGAGCTCTGTATATAGTGTCAGTGTACAGGTAATTCAGTGATCACCAGTGACATTATACACAGGAGCTCTGTATATAGTGTCAGTGTACAGGTAATACAGTGATCACCAGTGACATTATACACAGGAGCCCAGTACATAGTATATAGTGTAAGTGTACATGTAATACACTGACTCACTGGTGACGTCTCTAGGTGAAGTCCTTCAGCTACGCTTTTCTCCTTCATCCAGCACAGACCGCCATCACGTCTTCCAGCCAGGACTCGTCTCTGCATAAAATAACACAGTTATCTAGAGCACATTCCCCAACTTCTACATTACGCAGCTGAATACAGACATGCACCCACCATTAATATATAGTTATTATGCAACCCACCATTCCAAATATAAATTGTAATCCACCACGGTGCCCCCATTAACTGTAAATAGGCACTTAATATATAATTTAATTAGAACCTCTACTCTTTCCACCAATTTGTTACCAGTTACACTCCTGCATCCGCAACGCCCCCTACTCTATACTTCCTGCTCCCCGCATTCATTATTTACATGCACCCCCTGCCCCAATTCATTATATCATGTCCGTGCTCTCCCCACCCCATCATCATTTACACTCCCCCACCCCACATTCATTATGTGCAGCTCATTATCCCCCTACTCCCAATTCCCCCATGTGCAGCTCATTTTCTCCCAATTCCCCCATGTGCAGCTCTCATCCCCCCCATGTGCACATCTCTCATCCCCCTCCCCCACATGTGCCCCTCTCTCATCCCACCCCATGTGCATCTCTCATCCCCCCACATGTGCACCTCTCTCATCCCCCTCCCCCACATGTGCACCTCTCTCATCCCCCTCCCCCACATGTGCACCTCTCTCATCCCCCTCCCCCCATGTGCATCTCCCATTCCCCCCCCCCCATGTGCATCTCCCATTCCCCCCCCATCTGCATCCCCCATTCCCCCATGTGCATCTCCCATTCCCCCCCCCATGTACATCCCCCATTCCCCCCATGTGCATCCCCCATCCCCCCCATGTGCATCCCCCATCCCCCCCCCCATGTGCATCCCCCATTCCCCCCCCATGTGCATCCCCCATTCCCCCCCATGTACATCCCCCATTCCCCCCCATGTGCATCCCCCATTCCCCCCCATGTGCATCCCCCACCCCCCCCCATGTGCATCCCCCATCCCCCTCATGTGCATCCCCCATCCCCCCCATGTGCATCCCCCATTTCCCTCCCATGTGCATCCCCCATTCCCCCCCATGTGCATCTCCCATTCCCCCCCCATGTGCATCTCCCATTCCCCCCCATGTGCATCTCCCATTCCCCCCCATGTGCATCCCCCATTTCCCCCCCCATGTGCATCTCCCATTCCCCCCCCATGTGCATCTCCCATTTCCCCCCCCGATGTGCATCTCCCATTCCCCCCCATGTGCATCTCCCATCCCCCCCCCATGTGCATCTCCCATTTACCCCCACTCCTAGTTAATTGTATTTAAAAAAAATAAATAAAACTTGTTATACTTACCCCCATGCGATCCCTGCAGAATCCAGGCGCTCGTCCAAATCGCTGACACCAGGTTCTCCTGACTTCCGGTCATGTGACGGCGCGGTCACATGACCGGAAGTCAGGGGAATCATAAAGGCGCTGCCGCAGCAGAGCAGCGCAGCGCTGAGATGTCCCGGACCCGGCGCTTAGCATGGGGCCGGGGGCCCCATGAGGAGAGAGACGCACAAGAGGGGGGGCTCCGAGGGGGCCCCTACCGGCCGGGCCCCATACTGGAGTCAGGGCAGTCATGCCCTGATGGCGGCCCTGCTGGAGGCTGGAGGGGCCCCCTCTCCCTCGGGGCCCCCGTTCAATGAACCGGCTGCACGGGCGGTAGTTCCGCCCCTGACCTCACAGCTCACAGTGCATGTCAGACCAAATGAGAATCATGAGCTCAAAGGAACTGCCCAAGGAGCTCAGAGACAGAATTGTGGCAAGGCACAGATCTGGCCAAGGCTACAAAAGAATTTCTGCATTACTCAAGGTTCCTAAGAGCACAGTGGCCTCCATAATCCTTAAATGGAAGAAGTTTGGGACCACTAGAAGTCTTCCTAGACCTGGCCGTCCAGCCAAACTGAACAGTCATGGGAGAAGAGCCTTGGTGAGAGAGGTAAAGAAGAACCCCAAGATCACTGTGGCTGAGCTCCAGAGATGCAGTAGGGAGATGGGAGAAAGTTCCACAAGTCAACTATCACTGCAGCCCTCCACCAGTTGGGCCTTTATGTCAGAGTGGCCTGACGGAAACCTCTCCTCAGTGCAAGACATATGAAAGCCTGCATAGAGTTTGCTCAAAAACACATGAAGGACTCCCAGACTATGAGAAATAAGATTCTCTGGTCTGATGAGACGAAGATAAAACTTTTTGGTGATAATTCTAAGCGGTATGTGTGGAGAAAACCAGGCACTGCTCATCACCTGCCCAATACAATCCCAACAGTGAAACATGGTGGTGGCAGCCTCATGCTATGGGGGTGTTTTTCAGCTGCAGGGACAGGATGACCGGTTGCAATTGAAGAAAACATGAAAGCGGCCAAGTACAGAGGTATCCTGGATGAAAACCTCTTCCAGAGTGCTCTGGACCTCAGACATGGCCGAAGGTTCACCTTCCAACAAGACAATAACCCTAAGCACACAGCTAAAATAACAAAAGAGTGGCTTCAGAACAACTCTGTGACCATTCTTGACTGGTCCAGCCAGAACCCTGACCTAAACCCAATTGAGCATCTCTGGAGAGACCTGAAAATGGTTGTCCACCAACGTTCACCATCCAACCTGCAGGAACTGGAGTGGATCTGCAAGGAAGAATGGTGGTGGCCATTTTGTGGATGGTACATGTGCTCCTTCTGGCGGCAGCCATTTTGTGGATGGCAAATGTGCTCCTTCTGGTGGCAGCCATTTTGTGGATGGCACATGTGCTCCTTCTGGTGGCAGCCATTTTGTGGATGGCAAATGTGCTCCTTCTGCCGGCAGCCATTTTGTGGATGGCACATGTGCTCCTTCTGGCGGCAGCCATTTTGTGGATGGCAAATGTGCTCCTTCTGGCGGCAGCCACATTGTGGATGGCAAATTGCTCCTTCTGGCGACAGCCATTTTGTGGATAGCAAATGTGCTCCTTCTGGCGGCAGCCATTTTGTGGATGGCAAAAGTGCTCCTTCTGGCGGCAGCCATTTTGTGGATGGCAAAAGTGCTTTTTCTGGCGGTGGCCATTTTGTGGATGGCACATGTGCTGCCATCTTGGAACATTGCCCCAGATCATACAAACTGAGCCATATCATCATGTAACTGAAATAGATCTGGCTAAATCGAGTGAGGCACAATCCAGGAATACACACACGACTTTCGGTGGTGAACTAGGCCAATGCTACACACCACAAGACCAGATCCTTTTTACCCAGTGATGACCACTAATGGCCATTGCTATACTCCTTCAGGAAGTGTACAGTCTTTACCCATGTTCCCTGTCACAACGGTGTCCAGTGGGCCATCGACCCTTTCACCCAACACTCCCGTTGTGAGCCCAGCTAGTCTCCCACCTGGATCATCCCCAGCACCGACCCTTTCCACTGTCACTTCCACTGGCAACTCAGCCACACATCCACATGAGTTACTTCAAGCAGCGACCTCTCCTCCCAACACTTCCGCTACAACAGCACTCTCACGCAGTCTACTTAACTCCATTCCCAGTACCTCACAGCCCCTCTCGCAGCCGAGCCCATACATGTATGGAACAGTGGTCACTGAATCAAGGAGGGGCTCAATCTGGGGGGGACGCCAATGACGCGCCCCCTGGGCCTGTGTTGTGCAGGGGAACCCGGAACCGGGCCTGTTGTAGAATGCTGGGGGTTGTAGTCTCCGTGTGGCGGTGACCCGGTCCGTGCCCAGGGTGGTCAAACCAGTGGCAGTCTTAATGTATAGCAAATGTCCGACTACGCCACCCGTGGATTGCGGTCAGTGGGGACCGCCACTGCGCTGCCGACCGCTGAGCCTGATGTTGTTTGCGCAGCCGAGTATGGGATAACTCCCCACGGGAGAAGTATTGCCTCAGGGCAGCTAATGTGAGAGATGATGGGAGTGATGGTGTGAGGGTCCCAGTGCTAATGGTGCTTGTGCGGCAAGGAATCACGGAGACGTGAGGTGCAGTTCAGGGTCTTTACTGATGGTACAAGGCAGACCCTCCCGGGAGTACTGGCTAGTATAAGGGGCCTGGTCAGTCTGCGAGCAAGCAGGAGTTCCCCTGGCCAGGTGGAGTTGTAGGCCTCCCCGTTTATCTGCACTCTTCCTGGCTACCTTGCTGTCAGCGGTTACAAGTAGCCCACATCCCTGAGTATACCGTGTGGTGCTCACCCGTATGGCTGGTGACTTGGGGCCTTCTGTTAGCCTCCACTCCTGGATGGCGGCGCTGGTCCCTTCTTTGTGACTGAGCCTCCGGGCTTCTATGGCCAGAGGACCTGGAATCCCCTGCCGGCTGGTTTCTGCTGCTGGGTATATATCAGTCCCCACAGCCTCGGACTCCTGTGTCCGGTTTTAGTAACTTCAGCCAGGGCGAGCTATATCTCTGCTCACAGCCCCTGGCCTTCAGCTGCTGCTCCTACAGAGCTCCTGTTCTCACTTTCCCTCTCCTGGCTCTGACTGCTCTGCTTGTTCTGCAGGCTCTGTCTCTGTCTGCAGCTTCACTCACTAATCCCGCCCCAGACCCAGTTTATAAGGGCAGATTTCTCCCCTCCCAGGTCTGGGCGGACCGTGTTGCATGCTTAGGGCTCCTGACCAGAGAAACCTCCCACTTGCTGTCAGACATAATATCTCTATTACTGTGGCAACCAGACCCCTGGGGTGTCACATTCCCCCCTAGTAAATTTTAGTACTCCGGGACTAAACACATTTTTAAAACATAATAACAGGGTATAACAATAACACAATAACATATTTACAAGAAGCTTTAGTTCTTTAAAGGTCACGGCGTGTTCGCAACAGGGTGTCCATATCACCCAAGGTAAAGCTTTAAGCGAAGTAGGGGACCTGTCCAAAGCAAACCCCTTGCGTTGTCCTTGGGCGTGGCTGCAAGGGTAGACTAACTACTTTGGGCCGCAAGGAGGCCACGCCAGACAGGTTTTCTCTTCCGCGGCCGTCTTCGCAAGAGGCACCAAGGTGCAACTATCTACAAAACTGTTCCGGTTATCCAGCGTCCATAACCTGTTAGTCCATAAAAATCTGCAGGGTAACTGAGAAACATAATTAATAACAGGCAACAAACATAAACCATAAACAGTTAACAGATAAATTCACAGTGCATTAGTTTAGATTCTCCAGCGAGTGGGCATCTGACCTCTAGTGACTCTAGTGGACCTACGGAGCTCACTAACTGGTTCTGCACTACAGGGTGTAGGAGGTGTTATGGGTAAGCTGGGCAGCTGTCTGCGCACTCTTTGGCTCACTAGAGGCACGGCAGGCTCACTACTAGCAGAGGGTTGATCCTCCTGTACTGCTGGTGTGGACTCTTCTGCCTCTTGGGCCGGCTACTCTTCCAGCTCTACCGGTTCCTCTGTAGGCACTTGCGGGGCTGGCTGGAGAAAGGTGAGGACGGGTACCAAGACAGCGCCGTTTACTTGTGTCCAAGACCGGGGGAAGTCTCCGAGTACGGTACTGATCATTTCTTCCCTTTCCTCTGCGGGTTGAGGGTTTCCTTGATCTTCTTCAGGGCTTTGCAGCTGCTCGGGACACTTCTTCAGGTGGTCTCGGGAGACAATGGCTGTGGTTTCTCCTCCATCCTTACTGATTACACAGATTTTTGGGTTCTCATGGCTTGATGGCAGTACGGTGTACGGGTCCTTCTCCCACTGGTCGTCCAACTTGTGGAGCCACCTCTTCCTCTTCAAGACCTGCTCTCCAGGTACCAGGGGAACAGCGGGAGCATACTGGTTATAAGCCTTCTCTTGCCTTTCTCTAGCTTGAGACAGACTTCGCTCGACGCTCTCCTGTACTTTCCGATACTGCTGCTGCCGTTCTGTATCCCAGTCTGCCTCTGGCGAGGTGTCCTCAGGCGTCAGGACTCCCATATCCAGGTCAATAGGCAGCTTACCAGGTCTTGCTCTCATTAGGTAGTAAGCCGGGGTACAGTTGGTGGAACCTACAGGGATGTGGTTATACAAGTCCACCAGATCGGGCAGTTTCTCAGGCCACAGACTGCGTTCTTCCAGGGGCAACGTTTTTAGCAGATCTATCACCACCTGGTTCATCTTCTCGCAGAGTCCATTGGTTTGAGGGTGATAGGGCGTTGTTCTTATCTTCTTGCAGCCATACAGGTTGCAGAACTCCTGGAAGACCTCCGCTTCGAAGGCTGGTCCTTGGTCTGTCAACACTTGGTCCGGGTACCCGTGTGGATGGCAGAAGTGCTGCTGGAAGGCTCTAGCTGCTGTTTGAGCCGTTAAGTCCTTGACCGGGACCACCACCAGGAACCGGGAGTAATGATCCACGATTGTGAGGGCGTAGACATACCCAGATCTGCTTGGAGCCAGTTTCACATGGTCCAGAGCTACCAGTTCCAGTGGCTGTCTGGTGATGATGGGCTGCAGGGGAGTCTTCTGGCTGGCTCGGTCTTTTCTTCTCAGGTGGCACGGGCCACAGTCTCTGCACCACCTCTCGATGGCTCCTCTCATGCCTACCCAGTAGAACCGTTCACGCAACAAGAACTCCAGCTTCTTCCATCCGAAATGCCCTGCTCCGTTGTGGTATGCCTCCAGAACCATAGCCGCGTCTCGTCTTGGGACCACTACCTGCCAGGTCAACTCATGTGTTCGAGAGTTAACCATTCTCCGGCACAGCTTCTCCCTGTAGAGGAACAGCTTACTTTTCTCCTTCCACAGTTGCTTGGTCTCCTCCGGAGCATCTGGGTCAAGACGGGCATCGGCCTGGGTCAGCATTTCCTTCACCAAATGGACTGCGGGATCACTGTCTTGCGTCTCCGCCCAGTTGTAGTGGGGCAAGGGATTGAACGTCACGGAGCGCTTGTCCTTCACACGGTGGGAATACAGGGTAATCCCATGACGGTGGAACGCAGGGAGCTCAACTTCTTCCAGATCTTCTGGATCTTCCCCTACGTCCGGTAAGTTCGGCATTCTAGACAGGGCATCCGCGTTGGCATTTGAGCGTCCTGCCCGGTATTTGATGGTGAATTCAAAGTTGGACAGGCGGGCCATCCATCTCTGTTCCAGGGCACCGAGCCTTGCAGTGTCCAGGTGTGTCAACGGGTTGTTATCCGTGTACACGGTGAATTTGGAGGAGGCAAGGTAATGCTTGAAACGTTCGGTCACTGCCCACACTACTGCCAGGAACTCCAGCTTGAATGAGCTATAATTCTCAGGGTTCCTCTCCGTGGGCCGTAGCTTTCGGCTGGCGTAAGCGATTACCCGTTCTTTCCCTTGCTGGATCTGGGACAGTACGGCTCCTAGCCCGATGTTGCTTGCGTCCGTGTGGAGGATAAAGGGCTGGCTGTAGTCTGGATATGCCGGGATTTCATCCCCCGTGAGGGCCATCTTCAGCTGGCAGAAGGACTCCTCTTCCAGCTTTTCCCACCTAAAGGTCGGCTTCTGGTTTTTGGCTTTCCGAGATTGACCTATCAGGAGGTCCTGCATAGGGGCTGCCATTTTGGTGAAACCGGGAATGAATCTTCGGTAGTAGCCTACCAACCCGAGGAACTGCCGCACTTCCTTTATGCTGGAGGGTTTGGCCAGTCCTTAATCACGGTGATCTTATCAGGGTCAGGAGCCACTCCGTCAGCACTCACCACGTGTCCCAGGTATTGCACCTTTGGTTTCAGGAGGTGACACTTGGAGGGTTTCACCTTTAGGCCATAGTTTGCCAGAGCTTCGAACACTTCTGCCAGGTGTTTCAGGTGGTCCTCGTAGGTCTTGGAATAGACGATGACATCGTCCAGGTATAACAGGACCGTCTCGAAGTTCCGGTGTCCCAGACAGCATTCCATCAACCGTTGGAAGGTCCCTGGTGCGTTGTAGAGCCCGAACGGCATACAGTTAAATTCGCTGAGACCCATCGGGGTGGTGAATGCGGTCTTCTCCCGGTCCGCCTCTGCTACAGGAACCTGCCAGTACCCGCTAGTGAGATCCAAAGTAGAGAAGAAGTTAGCAGATTTTAATGCAGCTAAGGACTCTTCTATCCTTGGTAACGGGTACGCATCTTTGTGTGTGATACGGTTGACCTTCCTGTAATCTACACACATTCTCATGGTGTTGTCTTTCTTTTTCACTAAGACTAGTGGAGCTGCCCAGGGGCTACAGCTGTCCCTGATTACCCCAGCCTCCATGTCTCTAAGCATCCCCTTGGCGTGTTGGTAGTGTGCCTGGGGTACGGGTCGGTATCTCTCCTTTATGGGAGGATGGTCTCCCGTGGGGATGTGGTGTTCTACCCCCTTTACTCGCCCGAAGTCTAGCGGGTGTTTACTAAACACTCTCTCGTACTCTCGAACCACCCGATAGACTCCCTGTTTCTGGTGTGAGGGAGTGGAGTCAGTACCCAAATGCAGTTGCTGACACCAGTCCTCCATTGGTTTCTTAGAGCCGTTACCTTCCTGTGGTTGAGATGGAGGCAAGGGTTCCACGGCCTGTACAGAGTTCTGGTTGATGGTGAACAATTTGGCTAGCGTGGCATACCGGGGCAGGTGTACTTCTCTCTCCCCGATATTTATGATGCGAACGGGCACCCTCCCATGGCGTAAATCGACCACCCCCCGTGCTGTCAAAATGGTGGGCCTACTGTCTGAGTAGACGGGTTCTACCATTGCTTGGTAGTCTCTACCTCTTAGACCAATAGCTGCCCGGCACCAAATCATCATCTCACTTTTTGGGGGCATGGCAATAGGGAACGGGTCACACATTCTCACGCTACCTATCTCACCACCAGATAGTTCCACCTGTTGCCGCTTCATCAGTGCCCGGATCTCTTTTTGGAGCACACGCTGCTTGCCGGAACTGGCGTTCTTGGCAACCTGCTGTAAAATGAGAATCACCTCTGCAAGACAATTTTCAATCACATTACTTCCCAAGGTTATTCTAGGGTGACTCTCATGACGGTCTATGTCCACTATAATCAGTCTTTGTGCCGCCAGTTCGACTTTACCGATCTTAATGGTCACCTCTTTGAATCCCACCTGCGGCACGGGCTGACCATTGCTGGCGATGATACTCAGGTCGTCATCTGGGTAGCGGATTATGTCCGAGTCATTCCAGTACTGTTTAAAGAGCACGTACGGGATGGTGGTCACCTGTGACCCAGTGTCTAGTAGGGCACTCATAGGAATGCCATCCAGTACCACAGGCAAGATCGGACGTCCCCCTACGTATTTATCACGCCAGTTTGATGGGCCTGATGGTCTTATGCCTGGGGGTTGGCCCTCTACCCCAGGTTGTGCCCGTTTAAATGACAGTACCTTGCCACATGTCCGGGTTGATTGCAGCGGCGGCAGATGGGTCGTCCGTCCTCGTTGTATCTGTCGCTGGGTCTTCCTCTGGCCGGTGGGGTCCTCCTCAGTCGGCGCCACAGGACGTCCTCCGGTCCGGATGCCAGCTGGATCTTTCCTGGAGAAGAGACCTGTAAAGACTGCACAGTTCTGGTTAGCGCGGCAACGCTCTTAGTCAGCTCTTGGACCTGATGGTGCAGGTCTGTAGCCGGGTCACTGTTTAAAGCCTGCGCATCAGCTCCCACAGGCCCTGCAGACAAGGGCGCCGTCTCCTGGTGGTAAGTGATAGCAGGGGCCCTGTGGGTCACAGCGCCACCTGGTGCCGGTTCTCTGAGCACCCGGATGGCTCTGTCCTTGAACTGTGCAAAGTCCAGGTCAGGGTCCTGTAAGGCCATTGCCCGCAACTGGGTTCGGTGGGCATTGCACAGTAGACCCTCAATAAATTGTTCAGTCAACAGCTTATCTTCATTTCCCACGCTGTCAGGGTCTGCCTGCTTAATGGCTCTCAGGGCCTCTTGTAGGTTTAGAGCATAGCCTCTTATACTCTCATGTGCCCGCTGTTTACACCCGTAAAATCTGAGCTTTATTTCGGCTGAGGTGCGGGTATCAAATGTGTCTTTCAGCCGGGCTAGTATTTCTCTGACAGTCCTCTTCCTCCCAGGTGGCCAGGACTTTACCTCCCTTTGGGCTGCCCCGATTAACTGGGCCACCAGAATGCTCACTTTTTGCTCTTCTGTGAGGGGGTACACCTGGAAGAGGCTATCCAGTCTTTCTCTAAAGTCATTTAGAGTATGTGACTCCCCTGAGTACTGGGGTAGCCAGGTTGCCCCCGGGATATAGGGCATGGTGAATGGCATGACTGCTGCAGCGGTTGCGCTGGCGGTGGCTGTGGCAGTGGAGCTCCCCTCGGTATCCGGCATCCTCCTCCCCCCTAGTGGACCGTGGCCTACCTTGCGATGCTCTTCTTCCGTAGGCCGCGGCTCCGCAGTCGATCGTCGGGGTTGAGGACCTGGCGTCGCGCTCCGATGACGTCAGCGTCGCTCTTTCTCCCTTCCAGGACCTTGCGCAGCGTCAGTGCGTGGGGCGGAGCTTCGGATCTCACGCGCTTTCGGCGTCCACGCCCCTCTTCTTCCCGTGCGGCGTCCCGAAGATGGCGTCCGAAGGCGGGAAGCAGCTGCGGATGGCGGGAAGAAGGCAGAAGACGGCAGAAGATGGCGTCTGATGGCGGGAAACGACTCCGGACGGCGGGAAACTTCACCACAGGTAAGTATAAAAGTCTCTTTTTCAGGCACGCAGTACCCGGTGGTTGCGGGCACGAAATCCTGCCGACTACGCCAAAGTTGACGCGCCCCCTGGGCCTGTGTTGTGCAGGGGAACCCGGAACCGGGCCTGTTGTAGAATGCTGGGGGTTGTAGTCTCCGTGTGGCGGTGACCCGGTCCGTGCCTAGGGTGGTCAAACCAGTGGCAGTCTTAATGTATAGCAAATGTCCGACTACGCCACCCGTGGATTGCGGTCAGTGGGGACCGCCGCTGCGCTGCCGACCGCTGAGGCTGATGTTGTTTGCGCAGCCGAGTATGGGATAACTCCCCACGGGAGAAGTATTGCCTCAGGGCAGCTAATGTGAGAGATGATGGGAGTGATGGTGTGAGGGTCCCAGTGCTAATGGTGCTGGTGCAGCAAGGAATCACGGAGACGTGAGGTGCAGTTCAGGGTCTTTACTGATGGTACAAGACAGACCCTCCCGGGAGTACTGGCTAGTATAAGGGGCCTGGTCAGTCTGCGAGCAAGCAGGAGTTCCCCTGGCCAGGTGGAGTTGTAGGCCTCCCCGTTTATCTGCACTCTTCCTGGCTACCTTGCTGTCAGCGGTTACAAGTAGCCCACGTCCCTGAGTATACCGTGTGGTGCTCACCCGTATGGCTGGTGACTTGGGGCCTTCTGTTAGCCTCCGCTCCTGGATGGCGGCGCTGATCCCTTCTTTGTGACTGAGCCTCCGGGCTTCTATGGCCAGAGGACCTGGAATCCCCTGCCGGCTGGTTTCTGCTGCTGGGTATATATCAGTCCCCACAGCCTCGGACTCCTGTGTCCGGTTTTAGTAACTTCAGCCAGGGCGAGCTATATCTCTGCTCACAGCCCCTGGCCTTCAGCTGCTGCTCCTACAGAGCTCCTGTTCTTACTTTCCCTCTCCTGGCTCTGACTGCTCTGCTTGTTCTGCAGGCTCTGTCTCTGTCTGAAGCTTCACTCACTAATCCTGCCCCAGACCCAGTTTATAAGGGCATATTCCTCCCCTCCCAGGTCTGGGCGGACCGTGTTGCATGCTTAGGGCTCCTGACCAGAGAAACCTCCCACTTGCTCTCAGACATAATATCTCTATTACTGTGGCAACCAGACCCCTGGGGTGTCACACCAACATCACAGGAAGCACAAAGGGGAGGGAATGTTGGCAACTAGTGTTGAGCGAGCATGCTCGACACTGCTCGTTACTCGCCCGAGCATCACGCTACTCAGGATGTTCGGCGAGCACCGAGCATTTCCGGGTTACTCGGGCGGGAGCTCGGGTCTCCACCCTGAACGTTTGGCGCTCTTTACACAGCCAATGAACATGCAGGGATTGCCAGCCAGTCACTGTAATGCCGCAGCCATGTTGTTTGTGGGCATTACAGTGATTGGCTGGCCGCACAGCTTCACCTCGAGTATTTAAAACCGGGCGCCGCTATCTTGGACACAGTCGCTCCGGATCAGCCAGTGTAGGGTCAGTGCTGCTGAGTTAGGGAGAGATATATAGTGCGAAATAGGTAGTGTAGGGTCTCTAAAGGCTGCCAAATCAAACAAACAGTCCTTCTCAGGACTAATATCCATCCCAGATATCAGGCAGGCAGGCTGTATAGGAGACGCAGTGGTTATACCAGCAAACGCTGTTTGCCAAATTGCTAGACTTATCACCCCGGTCTCAGGGGCCAGGAAAATTTTTTTTTTCATCTAAATCCTGCATTTTTTTTCCTCAGTCAGACTGTACAAATACGCACCTTATTAATCTTTTGGTATTCCCCCCACCCCCCCAAAAAAAAAAATTGAGTGTGTCTGTGACTGTTCAGACACCAATATATCTGTTTCAAAGAGTCTGGTGTAGGCCAGAAAAATAGAACTGTGGTTTTGCAGTTCCACGGGTCAAATCTCTGTATTATCCTGCTTTTGGCATTTTTTGCCGTAAAAAAAAAACTGTAATAGTGTCTTCCTGACTGGTCAGACACCAATATATCTGTTTAAAAGAGTCTAGTGTAGGCCAGAAAAATAGAACTGTGGTTTTGCAGTTCCACGGGTCAAATCTCTGTATTATCTTGTAACTTTCCACCATGTACTGAACTATCGATAATATGACCATATGTGTATTTCCGTATTAATTGTACTAACATTGGTTCAAGCTTGTAGTATGGCTGAAGGTGATTGGACATTAATGAACTCAAAACAATATAAAATGCTAAGAAGAAATAAACGGCGTTAGAGAGATTCTTGAATCCCCCCATACAGAGCTTTGCCTCCGTCTGGTTTTCTATTGGATTGCAATCAACCTTGTAAAATAATTTGACACTCAATTGGTCAACTGTAAAGGGCCATTACTGCCCTCCCTCAACAGCTTGGTGCCGTGACTCGGATCCCTAACCAGGGACGCCCCACCACCCCTGGACGTCCACAAAAAGAGACTTGATTTCAGCCTCCCCCACTGGAATTGGGACTGATCATCCCCCACAAAAAGCCACGGTAAGTGCACGAGTTCTTTACTAGTGATACTGACCGTTTGGCGTGGTTTCCATGTGGTGCGTGGTTGTTTGCAGTATCTCCGGACGTCTTGGTTGGATATAGTCAAAGGTGAGACTATAAGGGGTGTAGTCCCATTAGGGGTCTGACATTGATAACTTTCAAAGCAGTATCACCTCGGATTGACAAGTGAATATTGTGTGAATCTTCCTTAACTTCTGACAAAGATCCTTAGGAGACTGAACACTGTTAGGTTCAGTCGCGGCAGGTGATCGAAGATTGGGTAGGACACGCACGCAGATATAACTATATCTAGTGTCCGGAGAGCTGCAGGCGAGAGCTCTCCTCCTTTCACCTAGACCCGTTCGCGGCAGGTGATCGAAGATTGGGTAGGACACGCACGCAGATATAACTATATCTAGTGTCCGGAGGGCTGCAGACGTGAGTCCTCCTCCTTTCACCTAGACCGTACGTGTGACTCCCCCGACAGGAGGGGTGAAGTCAGTGGAACAGCAGCTGAGGTCCGGACTCGTGCTGTGCACAAATTAAGGATCTTTTGTCAGTTGTAGTGATTAATCAATGTTTCCGTGGAGCAGAAAGAAATTGTCTCTCCCGCAGGAGGGAGAGGATGTGATGAATATCATGGTCGGTTGAGAGGGGAAACGATCATTTAAGAATGCAGCAAAAGTGTTTAAGGTGTTAAATTTTCCCGTGGAGGGGAGACTTCAGCCTGCGTTGTGGGACGAAGGCATCCAGCAGAAAAAGGGTAGATTAGTTGACTGTGGATTGCTGGATGATGCTGAAAAAGTTTCGGAAAGTTGCACATGAGATTTGTGATGAGGAGTATGTTGAAATAGAGGAGGAGACGAAGCCTGGTTATTTCAATTATTTTTATGTCAAGAAGGGAGAATTATCTAGCGCTGTAACAAAGATTGGCTGTTTTGTGCTACAAAATGAAGCTGATGTGGAAAAAAGGCTGCGCTGAGTTTATCGAAAGAAGGGAAAAAGTATGTGCAGAAACTTAAACAGTTAACTAAAATATGCGACCTACCAGATAAGGGCCGGTTAATTATGAAGAAGAAAAAGGGCAAGCTAAAAGATAAAGGATTGTTACAAACAACCTTGGCTTAATATAGAACAGCAGAGAATTTGTCAAAGAAGGGTGGTGGAGGAAACTTCGTAAGAGGAGGCGGAAGTGGTGGTGGCGGCAGCTTTGGAAACAGAGGTGGTTATGGTGGTGGTGGAGATGAATACAATGGATTTGGTGGTGATGGTGGCGGCAGTTATGGCGGCATCCCTGGTTATGGCAACAGAGGTTATGGTGGTAGCCCAGGTTATGGAAACCAAGGTGGTGGATATGGTGGAGGCAGTGGTGGTGGTGGCGGCTATGATGGCTACAATGAAAGCGGAAACTTTGGTGGTGGTGGCAACTACAATGACTTTGGCAGCTATGGTGGCCAGCAACAGTCCAGCTATGGTCCCATGAAGGGAAGAGGAGGAGGTGGCAGCTTCAGTGGCAGAAGTTCTGGAAGTAGCAGTGGCCCCTATGGCGGTGGCTATGGATCTGGTGGTGGAGGTGGTGGAAGTGGCGGAGGAAGCTACGGAAGCCGGAGATTTTGAGTCTACAACAGGAAAAGGCTACAGTTCTTAGCAAGAGAGCGAGGAGTTGTCAGGAAAGCTGCAGGTTACTTTGAGACAGTCGTCCATGTGCATTAGAGGAACTATAAAACCTACTACAGGAGCAGCCGATGATCCATAGTCAGAAAAGTTACCGCAGCTTATACAGGAGGTATTTCTTGTTCAGGACTGTAATAGCCTCAGTTTTGTAAGCAGTGCAGCTGATGATTAATGCAATGTAGTGTTGATTAGATGTACATTCCTGATGTCTTTTTATCTGTTGTAGTTTGTTTCCCGTTACCCCATTACATCAGGTATACTGCCCTCCCTCAACAGCTATCAAAAGGGATCAGGGACCAGCCTTTTCCTCATGCGTATATCAAGAAATACTTACCATGATCGGATCAACAGTGGCGTTACATACTCCTTACCATCTACAGTCAAGTGGCAAGGTGGAGAGATTGAATGGCACACTGAAAAGGCAATTGACCAAAATGATGCAGGAGACTACGGCCCAGTGGCCTGAACTCCTTCCCATTGCACTATATCACATACGCACCACCCCCATAGGGAAACACAAACTGTCACCCTATGAGATACTATTTGGGTCACAACCAGCTATAGCTAGATTTACCCCACAACAATTATCAGAAGAAACAGATCATGTTGTGCAATATGTGATTCAGCTTGCCAAAGCCTTAACTAACACCCATGCGTTAGTATCATCTTCTATTCCAGATCCAGCTGATGCAGAAGGTTGTCATACCCTCAAGCCTGGAGATTATGTGTATGTGAAGAGGCATGTTCGGAAACACGGACTAGAACCATTGTATGACAGACCATACCAAGTGCTCCTGACGGCCCCAACAGCAGTAAAACATGAATTTTCTGAATATAAGCCTAGTGATCCAACATGTGGCAATCCGGATGTTGGATATTGTTGCCCCCTGGGACAAATGCCTTTATGGTGTATGTTATCAAATAACACTGTTTTTATCGATTTGGTACATAAATTAGTATTACAGCACTCTTCTTTATGGGATCTGCCATCAGCCACATATTGGGTCTGTGGGAATAATGCGTACAAATGGCTCCCAGTCGGAGTAGGGGGGACTTGTACGTTGGCCTGGCTAACTCCAGCCACTTATCTTATTCCCCATAGTAAAGTAGATATGAGAGCCATCCCTCTTTATACCATCTATAAACGTGCCAAGGACAACACCCCACGCCCATCAGGAAGACCTCATTTAGTACAAATGAGTATACCCAATAAGATAGCCAGTACTGTCTTCCTCTACACTATGGTAACACAAATGTGGGACAAATTAGTGGAAGTCACTGATTACTTAGATGACCAGATTTGGAATATATTGGAAGTAATTAATACTACTGTTGCGGTGCAGAATCAACTTATTATAGTAGCTAATCAACATACTTTAGTGCTCGGGGGGCGTTGCTTGGCTGGACATGTGAGCGGTTGCAGGACAGATCAGCTCAGGGAGCAATAGCCTGTAAAAGTCTCCACTGGGCCCTAAATAGTAATAAAACCAAAGATAACATCTCCCTCTGAGCTCCTGTAACCATCGGTGCACAACAGAGGTATTTTTTTATGGCTGGGAAGGCAGGCAGAAGGCACCGTGAGGTGACTGCAGGAGCAGACAGACAGTCTGAAGATGGCGCCGAGAAGCCGAAGCTTTCCACATCCCTAGATGCACCAGGCAAGTCTACTTCCATGAACGCTGCAGTTAAACTAGCTAGTTATGCTAGGACAAACAGAGCAGCCCCCTTGAGTAATACAGTGCAGACACAGATGAGGGAGATGGCTAATCTCTTCTCTGCTCCTTCAGGAGAATGTGACAATGCAGATAATACTGACACCTCAGATAGCAGCCTGCAGCTTCGGCCAGAGGTTAACCCCTTCAGCACTCTCTCAACCCAGTAGACAGAAGACCCTACAATTAAGGATGTTTTCATGGTGGTTACACAGTATGGATCTGTCCTGTCCTCACTTAGTAATCAAATGGGTGAGATTAAGGAAGAACTTTCCTATATGAGACAGGGGCTGCAGAAAGTAACAGATTGCACCACAGCAGCTGAGGGGAGAATTAGTGATTTGGAGGATAAACAGCCCCAAATTATCAGTGACTATAGCAGACAGGACCAACAGATCCTGGCATTGCTAGCTAAAACTGACGATCTGGTGAACAGACTCAGGCGGAATAATATAAGGGTGATTGGCATCCCTGAAAAAACCGAGAGCAATAACCCTACTGAGTATTTTGAGAAATGGCTGCTCTCCCTGTTTGGGGCATAACACCTGACCCCTCTATTTGCTGTGGAAAGGGCGCACAGAGTTCCTACTCGGCTGTTACCCGGAGCCCCGCCGCGGCCAGTCTTAATGAAGCTGCTCCACTATAAGGATCCTGACAACATCCTTAAGGCAGCTCGTGATAAAGGGGACATCTCTGTCAACGGCCAAAAGGTGTCCTTTTTCCCTGACTACTCCACTGAAGTGTCAAAACGCAGGGCACAATTTGTGGATGTGAAACGCCGGCTACGACAGCTACAAATACCATATTCCATGCTTTACCCGGTGAAACTCAGAGTGGCCGCCCTGGGAGCGACCTCCTTTTTTGAAAATCCTAAGGAAGCCACAACGCTGAATGAAGACGTATACCTTAAGTCATGTGCCATCAGAAGATATCTGATTGACTGTTGGAGTCATAATTCTTACCAAGTAACCCACGGCCCAGTGGAAAATGGATATCCTGTCTATTATCCTAAAATGGCAGGCTCCCAAGAAACGTTTATTTTTCTCTTTTTGTAGGTTGCTCGCTTGCTTCATGTGCGGATGCGAGTTGGACTGGTATCCCCATCCATCTGTTTTTTCTGGATGGATCGGTATTTTTCTGTTTGTATGTTTTTGTAAGTTGTATGTTTATAGATTGTGCTGCGCAGTTCTGCCACCTGTATGGATTACAGTGATCTTGTATGGAAAAGGGGGTATTATCATAGCCTTGTATTTGGGAACCGGAGTTATGTTAACGCTTGTCATACGTATCCTGTCCATCCCCTATGCATTATATTCTAATGGCTAACCAAGTAAAATTCCTTTCTTGGAACGTGAGAGGGTTGGGAGACCCCTTAAAGAGGACGGCTGTCATGGAATATATACGGGGAAATTTACCAGCAGTGGTATGTCTGCAGGAAACGCATCTTGAAAAAAGTAATATAGCGGCCCTGAAGCGTTCATGGATCAGCCATAGTTTTCATTCTACCTTTTCAAGTTACTCGAGGGGCATCAGTATTTTAGTACGTAGATCTATTCCTTTTGAATTGATATCCGCTAAAGTGGATGAGGAGGGCAGATTCATTGTAGAATATTCACCAAAGAATTATTACTAGTGGCAGTCTACATTCCCCCTCCCTATAATAATATCATTATGAAGGAAATTGCGTCACTCATAGACAAAGTACCGGGGGTCCCTGTGCTATGCATGGGAGATTTTAACAATATTGTACACCCATACTGGGATATATTCAGATCAGACACAGCTACAGAGGCTACCCCCATAACTAAGTTTGGTGAGCTCCTGTCAGAGTTATCTTTGACTGATATATGGCGTCTTAAATATCCCAAAACACAACAATTCTCCTGCTACTCTAAATTACATAACACCCTCTCCCGCATAGCTTTAGTACTGGGAACAGAACACATTCTACCTTTAGTGGAAAGGGTGGAATATTTACCTAGAGTACTGTCGGACCACTCACCCCTGATGATGAGCCTATGCCTTTTGCCTAGATTGCAAGCTACCCTTACTAGATGGTCCGTGAATAGAGATGAGCGTTGTTCTACTCGAACTGTTCGCCAATCTCAAATTCGAGCTGTTTTGGGCGGTGTTCGAGCCGTTCGGCGAACACGAACAATTTGAGAAAAATTCGGCTGTTCGAGGTTATGTTCGATAACTGTTCGTGCACCAAAATCATAACTGGATTTTTTCTCAGTAATGATGAAAATTAATGTTAATACGCAGTTTGAGTGTACAGCGGGGTGGGGGGAGGGGCAGGGGATGGATCTCTGCAGGAACAATGAAGATCTCCATTTTTTTTTCTCTTTCCCGCATTTACAGTGGGGAGGTGCAATCTGTCAGCCTATCAGCAGCGCACACACGGAGCGAAGTGCTTTTTTTCACACAAGCAAGGGCATGTGTCATTGGCAGTGTATGTCACATGTCCTTGCCCTATAAGACCAAGCCATTTTCCCTGTCTCCACCATTTTCTCACTGCTGCAGCTGCGTGTTAGACGGCACCGCTGTTGCTGTGTGCGCTATACCTTGTTAATTTCAAGCCAATTTTCGCACAAATATACAGATAGCTTGGGAGTAGGGAATAGTTGTGATTGCAGTCCTTTTAAGGACTAGGTTACAGCATTTCCTACGACTTTTATCAGGGAGGTCTGTGCTCTTAAATAGATAGGTTGTGGGAGTAAAGACTAATTGTAATTGCAGTCCTTTTCAGGACTAGGTTACATGAGTTCCTATCAGTTTTTGCCAGGCAGGTCTGTGCCAGTGCTGTGCAAGTTTTTTTCACAGCATTTGGCTGAATCTAGCAAAGCTAATCCTTTTTGGCCTATTGCAGAGTGTGTTAGTCAGTGGAGTAGCCTATCTGTGTTGCAAGATATACCACCTGTGTATAGAATACCAATTTTTTTACTGCACCTAGTGAAGTAAAATCTTTTGGGCATAGCATCATTCTATTAGTCCATCTATACTGACCTCCATCAGGTTGCAAATTAAAACTATTTTTTATCTGCATCTACAGTACCTCTGAAAAAATATTTGGGCTTCTAGCAGTGTGTGGGACTTGTTCTATTAGTCCATCTATACTGACCTCCATCAGGTTGCAAACTGAATATATTTTTTTCTGCATCTACCTCTGAAAAAATATTGGGCTTCTAGCTGTGTGTGGGTCTTGTTCTATTAATCCATCTATACTGACCTCCATCAGGTTGCAAACTGAATATATTTTTTTCTGCATCTACCTCTGAAAAAATATTTGGCCTTCTAGTAGTGTGTCGGACTTTCTCTATTAGTCCATCTATACTGACCTCCATCAGGTTGCAAATTAAAACTAATTTTTATCTGCATCTACAGTACCTCTGAAAAAATATTTGGGCTTCTAGCAGTGTGTGGGACTTGTTCTATTAGTCCATCTATACTGACCTCCATCAGGTTGCAAACTGAATATATTTTTTTCTGCATCTACCTCTGAAAAAATATTGGGCTTCTAGCTGTGTGTGGGTCTTGTTCTATTAATCCATCTATACTGACCTCCATCAGGTTGCAAACTGAATATATTTTTTTCTGCATCTACCTCTGAAAAAATATTTGGCCTTCTAGTAGTGTGTCAGACTTTCTCTATTAGTCCATCTATACTGACCTCCATCAGGTTGCAAATTAAAACTAATTTTTATCTGCATCTACAGTACCTCTGAAAAAATATTTGGGCTTCTAGCAGTGTGTGGGACTTGTTCTATTAGTCCATCTATACTGACCTCCATCAGGTTGCAAACTGAATATATTTTTTTCTGCATCTACCTCTGAAAAAATATTGGGCTTCTAGCTGTGTGTGGGTCTTGTTCTATTAATCCATCTATACTGACCTCCATCAGGTTGCAAACTGAATATATTTTTTTCTGCATCTACCTCTGAAAAAATATTTGGCCTTCTAGTAGTGTGTCGGACTTTCTCTATTAGTCCATCTATACTGACCTCCATCAGGTTGCAAATTAAAACTAATTTTTATCTGCATCTACAGTACCTCTGAAAAAATATTTGGGCTTCTAGCAGTGTGTGGGACTTGTTCTATTAGTCCATCTATACTGACCTCCATCAGGTTGCAAACTGAATATAGTTTTTTCTGCATCTACCTCTGAAAAAATATTGGGCTTCTAGCTGTGTGTGGGTCTTGTTCTATTAATCCATCTATACTGACCTCCATCAGGTTGCAAACTGAATATATTTTTTTCTGCATCTACTTCTGAAAAAATATTTGGCCTTCTAGTAGTGTGTCGGACTTTCTCTATTAGTCCATCTATACTGACCTCCATCAGGTTGCAAACTGAATATAATTTTTTTCTGCATCTAGCTCTGAAAAAATATTTGGCCTTCTAGTAGTGTGTCGGACTTTCTCTATTAGTCCATCTATACTGACCTCCATCAGGTTGCAAATTAAAACTAATTTTTATCTGCATCTACAGTACCTCTGAAAAAATATTTGGGCTTCTAGCTGTGTGTGGGACTTGTTGTATTAGTCCATCTATACTGACCTCCATCAGGTTGCAAACTGAATATATTTTTTTCTGCATCTACCTCTGAAAAAATATTTGGCCTTCTAGTAGTGTGTCGGACTTTCTCTATTAGTCCATCTATACTGACCTCCATCAGGTTGCAAATTAAAAATAATTTTTATCTGCATCTACAGTACCTCTGAAAAAATATTTGGGCTTCTAGCTGTGTGCGGGACTTGTTGTATTAGTCCATCTATACTGACCTCCATCAGGTTGCAAACTGAATATATTTTTTTCTGCATCTACCTCTGAAAAAATATTTGGCCTTCTAGTAGTGTGTCGGACTTTCTCTATTAGTCCATCTATACTGACCTCCATCAGGTTGCAAATTAAAACTAATTTTTATCTGCATCTACAGTACCTCTGAAAAAATATTTGGGCTTCTAGCTGTGTGCGGGACTTGTTGTATTAGTCCATCTATACTGACCTCCATCAGGTTGCAAACTGAATATATTTTTTTCTGCATCTACCTCTGAAAAAATATTTGGCCTTCTAGTAGTGTGTCGGACTTTCTCTATTAGTCCATCTATACTGACCTCCATCAGGTTGCAAATTAAAACTAATTTTTATCTGCATCTACAGTACCTCTGAAAAAATATTTGGGCTTCTAGCAGTGTGTGGGACTTGTTCTATTAGTCCATCTATACTGACCTCCATCAGGTTGCAAACTGAATATATTTTTTTCTGCATCTACCTCTGAAAAAATATTGGGCTTCTAGCTGTGTGTGGGTCTTGTTCTATTAATCCATCTATACTGACCTCCATCAGGTTGCAAACTGAATATATTTTTTTCTGCATCTACCTCTGAAAAAATATTTGGCCTTCTAGTAGTGTGTCGGACTTTCTCTATTAGTCCATCTATACTGACCTCCATCAGGTTGCAAATTAAAACTAATTTTTATCTGCATCTACAGTACCTCTGAAAAAATATTTGGGCTTCTAGCAGTGTGTGGGACTTGTTCTATTAGTCCATCTATACTGACCTCCATCAGGTTGCAAACTGAATATATTTTTTTCTGCATCTACCTCTGAAAAAATATTGGGCTTCTAGCTGTGTGTGGGTCTTGTTCTATTAATCCATCTATACTGACCTCCATCAGGTTGCAAACTGAATATATTTTTTTCTGCATCTACCTCTGAAAAAATATTTGGCCTTCTAGTAGTGTGTCGGACTTTCTCTATTAGTCCATCTATACTGACCTCCATCAGGTTGCAAATTAAAACTAATTTTTATCTGCATCTACAGTACCTCTGAAAAAATATTTGGGCTTCTAGCAGTGTGTGGGACTTGTTCTATTAGTCCATCTATACTGACCTCCATCAGGTTGCAAACTGAATATATTTTTTTCTGCATCTACCTCTGAAAAAATATTGGGCTTCTAGCTGTGTGTGGGTCTTGTTCTATTAATCCATCTATACTGACCTCCATCAGGTTGCAAACTGAATATATTTTTTTCTGCATCTACCTCTGAAAAAATATTTGGCCTTCTAGTAGTGTGTCGGACTTTCTCTATTAGTCCATCTATACTGACCTCCATCAGGTTGCAAATTAAAACTAATTTTTATCTGCATCTACAGTACCTCTGAAAAAATATTTGGGCTTCTAGCAGTGTGTGGGACTTGTTCTATTAGTCCATCTATACTGACCTCCATCAGGTTGCAAACTGAATATAGTTTTTTCTGCATCTACCTCTGAAAAAATATTGGGCTTCTAGCTGTGTGTGGGTCTTGTTCTATTAATCCATCTATACTGACCTCCATCAGGTTGCAAACTGAATATATTTTTTTCTGCATCTACTTCTGAAAAAATATTTGGCCTTCTAGTAGTGTGTCGGACTTTCTCTATTAGTCCATCTATACTGACCTCCATCAGGTTGCAAACTGAATATAATTTTTTTCTGCATCTAGCTCTGAAAAAATATTTGGCCTTCTAGTAGTGTGTCGGACTTTCTCTATTAGTCCATCTATACTGACCTCCATCAGGTTGCAAATTAAAACTAATTTTTATCTGCATCTACAGTACCTCTGAAAAAATATTTGGGCTTCTAGCTGTGTGTGGGACTTGTTGTATTAGTCCATCTATACTGACCTCCATCAGGTTGCAAACTGAATATATTTTTTTCTACATCTACCTCTGAAAAAATATTTGGCCTTCTAGTAGTGTGTCGGACTTTCTCTATTAGTCCATCTATACTGACCTCCATCAGGTTGCAAATTAAAACTAATTTTTATCTGCATCTACAGTACCTCTGAAAAAATATTTGGGCTTCTAGCTGTGTGCGGGACTTGTTGTATTAGTCCATCTATACTGACCTCCATCAGGTTGCAAACTGAATATATTTTTTTCTGCATCTACCTCTGAAAAAATATTTGGCCTTCTAGTAGTGTGTCGGACTTTCTCTATTAGTCCATCTATACTGACCTCCATCAGGTTGCAAATTAAAACTAATTTTTATCTGCATCTACAGTACCTCTGAAAAAATATTTGGGCTTCTAGCAGTGTGTGGGACTTGTTCTATTAGTCCATCTATACTGACCTCCATCAGGTTGCAAACTGAATATATTTTTTTCTGCATCTACCTCTGAAAAAATATTGGGCTTCTAGCTGTGTGTGGGTCTTGTTCTATTAATCCATCTATACTGACCTCCATCAGGTTGCAAACTGAATATATTTTTTTCTGCATCTACCTCTGAAAAAATATTTGGCCTTCTAGTAGTGTGTCGGACTTTCTCTATTAGTCCATCTATACTGACCTCCATCAGGTTGCAAATTAAAACTAATTTTTATCTGCATCTACAGTACCTCTGAAAAAATATTTGGGCTTCTAGCAGTGTGTGGGACTTGTTCTATTAGTCCATCTATACTGACCTCCATCAGGTTGCAAACTGAATATATTTTTTTCTGCATCTACCTCTGAAAAAATATTGGGCTTCTAGCTGTGTGTGGGTCTTGTTCTATTAATCCATCTATACTGACCTCCATCAGGTTGCAAACTGAATATATTTTTTTCTGCATCTACCTCTGAAAAAATATTTGGCCTTCTAGTAGTGTGTCGGACTTTCTCTATTAGTCCATCTATACTGACCTCCATCAGGTTGCAAACTGAATATAATTTTTTTCTGCATCTAGCTCTGAAAAAATATTTGGCCTTCTAGTAGTGTGTCGGACTTTCTCTATTAGTCCATCTATACTGACCTCCATCAGGTTGCAAATTAAAACTAATTTTTATCTGCATCTACAGTACCTCTGAAAAAATATTTGGGCTTCTAGCTGTGTGTGGGACTTGTTGTATTAGTCCATCTATACTGACCTCCATCAGGCTGCAAACTGAATATATTTTTTTCTGCATCTACCTCTGAAAAAATATTTGGCCTTCTAGTAGTGTGTCGGACTTTCTCTATTAGTCCATCTATACTGACCTCCATCAGGTTGCAAATTAAAAATAATTTTTATCTGCATCTACAGTACCTCTGAAAAAATATTTGGGCTTCTAGCTGTGTGCGGGACTTGTTGTATTAGTCCATCTATACTGACCTCCATCAGGTTGCAAACTGAATATATTTTTTTCTGCATCTACCTCTGAAAAAATATTTGGCCTTCTAGTAGTGTGTCGGACTTTCTCTAATAGTCCATCTATACTGACCTCCATCAGGTTGCAAATTAAAAATAATTTTTATCTGCATCTACAGTACCTCTGAAAAAATATTTGGGCTTCTAGCTGTGTGCGGGACTTGTTGTATTAGTCCATCTATACTGACCTCCATCAGGTTGCAAACTGAATATATTTTTTTCTGCATCTACCTCTGAAAAAATATTTGGCCTTCTAGTAGTGTGTCGGACTTTCTCTATTAGTCCATCTATACTGACCTCCATCAGGTTGCAAATTAAAACTAATTTTTATCTGCATCTACAGTACCTCTGAAAAAATATTTGGGCTTCTAGCAGTGTGTGGGACTTGTTCTATTAGTCCATCTATACTGACCTCCATCAGGTTGCAAACTGAATATATTTTTTTCTGCATCTACCTCTGAAAAAATATTGGGCTTCTAGCTGTGTGTGGGTCTTGTTCTATTAATCCATCTATACTGACCTCCATCAGGTTGCAAACTGAATATATTTTTTTCTGCATCTACCTCTGAAAAAATATTTGGCCTTCTAGTAGTGTGTCGGACTTTCTCTATTAGTCCATCTATACTGACCTCCATCAGGTTGCAAATTAAAACTAATTTTTATCTGCATCTACAGTACCTCTGAAAAAATATTTGGGCTTCTAGCAGTGTGTGGGACTTGTTCTATTAGTCCATCTATACTGACCTCCATCAGGTTGCAAACTGAATATAGTTTTTTCTGCATCTACCTCTGAAAAAATATTGGGCTTCTAGCTGTGTGTGGGTCTTGTTCTACTAATCCATCTATACTGACCTCCATCAGGTTGCAAACTGAATATATTTTTTTCTGCATCTACCTCTGAAAAAATATTTGGCCTTCTAGTAGTGTGTCGGACTTTCTCTATTAGTCCATCTATGCTGACCTCCATCAGGTTGCAAACTGAATATAATTTTTTTCTGCATCTAGCTCTGAAAAAATATTTGGCCTTCTAGTAGTGTGTCGGACTTTCTCTATTAGTCCATCTATACTGACCTCCATCAGGTTGCAAATTAAAACTAATTTTTATCTGCATCTACAGTACCTCTGAAAAAATATTTGGGCTTCTAGCAGTGTGTGGGACTTGTTCTATTAGTCCATCTATACTGACCTCCATCAGGTTGCAAACTGAATATATTTTTTTCTGCATCTACCTCTGAAAAAATATTGGGCTTCTAGCTGTGTGTGGGTCTTGTTCTATTAATCCATCTATACTGACCTCCATCAGGTTGCAAACTGAATATAATTTTTTTCTGCATCTAGCTCTGAAAAAATATTTGGCCTTCTAGTAGTGTGTCGGACTTTCTCTATTAGTCCATCTATACTGACCTCCATCAGGTTGCAAATTCAAAATAATTTTTTTCTGCATCTAACCCAGCCAATAGTTTTGGCCTAATACCACAGTTTGGCCACTCAGCTCTGCTCGGTTACCATCCATTGTTTTTTTGTGCAAACAACTCCAGAGTTGTGAATTAGTTAACCACCAAAATGAGTGGAAAAATGCCTGCTGCTGGTGGAAAGGGGAATAGGCGTGTTGGGAAGGGGAAAAAAGGTTGTGTCCGTGGGGTAGGTGTTAAAGCAACAGTAACATCTGCAGAAGAAAGACCATCTTCCAGCCAAACTAAAATGTCTACTTCTTTTAGCGGACAATGTGATAAGATCCCTTTCTTACGGCCACGCCAATCGCTACAAATTCCAGATGAGGCACAAAAACAGCAGGTGCTTCAACGGATATCAAGTGCTCCTTTAAGTGGGCTCTCCTCCACATCAACTTCAACATCACAAATACTCCAGTCCTCAAAGGTGTCACCCAAATCGCACTTGCTTCCTCACAGCTCCCAAATCTCCAGCTGCCCGTCTGAGTATGAGGTAGAACAGATAGTTGAGTCTGCAGAGCTGTTTACTCATACTATAGCCTGGGAATCAGAGGTCGACTCCAGCGCTTCTGTGAATCCAGACGAGGAAATGATCTGCACTGATGCCCAGAATCTTTATGAGTCGGATCCAGGACCAGACGCAGAAGGTTCTGACCATAATGTAGACCCTCATTCCCAAACTGTAACTCCTGTTGGTGGAGACAATGAGGAAGACGATGATAAGACTCAAATACCTGATTGGAGCGACAACTTTAGTTTTTTGTCAGGGCAGGAACAGGTTGGCTCTGAGGACGACGGGTGTGATAACGCACAGGGTGATGATGATGAGGTCGGAGATCCCACTTACTGTCAACCCACAGTCAGCCAAGAGATGAGGTCAGCAGAGGAGGTGGAGGAAGATGCTAGTGACGACGAGGTCAGGTTGCGCCTTCCTGGACAGAGACGTAGTACTGGAAGCACGTCAACAACTGCATCCTCAAACACAACTCTGCCTCTCACCACAAGTCGTGGTGGCTCTTCAGGTCGCATGGGTGCTAAGCCTTGCATAGCCTGGGCATTTTTTCAGATCGATAAAGATGACCCAACTCGTGTTATCTGTAACATTTGTCAGCAAAAGCTAAGTAGAGGCCAAAAAATACATAGTTTGAGTACTTCATGCATGAACCGGCACATGGACATGAAGCATAAGTTGCAGTGGGAAGCTCAGTGTGCTACAATGCGGCCTAGCCGGCCGGGCCAACCACCGTCTGCCATATCTTGTGCATCCACGGCCTCTTCATCCTCTGTGACTGGGGGGACAGCAGTCACACCTGTTTTGGGGCGCAGACCTGCCACCTCTTTACCCGCAACAGCCAGCGTGATTGGCAGGTCATCATTTTCTTTGGAGGTGGTAACACCAGCTGGTGTTGAGCGCTGTCCGACATCGATAGCACCACCTTTGGATGAAGGCAACCTAACATGTCCGCCTGCATCTTCCTCACAGACCGGCAGTTTGCCGGGGACACCCTTATCAACCCCGTCTAAGCACAATAGCCAGCCCTCGGTCCCTCAGATGTGGACAAGTAAAAGACCATTTCCTCCTAGCCATGAGAAAGCTAAGAGGTTGAATTTCACCATCTGCAAGCTCTTGGCTACAGAAATGCTGCCTTTCCGCCTGGTGGACACAGAGGATTTTCGAGACCTTATGTCCGTCGCAGTGCCCCAGTACCAGATGCCCAGTCGGCACTACTTCTCAAAGAAAGGTGTGCCTGCGCTCCACCAGCATGTCGCACACAACATCACCGCTTCTTTGAGAAACTCTGTGTGTGACAGGGTGCATTTCACCACAGACACTTGGACGAGTAGGCATGGACAGGGGCGTTACATGTCGCTGACTGGGCACTGGGTAACTATGGTGACAGCAGGACAAGGGGCTGCTGTCCAAGTCTTGCCGTCCCCACGAGTTGTGCGTCAATCCTCTTTATGTCAAAGTTCCTCCACTGCTTCTGCCTCCTCAACCTCCTCTCGGTCTTCCACCTGCACCCAAAGCCTGTCTGGTCATGCCACAAGCTTTCTAACTGTGCAGAAGGGATCCTGCACACCTCCTTACTATGCTGGCAGTAGGGCTCAACGTCATCAGGCGGTTTTTACATTGAAATGTCTGGGAAATGTGAGTCACACAGCTGAGGAGTTGTGGTCAGCTCTGGAGAACCAATTTCATGAATGGTTGTCTCCACTGGACCTGAAACCAGGGAAGGCCGTGTGCGACAATGCTGCAAACCTGGGTGCGGCCCTTCACCGGGGCAATGTCACACACGTGCCTTGTATGGCTCACGTGTTGAACCTGGTTGTCCAGCAATTTTTAGCCCACTATCCCAGACTAGATGGCCTTCTGCAGAGGGCACGGTCGCTGTGTGCTCACTTCCGCCGTTCGCATCCCGCAGCTCAGCGACTTACATCTCTACAGAAGTCGTTGGGCCTGCCACTTCACCGGCTAAAATGCGATGTGCCTACCCGGTGGAATTCAACTCTGCACATGTTGCAGCGACTGTGGCAGCACCGACAAGCCCTGGTGCAATACGTTCTGACGTATAACCAGGCAATGTGAACTGAGGTCTAAGATGGTAGACATGCAAGAAATAGGAGCATGTTCACACTAGCAAAAAAGAAACAAAACCTACAAAAGACAAAAGACAAAAATATATCTCATACCCTACCATCATTATATATAAATGTAAAGCAAAGTTGCATAATAAATATAGGGTACTTAGTGAACTATTTTTGATCAAAAAAAGTATACAAGCCGTCCCACCAGCGGCAAGGTGACCCTAAATTGGGACGGTACCTATACTGCCTATATTAAAAACCTTACTGTATATCAAAGTTGAAGTAATGCATATAAAAGGGTAGACAAATAGGACCGGGTCCCAACTCCAGACCACCCAGGCCCGTGGTAAGCTACATATATACCAGTCAGCTCAACAAAGGGGATGCCACACCCTTAAATTGCACAGAATGCAAACAAGACAAAAAACCAGGCAATGTGAACTGAGGTCTAAGATGGTAGACATGCAAGAAATAGGAGCATGTTCACACTAGCAAAAAAGAAACAAAACCTACAAAAGACAAAAATATATCTCATACCCTACCATCATTATATATAAATGTAAAGCAAAGTTGCATAATAAATATAGGGTACTTAGTGAACTATTTTTGATCAAAAAAAGTATACAAGCCGTCCCACCAGCGGCAAGGTGACCCTAAATTGGGACGGTACCTATACTGCCTATATTAAAAACCTTACTGTATATCAAAGTTGAAGTAATGCATATAAAAGGGTAGACAAATAGGACCGGGTCCCAACTCCAGACCACCCAGGCCCGTGGTAAGCTACATATATACCAGTCAGCTCAACAATATAGGTACCGTCCCAATTTAGGGTCACCTTGCCACTGGTGGGACGGCTTGTATACTTTTTTTTATCAAAAATAGTTCACTAAGTACCCTATATTTATTATGCAACTTTGCTTTACATTTATATATAATGATGGTAGGGTATGAGATATATTTTTGTCTTTTGTCTTTTGTAGGTTTTGTTTCTTTTTTGCTAGTGTGAACATGCTCCTATTTCTTGCATGTCTACCATCTTAGACCTCAGTTCACATTGCCTGGTTTTTTGTCTTGTTTGCATTCTGTGCAATTTAAGGGTGTGGCATCCCCTTTGTTGAGCTGACTGGTATATATGTAGCTTACCACGGGCCTGGGTGGTCTGGAGTTGGGACCCGGTCCTATTTGTCTACCCTTTTATATGCATTACTTCAACTTTGATATACAGTAAGGTTTTTAATATAGGCAGTATAGGTACCGTCCCAATTTAGGGTCACCTTGCCGCTGGTGGGACGGCTTGTATACTTTTTTTGATCAAAAATAGTTCACTAAGTACCCTATATTTATTATGCAACTTTGCTTTACATTTATATATAATGATGGTAGGGTATGAGATATATTTTTGTCTTTTGTCTTTTGTAGGTTTTGTTTCTTTTTTGCTAGTGTGAACATGCTCCTATTTCTTGCATGTCTACCATCTTAGACCTCAGTTCACATTGCCTGGTTTTTTGTCTTGTTTGCATTCTGTGCAATTTAAGGGTGTGGCATCCCCTTTGTTGAGCTGACTGGTATATATGTAGCTTACCACGGGCCTGGGTGGTCTGGAGTTGGGACCCGGTCCTATTTGTCTACCCTTTTATATGCATTACTTCAACTTTGATATACAGTAAGGTTTTTAATATAG
Organism: Phyllobates terribilis; assembly: GCF_046119375.1. Taxonomy (NCBI): domain Eukaryota; kingdom Metazoa; phylum Chordata; class Amphibia; order Anura; family Dendrobatidae; genus Phyllobates; species Phyllobates terribilis. Next base: position 37,546,705 of record NW_027362761.1, on the reverse strand, counting down.
GCAGTATAGGTACCGTCCCAATTTAGGGTCACCTTGCCACTGGTGGGACGGCTTGTATACTTTTTTTGATCAAAAATAGTTCACTAAGTACCCTATATTTATTATGCAACTTTGCTTTACATTTATATATAATGATGGTAGGGTATGAGATATATTTTTGTCTTTTGTCTTTTGTAGGTTTTGTTTCTTTTTTGCTAGTGTGAACATGCTCCTATTTCTTGCATGTCTACCATCTTAGACCTCAGTTCACATTGCCTGGTTTTTTGTCTTGTTTGCATTCTGTGCAATTTAAGGGTGTGGCATCCCCTTTGTTGAGCTGACTGGTATATATGTAGCTTACCACGGGCCTGGGTGGTCTGGAGTTGGGACCCGGTCCTATTTGTCTACCCTTTTATATGCATTACTTCAACTTTGATATACAGTAAGGTTTTTAATATAGGCAGTATAGGTACCGTCCCAATTTAGGGTCACCTTGCCGCTGGTGGGACGGCTTGTATACTTTTTTTGATCAAAAATAGTTCACTAAGTACCCTATATTTATTATGCAACTTTGCTTTACATTTATATATAATGATGGTAGGGTATGAGATATATTTTTGTCTTTTGTCTTTTGTAGGTTTTGTTTCTTTTTTGCTAGTGTGAACATGCTCCTATTTCTTGCATGTCTACCATCTTAGACCTCAGTTCACATTGCCTGGTTTTTTGTCTTGTTTGCATTCTGTGCAATTTAAGGGTGTGGCATCCCCTTTGTTGAGCTGACTGGTATATATGTAGCTTACCACGGGCCTGGGTGGTCTGGAGTTGGGACCCGGTCCTATTTGTCTACCCTTTTATATGCATTACTTCAACTTTGATATACAGTAAGGTTTTTAATATAGGCAGTATAGGTACCGTCCCAATTTAGGGTCACCTTGCCGCTGGTGGGACGGCTTGTATACTTTTTTTGATCAAAAATAGTTCACTAAGTACCCTATATTTATTATGCAACTTTGCTTTACATTTATATATAATGATGGTAGGGTATGAGATATATTTTTGTCTTTTGTCTTTTGTAGGTTTTGTTTCTTTTTTGCTAGTGTGAACATGCTCCTATTTCTTGCATGTCTACCATCTTAGACCTCAGTTCACATTGCCTGGTTTTTTGTCTTGTTTGCATTCTGTGCAATTTAAGGGTGTGGCATCCCCTTTGTTGAGCTGACTGGTATATATGTAGCTTACCACGGGCCTGGGTGGTCTGGAGTTGGGACCCGGTCCTATTTGTCTACCCTTTTATATGCATTACTTCAACTTTGATATACAGTAAGTTTTTTAATATAGGCAGTATAGGTACCGTCCCAATTTAGGGTCACCTTGCCGCTGGTGGGACGGCTTGTATACTTTTTTTGATCAAAAATAGTTCACTAAGTACCCTATATTTATTATGCAACTTTGCTTTACATTTATATATAATGATGGTAGGGTATGAGATATATTTTTGTCTTTTGTAGGTTTTGTTTCTTTTTTGCTAGTGTGAACATGCTCCTATTTCTTGCATGTCTACCATCTTAGACCTCAGTTCACATTGCCTGGTTTTTTGTCTTGTTTGCATTCTGTGCAATTTAAGGGTGTGGCATCCCCTTTGTTGAGCTGACTGGTATATATGTAGCTTACCACGGGCCTGGGTGGTCTGGAGTTGGGACCCGGTCCTATTTGTCTACCCTTTTATATGCATTACTTCAACTTTGATATACAGTAAGGTTTTTAATATAGGCAGTATAGGTACCGTCCCAATTTAGGGTCACCTTGCCGCTGGTGGGACGGCTTGTATACTTTTTTTGATCAAAAATAGTTCACTAAGTACCCTATATTTATTATGCAACTTTGCTTTACATTTATATATAATGATGGTAGGGTATGAGATATATTTTTGTCTTTTGTCTTTTGTAGGTTTTGTTTCTTTTTTGCTAGTGTGAACATGCTCCTATTTCTTGCATGTCTACCATCTTAGACCTCAGTTCACATTGCCTGGTTTTTTGTCTTGTTTGCATTCTGTGCAATTTAAGGGTGTGGCATCCCCTTTGTTGAGCTGACTGGTATATATGTAGCTTACCACGGGCCTGGGTGGTCTGGAGTTGGGACCCGGTCCTATTTGTCTACCCTTTTATATGCATTACTTCAACTTTGATATACAGTAAGGTTTTTAATATAGGCAGTATAGGTACCGTCCCAATTTAGGGTCACCTTGCCGCTGGTGGGACGGCTTGTATACTTTTTTTGATCAAAAATAGTTCACTAAGTACCCTATATTTATTATGCAACTTTGCTTTACATTTATATATAATGATGGTAGGGTATGAGATATATTTTTGTCTTTTGTCTTTTGTAGGTTTTGTTTCTTTTTTGCTAGTGTGAACATGCTCCTATTTCTTGCATGTCTACCATCTTAGACCTCAGTTCACATTGCCTGGTTTTTTGTCTTGTTTGCATTCTGTGCAATTTAAGGGTGTGGCATCCCCTTTGTTGAGCTGACTGGTATATATGTAGCTTACCACGGGCCTGGGTGGTCTGGAGTTGGGACCCGGTCCTATTTGTCTACCCTTTTATATGCATTACTTCAACTTTGATATACAGTAAAGTTTTTAATATAGGCAGTATAGGTACCGTCCCAATTTAGGGTCACCTTGCCGCTGGTGGGACGGCTTGTATACTTTTTTTGATCAAAAATAGTTCACTAAGTACCCTATATTTATTATGCAACTTTGCTTTACATTTATATATAATGATGGTAGGGTATGAGATATATTTTTGTCTTTTGTCTTTTGTAGGTTTTGTTTCTTTTTTGCTAGTGTGAACATGCTCCTATTTCTTGCATGTCTACCATCTTAGACCTCAGTTCACATTGCCTGGTTTTTTGTCTTGTTTGCATTCTGTGCAATTTAAGGGTGTGGCATCCCCTTTGTTGAGCTGACTGGTATATATGTAGCTTACCACGGGCCTGGGTGGTCTGGAGTTGGGACCCGGTCCTATTTGTCTACCCTTTTATATGCATTACTTCAACTTTGATATACAGTAAGGTTTTTAATATAGGCAGTATAGGTACCGTCCCAATTTAGGATCACCTTGCCGCTGGTGGGACGGCTTGTATACTTTTTTTGATCAAAAATAGTTCACTAAGTACCCTATATTTATTATGCAACTTTGCTTTACATTTATATATAATGATGGTAGGGTATGAGATATATTTTTGTCTTTTGTCTTTTGTAGGTTTTGTTTCTTTTTTGCTAGTGTGAACATGCTCCTATTTCTTGCATGTCTACCATCTTAGACCTCAGTTCACATTGCCTGGTTTTTTGTCTTGTTTGCATTCTGTGCAATTTAAGGGTGTGGCATCCCCTTTGTTGAGCTGACTGGTATATATGTAGCTTACCACGGGCCTGGGTGGTCTGGAGTTGGGACCCGGTCCTATTTGTCTACCCTTTTATATGCATTACTTCAACTTTGATATACAGTAAGGTTTTTAATATAGGCAGTATAGGTACCGTCCCAATTTAGGGTCACCTTGCCGCTGGTGGGACGGCTTGTATACTTTTTTTGATCAAAAATAGTTCACTAAGTACCCTATATTTATTATGCAACTTTGCTTTACATTTATATATAATGATGGTAGGGTATGAGATATATTTTTGTCTTTTGTCTTTTGTAGGTTTTGTTTCTTTTTTGCTAGTGTGAACATGCTCCTATTTCTTGTATGTCTACCATCTTAGACCTCAGTTCACATTGCCTGGTTTATTGTCTTGTTTGCATTCTGTGCAATTTAAGGGTGTGGCATCCCCTTTGTTGAGCTGACTGGTATATATGTAGCTTACCACGGGCCTGGGTGGTCTGGAGTTGGGACCCGGTCCTATTTGTCTACCCTTTTATATGCATTACTTCAACTTTGATATACAGTAAGGTTTTTAATATAGGCAGTATAGGTACCGTCCCAATTTAGGGTCACCTTGCCGCTGGTGGGACAGCTTGTATACTTTTTTTGATCAAAAATAGTTCACTAAGTACCCTATATTTATTATGCAACTTTGCTTTACATTTATATATAATGATGGTAGGGTATGAGATATATTTTTGTCTTTTGTCTTTTGTAGGTTTTGTTTCTTTTTTGCTAGTGTGAACATGCTCCTATTTCTTGCATGTCTACCATCTTAGACCTCAGTTCACATTGCCTGGTTTTTTGTCTTGTTTGCATTCTGTGCAATTTAAGGGTGTGGCATCCCCTTTGTTGAGCTGACTGGTATATATGTAGCTTACCACGGGCCTGGGTGGTCTGGAGTTGGGACCCGGTCCTATTTGTCTACCCTTTTATATGCATTACTTCAACTTTGATATACAGTAAGGTTTTTAATATAGGCAGTATAGGTACCGTCCCAATTTAGGGTCACCTTGCCGCTGGTGGGACGGCTTGTATACTTTTTTTGATCAAAAATAGTTCACTAAGTACCCTATATTTATTATGCAACTTTGCTTTACATTTATATATAATGATGGTAGGGTATGAGATATATTTTTGTCTCATGCTCCTATTTCTTGCATGTCTACCATCTTAGACCTCAGTTCACATTGCCTGGTTTTTTGTCTTGTTTGCATTCTGTGCAATTTAAGGGTGTGGCATCCCCTTTGTTGAGCTGACTGGTATATATGTAGCTTACCACGGGCCTGGGTGGTCTGGAGTTGGGACCCGGTCCTATTTGTCTACCCTTTTATATACATTACTTCAACTTTGATATACAGTAAGGTTTTTAATATAGGCAGTATAGGTACCGTCCCAATTTAGGGTCACCTTGCCGCTGGTGGGACGGCTTGTATACTTTTTTTGATCAAAAATAGTTCACTAAGTACCCTATATTTATTATGCAACTTTGCTTTACATTTATATATAATGATGGTAGGGTATGAGATATATTTTTGTCTTTTGTCTTTTGTAGGTTTTGGTTCTGACGTATAGCCTGGGCCAACGAGATTCAGAGGTGGGGCAAATCACGCTGGAGGAGTGGTCTCAGATCAGGGACCTATGCACCCTTCTGCACAGTTTTGAAATGGCGACGAAGATGTTTAGTGCTGACGATGCCATTATCAGCATGACTATTCCGCTGATTTACATGCTGGAGCACATGTTAAACAGAATTCGGAGTCAGGTGGTGGCACAAGAGGAGGTGGAGGAAGTAGAGGAGGAGGAGTTGTATGCGGAAGGGCTAACATCTGCAAGGTCCAGAAGGTCGGCAGCACCAAGGCGGCAGGCATGTGAGGGTGGGGGAGATGGTTTTACCAGGGCGCATGGTAGCAGCCAAACTAGTGAGGAAGGTGCAGGAGCCCAGGAAGAAGTGGAGGACGAACTGATGGAAGACTCATCAGATGAGGGAGACCTTGATCACATTTCTGTTGTGCGAGGTTGGGGGGAGAGGACAGAGGAAGGAAGCATGATTGTTACCTCGCCACCAACACAACAGGGACTTGGTGCTCCTGGATGCGCAACACACATGAGTGCCTTCTTGCTGCACTACCTGCAACATGACCCTCGAATTGTGAGAATTAGAAATAATCCTGACTACTGGGTTGCCACACTGTTAGATCCCCGGTACAAAAGTAAATTTGCAGAAATTATTCCTGCCATAGAAAGGGATGCACGCATGCAGGAGTATCAGCAGAGACTGTTGCAGAATCTTACATGTGCTTTTCCACAAAATACCAGTGGTGCACGTAGTGAATCTCACAGTTCCAACTTGACAACCGTGGGACCGTCAAGTGTTCAGCACTCAAACCGTAACAGAACCACAGTATCTGCTGGTAACATCAATTTTGCGGAATCATTTCACCACTTTTTTAGCCCATCCTTTGCAAGGCCACAGGAGACAAGAAGTCTGACACATAGTCAACGCCTAGAGACGATGGTACAGGAGTATCTCCAAGTAAACATTGAAGCCACGACTGTGTCACTGGACCCTTGCTCTTTTTGGGCTTCCAATCTGGATAAATGGCGGGAGCTAGCCACTTACGCCTTGGAGATCTTGTCATGCCCCGCAGCCAGCGTTCTGTCTGAACGTGTGTTCAGCGCTGCTGGTGGTGTGCTGACAGATAAGCGCACGCGGCTCTCCACTGATAATGTAGACAGACTCACGTTCATAAAGATGAACAAATCATGGATCCGAAACGACTTTTCTACCCCTGTGTCATCCTGGGGAGAGTAAAAGCTTGATGATTGGTTAAAATCACCCTACCAAACGTTTTAAGCTTTCAAATTACTAATCATGTTTATCTGTATCTTGACTGGAAAATAATTTGGGCTTTGTAGCAGTGTGCAGCACTGATCCTATTAGGCCATCTATAATAAGCTCCACCAGATTTAAAATTAAAAATAATTTTTAGCTGCATCTAGCCCGGAAAATAATTTTGGGGCTCCGAGATGCGCAAGACACATAAGTGCCTTCTTGCTGCACTACCTGCAGCATGACCCTCATATTGTCAGAATTCGAAGTAATCATGACTACTGGGTTGCCACACTCTTAGATCCCCCAAACTTTTCGATCAACCTTTTCATTTTAATAAAGACCAAAAAAATGGTCATTTTTGAAATTATAAGCATTAGCAGGTTGTTAGAAACTGAAATCAAACAGTTTTCAACTCAAAACTTTATTCTAGGTGATGTTACATTTTCACATAGGACCCCTTGTTCGAAAGGAGCTTCTGAACTCTCTCGTCCATTGAATTTGTCAGGTTTTGGATGGTTTCTGCTTCAATTGTTTTGCATGAGGACAGAATACCCTCCCAGAGCTGTTGCTTAGATGTGAACTGCCTCCCGCCATCATAGACACTCCTTTTAATGATGCTCCAAAGGTTCTGAATGGGGTAGAGGTCAGGGGAGCATGGGGGTCACACCATAAGTTTGTCCCCTTTTATGCCCATATCAGCCAGAGATGCAGATGTTTTATGTGCAGCATGAGATGGTGCATTATCATGCAGAAAAATGATCTTGCTGTGAAATACACGGTTCTTCTTCTTGAACCATGGCAGGAAGTGCTGTTTGAGAAAATCCACATACATTATGGAGTTCATCTTTAGCGCCTTCAGGGATCCTAAAGGGGCCGACAATCTCTCTCCCCATGATTCCAGCCCAAAACATTACTCCACCTCCTCCTTGTTGGCGCTGTAGCCGTCTTTGCGTGGGGTGTCCATCAACCAGCCATCCTCCACTCCATCCATCTGGACCATCGAGCGCTGCACGGCACTCATCCGTGAACAAAACAGTTTTGAAATCAGTCTTCATGTAATGTTTGGCCCACTGGAGCCGTTTCTGCTTGTGTGAAGTGGATAGAGGAGGTCGACAGGATGGCGTATGCACAGCTGCAAACCTCTGAAGGACCCTGCATCTTGTTGTTCGGGGGACGTTGGAGGCACAAGCAGCTTCAAAAACTTGTCTGCTGCTATGACAAGGCTTTTTTGCCGCTGTTCTTTCAACCTGACGTAATTGCCTGTAGGAAAGAGTCCTCAATTTGCCCTTATCAGCACGCACACGTGTGTACTGTGAATCAGCTACATACTTCTTGATTGCCAAGACACTTCATCCTGATCATCGCACAATGTTGATTGTATTCATGCCTTGACCTAAACACTCCACAATTTGTTGCTTCTCAGCAGCCGACACATCCTTTTTCTTTCCCATTTTGGCAGAAAATGTAGGCTGCTTAATAATGTGAGAGAGCCTTCTTAAGTAGTCTTGCCTTTCATTGGACACACCTGCCAAACTAATTAGCACAGGTGTCTGCAATTGCTTACAGTGATATAAAGAGCCCTGACACACATCACCATCAATGAGTTTAACTGACAAACAAACAAATTCTTCCCTTATCACTCCTAAACACTTTTTGCATAATAATTTGGAACGCGGTGTACATGTGCTTTTCCACAAAACACCAGCGGTTCACGTAGTGAATCTTACAGTTCTAACCGTGGTCTGTATGGAATTGTTCAATAAAGGGCCCAAAATTAAGATAACATAGATGGGAGAGGTCTCTATGAATAGGAATTCCTAAGTATTTGATACCCTGTGAGGGCCAGGCAAAGGGAAAGTTGGACTGGATGGAATCCTATATGGATTTGGGGAGGGAGACATCGAGGGCCTCAGACTTCGCTGCATTGATTTTAAAATTTTACCATGTAACAAAGTGATCTATTTCAGCCATAACAGCATGGATGGATATATGTGATTGAGTGATATATACTAGGACATCATCAGCAAATAGAGAGCACTTGTACTCGGTGCCTCCCACCTCAATCCACCTAATATTGGGGTTATGGCGAATTGATGAGAGCAGGTGCTCCGTCACTAGGATGTATAAGAGAGGGGACAGAGGACATCCCTGCCTTGTCCCATTGGTGATTGTGAAAGGTGATGAAAATGTTCTGACGCACCCCCTGGGCCTTGGGACACCCGGAGCCGGACCCTTTTTGGTGGATGCTGGTGGTTGTAGTCTTCGTGGCGGCGACCCGCTTCCGTGGCTCAGGGCGGTCAAACCAGTGGCTGAACTATTTATGTGGTTTTGATGTTTAAATGTCCGACTACGCCACCCGTGGATTGCGGTCAGAGTGAACCGCCGCTACAGGGCAGACCGCTGAGGCTGGTGTTGTGGGTGCAGCAGAGCGTAGCATAACCCCCCACGGGAGGAGTATAGCCTCAGGGCAGTGTATGCGGAGGATGGGGGTGATGGTGCAGGGCAGCAGCAGTAACGACACGGAGTCAGTGATGCAGTCCAGGGCCTTTACTCACAGTTCTTATTATCCAGACCACGTCTGCAGGTAACGGCTGCCCACGTCGTACTGTGCTCACCAGGTGAGGGGCTCAGACAACTCCCAGATAACTTTGGAGCACTTCACAGGACCCCCTTTGTGTGTCCTTTGTCTGGCCTTTCTTACCAACACTTCTGTCCGGCTGCCTCGGGCCTCCTCTTGGTAAACTTGGCGCCAGTTTCCCTGACCCTATGTGGTGCCTTCCTAGCGGGTGTAGCGAGGGGCTGCGCCACATAAAATGTCAGAGCCTCCGGTTTCTAGCTGAGGGTCGTTTCCTGCCTCCACTAGTTCGGGGACCGGTCTCCCCCTTTGGCCTGACCCTTCCACGCAGGTGGATTCGGGCGTGCGGTGGCGACTCGCCCGTCCGCACCCCTGGGATCCCTTCATTCCTCGTTCCTGGAGCCTTCTCCGCTCCTCTTCCTTCCTTCTCCCTCTTCCAGGCCTGGGCCTCTGTTACTAGGCCCGCCTCCGGAGCAGAGCTCATGCAGAGCCCCTGCTCCCTGCCACTTCTGCTCAGACTTCTCTGCACTGAACTAAGGTGCCCACCTTTTATACTCCCTTCTCAATGCACCCAGGAACTGCTTCCTCCCTGCTCCTGCACTACAGGGTTCCCCTTCCTCAGTGTTCCCTCCCCCCACTCCAGCCAGGGACAGGGACTGTCGTGCCCATCTCAGGGGCATATTGGTCGCCCTGCCCCACGGCAATGTGGTGTAATGCATGCAGGTGTCGGGTCCTGATCCACACTCCATCCTTACCTGAGAGTGAGATATCACACCTCTGGGTGAGGTGCAATACGTCTGTAGCAACCGAGCCCTCAGGGTGCTACAGTTCCATTTATCTTCAGCGTAGGTGACGTATTGCGATACAGGGCCGTGATTTTGGCTATAAAAGGGTCCCCTAGACCCCTACCCCAAGCTTTTTAAGAGAATCATATATGGCGTGCCAGGAGACTCTATGGAATGCTTTCTCAGCATCCAACGAGAGTATCTAATTACAAATTTTTAACTGCATCTAGCCCAGGAAATACTTTGTGCCTAGTAGCAGTGTCTGCTAGTCAGCGGAATATCCCGGCTGTTAAGCAAGCTACACCACCTGTAGTTTAGACACTTAATTTTTTCAAAGGAAATGCTTCGGGACCATGGGATACTCAGTGAAGAGCATCAGGAGGCACCCCAAGGCATAGGGGCTGGGACTGGCAGTAGGATGCCTTGCGGTGGACAGCCGAGCTCGATCCTTATAAAAGCTTTTTAACTGCAGCAGCTTTAGTGGACGCTACTGGAGCTGGAATTACGCGGCTGCTGGCATGAGACTTGCCCTCCAATAGATCCTTGTAAATGGATTTAAAGTGTATTCATTCAAATTAGAGAGACAATTTAAATTAAAAAGCTTAGAGCTGCCTCCACCACAGGGGGGCTCGCTCGACCCACCAGCGGACAGGCACCAGTATTGGGAGAGGGGGGCTGGCCATCAGGGTTCACCGCGGCTCTGGCACAAACCCGGCGACACGGAGGTGGCACGGGCAGGAGCGGACTGGCCGTGTCGGCTTCTCACTTTTTGGATTTTAGAAGGGCATGACATGCCTATATCTGTGTCTCCCCCTCCTTTTACTCCTCCACCTCTTTTATTTTTGCATAACTATATGTACTTGTCACTTTTCCATGTGTTAGTTGTGTCTTCTGAGCAGTTTGTCAGCTTTTGGACACCTTTGAAGGTGTTTTCTATGTGTTTCTATGTGTTTTTGTTTGCCTGCCATTGGTTTTAACGGTGTTCGAAGGTGTTCGAAGGTGTTCGACGAACAGTTCGACGAACAGTTCGGCGAACACACGGGTGTTCGGCGAACCGAACTCGAACACTACGGGGGTGGCTCAACACTATCCGTGAATCCCTTTTGGTTGCAAATCATAGACATAAATTTGATTACATCAGCTCTTCAAAACTATTTTATAGAAAATAACTGCTCTGTGATGCAGAACTCACTATGGGACGCTATGAAGGCCTGTCTGATGGGAGTCCTGATACAACCTATAAATAGATCCAAGACTAAAACTAACTAATTTGGGGAATTCTTGCAAGGCAAGGTTAGACTCACGGAAAATAAATTTGTCCAATCAGGTACAGAGGAGGACCTAATGACCTGTGCAGGAGGCATACTCCACACACATTAGGGAGAAGGCCAAGAATAAGCGACTATTCTCCCAAACACATTTTTATGAAGAAGGGCAAAAGGCAGAGCATTTACTGGCTATGATTGCAAGGGCTCAAATAGGGACATCCTTTATAGGCGCTTTAAAAAATAAGGAAGGTACAATGGTTAATCAGCCAGATCAAATATCAAATACTTTCAGAGAATTTTATCAGGACTTATACAGAACCAAAACAGGGCTTAGCAAAGAACAAATCCTGACTTATTTGGAGGGGATTGATCTTCCAGCTATCACTGAAGCAGATAAAAAATACTTATATAGTCCCCTGCAATTAGAGGAGTTACAAATGGCCACAGCTTCAATGGCCAATAATAAATCACCAGGGTTGGACGGGTTCCCTATGGAAATATACAAGAAATTTGGGGATATATTACTACCTCAATTGCTGTGCACCTTCCAGGAGGCAACCAGGGAAGGCATTCTGCCCCTCTCAATGAGAGAAGCAGTTATCGTAGTGATACCCACACCGGGTAAGAATCCATTGCTTCCCGAATCCTATAGGCCTATATCCCTGCTACCTACAGACATTAAAATTATAGCAAAAGTTCTGGCCTCCAGGTTAAATAACATAATATCTAATGGTATACATAGTGATCAATCGGGCTTTATGCCAGCTAGGTCTACAGCCGTTAATATCCATAGACTATTTCTTAATCTTCAGCTGCCAGTGGACAATGCAGGAGACAGGGTTATTTGCTCGCTAGACGCTGCTAAAGCATTTGACTCTGTTGAACGGGAATATCTATGGGTAGTTTTGGAGAAATTTGGTATGGGCGCTGGATTTATTTCATGGATCAAGCTACTATATGAGAGGCATTGGCACGATTAAGGGTAAATGGGCGTCTTATTTCAGCCTTTGAACTGGGGAGGGGCACCCGGTAGGGATGCCCATTGTCCCCTTTACTGTTCGCACTGGCCATTGAACCACTAGCGGCGGCTATCAGGATGCACCCTGGCATAATGGGATTTCGCAGAGGGAATATAGGGGAGAAAATTGCGCTTTATGCTGACGATGCACTACTATTTTTAGCGGAAGCCTACAAAACATTATCTGTAGCTATGGAGACAATCGAGAAGTTTGGGAAATTTTCGGGTTTGGTGATTAATTGGACTAAGTCGGTACTGCTTACAATAGATAATAGGATCATTAATGCACCTCACTATACTGACTCGGTCTTACAAGTGGTCAATGAATTTAAATATTTGGGTATTAATGTAACATCTAGAGTAACTGATTATGAGAAACTAAACCTCAACCCAATACTGGCCAGATTCAAATGTAAACTGGACACGTGGTCTAAATTGCCACTGTCAGTGGTGGGCCGCACTAACTTAATCAAGATGATCTGGATGCCACAATTGCTATATGTATTGCATAATTCTCCAATATGGCTTCCCCAGAGTTATTTTCTTAAAGTAAACAGCATGTTCAGGGACATAATCTGGGGAAAACAAGCTCCAAGAATTAAACTGGAAACTTTGCAAAGAGATTAAACAATGGGTGGCCTTGCTGTCCCAAATCCGTGGGTTTATTATATGGCAGCTCAGCTCCAGCACATTCGTGGGTGGGACGACCCTGGAGGGGGAGGGGGGGCTCAACGTCTTCTACTCCAATCACATTCTAAATCACTCAGACTCTATGAAGCATTGGAGGCTCACAAATTTCAGACACCCTCTTGTAGAACCCCAACTACGCTGTTAATACACAAACTTTGGTGGGCAGTGGGGAAACTACAGGGGATACAAGGGATCTCACAATTTACATCAATGTGGGAAACGCCATGGCCCCCTAACCTATATAAATTGGAAGGGTTTAAAAATTGGAGTCTAAAAGGACTAGAAAGATTCACTCATGTTTTAGCGAAAGATTCACTCAAGGAGTTTTCACAGATACAAAATGAATATGGACTGCCCAACACTGAATTTTATAAGTACCTTCAGTTACGACATGCATATCAGGCAGAGTGTCTTGTCCTAAGTAAAAGAGTTCCTCAAAATACTATACTACAGAGAATGGCTAGCTCACATAATTCTGGGAGGCTAATCTCATTGCTTTATAGGGGTCTGCTGGACCTAGTATTAGCAAAACACCCCATAAGATCAAAAGAAAAATGGGAGGGCATGATAGGCCCTATTGAAGAGGGGCTGTGGTCTGAAATACTGGAAAGAGTTCCCCAGGTATCTCTGAGTGAGTCCCATAGATTCTTCCACTTACAGGTGCTGCACCAGTCATATAGAACACCCCAGTTTCTCCACGATATAGGGCTTCGACCAGACTCCCTATGTGCTAGATGTAAAACATCCCCGGCTAACATGCTTCATATGATGTGGACCTGCCCTGCTCTGGAAAACTTCTGGAGGGATGTAATAGCGATCATTGATAGAACATACTCAGTTGATTCATATCCCTCACCATTTGTATGTATACTGGGATATATAGAAGATTTGAGCACTGACGAACATGGCAGAAGTGGTTATGGTGGTGGTGGAGATGAATACAATGGATTTGGTGGTGATGGTGGCGGCAGTTATGGCGGCAGCTCTGGTTATGGCAACAGAGGTTATTGTGGTAGCCCAGGGTATGGAAACCAAGGTGGTGGATATGGCGGAGGCAGTGGTGGTGGTGGCGGCTATGATGGCTACAATGAAGGCGGAAACTTTGGTGGTGGTGGCAACTACAATGACTTTGGCAGCTATGGTGGCCAGCAACAGTCCAGCTATGGTCCCATGAAGGGAGGAGGAGGAGGTGGCAGCTTCAGTGGCAGAAGTTCTGGAAGTAGCAGTGGCCCCTATGGCGGTGGCTATGGATCTGGTGGAGGTGGTGGAAGTGGCGGAGGAAGCTACGGAAGCCGGAGATTTTGAGTCTACAACAGGAAAAGGCTACAGTTCTTAGCAAGAGAGCGAGGAGTTGTCAGGAAAGCTGCAGGTTACTTTGAGACAGTCGTCCATGTGCATTAGAGGAACTATAAAACCTACTACAGGAGGAGCCGATGATCCATAGTCAGAAAAGTTACCGCAGCTTATACAGGAGACCAAGCAATGTGAACTGAGGTCTAAGATGGTACACATGCAAGAAGTAGGAACATGTTCACACTAGCAAAAAGAAGCAAAACCTACAAAAAACAAAAAATATATCTCATACCCTACCATCATTATATATAAATGTAAAGCAATGTGGCATATTAAATATAGGGTACTTAGTGAACTATTTTTGATCAAAAAACGTATACAAGCCGTCCCACCAGTGACAAGGTGACCCTAAATTGGGACGGTACCTACACTGTCTATATTAAAAACCTTACTGTATATCAAAGTTGAAGTAATGCACATAGAAGGGTAGACAAATAGGACCGAGTCCCAACTTCAGACCACCTAGGCCCGTGGTAAGCTACATATATACTAATCAGCTCAACAAAGGGGATGCCACACCCTTAATTTGCACAGAATGCAAACAAGACAAAAAACCAAGCAATGTGAACAGAGGTCTAAGATGGTACCCATGCAAGAAATAGGAGCATGTTCACACTAGCAAAAAGAAGCAAAACCTACAAAAGACAAAAAATATATCTCATACCCTACCATCATTATATATAAATGTAAAGCAAAGTTGCATATTAAATATAGGGTACTTAGTGAACTATTTTTGATCAAAAAAAGTATACAAGCCGTCCCACCAGCGACAAGGTGACCCTAAATTGGGACGGTACCTACACTGTCTATATTAAAAACCTTACTGTATATCAAAGTTGAAGTAATGCACATAGAAGGGTAGACAAAAAGGACCGGGTCCCAACTTCAGACCACCTATACCCGTGGTAAGCTACATATATACTAATCAGATCAACAAAGGGGATGCCACACCCTTAATTTGCACAGAATACAAACAAGACAAAAAACCAAGCAATGTGAACTGAGGTATGAGATGGTACACGCAAGAAATAGGAGCATGTTCACACTAGCAAAAAGAAGCAAAACCTACAAAAGACAAAAAATATATCTCATATAGCTGGTGGGACGGCTTGTATACTTTTTTTGATCAAAAATAGTTCACTAAGTACCCTATATTTAATATGCAACTTTGCTTTACATTTATATATAATGATGGTAGGGTATGAGATACATTTTTTGTCTTTTGTAGGTTTAGCTTATACAGGAGGTATTTCTTGTTCAGGACTGTAATAGCCTCAGTTTTGTAAGCAGTGCAGCTGATGATTAATGCAATGTAGTGTTGATTAGATGTACATTCCTGAGGTCTTTTTATCTGTTGTAGTTTGTTTCTCGTTACCCCATTACATCAGGTATACTGCCCTCCCTCAACAGCTATCAAAAGGGATCAAGGACCAGCCTTTTCCTCATGCGTATATCAAGAAATACTTACCATGATCGGATCAACAGTGGCGTTACATACTCCTTACCATCTACAGTCAAGTGGCAAGGTGGAGAGATTGAATGGCACACTGAAAAGGCAATTGACCAAAATGATGCAGGAGACTACGGCCCAGTGGCCTGAGCTCCTTCCCATTGCACTATATCACATACGCACCACCCCCATAGGAAAACACAAACTGTCACCCTATGAGATACTATTTGGGTCACAACCAGCTATAGCTAGATTTACCCCACAACAATTATCAGAAGAAACAGATCATGTTGTGCAATATGTGATTCAGCTTGCCAAAGCCTTAACTAACACCCATGCGTTAGTATCATCTTCTATTCCAGATCCAGCTGATGCAGAAGGTTGTCATACCCTCAAGCCTGGAGATTATGTGTATGTGAAGAGGCATGTTCGGAAACACGGACTAGAACCATTGTATGACAGACCATACCAAGTGCTCCTGATGACCCCAACAGCAGTAAAACATGAATTTTCTGAATATAAGCCTAGTGATCCAACATGTGGCAATCCGGATGTTGGATATTGTTGCCCCCTGGGACAAATGCCTTTATGGTGTATGTTATCAAATAACACTGTTTTTATCAATTTGGTACATAAATTAGTATTACAGCACTCTGCTTTATGGGATCTGCCATCAGCCACATATTGGGTCTGTGGGAATAATGCGTACAAATGGCTCCCAGTCGGAGTAGGGGGGACTTGTACGTTGGCCCGGCTAACTCCAGCCACTTATCTTATTCCCCATAGTAAAGTAGATATGAGAGCCATCCCTCTTTATACCATCTATAAACGTGCCAAGGACAACACCCCACGCCCATCAGGAAGACCTCATTTAGTACAAATGAGTATACCCAATAAGATAGCCAGTACTGTCTTCCTCTACACTATGGTAACACAAATGTGGGACAAATTAGTGGAAGTCACTGATTACTTAGATGACCAGATCTGGAATATATTGGAAGTAATTAATACTACTGTTGCGGTGCAGAATCAACTTATTATAGTAGCTAATCAACATACTTTAGTGCTCGGGGGGCGTGGCTTGGCTGGACATGTGAGCGGTTGCAGGACAGATCAGCTCAGGGAGCAATAGCCTGTAAAAGTCTCCACTGGGCCCTAAATAGTAATAAAACCAAAGATAACATCTCCCTCTGAGCTCCTGTAACCATGGGTGCACAACAGAGGAGTTTTTTTATGGCTGGGAAGGCAGGCAGAAGGCACCGTGAGGTGACTGCAGGAGCAGACAGACAGTCTGAAGATGGCGCCGAGAAGCCGAAGCTTTCCACATCCCTAGATGCACCAGGCAAGTCTACTTCCATGAACGCTGCAGTTAAACTAGCTAGTTAAGATAGGACAAACAGAGCAGCCCCCTTGAGTAATACAGTGCAGACACAGATGAGGGAGATGGCTAATCTCATCTCTGCTCCTTCAGGAGAATGTGACAATGCAGATAATACTGACACCTCAGATAGCAGCCCGCAGCTTCGGCCAGAGGTTAACCCCTTCAGCACTCTCTCAACCCAGCAGACAGAAGACCCTACAATTAAGGATGTTTTCATGGTGGTTACACAGTATGGATCTGTCCTGTCCTCACTTAGTAATCAAATGGGTGAGATTAAGGAAGAACTTTCCTATATGAGACAGGGGCTGCAGAAAGTAACAGATCGCACCACAGCAGCTGAGGGGAGAATTAGTGATTTGGAGGATAAACAGCCCCAAATTATCAGTGACTATCGCAGACATGACCAACAGATCCTGGCATTGCTAGCTAAAACTGGCGATCTGGAGAACAGACTCAGGCGGAATAATATAAGGGTGATTGGTATCACTGAAAAAAACGAGAGCAATAACCCTACAGATTATTTTGAGAAATGGCTGCTCTCCCTGTTTGGGGCACAACACCTGACCCCTCTATTTGCTGTGGAAAGGGCGCACAGAGTTCCTACTCGGCTGTTACCCGGAGCCCCGCCGCGGCCAGTCTTAATGAAGCTGCTCCACTATAAGGACCCTGACAACATCCTTAAGGCAGCTCGTGATAAAGGGGACATCTCTGTCAACAGCCAAAAGATGTCCTTTTTCCCTGACTACTCCATTGAAGTGTCAAAACGCAGGGCACAATTTGTGGATGTGAAACGCCGGCTACGACAGCTACAAATACCATATTCCATGCTTTACCCGGCGAAACTCAGAGTGGCCGCTCTCGGAGCGACCTCCTTTTTTGAAAATCCTAAGGAAGCACTCTGCTGGCTTGATCTAAATGAACAGCAACTTCGACAGAACCCAGAACGCTGAATGAAGACGTATACCTTAAGTCATGTGCCATCAGAAGATATCTGATTGACTGTTGGAGTCATAATTCTTACCAAGTAACCCACGGCCCAGTGGAAAATGGATATCCTGTCTATTATCCTAAAATGGCAGGCTCCCAAGAAACGTTTATTTTTCTCTTTTTGTAGGTTGCTCGCTTGCTTCATGTGCGGATGTGAGTTGGACTGGTACCCCCATCCATCTGTTTTTTCTGGATGGATCGGTATTTTTCTGTTTGTATGTTTTTGTAAGTTGTATGTTTATAGATTGTGCTGCGCAGTTCTGCCACCTGTATGGATTACAGTGATCTTGTATGGAAAAGGGGGTATTATCATAGTCTTGTATTTGGGAACCGGAGTTATGTTAACGCTTGTCATACGTATCCTGTCCATCCCCTATGCACTATATCCTAATGGCTAACCAAGTAAAATTCCTTTCTTGGAACGTGAGAGGGTTGGGAGACCCCTTAAAGAGGACAGCTGTCATGGAATATATACGGGGAAATTTACCAGCAGTGGTATGTCTGCAGGAAACGCATCTTGAAAAAAGTAATATAGCGGCCCTGAAGCGTTCATGGATCAGCCATAGTTTTCATTCTACCTTTTCAAGTTACTCGAGGGGCATCAGTATTTTAGTACATAGATCTATTCCTTTTGAATTGATATCCGCTAAAGTGGATGAGGAGGGCAGATTCATTGGGATTCATTGTAGAATATTCACCAAAGAATTATTACTAGTGGCAGTCTACATTCCCCCTCCCTATAATAATATCATTATGAAGGAAATTGCGTCACTCATAGACAAAGTACCGGGGGTCCCTGTGCTATGCATGGGAGATTTTAACAATATTGTACACCCATACTGGGATAGATTCAGATCAGACACAGCTACAGAGGCTACCCCCATAACTAAGTTTGGTGAGCTCCTGTCAGAGTTATCTTTGACTGATATATGGCGTCTTAAATATCCCAAAACACAACAATTCTCCTGCTACTCTAAATTACATAACACACTCTCCCGCATAGATTTAGTACTGGGAACAGAACACATTCTCCCTTTAGTGGAAAGGGTGGAATATTTACCTAGATTACTGTCGGACCACTCACCCCTGATGATGAGCCTATGTCTTTTGCCTAGATTGGAAGCTACCCTTACTAGATGGTCCGTGAATCCCTTTTGGTTGCAAATCATAGACATAAATTTGATTACATCAGCTCTTCAAAACTATTTTATAGAAAATAACTGCTCTGTGATGCAGAACTCACTATGGGACGCTATGAAGGCCTGTCTGAGGGGAGTCCTGATACAACCTATAAATAGATCCAAGACTAAAACTAACTAACTTGGGGAATTCTGGCAAGACAGGGTTAGACTCACGGAAAATAAATTTGTCCAATCAGGTAAGGAGGAGGACCTAATGACCTGGAAAGAGGCTCAGGACGCATACTCCACACACATTAGGGAGAAGGCCAAGAATAAGCGACTATTCTCCCAAACACATTTTTATGAAGAAGGGCAAAAGGCAGAGCATTTACTGGCTATGATTGCAAGGGCCCAAATAGGGACATCCTTTATAGGCGCTTTAAAAAATAAGGAAGGTACAATGGTTAATCAGCCAGATCAAATATCAAATACTTTCAGAGAATTTTATCAGGACTTATACAGAACCAAAACACGGCTTAGCAGAGAACAAATCCTGACTTATTTGGAGGGGATTGATCTTCCAGCTATCACTGAAGCAGATAAAAAATACTTAAATAGTCCCCTGCAATTAGAGGAGTTACAAATGGCCACAGCTTCAATGGCCAATAATAAATCACCAGGGTTGGACGGGTTCCCTATGGAAATATACAAGAAATTTGGGGATATATTACTACCTCAATTGCTGTGCACCTTCCAGGAGGCAGCCAGGGAAGGCATTCTGCCCCTCTCAATGAGAGAAGCAGTTATCGTAGTGATACCCACACCGGGTAAGGATCCATTGCTTCCCGAATCCTATAGGGCTATATCACTGCTACCTACGGACATTAAAATTATAGCAAAAGTCCTGGCCTCCAGGTTAAATAACATAATATCTAATGGTATACATAGTGATCAATCGGGCTTTATGCCAGCTAGGTCTACAGCCGTTAATATCCATAGACTATTTCTTAATCTTCAGTTGCCAGTGGACAATGCAGGAGACAGGGTTATTTGCTCGCTAGACGCTGCTAAAGCATTTGACTCTTTTGAACGGGAATATCTATGGGTAGTTTTGGAGAAATTTGGTATGGGCGCTGGATTTATTTCATGGATCAAGCTACTATATGAGAGGCATTGGCACGATTAAGGGTAAATGGGCGTCTTATTTCAGCCTTTGAACTGGGGAGGGGCACCCGGTAGGGATGCCCGTTGTCCCCTTTACTGTTCGCACTGGCCATTGAACCACTAGCTGCGGCTATCAGGATGCACCCTGGCATAATGGGATTTCGCAGAGGGAATATAGGGGAGAAAATTGCGCTTTATGCTGACGATGCACTACTATTTTTAGCGGAAGCCTACAAAACATTATCTGTAGCTATGGAGACAATCGAGAAGTTTGGGAAATTTTCGGGTTTGGTGATTAATTGGACTAAGTCGGTACTGCTTACAATAGATAATAGGAACATTAATGCACCTCACTATACTGACTCGGTCTTACAAGTGGTCAATGAATTTAAATATTTGGGTATTAATGTAACATCTAAAGTAACTGATTATGAGAAACTAAACCTCAACCCAATACTGGCCAGATTCAAATGTAAACTGGACACGTGGTCTAAATTGCCACTGTCAGTGGTGGGCCGCACTAACTTAATCAAGATGATCTGGATGCCACAATTGCTATATGTATTGCATAATTCTCCAATATGACTTCCCCAGAGTTATTTCCTTAAAGTAAACAGCATGTTCAGGGACATAATCTGGGGGAAAACAAGCTCCAAGAATTAAACTGGAAACTTTGCAAAGAGATTAAACAATGGGTGGCCTTGCTGTCCCAAATCCGTGGGTTTATTATATGGCAGCTCAGCTCCAGCACATTCATGGGTGGGACGACCCTGGTGGGGGGGCTCAACGTCTTCTACTCCAATCACATTCTAAATCACTCAGACTCTATGAAGCATTGGAGGCTCACAAATTTTAGACACCCTCTTGTAGAACCCCAACTACGCTGTTAATACACAAACTTTGGTGGGCAGTGGGGAAATTACAGGGGATACAAGGGATCTCACAATTTACATCACTGTGGGAAACGCCATGGCTCCCTAACCTATATAAATTGGAAGGGTTTAAAAATTGGAGTCTAAAAGGACTAGAAAGATTCACTCATGTTTTAGCGAAAGATTCACTCAAGGAGTTTTCACAGATACAAAATGAATATGGACTGCCCAACACTGAATTTTATAAGTACCTTCAGTTATGACATGCATATCAGGCAGAGAGTCTTGTCCTAAGTAACAGAGTTCCTCAAAATACTATAATACAGAGAATGGCTAGCTCACATAATTCTGGGAGGCTAATCTCATTGCTTTATATGGGTCTGCTGGACCTAGTATTAGCAAAACAGCCCATAAGATCAAAAGAAAAATGGGAGGGCATGATAGCTTCATATGATGTGGACCTGCCCTGCTCTGGAAAACTTCTGGAGGGATGTAATAGCGATCATTGATAGAACATACTCAGTTGATTCAGATCCCTCACCATTTGTATGTATACTGGGATATATAGAAGATCTGAGCACTGACGAACATGGCAAAATAGCAGTGGCACGCATGTTATACATGGCTAGGAAACTAATAGCCCAACATTGGTTATCAGAGCAGGTGCCCACGGTGACAGAATTTATAAATAAGATTAATTGGTTATTAAATCTGGAAAAAAAGTATATATCTGAAAAGGAAGGCCATCTCCAATTTTGAAAAAATATGGGCTCCATGGATTGACGGCTCCAGCCTAGCATCCAGAGAACTGCATAGATTTCGACTTGGTCTGCTATGATTGGTGTATAGATTACTAGACAGGTGCAAAATCCTACATTGGACTGCTTTACGCACGTATACAATTGCTCCAAAGCAAGAGTTAGATACCCCTTAATACAATTGTGACTATTCATACTGTAAGATTGTTAATTTGCTGTGGACAGAACTGTGGAACATTTAACTCAAAATGTTTTGTTTGAAAGGGCAATGTGTTGTGGGAGGAGGGACAGAATAGGGACTGGGTGGTTTCTTTGGTTGGGTTTTATTTGTTTCGCTGTTGTGTTACAAAAAAAATTTTAACAATAAAAAAATATTTGATTTAAAAAACATACTTTAGTACTGGACTATTTGACAGCAGCTCACGGAGGGATGTGTCAGGTTATAGGCCCAGCCTGTTGTCACTATATTGACCCCGACTCTACCATACGATTAAAGACTAAAAAGGAAGACATTAGGAAACTCAGGGAAGAATATAACAAACATAACGAATTGACCAAAGACAGTTCGTGGTCTGATACGTTTTCCTTTTTCAATCCTGCTAATTGGTTTAAAGGGATTGGTGGATGGATTGCTGGAATATTACAAGGAGTGTTGCATATTGCTGCTTGCATCTTGGTAACATATGTCTTACTAAAACTAGTCTTTTATTGTATCCCAATTTGCATGACAAAAACCTGCCAATCATCAGAGAGCAAGGAGGACGCTGTCAACCAACATCCAGTGCTACTATACACGGACCTCCCAAATGTAACCAGCATTGAGGACCTGGACGACAAGGGAATGATGACCTGTTTGCCCCGACCAACCTCACGTCTGAATATCAGAGCTTTATGATTATATCAAGGACAAGGGGGGGTGGACATGCCGCGGCAGCCTCAATTGGTAACAAGGGCACTAATTGGGTGAAGACTAATGTCCCTCAGGCTCAAACCATGACCCTGGGAAAGCACCTCTATTGTTGATAATAACATAATTTTTAGGGGGGAATGTAAAGGACATATTAACATTCATGCTATCCAAGTGTAAAGGACATATTGATACTCATGCTATAGCAACTCCATTTTGTCTGCTTGCTTTAAAATCATGTTATTATACTCTTTGCAAAACATACATTCCTTCCTTCTTTCCTCTTGATTCACAAGCAACTTTCCCACACTAACCTTTTCTCTCAGGAACATTCTATGAGACACCCTGCTCCTGTTATCTAGCTAGTCTGAGCCGGGATGTACGACCTTGGAACTTTCCACCATGTACTGAACTAACGATAATATGACCATATGTGTATTTCCGTATTAATTGTACTAACATTGGTTCAAGCTTGTAGTATGGCTGAAGGTGATTGGACATTAATGAACTCAAAACAATATAAAATGCTAAGTAGAAATAAACGGGTTTAGAGAGATTCTTGAATCCCCCCATACAGAGCTTTGCCTCCGTCTGGTTTTCTATTGGATTGCAATCAACCTTGTAAAATAATTTGACACTCACTTGGTCAACCGTGAAGGGCCATTACTGCTCTCCCTCAACAATCCCACACTTGGACACTCTGAAGAGCTGTTCACTGGTCCATTTCCATATTTGTGCCCCTCGCCTGCTCCGCTTGAAGTGGTGGAAGAGGAGATCCCATGTAGCGATGCCCAAATATTTGAACAGCCACGGCCACAGGAAGTCGACGCTGGCAATTTGTCACAAGAGGTGGACGATGACGAGACACAATTGCCACGAAGTGAGGAGGAGGATCGTGGTGCGCAAGTGGAAGAGGAGGAGGTGGTGGATGATCTAGTAACTGACCCAACGTGGCAGGAGGACACGCAGAGCGAGGCCAGCAGCACACAGGGGGAGGGAGGCAGAGTACCCCAACAGGCAGGCAGGAAGAAGCAGTGTAATGGCCGCACACAGAAGGCGGGCAACAGTTCCCCGTAACACCAACAACTGGTAGGTCTTCCAGAGTCTGGAATTTTTTTAAAGACTCTGCTGATAACCTCAAAAAGGCCATTTGTACCACCTGCCATGCCAGCATCAGCAGGGGTGACAAAACTGCATGATCAGGCACATGGCAGCAAAGCACCCGACTTTGTGGGGTCCACGACCAGTGGTAGCGGGTGTCACCACTGCTTCTTCCACTGTTGTGCGTGTAATAGAACCCCCTGTTGTGCATGCAAGGCAATCCCCTGTCCATACTGCATGCAAAGATGCCCCCTCCTCTCAGTCTTCACTTGTTATGGCAGTTTCTCAAGAAACAGCATTAACGTCCACGTCCCACCGTAGCGTTCAATTGTCCATATCCCAGAGCTTTGAATGAAAGCACAAATTCGCAGCCAACACCCCACAGGCAGTCCTAAATTCGCACATTTTACGACTGCTTGCGTTGGAAATGCTGCCTTTTAAGCTGGTGGAGACGGAATCCTTCCGCAACCTTATGGCGGTGGCCGTCCCTCGGTACTCGGTCCCCAGCCGACACTATTTTGCCCGGTGTGCCATCCCCGCACTACACAAGCACGTGTCCCAAAACATCTGCCGTGCCCTCAACAACGCAGTTACTGGGAGAGTCCACCTGACAACGGACACATGGACAAGTGCTTGTGGCCAGTGACGGTACATCTCCCTGACGGCACACTGGGTAAACATAGTGGAAGCCGGGACCCAGTCGGACCTTGGGACGGAACACATCCTCCCCACATCCTCCCCACACCGAGGATTGCGGGCCCTATGTCAGTCAGAGTTGCCCCCACAGTGTACAGCTCCTGCGCATCATCCTCCTCCTCCTCCTCCTCATGTTCAGCCTCCATCTCAGATATCACCACACCAGTTACAAGCTGGTAGCACTGCAGTACTGCCTCAGCCAAGCGGCAACAGGCTGTGCTGAAACTCATAAGCTTAGGTGATAAACCTCACACTGCTTGTGAGTTGTGGACAGCTGTGAAAGAGCAGGCAGATCTGTGGCTGAGACAGCTGAACCTACATCCAGGCATGGTCGTGTGTGACAATGGCCGTAACCTGGTGGCGGCTTTGAGGCGAGGCGAGATCACACACGTACCATGCCTAGCTCATGTGCTTAACCTCGTGGTTCAGCGGTTTCTTAAATCGTACCCCAAGTTACCAGATCTGCTCGTCAAAGTACACCGCCTGTCAGCTCATTTTCGCAAGTCGGCTACAGCTTCCGCCGCCCTTGCTGTGTTGCAGCAGCGTTTGCAGCTTCCGGCACACCGACTGGTGTGTGATGTCCCCACACGTTGGTACTCTACCCTCCACATGTTGCAAAGGATTTGTGAGCAGAAGAGAGCAGTTGTGGAGTACCAGCTGCAACAAGGCCGTCGATATTCAGGTCGGACTCCACACATAAGACCTCAGGAGTGGACCTGGATGTCTGACATATGTACCATCCTGACAAACTTTGAGGAGTCCACCAAGATGGTGAGTGGCGATGACGCCATCATTAGCGTCAGCATCCCACTTGTCTGTCTTTTGCAACGTTCTCTGCAGAGAATTAAAGAGGAGGCATTGCAGCCAGAGTATGATGAGATGGATCAAGAAACCGTAATGGGTGATTACACACAGCCCAGCCTCATCTCATCCCAACGTGCATTGGGGGACAATGAGGGAGAGGAGGAGGAGGAGGAAGAACAGGAGCTGGTATCATGCGCTGTAGAGGGTAGAACCTGTACAACTGTCATACCGTCGGTTCAGCGCGGGTGGCCTGAGGACAGGGGGGAGGAGGAGGAGGAGAGCATGGTCAGTCGTCATCTTGGTGAGGACACGGAAGTCTTGCCCGTTACCAGTCTGGCACGCATGGCTGACTTTATGTTACGCTGCCTTAACCGTGACCCTCGCGTTGTCAAAATGTTGGGTGACAGTCATTACTGGTTGGTGACACTTTTAGACCCCTCTACAAGGAGAACTTTCACTCTCTTATTCCTGAGGTGGAGAGGTCTACAAAAATGGGGCAGTACCAGAAGGCCCTTGCTGCAGAACTGTTAAAAAAATTCCCATCTGAACACGCTAGCGGCAGAGATCACAGTTTGTTGCCCAACCAAGGCGTACAGGCGAGAGAGACGCAACTCCAATCCAGCAGAGGCAGGGGAACACTGTCAACGTTCTGGAACAGTTTTCTCTCACAAGGAGTGGAAAGTTTCAAAAGATGGTGAGGGAGTACCTTGCCGACCATAACAGCATCCTCCGTGATTCCTCTGTGCTTTTTAATTATTGGGTATCCAAGCTGGACACTTGGAATGAACTCGCTCTGTACGCCTTGGAGGTCCTGGCCTGCACTGCCGCTAGCGTGTTATCGGAGCGTGTTTTTAGTGCCGCTGGGGGAATTATAACAGATAAGTGCACTCGCCTGTCAACTGACAATGCTGACAAGCTGACCCTTATCATAATGAACAAGGGCTGGATTGGGCCAGACTTCTCATCACCACCAAATGACAGCAGAGTAACATAAAGTCAAATCCACTGTGTTATTTCGGGAGGTGTATTCCCATGCACCGCTTCACACCCACACATGGGTATACGCTTCCTCATTTCGGCTGTATTTTGCTCTTCTCCTTATCCTCAGCCTCCACCACCACTATACCACCAGGGTGACCTTGGTCCGTGTTGCCAGCATTTCAAGTTCCTCCGTCCTAATTTTTGGCAGATTTTGCTTGGAAGGCATAGGCAAAGACTATGGGAAACACACTCCCCAATAATGGGAATAATGTTTTTAAGATGCTGTACTGCATGGCTCTTGTTTGCCAGCATTGCAAGTTCCTCCGTCCTAATTTTTGGCAGCTTTTGCGTGGAAGGCATAGGCAAAGACTATGGGAGACCCACTCCCCAAAAATGGGAATAATGTTTTTAAGATGCTGTACTGCATGGCTCTTCCAAGGCGCATTTAAACCGTCTTGTTAAGCTACTGCAAGCTCCACGTCTCTTCCAAGGGGCATTAAAACCGTCTTGTTAAGCTACTGTGACCTCCACCACTTTCCCCAGGGGCATTAAAACCGTCTTGTTAAGCTACTGCGACCTCCACGTCTCTTCCAAGGGGCATTAAAACCGTCTTGTTAAGCTACTGCGAACTCCACCGCTCTTCCAAGGGGCATAAAAACCGTCTTGTTAAGCAACTGCGACCTCCACCATTCTTCCAAGGTGCATTAAAACCGTCTTGTTAAGCTACTGCAACCTCCACGTCTCTTCCAAGGGGCATTAAAACCGTCTTGTTAAGCTATTGCAACCTCCACGTCTCTTCCAAGGGGCATAAAAACCGTCTTGTTAAGCTACTGCGACCTCCACCATTCTTCCAAGGTGCATTAAAACCGTCTTGTTAACCTACTGCAACCTCCACGTCTCTTCCAAGGGGCATTAAAACCGTCTTGTTAAGCTACTGCAACCTCCACGTCTCTTCCAAGGGGCATTAAAACCGTCTTGTTAAGCTACTACGACCTCCACCGCTCTTCCAAGGGGCATAGAAACCGTCTTGTTAAGCTACTGCGACCTCCACCATTCTTCCAAGGTGCATTAGGTGCATTAGAACCGTCTTGTTAAGCTACTGCAACCTCCACGTCTCTTCCAAGGGGCATTAAAACCGTCTTGTTAAGCTACTGCAACCTCCACGTCTCTTCCAAGGGGCATTAAAACCGTTTTTTTAAGCTACTTAAACCTCCACGTCTCTTCCAAGGGTCATTAAAACCGTCTTGTTAAGCTACTGCAACCTCCACGTCTCTTCCAAGGGGCATTAAAACCATCTTGTTAAGCTACTGCGACCTCCACCACTTTTCCCAGGGGCATTGATATTGTCTTTTTATTCCACTGCGACCTCTACGTCTCTTCCAAGGGGCATTAAAACTGTCTTGTTAAGCTACTGCAAGCTCCACGTCTCTTCCAAGGGGCATTAAAACAGTCTTGTTAAGCTACTGTGTAGCCTCGGTGTCTCTGCCTCCTTCCAGGCAGAGACGCCGTCCCTCTCACCTCATCTCTCCCTGCGCTCCCCGCTCTCCTTCCCAGCCTGCTGTCGGCGCGCGCAGTCCTGTAGCTTTGGCATCTCTACCTCCTGCCCGGCAGAGACGCCGTCCCTCTCACCTCCTCTCTCTCCGCGCTCCCCGCTCTCCGTCTTAGCCTGCTGTCGGCGCGCACAGTCCCCCGGGCACTGTGCTTAGGGCGCGTGCGCTCCCCCCCTCTTAAAGGGGCCACGCGCGCCGTCCTAGGGAGTCCCTGGCCAATTGCCGAGGGCCCTCACATATATATTGCACCTCCTCCAAAATGGAGGTGCCCGAGCAAAGTTGTTGCACAGTTTCTTATCTCTGCTTCAGCCCTCAGGACCCGCTGCTAGCCTGACTTCTCGTCCAGCCTGCCAGCCTGTTATCTGCCCGTTACCTGCCGAGCCTGCCAGCCTGCTTACCTGGAGCGCTCACCTGTTACCTGCCTGCTACCTGCCTTGGCTGTCAGTCCGCTCACCTGGGAGCACCCGCCTGTTACTTGCTGTGTCCGTCAGCCCGCTCACCTGGGAGCTCCCGCCTGTTACCTGCTGTGTCCGTCAGCCCGCTCACCTGGGGGCACGCACCTGTTACCTGCTTGTTACCAGCTTTGTCTGTCTGCCCGCTCACCTGGGAGCACCCGCCTGTTTCCTGCCAGCCTGCCTGGAGACTCTGCCATCACTTGCTGTGACCACCAGCCTGGTAAACCTAGAGACTACTACTCGCTCTGCTGTCACGTACCGTGACCACCCGTCAGCTAACCAGAGACTTCAGCCTGCTTGCCGTGTCCACCCGTTATACCGGTCAGTCCCAGCCATCTGACCCATGGGAGCCACCTGCTCTCTTACAAGGTCGTTCCCAGAGTAGCACCTGGTCCCTCGGCCCGGATCCTCCCTGGTCACGGAGTCGTTAGCCGCCGTCTGACCAGGGTCGGTTCGGGTTGATACTTCGTCACGCCCCTCTGGGTCCCTCCTTGCACCGCGGCACAGAGGTTCCACCACCCGGACCTGTAACAGTTTGCTCAGGCAATGGAACCCGGTGGCCCCCAGATCTCCGATCTGCACCAGGAAGTCTTACGTCAGAGAACTCAGCAGGAAGTGGTGCTGTCCTATCTACGGTCCGTTAACTCTCGTCTAGGCGCACTGTGTGACTCGTCTGTGTCTACCTCTGGCCCAGCCGTGCCTATTCATGCGGCACCGCAATCCAGTCCCATTATGGCACCCGGCTATGGACCTCGGCTCCTGGCACCTCCACGCTTTGCCGGCGACATTGCTTGGTTTTTTGTCTTGTTTGCATTCTGTGCAATTTAAGGGTGTGGCATCCCCTTTGTTGAGCTGATTAGTATATATGTAGCTTACCACGGGCCTAGGTGGTCTGGAGTTGGGACCCGGTCCTATTTGTCTACCCTTTTATATGCATTACTTCAACTTTGATATACAGTAAGGTTTTTAATATAGACAGTATAGGTACCGTCCCAATTTAGGGTCACCTTGCCGCTGGTAGGATGGCTTGTATACTTTTTTTGATCAAAAATAGTTCACTAAGTACCCTATATTTATTATGCAACTTTGCTTTACATTTCTATATAATGATGGTAGGGTATGAGATATATTTTTTGTCTTTTGTAGGTTTTGCTTCTTTTTGCTAGTGTGAACATGCTCCTATTTCTTGCATGTCTACCATCTTAGACCTCAGTTCACATTGCTTGGTTTTTTGTCTTGTTTGCATTCTGTGCAATTTAAGGGTGTGGCATCCCCTTTGTTGAGCTGATTAGTATATATGTAGCTTACCACGGGCCTAGGTGGTCTGGAGTTGGGACCCGGTCCTATTTGTCTACCCTTTTATATGCATTACTTCAACTTTGATATACAGTAAGGTTTTTAATATAGACAGTATAGGTACCGTCCCAATTTAGGGTCACCTTGCCGCTGGTGGGATGGCTTGTATACTTTTTTTGATCAAAAATAGTTCACTAAGTACCCTATATTTATTATGCAACTTTGCTTTACATTTATATATAATGATGGTAGGGTATGAGATATATTTTTTGTCTTTTGTAGGTTTTGCTTCTTTTTGCTAGTGTGAACATGCTCCTATTTCTTGCATGTCTACCATCTTAGACCTCAGTTCACATTGCTTGGTTTTTTGTCTTGTTTGCATTCTGTGCAATTTAAGGGTGTGGCATCCCCTTTGTTGAGCTGATTAGTATATATGTAGCTTACCATGGGCCTAGGTGGTCTGGAGTTGGGACCCGGTCCTATTTGTCTACCCTTTTATATGCATTACTTCAACTTTGATATACAGTAAGGTTTTTAATATAGACAGTATAGGTACCGTCCCAATTTAGGGTCACCTTGCCGCTGGTGGGATGGCTTGTATACTTTTTTTGATCAAAAATAGTTCACTAAGTACCCTATATTTATTATGCAACTTTGCTTTACATTTATATATAATGATGGTAGGGTATGAGATATATTTTTTGTCTTTTGTAGGTTTTGCTTCTTTTTGCTAGTGTGAACATGCTCCTATTTCTTGCATGTCTACCATCTTAGACCTCAGTTCACATTGCTTGGTTTTTTGTCTTGTTTGCATTCTGTGCAATTTAAGGGTGTGGCATCCCCTTTGTTGAGCTGATTAGTATATATGTAGCTTACCATGGGCCTAGGTGGTCTGGAGTTGGGACCCGGTCCTATTTGTCTACCCTTTTATATGCATTACTTCAACTTTGATATACAGTAAGGTTTTTAATATAGACAGTATAGGTACCGTCCCAATTTAGGGTCACCTTGCCGCTGGTGGGATGGCTTGTATACTTTTTTTGATCAAAAATAGTTCACTAAGTACCCTATATTTATTATGCAACTTTGCTTTACATTTATATATAATGATGGTAGGGTATGAGATATATTTTTTGTCTTTTGTAGGTTTTGCTTCTTTTTGCTAGTGTGAACATGCTCCTATTTCTTGCATGTCTACCATCTTAGACCTCAGTTCACATTGCTTGTTTTTTTGTCTTGTTTGCATTCTGTGCAATTTAAGGGTGTGGCATCCCCTTTGTTGAGCTGATTAGTATATATGTAGCTTACCACGGGCCTAGGTGGTCTGGAGTTGGGACCCGGTCCTATTTGTCTACCCTTTTATATGCATTACTTCAACTTTGATATACAGTAAGGTTTTTAATATAGACAGTATAGGTACCGTCCCAATTTAGGGTCACCTTGCCGCTGGTGGGATGGCTTGTATACTTTTTTTGATCAAAAATAGTTCACTAAGTACCCTATATTTATTATGCAACTTTGCTTTACATTTATATATAATGATGGTAGGGTATGAGATATATTTTTTGTCTTTTGTAGGTTTTGCTTCTTTTTGCTAGTGTGAACATGCTCCTATTTCTTGCATGTCTACCATCTTAGACCTCAGTTCACATTGCTTGGTTTTTTGTCTTGTTTGCATTCTGTGCAATTTAAGGGTGTGGCATCCCCTTTGTTGAGCTGATTAGTATATATGTAGCTTACCACGGGCCTAGGTGGTCTGGAGTTGGGACCCGGTCCTATTTGTCTACCCTTTTATATGCATTACTTCAACTTTGATATACAGTAAGGTTTTTAATATAGACAGTATAGGTACCGTCCCAATTTAGGGTCACCTTGCCGCTGGTGGGATGGCTTGTATACTTTTTTTGATCAAAAATAGTTCACTAAGTACCCTATATTTATTATGCAACTTTGCTTTACATTTATATATAATGATGGTAGGGTATGAGATATATTTTTTGTCTTTTGTAGGTTTTGCTTCTTTTTGCTAGTGTGAACATGCTCCTATTTCTTGCATGTCTACCATCTTAGACCTCAGTTCACATTGCTTGTTTTTTTGTCTTGTTTGCATTCTGTGCAATTTAAGGGTGTGGCATCCCCTTTGTTGAGCTGATTAGTATATATGTAGCTTACCACGGGCCTAGGTGGTCTGGAGTTGGGACCCGGTCCTATTTGTCTACCCTTTTATATGCATTACTTCAACTTTGATATACAGTAAGGTTTTTAATATAGACAGTATAGGTACCGTCCCAATTTAGGGTCACCTTGCCGCTGGTGGGATGGCTTGTATACTTTTTTTGATCAAAAATAGTTCACTAAGTACCCTATATTTATTATGCAACTTTGCTTTACATTTATATATAATGATGGTAGGGTATGAGATATATTTTTTGTCTTTTGCAGGTTTTGCTTCTTTTTGCTAGTGTGAACATGCTCCTATTTCTTGGATGTCTACCATCTTAGACCTCAGTTCACATTGCTTAGTTTTTTGTCTTGTTTGCATTCTGTGCAATTTAAGGGTGTGGCATCCCCTTTGTTGAGCTGATTAGTATATATGTAGCTTACCACGGGCCTAGGTGGTCTGGAGTTGGGACCCGGTCCTATTTGTCTACCCTTTTATATGCATTACTTCAACTTTGATATACAGTAAGGTTTTTAATATAGACAGTATAGGTACCGTCCCAATTTAGGGTCACCTTGCCGCTGGTGGGATGGCTTGTATACTTTTTTTGATCAAAAATAGTTCACTAAGTACCCTATATTTATTATGCAACTTTGCTTTACATTTATATATATTGATGGTAGGGTATGAGATATATTTTTTGTCTTTTGTAGGTTTTGCTTCTTTTTGCTAGTGTGAACATGCTCCTATTTCTTGCATGTCTACCATCTTAGACCTCAGTTCACATTGCTTGGTTTTTTGTCTTGTTTGCATTCTGTGCAATTTAAGGGTGTGGCATCCCCTTTGTTGAGCTGATTAGTATATATGTAGCTTACCACGGGCCTAGGTGGTCTGGAGTTGGGACCCGGTCCTATTTGTCTACCCTTTTATATGCATTACTTCAACTTTGATATACAGTAAGGTTTTTAATATAGACAGTATAGGTACCGTCCCAATTTAGGGTCACCTTGCCGCTGGTGGGATGGCTTGTATACTTTTTTTGATCAAAAAAAGTTCACTAAGTACCCTATATTTATTATGCAACTTTGCTTTACATTTATATATAATGATGGTAGGGTATGAGATATATTTTTTGTCTTTTGTAGGTTTTCCTATCTACGGTCCGTTAACTCTCGTCTAGGCGCACTGTGTGACTCGTCTGTGTCTACCTCTGGCCCAGCCGTGCCTATTCATGCGGCACCGCAATCCAGTCCCATTATGGCACCCGGCTATGGACCTCGGCTCCTGGCACCTCCACGCTTTGCCGGCGACCCCGCTTTAGCTCGGGGTTTCATAAACCAGTGCACCCTGCACTTTGAGCTCTTGGCATACCAGTTCATCTCCGACCGGGCCAAGGTGGCCTTCATCATGTCCCATCTCACTGAGGAGGCACTGGCATGGCTAAATCCCCTGTGGGACAGAGGGGACCCCCTGGTGTCCGACCTGTCGTCTTTCCTCGCTGCTTTCCGGAAAGTCTTCGATGAACCTGGACGGAAAACCTCTTCAGCCTCCTCTCTGCTTCGTCTCCGCCAAGAGAGTCTCACCGTGGGCCAATATGCCATACGGTTCCGCACCCTCGCTTCTGAGCTTGCCTGGGATAACGAGGCCCTGGTGTCCGTCTTCTGGGAGGGCCTTTCCGGTCGGATTAAAGACGAGCTCGCCGGTCGGGACATTCCTACCACCATGGATGACCTGGTGTCGCTGGCTACCCGGATTGACATCCGGTTTCAAGAGCGCACCAAGGAGACCACCCGTGAGAGGTTTCCCCGCCTTGCCCCTACTTTCCAGAGACCTGTCTCCTCAACTGTCACTCCCCGGGAGCACTTACCCGAGCCCATGCAGATCAACCAGACCAAGATGGTCAAATCTCGCCAAGAGTCACGCCGAGCCGAGGGGAGCTGTTTCTATTGTGGCAGTAAGGAGCACCTGATCCGTTCCTGTCCGGAGAGGCCGGGAAACTCCAGTGTCTAGGACCGCTCGGAGAGGTCGCCCTAGACAAAAGTAAGCCCTCTCCATCCCTGACTTTGTCTGTCTCTATCTCCTGGGGAGAGAACCGTCACTTTGAACTCGCCCACCTGGATTCTGGAGCTGCTGGAAACCTCATTTCCCAGTCCCTGGTTGAGAAATACCTTATTCCAACCAAGTCTCTGGCTGAACCATTGTCAGTTGCCTCTGTGGATGGAAGACTCTTTCCGGTGATTATGCTGCTCGTCACGGAACCCATAACCCTGCAGGTGGGAATGCTGCACTCTGAGAAAATCTCCTTCCATGTGCTACCCGGACTCTCTCACTCCCTATTGCTAGGCCTACCTTGGCTCCAGACACATGAACCCGTGTTGAACTGGCAATCCGGTAAAGTACTCCGGTGGGGGCCGGACTGCCACAAGACCTGCCTGGTTCCGGTTCGTCCGGTTCGTCCACCACCTACCCCAGCTAATTTACCCGGTCTTCCGGGTCCTTATTGGCCCTATGCTGACGTCTTCGGTAAAAAGGAAGCAGAGAATTTGCCACCTCATAGGCCATATGATTGCCCGATCGACCTGGTACCTGGCGCCACTCCACCCTGTGGCTGTATTTACCCGTCGTCTGCGGCCGAAACCCGGGCCATGTCTGAGTACATTGAAGAGAATCTGGCTAGGGGATTCATCCGGAAGTCTACCTCTCCGGCTGGAGCCGGATTCGTCTTTGTCAAAAAAAAGGATGGCTCGCTTCGCCCCTGTATTGACTATAGAGGACTCAATCAGATCACGGTAAAGAATAAATACCCCCTGCCACTCATCTCCGAGTTGTTTGATCGCCTTAAAGGCGCCAGGATCTTTTCCAAGCTGGATCTACGTGGAGCATATAACCTGGTCCGTATCCGGCAAGGAGACGAGTGGAAGACGGCTTTCAATACCCGGGATGGTCACTATGAGTACCGTGTGATGCCTTTCGGTCTCTGAAATGCTCCCGCCGTCTTCCAAGAACTGGTCAACGACATCTTCCGTGATCTTCTTTACTCCTGCGTGGTGGTATACCTGGACGACATCTTGGTCTTCTCTCCGGATCTTCCTACACACCGGAGGGATGTTCGTCAGGTTCTGCTTAGGCTCAGGCAGAACCACCTCTATGCTAAATACGAGAAGTGCCTCTTTGAACAGACCTCTCTTCCATTCCTAGGCTATGTTATCTCCCAGACAGGCTTGCGAATGGATCCCGAGATGCTCTCTGCTGTCCTAAAGTGGCCCCATCCGGAGGGGTTGAAGGCGATTCAGCGATTCCTGGGCTTCGCCAATTACTATCGTCTCTTCATTCCACACTTCTCGTCCCGGACGGCTCCCATATCTGCGCTCACCCGTAAGGGAGCTAATCCCAAGGTATGGTCGCCAGAAGCCGAGGAGGCCTTCCTTTCCTTAAAGCAAGCCTTCTCCTCTGCCCCTGTACTGCACCGTCCGGACTGTAATAAACAATTCTACCTGGAGGTTGATGCTTCCTCCTCCGGAGCCGGGGCGGTGCTCACCCAAAAATCTTCTTCCGGGAGAATGGTAACCTGCGGCTTCTTCTCCAAAATCTTCTCCTCATCTGAGTGCAACTACTCCATAAGAGACCGAGAATTGCTAGCCGTCAAATTGGCACTGGAGGAGTGGCGCTACCTGCTCGAGGGGGCTCTATACCCGGTGATCATCTATACGGATCACAAAAATCTGGCATATCTCCAGAATGCCCAAAGACTCAATCCGCGTCAGGCCCGGTGGTCTTTGTTTTTTGCCCGCTTCGACTTCATCCTGCATTTCCGCCCGGCGGACAAGAATGTCAAAGCCGATGCCTTGTCCCGATCCTTCCTGTCCTCCGATCAAGAGGAGGAGCCTATGCACATCATCGATCCCTCCAAGGTGATGAATGTGGCCCCCTTGGTTGTAACTCGTCTTCCACCCGGTAAGACGTTTGTGGCGGTTCCAGACCGTTAGAAGGTTCTTCGCTGGGGCCATTCTTCTAAACTAGCTGGCCATGCTGGCCAAAAGAAGACTTTCCAGCTCATTACCCGGCATTACTGGTGGCCTACCCTGCGTAAGGATGTCGTAGACTTCGTCTCAGCCTGTTCATCTTGTGCCCGCAATAAAGTTCCCAGACATTTACCAGCCGGTCATCTCCTGCCTCTTCCCGTACCTGTTGCCCTGTGGCAACATATCGCTATGGACTTTATTACCGATCTCCCTGTTTCTGCTGGTTGTACAGTCATTTGGGTGGTCGCGGACCGCTTTTCTAAAATGGCCCATTTCATTCATCTGCCTGGTCTCCCGTCTGCATCTGAGCTAGCTAAAGACTTCTTTCACCATATCTTTTGTCTCCATGGCCTACCTCTCCACATCGTGTCGGATCGAGGGGTTCAGTTCACCTCACGCTTCTGGAGAAGCTACCTGTAAGCTGATGGATGTCACCCTGGATTTCTCCTCCGCTTACCAACCTCAGTCTAATGGTCAAGTAGAGCTGATCAACCAGATCCTTACCAGCTACCTCCGGCACTTTGTCAATGCCCACCATACTGATTGGGTGGACCTCCTGCCATGGGCCGAATTCTCTTATAACAATCATGAGAGCGAATCCACTTCCAAGTCCCCGTTCTTTATTGTCTATGGCCAACAGCCCCGGATTCCGTTTCCTGTCTCCGTTTCTGTGGACAACCCTGCTGCGGAGTCCCTGGTCAGTGACTTTTCCACTATCTGGGAGAATACCATGTCCGCACTTCTCCAGTCTTCCGAGCGGATGAAGAGATATTTCTGGTGGATTGGAAGGGGTTTGGCCCTGAGGAGAGAACTTGGGAACCCAGGGAGAACATCCATGCCCCGCTTCTCCTTGAAAAATTCCTTTCTGGCCTAAAAAAGAGGGGGCGTAAAGGTAGGGGTACTGTAGCCTCGGCATCTCTGCCTCCTTCCAGGCAGAGACGCCGTCCCTCTCACCTCATCTCTCCCCACGCTCCCCACTCTCCTTCCCAGCCTGCTGTCGGCGCGCGCAGTCCTGTAGCTTTGGCGTCTCTGCCTCCTGCCTGGCAGAGACACCGTCCCTCTCACCTCCTCTCTCTCCTCGCTCCCCGCTCTCCGTCTCAGCCTGCTGTTGGCGCGCGCAGTCCCCCGGGCACTGTGCTTAGGGCGCGCGCGCGCCGTCCTAGGGAGTCCCCGGCCAATTGCCGAGGGTCCTCCCATATATAGGGCACCTCCTCTAAAATGGAGGTGCCCGAGCAAAGTTGTTGCACAGTTTCTTATCTCTGCTTCAGCCTTCAGGTCCCGCTGCTAGCCTGACTTCTCGTCCGCCTGCCAGCCTGTTATCTGCCCGTTATCTGCCGAGCCTGCTCACCTGGAGCGCTCACCTGTTACCTGACTGTTACCTGCCTTGGCTGTCAGTCCGCTCACCTGGGAGCACCCGCCTGTTACTTGCTGTGTCCGTCAGCCCGCTCACCAGGGAGCGCCCGCCTGTTACCTGCTGTGTCCGTCAGCCCGCTCATCTGGGGGCGCCCACCTGTTACCTGCTTGTTACCAGCCTTGTCTGTCTGCCCGCTCACCTGGGAGCACCCGACTGTTTCCTGCCAGCCTGCCTGGAGACTCTGCCATCACTTGCTGTGACCACCTGCCTGGTAAACATAGAGACTACTACTCGCTCTGCTGTCACGTACCGTGACCACCCGTCAGCTAACCAGAGACTTCTGCCTGCTTGCCGTGTCCACCCGTTATACCGGTCAGTCCCAGCCATCTGACCCGTGGGAGCCACCTGCTCTTTTACAAGGTCGTCCCCAGAGTAGCACCTGGTCCCTCTGCCCGGATCCTCCCTGGTCACGGAGTCGTTAGCCGCCGTCTGACCAGGGTTGGTTCGGGTTGATACTTAATCACGCCCCTCTGGGTCCCTCCTTGCACCGCGGCACAGAGGTTCCACAACCCGGACCCGTAACATACTGCAACCTCCACGTCTCTTCCAAGGGGCATTAAAACCGTCTTGTTAAGCTACTGCAACCTCCACGTCTCTTCCAAGGGGCATTAAAACCGTCTTGTTAAGCTACTGCAACCTCTACGTCTCTTCCAAGGGGCATTAAAACCGTCTTGTTAAGCTACTGTGACCTCCACGTCTCTTCCAAGGGGCATTAAAACCGTCTTGTTAAGCTACTGCAACCTCCACCACTTTTCCCAGGGGCATTAAAACCGTCTTGTTAAGCTACTGCGACCTCCACCACTTTTTCAAGGGGCATTCATATTGTCTTTTTATTCCACTGCGACCTCCACCGTTCTTCCAACGGGCATTGCATTTCCTCCTAATTTTCATCAGCTTTCGCTTTTCAATGCATAGGCGAACACTAAGGGAGACCCACTCCCCAATAATGGGTAGAAGGTTTTTAGTATGCTGTAATCCACGTCTGTTTCAAGGGGCATTGCAGTTCCTCATAATTTTTGGAAAGCCTTCCATTCACTGCTTAGGCCAACAGTGCACAGGAGACCCAGTTGCTATAAATGGAAAAAACGGTTTAGTTAAGGCCCTCTGACCTCCATGTCACTTCGAAGGGGCATTGGAGTGCCTCGAAATTTTTGTTAGGCATTGCACTCACTGCATGCCCTTTAACTGTGTAGCCGAACCGCTCCTTTTGGTACAAAAACATATCCTACAAAACATGTGTGGTTGACTGGCCTGATATTGATGTGAATGGTCCCTGTTCCTCCTGCTCTTTCTCCTTTGTCACCACCTCATCCATCATTCATCACCTGAAGCTTTGTTTTAACGGGAGTAATAGAACTGGGATAGTAGCAGGAAAACATCCAGCAATCCTCGGAGGAGGTAGGATATGCGCAAAAACGCTGACCACCTCAGGCCTAGCCGCTACTACATACATGCGCTTGCATTCCAAGAAAACAAAGCAGACGCTAACTTCTATCATCATCATCATGCTCCTCATCTTGGCACTCTCAACTCCCCTGATGGAGAAGCCAGGGCCCACTGGAGGAGTCTGGTTCTCTGGTGGGCTCGTCCAATGCTGCTCTAAAGCAGGCCAGGCTAAGAAAAGTGTGGGGGAAGTTTCAAGGAGAAATAGGGGCGGCTGGGGACCGTGTGTGGACACCCGGCCGCAGGGCGGCTGGGGACTGAGTATGGATACCTCACTGCCGACGCAGCCATGAGGTAGTGGACAGCTTCAGCCTCCTCCAAACTAAAAGGCCCCATTTCAAGTGCAAGCAAGCTAGCAGTATGGTATTGCAGCCTGGGGGTGGGTGGGTGGCAGGCTGCATGCTTGCGCTTGCATTGCAAGGAATGGGGGAGGTACAATTGAACACTGCCCTGGGACAAGTACTTGCACGAGGATAGTTGCAAGTCTGCATCTTCTGATGCGGAAAGGATCACTTCTGATGGGCACACTTTTAGGCAGTGACCTGGGTGTCAGAGATGCTTCCAGGGGTCTTCCCCATACTGTTACCATGTCTTTTCAGCACTGTATGCATGTGTCACACAGCACATGGCCAGATAAGATTGTAAAATGTTAAAATGACATTTCCCGGTGAATGCATTTGTCACGGTTGAAAGCAATACAAAAGTGCAAAAACGCATAAAAAATGCTACTTGTGAACATAGCCCAAGGTGTGGAGGAGTATTTTTGTTTTTGGTTATTTATTTTACCTTATACACAAGTCTTTACCCTGGAAGGAAAGTTCCTTAACATATTTCACAGGAAAACCGTTTCAGTTTTGTTTTTGAATGTTTTATTGTGAGCCCGTAAAAGTGGCTTAATACCTCTGACCACGTTGTTGACACCAGTGACCTGGGGGTCAGAAATGCTTCCTGGGGCGATTCCCATGCTGTCCCCATGTCTTTTGAGCACTGTCACTATCGTTTTGGGCACTTTTTAGGCTTTCTACAGACTGCCGGGGGTGCCTCCGCAAAAATGCTCGGGTCTCCCATAGACTAACATTGGGCTCGTTGCTCGGGTCGAGCACCCGAGTATCACGGTGAGCTCGGCCCGAGCTTCGAGCACCCGAGCATTTTAGTGCTCGCTCAACACTATTGGCAACCCATTTTTGAAAAAGAACATCCTGAGGGACCCTTGTTAGTGGTGGGTAAGGGTGACATAACGACAATGGAAACGGACGCTATTGGTAATGCTGCCAACTCTCGGTTAGAGCACAACGGAGGTGTGGCTAGAGCTTTAGTGGAAGCAGGAGGGGCGACTATTCAAACTGACAGTCGAATCATTGTTGAGTCGCATGGTCAGATAGCTGTTGGGGACATAGCGGTGACTAAATCAGGCAATCTTCCTTGTAGAATGATCATACACGCTGTAATCCCTACTTATTCATCCAGATGTCAGTGCTCGACAACTACACGCTGCAATAACTCGTATCTTAGAGTATGCGAATATTAGTGACCAGATTGAGACCTTGACAACTCCTGCCATTGGTGTTGGCATCTTCGGGTTCCCTTTTCATGCATGTACAAGGGACATTGTTGGAATGGAATTATAATGAACAAGTGTAGCCCCCCAAGCATTTGCTGCCTCTCCAAAATCAGGTTAATTAGTAATGAGGACAGGACTGTTAAAGCTTTTAAGACTGCCTGTATCACCTGGACTCCACCCCATGATATACAGTGGTGGCCAAAAGTATTGGCACCCCTGCAATTCTGTCAGATAATACTCAGCTTCTTCCTGAAAATGATTGCAATCACAAATTCTTTGGTATTATTATCTTCATTTAATTTGTCTTCAGTGAAAAAAACAGAAAAAGAATTGTCCTAAAGCCAAATTGGATATAATTCCACACCAAACCTAAAAAAGGGGGTGGACAAAAGTATTGGCACTGTTTGAAAAATCATGTAATGCTTCTCTAATTCGTGTAATTAACAGCACCTGTAACTTACCTGTGGCACCTAACAGGTGTTGGCAATAACTAAATCACACTTGCAGCCAGTTAACATGGATTAAAGTTGACTCAACCTCTGTCCTGTGTCCTTGTGTGTACCACATTGAGCATGGAGAAAAGAAAGAAGACCAAAGAACTG
This sequence comes from Phyllobates terribilis, assembly GCF_046119375.1. Lineage (NCBI taxonomy): Eukaryota > Metazoa > Chordata > Amphibia > Anura > Dendrobatidae > Phyllobates > Phyllobates terribilis. The sequence goes on along the minus strand of NW_027362761.1, from coordinate 37,506,051 downwards.
TCTGAGGACTTGAGAAACCAAATTGTGAGGAAGCATGAGCAATCTCAAGGCTACAAGTCCATCTCCAAAGACCTGAATGTTCCTGTGTCTTCCGTGCGCAGTGTCATCAAGAAGTTTAAAGCCCTTGGCACTGTGGCTAACCTCCCTAGATGTGGACGGAAAAGAAAAATTGACGAGAGATTTCAACGCAAGATTGTGCGGATGGTGGATAAAGAACCTCGACTAACATCCAAACAAGTTAAAGCTGCACTGCAGTCCGAGGGTACAACAGTGTCAACCCGTACTATCTGTCGGCGTCTGAATGAAAAGGGACTGTACGGTAGGATACCCAGGAAGACCCCACTTCTTACCCGGAGACATAAAAAAGCCAGGCTGGAGTTTGCCAAAACTTACCTGAGAAAGCCTAAAACGTTTAGGAAGAATGTTCTCTGGTCAGATGAGACAAAAGTAGAGCTTTTTGGGAAAAAGCATCAACATAGAGTGTACAGGCAAAAAAAAAGAGGCATTCAAAGAAAAGAACACGGTCCCTACAGTGAAACATGGCGGAGGTTCCCTGATGTTTTGGGGTTGCTTTGCTGCCTCTGGCACTGGACTGCTTGACCGTGTGCATGGCATTATGAAGTCTGAAGACTACCAACAAATTTTGCAGCATAATGTAGGGCCCAGTGTGAGAAAGCTGGGTCTCCCTCAGAGGTCATGGGTCTTCCAGCAGGACAATGACCCAAACACACTTCCAAAAGCACTATATAATGGTTTGAGAGAAAGCACTGGAGACTTCTAAGGTGGCCAGCAATGAGTCCAGACCTGAATCTCATAGAACACCTGTGGAGAGATCTCAAAATGGCAGTTTGGAGAAGGCACCCTTCAAATATCAGGGACCTGGAGCAGTTTGCCAAAGAAGAATGGTCTACAATTCCAGCAGAGCATTGTAAGAAACTCATTGATGGTTACCGGAAGCGGTTGTTCGCAGTTATTTTGGCTAAAGGTTGTGCAACCAAGTATTAGGCTGAGGGTGCCAATACTTTTGTCTGGCCCATTTTTGGAGTTTTGTGTGAAATGATCAATGATTTGATTTTTGCTTCATTCTCTTTTGTGTTTTTTCCTTGCAAGCAAATTAAATGAAGATAATAATACCAAAGAATTTGTGATTGCAATCATTTTCAGGAAGAAACTGAGTATTATCTGACAGAATTGCAGGGGTGCCAATACTTTTGGCCACCACTGTAGGAGGTGCCCAAATAGAGCCCCTCATTCCAGGGCTGTTACCTCCTCCTGCTCCTCATACACAAGTAATTACACCTGTACTTCCGGTGCCATCTCTACTTCCGCCTCAGGTGCCACCACCAACCGTGCCAACGCCCACGTCTGAGGAGCCCATCCTTTATGTCAAGTGTACACCCCAGCAAGCTGCTACTCTGCTGAACCAACTCCCAGATCCAGAAAAACAGCCGATGCCTTTCTATAGAAGCATGCTTCAAATCCAAAGGAATTACTCCGCCACATGGCAAGATCTTATTTCCCTGGCAAATCTTAAAGCAGGCGATGCATATTGGCCTGTTATGGACACTGCATTTAATGATGCCACACTTGTCAGTGACACCACATGGGACTCTGGTGTTCAGTTCTGCCAACAACTTAAGCTCCGAGCTGTTAACGCTTCAACCGTACTAGAAAGTCCCATTGTGCCCAATCCACATACACTGTTGTCATAAATTCAATCAGATGCAAAACGTTTCACTGTCATCGATCTGGCCAATGCTTTCTTCAGCGTACCACTGCATCCAGAAGATTGGTACCTGTTTGCCTTCACTTACATAGGATCATAATACACCTGGACGGTCTTACCACAAGGAGCACAGAACTCACCAAGTCATTTCTCTCAGGCTCTTGCCTCTAGTTTACGGCCGTGGAAAGAGACTAACCATCAAGTTGTCCTTCTTCAGTAAGTAGAAGATCTCCTAATATGTTGTCCGGATCAGGTGACAGCTGAAGAGTCGAGTCTCAGTCTTCTCTTTCATCTTGCACAACAAAACTGTAAGGTGTCCCTCAACAAAATCCAGTGGTGTCAGCCCAAAGTTGTGTTTTTAGGCCACAGTCTCTCTCCAAACCTGAAACACCTAATGGGTGAAAGGAAACTTGCTATTGAGACCGTTCCTCTACCAAAAGGACCTAAGCAATTACAAGCTTTCTTGGGACTTATCACATATTGTCGCCAATGGATTCCAGATGCCTCAAAGCTGATGCAACCGTACGATGACCTCAAGACGTCAGCTTTTCCACTACGTTCCAAATCCGTGAAAGCCTTCTACGCTCTTAAACAGGCCATACAGTCTGCACCAGCTCTTGGTATCCCAAATTATCAACTACCTTTTTACTTGTTTGTCAGTGAAGTAGCAGGACATGCTTCCGGAGTCCTAGCACAGAAACATGGGGGAAGAACAAGACCCATCGGCTATTACTCTGCCTGCCTGGACTCGGTGTCTCAAGCTTCCCCGACTTGCCTCAGAGCCGTTCATGCTGCACATGTGCTTCTGGACAAAACTTCTGATATCATCTTAGGACATCCGGTTCTCTTAATGGCTCCACACGACATAAAAGCTATTCTTGACCAAACTCAACCTAAACATCTGTCGCTGCAGCGTCATATGAGACTCCAATGTTCCCTCTTGATTCCAGATAATGTCACTCTTGTCCGCTGCACCATCCTCAACCCGTCCACGCTACTTCCTCTTTCCAGGGGGGATGTGGATGATGATACTGATGCTCTAGGTGAAGATGCCTTTACACACTCAGAGGATCATGATTGTCTCAAACAGATGCAGGAAGAAGCTGCCTCCAAGAGAAATGTGTCTGAAGACCGCTCCCGCATGCTGACCTGACGTTCTTCACCGATGGTTCCAGATTTTCAGATAAAACAGGAAGATTCCATTCGGGATATGCCGTGGTTACACATGACCAGGATTAATTTAGAAAAGAGAAAGCAGCGGTGTACGTGTCTCAAGACACTGAAGAAGGGCCTCAAAGCTCTCTTATGAAGTTTTATCCATTTACATCAAGACAAGACACCAAATGATGAAAAGAAATCGTGGCAAGAAGCAGGAGATAAAAAGGATGAAGATGGAGTCTGGGTTCTGTCTACCTCGTAATCTGTACCCCTCGGTGACAGAATGAGCACACGGTATCACCCATAGAGGCAAGAATCAGATGAATGACTTGATTTGGAAGACTTATATGGCACATGGGATTTCTACTGTCACCCAAAAATATTGCAAGAACTGCTTTGTGTGTGCAACATGCAATCCAGCACCGCCTCAGAAAGTTACTCAGAAACATTTGCCTAAACCACTCTATCCCTTTCAAAGAATTTAAATTGATCATATTCAAATGACAAAAGTAGGGAAGTACGAGTATGTACTGGTAGTGAGTGATATGTTCTCGGGATGGCCTGAAGCCTATCCAGTAACCAATATTACTGCCAGAGTGACTGTTAAGAGACTGATGACTGAGGTAGTGTGCAGTTATGGAATCCCAGAGGTAATTGAGAGTGACCAAGGACGAGCATTCATTGCAGCACTGACAAAGGAACTAAGGACATTGGTAGGGGTCGATTTGGGTTTACATACTCCGTATCATCCCCAGAGCAGTGGTAAAGTAGAAAGGCTATATGGCACCTTGAAAAACAAAATACTAAAAGCCAGTCAGGAGGTCAAACTTCCTTGGACAGACATTTTGCCCATTGCCTTATAATCAGTCAGAAACACTCCGAGGGGTCCCGCTAAACTCACACCATATGAGATTCTTTTTGGGGGGCTCCAAGGTTGGGTCAATATTTTCCTCAATAGCTAGCCTTAGGAAGTGATACTTTTGTAAATTATGTCATTGCTCTTACTAAAGAATTGTCAGTAACACATGCACGAGTTTTGTCATCCATAACAGTTCCAGATTTCAGTGAAGGTACTCACACTTTCCAACCTGGTGACTACGTGCTGGTAAAGAAGTTCACCAGAAATACATCCCTAGAGTTGAGATTTGAGGGTCCCTACCAAGTGCTCTTGACCACTCCTACTTCAGTCAAACTTGAAGGAAGACCGACGTGGATACACGCTTCCCACTTCAAGAAGTTTGTGACTCCATCAGAACCTTCTACATAATGTTGCTGTTAGAACCCTCCTGTTAATTCTTTTTCTATTTTGTTGGTCACGTGACTTTCTGCCTATATAATCCAGCTCCGCCCTTCTGGCCTTGCTGGACTTCAGTGTTACATTTACTCTTAAGCTAGCCAGGTGCCTTGTACCCAACTCTGTAGTTTGCTTGGTCTTTGGACCACTAGTACTTTTTGTTTGTTTGTCTTTGCGCTGCTACAATTTCTGCTAGGAGGTGTCCAACTATATCCCAGTCCTTAGTTCTTGTAGGGACCCCTCCCTTATATCTATAGGTCTGCGTTCAGACTAGCCGAGGACTTAGGCGGGTCTGTTCACAAGGAACAGGTCCCCCGCTGCATCGTAGGGAATCAGCTTAGTCCTATTGTAGGGACAGTTTTCCTATCTTTCCTTAGTGCTTGTAGCAGTTCATAACAGTAAGTCCAGCCCAAAATAAAACACTCTAAGGAAAGTAATCCAGATATCAGCATGGTGTCGGTTCAGGAGTTGGCTCAACGCCTGCAGGGACTGTCTTTGGAGGTGGCTGAGCTCCAGCAACACGTGAGTAGCTGTCCTGGAGCGCATTTTGTCGAACCGAAGGTAGGACTGCCAGATTTTTTATATGGTAAACAGCAAGATGTTTTTTCCTTTAAAAACACTTGTTTATTATATTTTTGTTTAAGACCCAGATCCTCGGGAATGAATCACAGCGCATTGGGTTTATAATGTCACTTTTGCGCAAAGAACCACAGGGATGGGCCTTTTCTCTACAACCTATTGATCCGTGTTTTAGATCTGTGGAAGATTTTTTTTCTGCTATGGGGTTGTTGTATGATGATCCTGATCGAGTCTCATCTGCTGAAACGGAATTAAGATGTTTGAAGCAGGGATCAGGTGATGTGGAAAATTATTGTACATACTTCAGAAGATGGTCGGCCGAAGTGGAATGGAATGACTCAGCATTAAAATGTCTGTTTCTTGCTGGTCTAGGTGAAAGGGTTAAGGATCTGCTGATGGCCTTCCCAAAACCTGGAACCTTGCAGGAGCCAATGCAATTAGCTATACGTTTGGACAGGAGACTGCGTGGTAGGATTAATGAAGAGAAATCTACTGCTATGGCAGCTCCTAGTTTTCAGAGGGTCTGCTCGGAAGGTGGAGAACTGATGGAGATTGGGGCGATGTCACCCCACTCTCAGGAAAAAGACCGCAGGTTTGCTAAGGGATTATGTTTTTATTGCGGTAAATCTGACCACTTTATTAAGAACTGTGTGCTTCGTTTGAACAAAGAAAAAAAAAAGAGGTCAGTTACGCCCGTATAGCTTGTTTAAACTCAAAAGGAGTATTTCTTTCTGGAAGCACCTCATTCCAAGAGGAGTTGATTGAATTTCGGGTATTTGTGGATTGTGGTTCTACACTCAATGTGATTGATAAGGGATTTTTGGAAAAATTTAAATTAGAATCCAAACTTTTGTCATCTCCTATTTCTGTGGTTGCTGTTGATGGCTCTCCCTTGAAATGTATTACTCACAAGGTTTTTGAATTTCCCCTCACCATTAATGGTATTCACCAAGAGAATTTGGATTTGGCGGTATTAAATAATTTACCTTCTCCAGTGATTTTGGGGTTACCTTGGTTAAAATTGCACAATCCTGTACTGGACTGGTGTACCCTTGAAATTAAGTCTTGGAGTCCTAAGTGTCATGATAAATGTTGTAACGTCGCATTGCTGCTGTGGAAAGAGGGGAATTACCTGTACCTATTCAGGATTTTTGGAAGTTTTTTTCTGAGGAGGAGTTGCAAGTTTTGCCTCCTCATAGGGACTATGATTGCACCATTGAGTTTGTTCCTGGAGCTACTCTTCCCAAGAGTCGCTTATTTAATCTGACTATCCCTGAGAGAAAGGCCTTGGAGGAATACATACAGACAAGCTTGGCCGCCGGTCACATTAGACCTTCTAAGTCTCCTGTGGCTGTTGGATTTTTTTTTGTAAAAAAAAAAAGGACGGCGGTTTACGTCCATGTCTGGACTTTCGCAAAATTAATAAAATTACCGTACGCAATTCCTACCCACTGACATTAATTCCTGACTTGTTCAACCAGTTAGTGGGGGCCAAGTGGTTCTCTAAAATTGATCTCCGGGGGGCATACAATTTGTTACGTATGAAGGTAGGTGGTGAATGGAAAACTGCTTTTAACACTCCGGTGGGTCATTTTGAGAATCTGGTTATGCCTTTCGGTCTTACCAATGCGCCAGCGTTTTTTCAGAACCTTATTAATGACATCCTAAGACCGTTGATTGGTAAGAATGTGGTGGTGTATTTGGATGACATTTTGATTTATTCGCCGGATCTGGAGTCTCATTGGCAGAGCATACGTGAGGTATTGCAGTTGTTAAGTGACAATTCGCTTTTTGCTAAGCTGGAGAAATGTGAGTTCGCTGTGCAGAGAATTAGTTTTTTGGGCTACATTATCTCCAGCGAGGGCTTTGAGATGGACCCGGTGAAGGTTCAGGCGGTGCAGGAATGGCCTAGGCCTATTGGTTTGAAATCGATACAGAGATTTTTGGGTTTCGCCAATTATTACAGAAAATTCATTAAGAATTTTTCTATAATTGTTAAGCCACTGACCGATCTCACCAGGAAAGGTGCGAATACGGTTCAGTGGACTACGGAGGTCATTGAAGCTTTTGTGTATCTCAAGGAGAGGTTCAGTTCTGCCCCCATCCTTATGCAGCCTGATGAGACCAAGCCCTTTTTGGTCAAGGTTGATGCTTCTTCGGTGGGGTCGGGGCTGTTTTGTCTCAGGAAAACAAGGATGGAGTACATCCCTGTGCCTTTTTTTTCAAAAAATTTTTCTGAGACCGAACTTAATTACGATGTTGGTAATCGGGAATTGCTGGCTATTAAACTCGCATTTGAACATTGGCGTCATCTCTTGGAAGGTGCTAAATTTCCCATTCAGCTTTTCACTGATCATAAGAATCTGATCTATCTTGATGCTGCCAAGCGCTTTGAATGCCCGTCAGGCTAGGTGGGCACTTTTTTTTTCGCGGTTTAATTTTTCTGTTACTTACATCCCGGGTACCAAGAATGTAAAAGCTGATGCTTTATCTCGCAGCTTTTCTCCCATGGTTGGTACAGAGGAGTAGGAGAGCATTTTAGAGGAAGGTGTTGTGATAGCAGCATTGGACTCCGTTTTGGAAGATGGGATTCTGAAAGCCCAGGAGGAAGCCCCGTCTAACACTCCCCATGGGAGGTTGTTTGCGCCTAGGAACTTTAGGAGAGATTTGTTTGTGGAGTGTCATGAGTCTCGGTTGGCAGGTCATCCAGGAATTTCTGAGACTAAGAGACTTGTAGGTCGCAGTTTTTGGTGGCCTGGGTGGCAGAAGGAAGTCATTAAGTGGGTGCGTCAATGTACTCTATGTGCTAGATCTAAGTCTTCACATGCTCCTGCTGAGGGGTTGCTTTGCCCTCTGGAGGTTCCTAGTGCACCTTGGACGCATCTTGCTATGGATTTTATTACTGACCTTCCTGCCTCTGAGGGTTTCACTGTCATCTGGGTGGTCGTGGACCGTTTTAGCAAGATGTGTCACTTGGTTCCTTTCATCAAACTGCCCTGCGCTAAGACACTCGCTAAGGCTTTTGTTAAGGAAATTGTCAGACTCCATGGCGTTTCTGCCGACATTGTTTCCGATAGGGGACCTCAGTTCGTGGCTCGTTTTTGGCGTGCCTTTTGTGACAGGTTGGGAGTTCATTTGTCATTTTCATCTGGTTATCATCCTGAGTCTAATGGACAAACAGAAAGAAAGAACCAGGATGTTGAACAGTTTTTGCGTTGTTTTGTGGTTGACAATCAAGAGGGGTGGTCTGAGTTTCTGCCACTTGCTGAATTGCTCTTAACAACCATACATCCTCTTCTGCTGGGTGTTCTCCTTTTATTTGTTGTACTGGGAGACATCCGTCGTTTGGGTCATTCTCCAAATTGGTATCGGCTGTGCCGGAGGAGGAGAATTTTTCCGGTGATTTGGAGAGAGTTTGGACTGATGTACGTTGTAACCTTCAAGAAGCTAACGAAAAATCTAAGAGGTACTTTGACAGGAAACGTCAAGAGGTTTTGTTTACGGTTGGTGACATGGTTTGGTTGTCCTCTAAGAATCTGCGTTTGAGGATTCCTTCTAAGAAATTGGGCCCGAAATTTGTAGGGCCGTTTAAGGTACTTCAGGTAGTTAACCAATCTGCTGTTAGGTTGGAGGTTCGCACCTCCTGGAAGATTAATCCGGTGTTTCATGTTTCCTTATTGTAAAAAGCTGAGGTTTCGGATAGGGACGCCACTGTCTCTGTTCCTCTGGTGGTGGAAGGCGGTGAATATGAAATTTCTCGCATTCTTAATTCTAGATGGCATAGAGGGAGATTGCAGTATCTCGTCGCTTGGAAAGGTTTAGGTACCGAGGATAACTCCTGGGTAAAGGCGGATGATGTCTCTGCTCCTAGACTTGTCAGAGCATTTCACAGGAGGTTTCCTGATTGACCTGGGCCTGGAGGATCCTCATAGAAGAGGGGGTACTGTTAGAACCCTCCTGTCAGTTCTTTTTCTATTTTGTTGGTCACATGACTTTCTGCCTATATAATCCAGCTCCGCCCTTCTGGCCTTGCTGGACTTCAGTGTTACATTTACTCTTAAGCTAGCCAGGTGCCTTGTACCTAACTCTGTAGTTTGCTTGGTCTTTGGACCACTAGTACTTTTTGTTTGTTTGTCTTTGCTCTACTACAATTTCTGCTAGGAGGTGTCCAACTATATCCCAGTCCTTAGTTCTTGTAGGGACCCCTCCCTTATATCTATAGGTCTGCGTTCAGACTAGCCGAGGACTTAGGCGGGTCTGTTCACAAGGAACAGGTCCCCCGCTGCATCGCAGGGAATCAGCTTAGTCCTATTGTAGGGACAGTTTTCCTATCTTTCCTTAGTGCTTGTAGCAGTTCATAACAGTTACATATCCTCTACTTTGTGTGTTGTGTCATTCGATACTCATTTGTAGGAGCACAACAGGTTGCAATCACCCAAGCAAGAGGGGTGATCACTCAATGATGGGTGAGGGAACCACAGTAGGGACAAAAGGTTAATAAAGTATTTAGGGGGGACTGTTGAGGAGAGCCATAGGATCAAATACGTAATTAACCTCAAGACATAGGAGATTGAGAGAAAAGACCCATAAAGTGTATTATTTCACCTTACATAAGCTTGATTAGATCAATAGATGGCTGCCATTTCCTGTTTCATCAAACCATGCTCTGTTATACAAGATGGCAACTGGACAAGTGTTGAGCGAGCACTAAAATGCTCGGGTGCTCGAAGCTCGGGCCGAACTCACCGTGAAACTCGGGTGCTCAACCCGAGCAACGAGCCCAATGTTAGTCTATAGGAGACCCGAGCATTTTTGCGGCGGCACCCCCGGCAGTCTGTAGAAAGCCTAAAAGTGCCCAAAACTATAGTGACAGTGCTCAAATGACATAGGGACAGCATGGGGATTGCCCCAGGATGCATTTCTGACCCCCAGGTCACTGCTGTCAACAGCGTGGTCAGAGGTATTAAGCCACTTTTACGGGCTCACAATAAAACGTTCAAAACGTTTCCCGTGAAATATGTCAAGGAACATCCTTTCCATGGTAAAGACTTCTGTATAAGGTAAAATAAATAACCAAAAACAAAAATACTCCTCCACACCTTGGGCTATGTTCACAAGTAGCATTTTTTATGCGTTTTTGCACTTTTGTATTGCTTTCAACCGTGACAAATGCATTCACCGGGAAATGTAATTTTAACATTTTACAACCTTATCTGGCCACGTGCTGTGTGACACATGCATACAGTGCTGAAAAGACATGGGAAAAGCATGGGGAAGACCCCTGGAAGCATCTCTGACACCCAGGTCACTGCCTAAAAGTGTGCCCATCAGAAGTGATCCTTGCCGCATCAGAAGATGCAGACTTACAACTATCCCCGTGCAAGTCCTTGTCCCAGGGCAGTGTTCAATTGTACCACCCCCATTCCTTGCAATGCAAGCGCAAGTATGCAGCCTGCCACCCACCCACCCCCAGGCTGCAATACCATACTGCTTGCTTGCTTGCACTTGAAATTTGGCCTTTTACGCATGTGGAGGCGGAATCTGGCAACCACGTCATGGCTGCATCGGCGGCCTGGTATCCATACTCAGACCCCAGCCGCCCGGCGGCCGGGTGTCCACGCTTGGTCCCCAGCCGCCAGGGGGCGGCCGGGTGTCCATACTCAGTCCCCAGCCGCCTCGCGGCCGGGTGCCCACACACGGTCACCAGCCGCCTGGGGGCGGTCGGGTGTCCATAAACGGTCCCCAGCCGCCCCTATTTGAAGGACAGCCTAACCACAAACACGTGGACAAGTGAATGTGGCCAGGGATGGTCCATCTGACTGACGCCGTCACACTGGGTTAATATTGTGGAAGCCGGGACACAGTTGGACACTGGGATGCAACACGTCCTCCAGACATAGAGGATTGCGGGTCCTGGGCCAATCAGGCTTCAACACAAAGTTCAGAAGGTAGACAGCAGCAGTGGTCGGCCTCCTACACAACGAGTAAATTATTCATGATCATGAGGCCATTCATCTCCTTAGCTTTCTGTTCCTTGGAATGCAAGCGCATGTAGCAGCAAGGCCTGAGGTGGTCAGTGTTTTGGCGCATATCCTACCTCCTCCGAGGATTGCTGGATGTTTTCCTGCTATTATCCCAGTTCTATGACTCCCGTTAAAACAAAGCTTCAGGTGATGACTGATGGATGAGGTGGTGACAAAGGAGAAAGAGCAGGAGGAACAGGGACCATTCACATCAATATCAGGCTAGTCAAACACACATGTCTTGTAGGATATGTTTCTTTACCAAAAGGAGCGGTTTGCCTACACAGTTATAGGGCATACAGTGAGTGCAATGCCTACCAAAAATTTCGAGGCCCTCCAATGCCCCTTGGAAGTGACATGGAGGTCAGAGGGCCTTAACTAAACCGTTTTTTCCATTTATAGCAACTGGGTCTCCTGTACACTGTTGGCCTAAGCAGTGAGGAAGGCTTTCCAAAAATTATGAGGAACTGCAATGCCCCTTGAAACAGACGTGGATTACAGCGTACTAAAAACCTTCTACCAATTACTGGGGAGTGGGTCTCCCTTAGTGTTCGCCTATGCATTGAAAAGCAAAAGCTGACTAAAATTAGGAGGAAATGCAATGCTCGTTGGAAGGGTCGTGGAGGTTAGAGTTAATTAAAAACAACATTTCAATGCCCCTTGGAAGAGCTGTGGAGTTCAGAGTGGTTTAACAAGATGCTTTTAATGCCCCTTGGAAGAGTGGAGGAGGTCACAGTAGCTTAACAAGATGGTTTTAATGCCCCTTGGAAGAGTGGTGGAGGTCACAGTAGTTTAACAAGACAGTTTTAATGCCCCTTGAAAGAGTGATTGAGGCCACAGTAGCTTAACAAGACGGTTTTAATGCCCCTTGGAAGAGTGGTGGAGTTCGCAGTGGAATAAAAAGACAATATCAATGCCCCTTGGAATAGTGGTGGAGGTAACAGTAGCTTAACAAGACAGTTTTAATGCCCCTTGGAAGAGTGGTGGAGGTCACAGTAGATTAACAAGACGGTTTTAATGCCGCTTGGAAGAGTGGTGGAGGTCACAGTAGCTTAACAAGACAGTTTTAATGCCCCTTGGAAGAGTGGTGGAGGTCGCAGTTTAATAAAAAGACAATATCAATGCCCCTTGGAAGAGTGGTGGAGGTCACAGTAGCTTAACAAGACGGTTTTAATGCCCCTTGGAGAGCTGTGGATTTCAGAGTGGTTTAACAAGACGGTTTTAATGCCCCTTGGAAGAGTGTTGGAGGTCACAGTAGCTTAAAAAGACAGTTTTAATGCCCCTTGGAAGAGTAGTGGAGGTCGCAGTGGAATAAAAAGACAATATCAATGCCCCTTGGAAGAGTGGTGGAGATCACAGTAGCTTAGCAAGACGGTTTTAATGCACCTTGGAAGAGCTGTGGAGTTCAGAGTGGTTTAACAAGATGGTTTTAATGCCCCTTGGAAGAGTGGTGGAGGTCACAGTAGCTTAACAAGACGGTTTTAATGCCCCTTGGAAGAGTGGTGGAGGTCGCAGTGGAATAAAAAGACAATATCAATGCCCCTTGGAAGAGTGGTGGAGGTCACAGTAGCTTAACAAGACAGTTTTAATGCACCTTGGAAGAGTGGTGGAGGTCGCAGTGGAATAAAAAGACAATATCAATGCCCCTGGGAAAAGAGGTGGAGGTCGCAGTAGCTTAACTAGACGGCGTTAATGCCCCTTGGAAGAGTGGTGGAGGTCGCAGTGGAATAAAAAGACAATATCAATGCGCCTTGGAAGAGTGGTGGAGATCACAGTAGCTTAACAAGACAGTTTTAATGCCCCTTGGAAGAGTGGTGGAGGTCACAGTGGAATAAAAAGACAATATCAATGCCCCTTGAAAGAGTGGTGGAGGTCGCAGTTTAATAAAAAGACAATATCAATGCCCCTTGGAAGAGTGGTGGAGGTCACAGTAGCTTAACAAGACGGTTTTAATGCCCCTTGGAGAGCTGTGGATTTCAGAGTGGTTTAACAAGACGGTTTTAATGCCCCTTGGAAGAGTGTTGGAGGTCACAGTAGCTTAAAAAGACAGTTTTAATGCCCCTTGGAAGAGTGGTGGAGGTCGCAGTGGAATAAAAAGACAATATCAATGCCCCTTGGAAGAGTGGTGGAGATCACAGTAGCTTAGCAAGACGGTTTTAATGCACCTTGGAAGAGCTGTGGAGTTCAGAGTGGTTTAACAAGATGGTTTTAATGCCCCTTGGAAGAGTGGTGGAGGTCACAGTAGCTTAACAAGACGGTTTTAATGCCCCTTGGAAGAGTGGTGGAGGTCGCAGTGGAATAAAAAGACAATATCAATGCCCCTTGGAAGAGTGGTGGAGGTCACAGTAGCTTAACAAGACAGTTTTAATGCCCCTTGGAAGAGTGGTGGAGGTCGCAGTGGAATAAAAAGACAATATCAATGCCCCTGGGAAAAGAGGTGGAGGTCGCAGTAGCTTAACTAGACGGCGTTAATGCCCCTTGGAAGAGTGGTGGAGGTCGCAGTGGAATAAAAAGACAATATCAATGCGCCTTGGAAGAGTGGTGGAGATCACAGTAGCTTAACAAGACAGTTTTAATGCCCCTTGGAAGAGTGGTGGAGGTCACAGTGGAATAAAAAGACAATATCAATGCCCCTTGAAAGAGTGGTGGAGGCCACAGTAGATTAACAAGACGGTTTTAATGCCGCTTGGAAGAGTGGTGGAGGTCACAGTAGCTTAACAAGACAGTTTTAATGCCCCTTGGAAGAGTGGTGGAGGTCGCAGTTTAATAAAAAGACAATATCAATGCCCCTTGGAAGAGTGGTGGAGGTCACAGTAGCTTAACAAGACGGTTTTAATGCCCCTTGGAGAGCTGTGGATTTCAGAGTGGTTTAACAAGACGGTTTTAATGCCCCTTGGAAGAGTGTTGGGGGTCACAGTAGCTTAAAAAGACAGTTTTAATGCCCCTTGGAAGAGTGGTGGAGGTCACAATAGCTTAACAAGACAGTTTTAATGCCCCTTGGAAGAGTGGTGGAGGTCGCAGTGGAATAAAAAGACAATATCAATGCCCCTGGGAAAAGAGGTGGAGGTCGCAGTAGCTTAACTAGACGGCTTTAATGCCCCTTGGAAGAGTGATGGAGGTCGCAGTGGAATAAAAAGACAATATCAATGGGCCTTGGAAGAGTGGTGGAGGTCACAGTAGCTTAACAAGACAGTTTTAATGCCCCTTGGAAGAGTGGTGGAGGTCGCAGTTTAATAAAAAGACAATATCAATGCCCCTTGGAAGAGTGGTGGAGGACACAGTAGCTTAACAAGACGGTTTTAATGCCCCTTGGAAGAGCTGTGGATTTCAGAGTGGTTTAACAAGACGGTTTTAATGCCCCTTGGAAGAGTGGTGGAGGTCACAGTAGCTTAACAAGACAGTTTTAATGCCCCTTGGAAGAGTGGTGGAGGTCGCAGTGGAATAAAAAGACAATATCAATGCCCCTTGGAAGAGTGGTGGAGGTCACAGTAGCTTAGCAAGATGGTTTTATTGCCCCTTGGAAGAGCTGTGGAGTTCAGAGTGGTTTAACAAGATGGTTTTAATGCCCCTTGGAAGAGTGGTGGAGGTCGCAGTGGAATAAAAAGACAATATCAATGCGCCTTGGAAGAGTGGTGGAGATCACAGTAGCTTAACAAGACAGTTTTAATGCCCCTTGGAAGAGTGGTGGAGGTCACAGTGGAATAAAAAGACAATATCAATGCCCCTTGGAAGAGTGGTGGAGGTCACAGTAGTTAACAAGACGGTTTTAATGCCGCTTGGAAGAGTGGTGGAGGTCACAGTAGCTTAACAAGACAGTTTTAATGCCCCTTGGAAGAGTGGTGGAGGTCGCAGTAGCTTAATAAGACAGTTTTAATGCCCCTTGGAAGAGTGGTGGAGGTCGCAGTGGAATAAAAAGACAATATCAATGCCCCTTGGAAGAGTGGTGGAGGTCACAGTAGCTTAGCAAGATGGTTTTAATGCCCCTTGGAAGAGCTGTGGAGTTCAGAGTGGTTTAACAAGATGGTTTTAATGCCCCTTGGAAGAGTGGTGGAGGTCACAGTAGCTTAACAAGACGGTTTTAATGCCCCTTGGAAGAGACGTGGAGCTCACAGTAGCTGAACAAGACAGTTTTAATGCCTCTTGGAAGAGCTGTAGAGTTCAGAGTGGTTTAACAAGACGGTTTTCATGCCCCTTACAAGAGCCATGCAGTACAGCATATTAAAAACATTATTCCCACTATTGGGGAGTGGGTCTCCCATAGTCTTTGCCTGTGCCTTCCAAGCAAAAGCTGCCAAAAATTAGGACGGAGGAACTTGCAATGCTGGCAAACAAGAGCCATGCAGTACAGCATCTTAAAAACGTTATTCCCATTATTGGGGAGTGGGTCTCCCTTAGTCTTTGCCTATGACTTCCAAGCAAAAGCTGCCAAAAATTAGGACGGAGGAACTTTCAATGCTGGCAACACGAACCACGGTCACCCTGGTGGTATGGTGGTGGTGGAGGCTGAGGATAAGGATAAGAGCAAAATACAGCCGAAATGAGGAAGAGTATACCCATGTGTGAGTGTGAAGCGGTACATGGGAATACACCTCCCGAAATAACACAGTGGATTTGACTTTATGTTACTCTGCTGTCATTTGGTGGTGATGAGAAGTCTGGCCCAATCCAGCCCTTGTTCATTTTGATAAGGGTCAGCTTGTCAGCATTGTCAGTTGACATGCGAGTGCGCTTATCAGTTATAATTCCCCCAGCGGCACTAAAAACACGCTCCGATAACACGCTAGCGGCAGTGCAGGCCAGGACCTCCAAGGCGTACAGAGCGAGTTCATTCCAAGTGTCCAGCTTGGATACCAAATAATTAAAAGGCACAGAGGAATCACGGAGGACGCTGGTACTGTCGGCAAGGTACTCCCTCACCATCTTTTGAAACTTTCCACTCCTTGTGAGAGTACACCTCAGGGCCTGTAAGCTGGGCGGGTCTCAGAAAACTGTCCCAAAATGTTGACAGTGTTTCCCTGCCTCTGCTGGATTGGAGTTGCGGCTCTCTCGCCTATACGCCTTGGTTGGTCAACGAACTGTGACCTCTGCCGCTAGCGTGTTCAGATGGGAATTTTTTTAACAGTTCTGCAGCAAGGGCCTTCTGGTACTGCCACATTTTTGTAGACCTCTCCACCTCAGGAATAAGAGAGTGAAAGTTTTCCTTGTAGCGGGGGTCTAAAAGTGTTACCAACCAGTAATGACTGTCACCCAACATTTTGACAACGCGAGGGTCACGGTTAAGGCAGTGTAACATAAAGTCAGCCATACGGGCAAGACTTCCGTGTCCTCACCAAGATGAAGACTGACCATGCTCTCCTCCTCCTCCTCCTCCTCCCCCCTGTCCTCAGGCCACCCACGCTGAAGAGACGGTATGACAGTTGTACAGGTACTACCGTCTACAGCGCATGATACCAGCTCCTGTTCTTCCTCCTCCTCCTCCTCCTCTCCCTCATTGTCCCCCAATGCACATTGGGATGAGATGAGACTGGGCTGTGTGTAATCGCCCATTATGGCTTCTTGATTCATCTCATCATACTCTGGCTGCAATGCCTCCTCTTTAATTCTCTGCAGAGAGCGTTGCAAAAGACAGACAAGTGGGATGCTGACGCTAATGATGGCGTCATCGCCACTCACCATCTTGGTGGACTCCTCAAAGTTTGTCAGGATGGTACATATGTCAGACATCCAGGTCCACTCCTGAGGTCTTATGTGTGGAGTCTGACCTGAATATCGACGGCCTTGTTGCAGCTGGTACTCCACAACTGCTCTCTTCTACTCACAAATCCTTTGCAACATGTGGAGGGTAGAGTTCCAACATGTGGGGACATCACACACCAATTGGTGTGCCGGAAGGTGCAAACGCTGCTGTTACAACTCTCCTGTTAGGTTTTTTTTAGTTTGCTGGTCACATGATCATTTTGCTTATTTAATCCGGCTCCGCCCTCCTGGCTTTGCTGGACTTCATTTGTATTTACTACTGTTGAGCTAGCTTGTTGCTCTGTTGCCGTTCTCGGTTAGTTTTGCTAGGTCTTCTGACCCCTATGCCTTTTTGTTGTGTGTTTGTCTTTGACTGCTACTATTTCTGCTAGGAGGTGTCCAACTTTTCCCAGTCCCTAGATCTTGTAGGGATCCCTCCCTCACATCTATAGGTCTGCGTTCAGACTAGCCGAGGACTTTAGCGGGTCTGATCGCAGGATCAGGTTCCCCGTTACATCGTAGGGATCTAGTTTAGTTCTATTGTAGGGACAGATCTCCTCTCTTTCCGTAGTCTCTGTAGCAGATCATAACAGTAACTCCAGCCATAAAAAAAAATTTTCTCTAAGGAAAGACCTCCAGTTTTCCATCATGGTCTCGGTGCAAGATTTGGCTCAACGCTTGCAGGGACTCTCTCTGGAGGTGACCAAGCTCCAACAACACGTGAGTAGCTGTTCTGGAGCGCATTTTGTAGAACCTAAGGTACGTCTGCCTGATCTATTTTTTGGCGAACAACAAGATTTTTTTTCTTTTAAAAATGCTTGTCTATTATATTTTCATTTGAGACCCGGATCCTCTGGTGATGAATCACAGCGCATAGGGATCATAATGTCACTTTTGCGCAAAGATCCTCAGGGATGGGCCTTCTCTCTCCAACCTAGTGATCCGTGCTTTAGATCAGTGGATAGTTTTTTTTTCTGCTTTGGGTTTGTTGTACGATGATCCTGCTCGTGTCTCATCTGCTGAGTCTGAATTAAGACGTTTGAGGCAGGGATCAGGTAATGTGGAAAAATATTGTTCTCACTTCCGTCGGTGGTCTGCCCAGGTGGGGTGGAACGATTCTGCTTTGAAAAGCTTGTTTCTTGCAGGGCTATGTGAAAGGGTAAAGGATTTACTGATTGCTTATCCCACACCTGGAAACTTGCAGGAGGCAATGCAATTAGCTATACGGGTGGACAGGAGACTGCGTGAAAGGGTTAATGAGAGCAAATCCTCTGCTATGTCAGCTTCGAGTCCTGAGAGGTTCTGTGCTGACAATGGAGAGCCGATGGAAATTGGGGCGATAGCACCCCGCTCTCAGGAAAAAGACCGCCGACTTTCTGAAGGCTTGTGTTTCTATTGCGGAAATTCTGGTCATTTTATTAAGAGCTGTGTGCTTCGTAAGAAGAAAGAAAAAAAAATGGTCAGACATGCTCGTATTGCCTGTTTAAATTCTAAGGGAGTATTCCTATCTGCCACTACTGCTGCTCAGGATGAATTAATTGAATTTCGGGTATTTGTGGATTGTGGATCTACTCTGAATGTGATTGATGGGGGATTCTTGGAAAAACTTAGATTAGAACCTAAAACTTTGTCATCCCCTATTGCTGTGGTTTCTGTCGATGGCTCTCCCTTGAAGAGTGTTACTCACAAGGTCTGTGAATTTCCCCTCACTATTAATGGTATTCATCAAGAGAATTTGGATTTGGTGGTATTGGATAATTTGCCTTCTCCAGTAATATTGGGGTTACCCTGGTTAAAATTGCACAATCCTGTACTGGATTGGTCTACCAATGAAATTAAGTCCTGGAGTCCTAAGTGTTATGACAAGTGTTGTAACGGGCGCATTGCTGCTGTGGATAGAGGGGAATTGCCTGTACCTATTCAGGATTTTTGGAGAGTTTTTTCTGAGGAGGAGTCGCAGGTTTTGCCTCCCCATAGAGACTATGGTTGTACCATTGAATTTGTCCCTGGCGCGACTCTTCCTAAGAGTCGTTTATTTAATCTTACTATTCCTGAAAGAAAGGCTTTGGAAGAATACATACAGACAAGCTTGGCCGCCGGTCACATTAGGCCTTCCAAGTCTCCTATGGCTGTTGGATTTTTTTTTTGTAAAAAAAAAAGATGGCGGTTTACGTCCTTGTCTGGACTTTCGTGAGATTAATAAAATTACTGTACGCAATCCTTACCCACTGCCATTGATTCCTGATTTATTTAACCAGTTAGTGGGGGCCAAGTGGTTATCTAAAATTGATCTCCGGGGGGCATACAATTTGTTGCGCATGAAGGAGGGTGATGAATGGAAGACTGCTTTTAACACTCCTGTGGGTCATTTTGAGAATCTGGTTATGCCTTTTGGTCTCACCAATGCTCCAGCATTTTTTCAGAATCTTATTAATGATATCCTTAGACCTTTAATTGGCAAAAATGTGGTTGTGTATTTGGATGACATTTTGATTTATTCGCCGGATCTGGAGTCTCATTGGCGGAGCGTACGTGAGGTATTACAGTTATTAATGGACAATTCACTTTTTGCTAAGCTGGAGAAATGTGAGTTCGCTGTACAGAGAATTAGTTTTTTGGGCTACATTATCTCCAGTGAAGGTTTTGAGGTGGACCTGGTTAAAGTTCAAGCTGTGCAGGAATGGCCTAGGCCTATTGGTTTGAAATCGATACAGAGGTTTTTGGGTTTCGCCAATTATTACAGAAAATTCATAAAAAAAATTTCTATTATTGTCAAACCGCTGACCGATCTCACCAGGAAAGTTGCTAATGCGGTTCAGTGGACTTCTGAGGCCATTGAAGCTTTTGTGTTTCTAAAGGAGAGGTTCACCTCTGCTCCCATCCTTATGCAGCCTGATGTGACTAAGCCGTTTTTGGTTGAGGTTGATGCTTCTTCGGTGGGGGTTGGTGCGGTGTTGTCTCAGGAAAACAAGGATGGAGTACATCCCTGTGCCTTTTTTTCAAAAAAATTTTCCGAGACTGAACTTAATTACGATATTGGTAATCGGGAATTGCTGGAGTTTAAACTCGCATTTGAACTCTGGCGTCACCTCTGGGAAGGTGCTGAATTTCCCATTCAGGTTTTCACTGATCATAAAAATCTGATCTATCTTGATGCTGCCAAGCGCTTGAATGCCCGTCAGGCTAGGTGGGCACTTTTTTTCTCGCGGTTTAATTTTTCCGTTACTTACATCCCGGGTACCAAGAATGTTAAAGCGGATGCTTTGTCTCGCAGCTTTTCTCCCATGGTCGGTGTTGAAGAGGAAGAGGAGAGCATTTTACAAGAAGGTGTTGTGATTGCTGCATTGGACTCCGTTTTGGAAGATGAGATTCTTAAAGCACAGGAGAATGCCCCATCTAACACTCCCCATGGGAGGTTGTTTGTGCCTAGGACCTTTAGGAGAGATTTGTTTGAGTGTCATGAGTCTCGGTTGGCAGGTCATCCAGGAAATTCTGAGACCAAGAGACTTGTGGGTCGCAGTTTTTGGTGGCCTGGATGGCAGAAGGAAGTCATTAAGTGGGTGCGCCAATGTACTGTGTGTGCAAGATCCAAGTCTTCGCATGCTCCTGCTGCGGGGTTGCTTTGCCCTCTGGAGGTTCCTAGTGCACCTTGGACACATCTGGCTATGGACTTTATTACTGACCTTCCTCCCTCTGAAGGTTTCACGGTCATCTGGGAGGTCGTGGACCGTTTTAGCAAGATGTGTCACTTGGTTCCTTTCATCAAACTGCCTTGCACTAAAACACTCGCCAAGGCCTTTGTCAAGGAAATTGTCAGACTACATGGTGTTCCTACTGACATTGTTTCTGATAGGGGACCTCAGTTCGTGGCTCGTTTTTGGCGTGCCTTTTGTGACAGGTTGGGAGTTCATTTGTCGTTTTCATCCGGATATCATCCTGAGTCTAATGGCCAGACAGAAAGGAAGAACCAGGATGTTGAGCAGTTCTTGCGTTGTTTTGTGGCAGACAATCAAAAGGGGTGGTCTGAGTTTCTGCCACTTGCTGAATTTGCTCTTAACAACCATACATCCTCTTCTGCTGGGTGTTCGCCTTTTTTTTGTTGTTCTGGGAGACATCCGTCTTTTGGGTCATTTTCCAAATTGGTTTCGGCTGTGCCTGAGGAGGAGAGTTTTTCCGGTGATTTGGAGAGAGTTTGGACGGATGTGCGTGGTAATCTTCAGGAGGCTAACAAGAAATCTAAGAGGTACTTTGATAGGAAACGGCAAGAGGCTTTGTTTGCTGTTGGTGACATGGTTTGGTTGTCCTCTAAGAATCTGCGATTGAGGATTCCTTCTAAAAAATTGGGTCCCAAGTTCGTAGGGCCCTTTAAGGTACTTCAGATAATTAACCAATCTGCTGTTAGGCTGGAGGTTCCTACGTCCTGGAGGATTAATCCGGTGTTTCATGTTTCTCTGTTGAAAAAAGCTGATGTGTCGGATGGTGACGCCTCTGCCACTGTTCCTCCGGTGGTGGAGGACGGGGAATATGAAATTTCCCGCATCCTAAATTCTAGACGGTATAGAGGGAGTTTGCAGTATCTCGTCGCTTGGAAGGGTTTCGGACCTGAGGATAACTCATGGTTGAGGGCGGATGATGTTTCTGCTCCCAGACTTGTCCGAGCGTTTCACAGGAGGTTTCCTGGTAAGCCTGGGCCTAGGGGATCCGGAGGATCCTCTTAGAAGAGGGGGTACTGTTACAACTCTCCTGTTAGTTTTTTTTTAGTTTACTGGTCACATGACCATTTTGCCTATTTAATCCGGCTCCGCCCTCCTGGCTTTGCTGGACTTCATTTGTATTTACTACTGTTGAGCTAGCTTGTTGCTCTGTTGCCGTTCTCGGTTAGTTTTGCTAGGTCTTCTGACCCCTATGCCTTTTTGTTGTGTGTTTGTCTTTGACTGCTACTATTTCTGCTAGGAGGTGTCCAACTTTTCCCAGTCCCTAGATCTTGTAGGGATCCCTCCCTCACATCTATAGGTCTGCGTTCAGACTAGCCGAGGACTTTAGCGGGTCTGATCGCAGGATCAGGTTCCCCGTTACATCGTAGGGATCTAGTTTAGTTCTAATGTAGGGACAGATCTCCTCTCTTTCCGTAGTCTCTGTAGCAGATCATAACAGCTGCTGCAACACAACAAGGGCGGCGGAAGCTGTAGCCGACTTCCGAAAATGAGCTGACAGGTGGCGTACTTTGACGAGCAGATCTGGCAACTCGGGGTACGATTTAAGAACACATGAGCCAGGCATGGTAAGTGTGTGATCTCGCCTCGCCTCAGAGCTGCCACCAGGTTATGGCCATTGTCACGAACGACCATGCCTGGATGTAGGTTCAGCGGTCTCAGCCACAGATCTGCCTGCTCTTTAACAGCTGTCCACAACTCACAAGCAGTGTGAGGTTTATCACCTAAGCTTATGAGTTTCAGCACAGCCTGTTGCCGCTTGGCTGAGGCAGTACTGCAGTGCTTCCAGCTTGTAACTGTAGTGGTGATATCTGAGACGGAGGCTGAACATGAGGAGGAGGAGGAGGAGGATGATGCGCAGGAGCTGTACACTGTGGGGGCAACTCTGACTGACATAAGGCCCGCAATCCTTGGTGTGGGGAGGATGTGTTCCGTCCCAAGGTCTGACTGGGTCCCGGCTTCCACTATGTTTACCCAGTGTGCAGTCATGGAGATGTACCGTCCCTGGCCACAAGCACTTGTCCACGTGTCCGTTGTCAGGTGGACTCTCCCAGTAACTGCGTTGTTGAGGGCACGGCAGATGTTTTGGGACACGTGCTTGTGTAGTGCGGGGATGGCACACCGGGCAAAATAGTGTCGGCTGGGGACCGACTACCGAGGGACGGCCACTGCCATAAGGTTGTGGAAGGATTCCGTCTCCACCAGCCTAAAAGGCAGTATTTCCAACGCAAGCAGTTGTGAAATGTGCGCATTTAGGACTGTGGCCTGTGGGGCGTTGGCTGCGAATTTGCGCTTTCGTTCAAAGCTCTGGGATATGGACAATTGAATGCTGCGGTGGGAAGTGGACGTGGACGTTGATGCTGTTTCTTGAGAAACTGCCATAACAAGTGAAGACTGAGAGGAGGGGGCATCTTTGCATGCAGTATGGACAGGGGATTGCCTTGCACGCACAACAGGGGGTTTTCTTACAATAGCGGAAGGAGCAGTGGTGACACCCGCTGACACTGGTCGTGGGCCCTGGGGTTCGCCCCACAAAGTCGGGTGCTTTGCTGACATGTGCCTGATCATGCTGGTGGTGGTCAGGCTGGTAGTTTTTCACCCCTGCTGATGCTGGCATGGCAGGTGGTACAAATGGCCTTTTTGGGGTTATCAGCAGAGTTTTTAAAAAAATTCCAGACTCTGGAAGACCTACCAGTTGTACTGGCAACGTCCCTCGTGTTGGTGTTACGGGGAACTGTTGCCCGCCTTCTGTGTGCGGCCACCACACTGCTTCTTCCTGCCTGTTGGGGTACTCTGCCTCCCTCCCCCAGTGTGCTGCTGGCCTCGCTCTGCGTGTCATCCTGCCACGTTGGGTCAGTTACTAGATCATCCACCACCTTCTCCTCTTCCACTTGCGCACCACGATCCTCCTCCTCACTTCATGGCAATTGTGTCACGTCATCATCTACCTCTTGTGACAAATTGCCAGCGCCGACTTCCTGTGGCCGTGGCTGTTCAAATATTTGGGCATCGCTACATGGGATCTCCTCTTCCACCACTTCAAGCGGAGCAGGCGAGGGAATGGACCAGTGAACAGCTCTTCAGAGTGTCCAAGTGTGGGATCAGTGGCTCTCTGACAACACTCGGCATGGTGGGAGGAAGGAGCATCAGGGTGAGGAGGAGTATGCTGTTGAGACTCGCGGCTACTAAAACTTGACCATGTGGAAGACAGACCGGAGGTGGTGGTGCCCAGGTAACTGGAAATATTATCTGCTATCCAATTAATAACCTGTTCACACTGATCAGTGTGCAATACTGGTGTTGTAGTGTGCTTCCCTAGTAATTCGGTCAAGAAGTGGGAGCGAGAAAATGTGGCTGTTGGTTGTGGCACATTTTCACCTTGGCCACGGCCCCGTCCTCTACACGCACCATCACCAGAACGTCCAGTTCCACGTCCCTTGCCACACGCCTTGCCCATTGTAAATGAAGTAAAATAGCTTACACTCGCACTATCAATGGAAAAAGGGTAATAAAAAGGAGATTAGAACCGTGGAAGAGGAAAACCACAGTTCTATTTCTCTGGCCTACACCAGAATCTTTTAAACAGATATATTTGTGTCTGAACACTGAGCGAGACACTCAATTTGTTTTATTTTTTATGTAAAAAAGGCAAAAAGGTGGATAATACAGAGATTTGAACCGTGGAACTGCAAAACCACAGTTATAGTTATGTGGCCTACACCAGAATCTTTTAAAAACAGATATATTTGTGTCTGAACAGTCAGCGAGACACTATTACTGTTTTTTTTTTTTACGGAAAAAAAGGCCAAAAGCAGTATAATACAGAGATTTGAAGCGTGGAACTGCAAAACCACAGTTCTAGTTATCTGGCCTACACCAGAATCTTTTAAACAGATATATTTGTGTCTGAACAGTCAGGGAGACACTATTACTGTTTTTTTTTTACGGAAAAAATGCCAAAAGCAGTATAATACAGAGATTTGAACCGTGGAACTGCAAAACCACAGTTCTAGTTATCTGGCCTAGACCAGAATCTATTAAACAGATATATTTGTGTCTGAACAGTCAGCGAGACACTATTACTGTTTTTTTTTTACGGAAAAACGTCCAAAAGCTGGATAATACAGAGATTTGAACAGTGGAACTGCAAAACCACAGTTATAGTTATGTGGCCTACACCAGAATCTTTCAAACAGATATATTTGTGTCTAAGCAGTCAGGGAGACACTATTACTGTTTTTTTTACGGAAAAAATGCCAAAAGCTGGATAATACAGAGATTTGAACCGTGGAACTGCAAAACCACAGTTATAGTTATGTGGCCTACACCAGAATCTTTTAAACAGATATATTAGTGTCTGAACAGTCAGGGAGACACTATTACTGTATTTTTTTTACGGAAAAAATGCCAAAAGCTGGATAATACAGAGATTTGAACCGTGGAACTGCAAAACCACAGTTCTAGTTATCTGGCCTACACCAGAATCTTTTAAACAGATATATTTGTGTCTGAACAGTCAGCGAGACACTATTACTGTTTTTTTTTATGGAAAAACGGCCAAAAGCTGGATAATACAGAGATTTGAACCATGGAACTGCAAAACCAAAGTTTTAGTAATCTGGCCTACACCAGACTATTTAAAACAGATATATTGGTGTCTGAACAGTCACAGACACACTCAAGTTTTTTTTTTGGGGGGGGGGGATACCAAAAGGTTAATAAGACGTGTATTTGTACAGTCTGACTGAGGGAAAAAAAAATACAGGATTTAGATGAAAAAAAAGGATTTTTCCTGGCCCCTGAGACCGGGGAATAAGTCTAGCAATTTGACCAGCAGGAGCACACAGGACTGTAATGCACTGTTTGTTGGTGTAACCACTGCATCTCCTATACAGCTTGCCTGTCTGCCTGATATCTGGGATGGATATTAGTCCTGAGAAGGACTGTTTGTTTGATTTGGCAGGCTTTAGAGACTCTACACTACCTATTTCGCACTATATATCTATCCCTAACTCAGCAGCACTGACCCTACACTGTCGGATCCCGGGCGACTGTGTCCAAAATGGCGGCGCCCGGTTTTAAATACTCGAGGTGATGCTGTGCGGCCAGCCAATCACTGTAATGCCCACAAACAACATGGCTGCGGCTTTACAGTGACTGGCTGGCAATCCCTGCATGTTCATTGGCTCTGTAAAGAGTGCCAAACGTGCAGGGCGGAGATCCGAGCTCCCGCCCGAGTAACCCGGAAATGCTCGGTGCTCGCCAAACATCCTGAGTAGTGAGATGCTCGGGCGAGTACCGAACAGTGTCGAGCATGCTCATTCAACACTAAACTGGACCTATGACTACATCCTGTTGTACATGTGGCAAAGGTGGAGACTTTATTTATGACTACATCCTGTCATACAAGGAAGTTCTGGGAGGAAGCTGAATTCTATAGAAGGACTAACCAATCACAGAGCGACACATCGCTTGGAGGCACCCACCCTGATGACCTCATGGATCACGCCCCCTGATGACCTCGTGGACTAACCCACCCTGATGACCTCATGGATCTGCCCATGGACTAACCAATCAATACATCTGGTTACTCACATTCTGGGTCTAACAGAGCCCATATACAGAGTTTATATAAATCTATGTTGGAGTAGAATAAAGGACACTTGGAGCTGTGCCATAGCTGATCAAGGAGAACTTACATCCGACTGTGTGTGTCTGATGTTATTCTTTCGTGCATGCACTTGATCATATTCATTAGGCCAGGAGCAGGCAACTAGTGAACATATCAAAATGTTCACCCTAACATTTTAACCTGTAATATTATACTTTTCAAGAAAGGCATTCATGCCCTTCTTAAATTTTAGTAGTGAATCACTCATTGCAATTACAACATCATGCGGCAGAGAGTTCCATAGTCTCACTGCTCTTACAGTAAAGAATCCGCATCTGTGATTATGATTAAACCTTCTTTCCTCCAGAGATGCCCCCTTGTCCCCGTCTCAGGCCTCAGAGTAAAAAGATCAGTAGAAAGGTCTTTGTACTGTCCCCTCATATACTTGTACATAGTAATAAGATCACCCCTAAGCCTTCATTTTTCCAAAGTAAATAACCCCAAGTGTAATAACCTGTCTTGGTATTGCAGACCCCCCAGTCCTTTAATAGCCTTGGTCGCTCTTCTCTGCACCCACTCTAGTTCAGCTATGTCTTTCTTATACACCGGAGACCAGAACTGTACACAGTATTCTAAGTGTGATCGCACTAGTGACTTGTATAGAGGTAAAATTATGTTCTCCTCATGAGCATCTATGCCTCTTTTAATGCATCCCATTATTTTATTTGCCTTTGCAGCGGCTGCCTGACACTGGCCACCAAACGTAAGCTTGTCGTCCACCAATACACCCAGGTCTTTTTCAGTGACAGTTTTGCCCAGTGTTTTACAATTAAGCATATAATTATACATTTTATTTCCTCTACCCAAGTGCATTACCTTACATTTATCCCCATTAAAGCTCATTTGCCATTTATTAGCCTAAGCTTCTAGTTTACATAGATTCTTCTGTAATATAAAATTGTCCTCCTCTGTATTGATTACCCTGTAGAGTTTGGTGTCATCTGCAAATATTGAAAATATTACTCTGTATGCCCCCTACAAGGTCATTAATAAATATGTTAAAAAGAAGCGGGCCCAATACTGACCCCTGTGGCACCCCACTGTTAACTGAGACCCAGTCTGAGTGTGTTCCATTAATAACCACCCTTTGTTTCCTATCACTGAGCCAGTTCTTAACCCACATACATATATTTTCCCCTATCCCCGTTGTTCTCATTTTATGTATCAACCTTTTGTGTGGAACCGTATCAAAAGCTTTTGAAAAGTCCATATACACAACATCCACTGCATTTCCTTGGTCCAGTCCATAACTTGCCTCCTCATAAAAACTGATCAGATTAGTTTGACAGGAACGGTCCCTCGTAAACCCATGTTGATATTGGGTCATGAGGTTATTCTTCTTCAGATACTCTAGTATAGCATCTCTTAGGAAACCCTCCAGGATTTTACCCACAGTAGAGGTTAAGCTTACTGGCCTATAATTTCCAAGTTCGATTTTTGTCCCCTTTTTGAATATTGGCACCACATTTGCTATACGCCAGTCCTGGGGTACAGATCCTGTTATTATGGAATCTTTAAAGGTTAAAAATAATGGTCTATCTATGACGCTACTTAATTTCTGCAGTACTCGCGGGTGTATCCCATCCGGGCCCGGGGATTTGTCAACTTTAGTGATTTTTAGACGCCGCCGTACTTCCTGCTGGGTGAAGCAAGTGACATTTAATGGAGAATTTTTGTCATCACTAATCATGTTTTCTGTCATGCGATTTTCTTGTGTAAATACTGTTGAAAAAAAATCATTTAGCATATTTTCCTCATCCTCATACACCATTTCACCCAGACTATTTTTAAGGGAGCCAGCACTATCATATTTTTAGTTTTTTACTGTTTATGTAGTTAAAGAATATTTTGGGATTAATTTTACTGTCTCTGGCAATGAGTCTCTCTGTCTCAATCTTTGCTGCCTTGATTTGGTTTTTACAGAATTTATTTAATTTTCTGTATTTATTTAATGCCTCATCACTACCTACTTGCTTTAGTTCTCTAAATGCTTTTTTTTGTCACTTATTGCGCCCCTTACAGCTCTATTTAGCCATAGTGGTTTCCTCCTATTTCTAGCATGTTTATTCCCAAAGGGTATATATTGTGCACATGTCCTATTCAGGATGTTAATAATGTCTCCCATTTGCTTTGTGTAGTTTTATGTCTCAGGATATCATCCCAGTTTATTGCACTAAGATCATCCCTCAACCGTTGGAAATTTGCCTTCCTGAAGTTTAGTGTCCTTGTAACCCCTCTACTACACATCTTATTAAAGGATACATGAAAACGTATTGTTTTGTGATCACTATTACCCAAGTGACCCCCAACTCGTATATTTGATATGCGTTCTGGCCTATTGGTTAATATTAGGTCTAGCAGTGCCCCCGTTCTTGTTGGGTCCTGAACCAGTTGTGAAAGGTAATTGTCTCTCAAAGTTGTCAAAAACCTATCACCTTTGCTTGAACTACAGGTTTCTGTTCCCCAATGTATTTCAGGGTAGTTGAAGTCCCCCATAATAATGACTTCTCCTTGAGTCGCTGCTTCATCTATTTGCTTTATGAGGATATTCTCCGCTGCTTCCATTATTTTTGGAGACTTATAACAAACCTCTATCAGTAATTTATTATTTTTTCCCCCTCCCCTTATCTCCACCCACAGGGACTCTACTCAAAGGGGAAGTATAGTCTATAAATATAAATAAATACAAATATGGAATACAAAAAGCAAACATTGATGTTACAAAATTGTGAATAAAGAATATTTGTCTCTGTTAAACAATCAGTCGGTCCCATGCACTTATTGATAGAAAATAAGTGTTTCGGTTTAGTTGTCAAACAGACACCCTAGCCAAAAATAATTAGTACTGATTATAAAACCAAAATAGTACATATTAGAATCCCTATCGTTTATAAAAGCCAGAGAACAACAGATCCTCATTGATGCCTCCAGGAGACACACAGTTTATTTTGTATTTCCACCTGGACTCTAAACGTAACAAGGCTGGTGTGACATCCCCTCCATGGATATTGAGGGATATACGATCTAAACCATAAACCATAGTTCCTCCAGTCTTACAGTGGTGATGTTGTAAGTAGTGCGTCGCGACAGTAGATATTTGTTTTTTTGCCTTAAGATGTATTTCCGCCAGGGCAATATTCGAGAGATGCTGTTGAATTCTTTTACGGACCGCTTGCGACATCTGACCGATATATACAAGAGAGCAAGGACAGACCAAGACGTAGATAACGTTTTTAGACACGAAAAAGTCCTTCCAAGTCCTGACGACAACTGAGACGGCTGTAAAATTCGAGATTAAGCAAAACTAGATCCATGCCTTACACTGCAGGAAGACAGCTAAGCCCAAAAAAGCAACCGAGTGATGTGGACGCACACCCTGTGCCTTATTCAGATAAATGGGGGCTCACTGAGGACTATGTCCCAATAGAGAAAGAATGGGGAGCTAGTTACCACTTTATGGTTTGATACCTCAGACCCAGTAGTCCGTTATAAATTTGACCTGTGAAACATGGTCTCCTGCCCTAGGGAGGAGTGGCAGTGTGAGGACACCTATAGACTCATCCAAAAGTATATAAGTGTCACCACTGCCAATACTGGCTATGGGTCTGATTGTAAATCCTGGAGTATGGTAGGGTGGAACACTGGGGAAGACTGGGCCTACAACCTTTCTGTAACCTGAGAAAAGACACACAACACGGGTAGACGTCTCCTTACTAGAATGACTCTGTTACAACCAGAATATGTGTCCAAACGTTGTACAGTAGGGTCGTGCCTTACTTGTAAGTCTGACAACTGTCTTCCCCTCTACTTGATGATAGAGAACCCCTCTGTTACGGATGCAGGACTACATATGTGATGGGCATAAATATCTTGGGGGGCACTGACCGATTAGGACACTTTTACCTTAAAGATATCAGGGACCAACCTACTCTAAATAAGACTGAGACCCTGAAACTTAAGACTTCCAAAGACTTATTCCTGGTGCCCTTGCCTATAAGCGACTAGACAAACCTCATTGCTCTCTCCTGCCTAATTCAGCTATTTTCTGCTACAAAAGGAGAAAATACTTCAGAGTATAACCTGCTCCAGCAGTTGTATCCCCTTATAAACCCTAAAAACGTAAAGCCCAATGGGCCAGGGAATTACACTTGTTTCCAAAATTTAACATGTACCATTGACCTAAAGCATTTAGGGTCTCCTACTGCAGTTCCATCACCACCACTAACTTGGTACGAGGCCCTCTAAAATCAGACGGTAGCTAGGGCTGACTTTGGAAAAAGGTGACTTTTATCCAGTACTGCCAGTAGGATGGGAGAGCTCTTGTGCTATTGTCAAATTCCTGATACCACTCCAGATTGTGACTCCAAATACAGACAAGCTCCACCAAATATGCAACAGAAAATCAGAGACACAAGTGTGACACCAGCATTCCTACTTCTTTTGACCCTCATGTGTACATTGACTCTATTGAGGTTCCAAGAGGCGTACCAGACGAGTTCAAAGCCAGAGATCAAGTAGTAGCGGGACTTGAATCGTTATTCCCCATCGTTACAGCGAATAAAAATGTGGACTGGATAAATGATATCTACAATCACAAACTGTTGGATGCCAACTTTGACCAGCACATGAATGTGGCACCCGTATAGTTTCCTTGCTTGTTGTGGCTTGAGTGTGTGTGTGTCCATCCGATGGTGTGACAGACAGACCGATCCAGAAAATCCGGTGAAGCCGTGTAGGAAGACCAGCTTCTTCTAATAGGGGAGGAGAATGCATCTGGGGAATCTGTAGACGGGCACTTCGGCTGGAACAGCCACCCACTGCCACAAGAGAAGGGAATTGTGAGAGCAGGAGTTACTTTATCTATCCTGACTCCATTTTGATTTTTGTACGTGTATCTTCTGCTTACCAGCATGGAGTTTGAGTAAGTATGTGTGTGTGAGATAAGGAGTCTTTGGAATGTCTTTGTCTAAAGACTTAGAGAAAACATAAGGAAGAAAGTGAAACTAGAAAGTGAGCGATTCCTAGGAATCTAAAAGCTGGGTGTAGACAGAATTACCTTTAACCAATGAGATGTATTTATGCTAATGTCAGCACATATGTAGAGATAAGCTGAGCCAATTATATTGTTACCATGTATGACTATTAACAAGCTATAAGATCCTGACCAATGATGTAATAAAAACAGATCTTCCCTGATGCTCAATGTATCAGACGTGGTTCTTCCATGCACGTATTTGAATTTTCCAATTTAGTTTGGAACAGGCACAAGGTCTCAGAACGTCTCACATTATGTGGCGACTACAAAACAAATAAAAATCGCATCAAAATATAACTGAAAAATTATAAAAATAGAAATTGTATACAAAAAATCAGAAAAAATAATATTTTTTAGGATAAAATATATTTTAGTACATATACATAAAAAAACTACACAGATTAGGTATCTATATGGCCTTAATTTAAAAAATGTATTCAACTTGTTTGTTGACAGGCTGTACTATCAAGTATAGGAGGATTTTCTGTGCTTGAACGTACATTGTATTCTTCTTTACAGGCAGATTGTACTGGTACATTCAAGTTACATTTTTATATACCAGTGAATTTCTACATACCTGTATTCTAGGGGTAAAATAAAAGTTAGCCATTTTTTTAGAAGCCTAGAGAAAAAATAAATAGGAGCACAGTGGGGGGGGGGAGTTCTTATCTGACAGTATAGTAAAGCTTACATAAAAATGAAAAAGTTATTGCTGCTACAACTATGAATGAATGAATGAATAAACTAATAAAACAAATTCATAGCTCCCAGATACAGTGGGACAGTCGCAGATTTTGGTCTGCGCCCTGCTGTGCTGGGCGATCTGTCCCTCACTACCACCATGCTCCCTCTGACATCTCCTCCTGCCAGGGTAGAAACAAATGGTAAATAGGTGTGGCTAGGGATGTGGTTAGGGGCATGTCAAAAAAATTGTAAGCCGCAATTCTGTTCTGTAAATGCTGGGAGGCAACTGTGCCAAAATAATAATACAAGTTATCTCGCATAAAGCGATGCCTCATACTGCCACAATAGTTGTGATGGCTGAAATGTGGTGATGCAATAATGGAGAAAAACGGTTGGTCATTAAGGCCATTTCAGGCTTGTCCTTTAACCCCTTTATGACCTTGGATGTATAGGTACATCATAGTTCGTCTACTCCCCTTTGATGCGGGCTCTGGCGCTGAGCCTGCATCCTTCTCAGCACATGACAGATGTTGATCAGCTGTCATGTGCCTCTACTAGCCGCGGGTGGAATCGCAATACATCTGTGGCTGTTAACATATTAAATGTCGCTGTCAATCACTGACAGCAGCATTTAACTCGAGTGCGCCGGTAGCACGTCATAAGACCTGCCATCGGCGCCCCTATCATGTGATCGTGGGGTGCCGATGGGTTGGCATGACAGCCGGTGGTCTGCAGAAGATCCCTGTGCTTGTCATTGAAGATCTATGAAAGTCAGTGTTCATAGGAGATTATAATTTATGCTACACATAGCAGGGCTTAAGCCCTGCTATGCGTAACACAAGCGATCGGATGATCACAGCAGCTTCAAGTTTCCTTGCAAGCAAAAAGTTAAAAAAAAAAAGTTTTAAAAAATAAAAGTTCAAATCACCCCCTTTTCCCCATTCAAAATAAAAATATACACGTTTGGTATCGCTGCATTCAGACATGTCCGATCTATCAAAATATAAAGTAAATTAATCTGATCAGTAAATGGTGTAACGAGAAAAAAATTAAATGCCAGAATTACGGGTTTTTTGGTCGCAGCAACATTGCAATACAATGCAATAACGGGCAATCAAAACATCCTATCTACCCCAAATTGATATCAATAAAAATGTCAGCTCAGGGTGCAGAAAATAAACCTTCATCTGGCCCCAAATCCCAATAAATGGAGACGCTACGTATCTTTTTACGAATCATGCTTAGTATCTACAAGCTCGTAATGACTTGGAGAATCATAATAGCTGGTTAGTTTTAGAATTTAGTGAACATGGTAAATAATAATAATAATAATAATAATAATAAAAAATTGTGAAATTGCACTTTTTTGCAATTTAACTGCACTTGGAATTTTTTTCCCGATTTCCAGTACACGATATGGTAAAATCAATGGCATTATTCAAAAGTACAACTCATTCTGCAAAAAACAAGCCCTCAAATGGCTGAATTGACCGAAAAATAAAAAAGTTAAATTGGTTTCCGTTTTAGAGCAATTGTGAGGGTTTATGAGCCATTATATGCAAAATGGTTTCCGCTTTAGTGACAGATTTTAGTCAGTAAAGTTAGGTAGCGGCTTTACAGCGTATTAGTCTGGGCTTATACATGTGTAGGTACATATAGGTATATATATGTGTGCGTACTTACACACATACACAAGCCCAAATATAGACAAATACGCTGTAAAGCCGCTACCTAACTTTACTGACTAAAATCTGTCACTAAAGCGGAAACCATTTTGCATATAATGGCTCATAAACCCTCACAATGGGGAGTGTTCTAGTAAGCGATCTGTACATTAAGACTGTATGTTTAATATATTCCTCTCCCCTTTTCAGACCCCCTAAAAACAAAGTGAGGACAATTTGCACATTGTGAATTCGGCTGTCAGCCACTCTTATGCGCCCCTTCAGCCGCACTCACAAGCACAGCATTTTCATATTTATTAGCTGCATCTGTTTCCCGCCTAAATATAATGACAATGCTTTCACAGTAAACGATGCGTCTCTGCTGCCATCTGCTGGCTGCAGCCCGTATTAACATGAAGAGACCTGCCAAAGCAGCGTCACATGACGACATGCATTCATTCTAGATTCGAGGCTTGGAATGCACTGCTTTACGGCACACTATGGCATAGACGTGCTTCACCACAACAGCATGTGCTGTCATGTATTTTACGGCAACATGGTGGAGACAGTGCTATGTTCTGGGGTAGTAAGCAGGTGAGTTGTTTGACAGTCTCCTTCTATAGTGGGGTCTGTGAATATTTTATTTTTGTTGTCTTCCACTCTTCATGAAGTTATATGGAGGTTATGTGATTGCTGTTGAAAGAGCTGTGCCCAGAATACAGTGCATTGGCCCCATTTCTTCTCCCCTGAGGGGGCTTCTGACTGAGTGCTCAGTAATGTCCCCTGGTGGTCAGATGGGGCAGGTCCCATGGCAGCTGACCAGTTTCAGACACTTATTTTCCAGATCCCCACAGTGCTGGGTTTCCACAATTTCCTTTCCTCTCGCTTTGACATCTCCCCAACAGTTGTTAACCTTTTCAAGACTGATCTTTTTTTTGTTTTGTTTTTGCGCTTTCTTTTTCCAAGAGTCATAATTTTTTTTTTCTTTATTTTCCGTTCCCATAGTTGAATGATGGCTTACTGTAGCGCTGCCATTTTACCATCTAATGTACTGACAAAAGGGGAACAAATTCTGGGGGAAAATGGTGGAAAATGAAATGAATTCCACCACTGTTTTTTTGGGGGGAGGGGTTCTTTACAGCATTTAATATGTGGTAAAAATGACCTGGCGGCATGATTCTCCAGATCAGCACGAATGCAGAGATATCCAAGCTTACAGTTATATGAAAAAGTTTGGGCACCCCTATTAATCTTAAGCTTATTGTTTTATAAAAATTGGTGTTTTTGCAACAGCTATTTCAGTTTGATATATGTAATAACTATTGGACAGAGTAATGTTTCTGCCTTGAAATGAGGTTTATTGTACTAACAGAAAATGTGCAATCTGCATTCAAACAAAATTTGACAGGTGCATAAGTATGGGCACCTCACCAGAAAAGTGACATTAATATTTAGTAGATCCTCCTTTTGCAAAAATAACAGCCTCTAGTCGCTTCCTGTAGCTTTTAATGAGTTCCTGGAACCTGGATGAAGGTATTTTTTGACCATTCCTCTTTACAAAACAATTCCAGTTCAGTTAAGTTTGATGGTCGCAGAGCATGGACAGCCCTCTTCAAATGATCCCACAGATGTTCAATGATATTCAGGTCTGGGGACTGGGATGGCCATTCCAGAACATTGTCATTGTTCCTCTGCATGAATGCCTGAGTAGATTTGGAGCGGTGTTTTGGATCATTGTCTTGCTGAAAGATCCATCCCCTGCGTAACTTCAACTTTATCACTGATTCTTGAACATTATTGTCAAGAATCTGCTGATACTGAGTGGAATCCATGCGTCCCTCAACTTTAACAAGATTCCCGGTGCCGGCATTGGCCACACAGCCCCAAAGCATGATGGAACCTCCACCAAATTTTACTGTGGGTAGCAAGTGTTTTTCTTGGAATGCTGTGTTTTTTTGCCGCCATGCATAACGCCTTTTTGTATGACCAAACAACTCAATCTTGGTTTCATCAGTCCACAGGACCTTCCTCCAAAAAGAAATTGGCTTCTCCAAATGTGCTTTTGCATACCTCAGCCGACTCTGTTTGTGGCGTGCTTGCAGAAACGGCTTCTTTCGCATCACTCTCCCATACAGCTTCTCCTTGTGCAAAGTGCGTTGTATAGTTGACCGATGCACAGTGACACCATCTGCAGCAAGTTGATGCTGCAGCTCTCTGGAGGTGGTCTGAGGATTGTCCTTGACTGATCTCACCATTCTTCTTCTCTGCCTTTCTGATGTTTTTCTTGGCCTGCCACTTCTGGCCTTAACAAGAACTGTCCCTGTGTTCTTCCATTTCCTTACTATGTTCCTCACAGTGGAAACTGACAGGTTAAATCACTGAGACAGCTTTTTGTATCCTTCCCCTGAACAACTATGTTGAATAATCTTTGTTTTCAGATCATTTGACAGTTGTTTTGAGGAGCCCATGATGCCACTCTTCAGAGGAGATTCAAAGAGGAGAACAACTTGCAAGTGGCCACTTTAAGTAGCTTTTCTCATGATTGCATACACCTGGCTATGAAGTTCAAAGCTCAATGAGGTTACAAAACAAAAAAAAGTGCTTTAGTAAGTCAGTAAAAAGTAGGTAGGAGTATTTAAAACAAGAAAATGATAAGGGTGCCCATACTTATGCACCTGTCAAATTTTGTTTGAATGCAGATTGCACATTTTCTGTTAGTACAATAAACCTCATTTCAAGGCAGAAACATTACTCTGTCCAACAGTTATTACATATATCAAACTGAAATAGCTGTTGCAAAAACACCAATTTTTATAAAACATTAAGCTTAAGATTAATAGGGGTGCCCAAACTTTTTCATGTAACTGTATTTTAGATTTTAGCAGTTTAGGTCCATTGGGAGAGAAGCACTAACAACAAAGTGGGCAGAGCTGGGACGGGGTGTGGCGGCCCCTGATCAGCAAATTCATGACGAGCGGCGGCATTCCTTATGCCACAAATCTTATTTCACTCCCTGATTGGAGGAAGATTAGTGGGGAGGCTCACGCCTCATGTGAGACGTGTCGGCCTCTTGAAGAGACAAGCACCTCTTAATGGATCAGCAGCATCTAACTCCGCACGTCTCCTCATCAAGACTGATACTTTATCAGGGCCCACATATTTATTGTTTTTGAGAAGCTTTGCATTTTTCAGGAGGATTTGGAGAGTTTCTGCTCCAAAACCTCCTCGCAAAGCTTTGTGTGCACATAGCCTAGTAGTGGCTTGTCCAAATGTAGCTGATCAGTCTATTAAAGCTCTTATAGCTGGGCCTACCAATGCGTTTCCTGTGTTTTGTGATATATTGCTCTGTCTGATGGAACGGATCATGGAATTTAACCTTTAAATGTTTTCAACCTTTGTATGAGTATTAATTGCATTCACACATCCATCTGTGGCACATCCTAGTGATGTTGTGTTTTTCTGTCAGCACACGGACGCATATAGTGTGAGACTCGGAGCATGTCCCATTCTCATCCATTTTGCAGATCAGACTCGGCCATTAAAGTCTATGGGGATCCATTTAAAATACATGACAGACATGGTTTTTACGTCACAGTCTTCCATCTGTTTTCATCCGTTTTTCACTGATCCACCGTTAGTCAATGGATAAATAATTGTTCAGATAGTCTGCCTCCTTCAGTTTTTTTAAAAAGGGTGAGAAATTTTTTTTTATTGCAATACTGATGACATGAGAGAAAAGTGGTCCATTTCTTAGGGATGTAAAAAGCAAACAAATGTGTAAATGAAGCCTTAGGCTACGTTCCCACAATGAGTTTTTGATGCATCTTTGCTGTGTATTTTCCCTGTGTCAATGACTCAGCGTGTTACAGTTCCAGCAAAGGATGGAATTGATAGAAATCTCACGTCCGCTGTTTATTTTCTACTCGGTGTAAGCTGACCTGCGGTGCGTATTTCATATCGCAACATGCCAATCTCTCTTGCTGCACGCTGAGTTCTATGTGCAGCTTTTCCCTATAGACTTGCATTAGATGCAGAAAATTCGCAGGCGCATGAGGTTTTAGTGTGTTTCTGCAGCGAAAACGCATATAATCTGCATATGACTATATCAATAAAATTTTGTCACTTCCTGGTATTTGGCTTTATCAAAAACCAGCTTTCATTAAAACATGACAACCAACAAAGAGACAAAAACCGCATCAATAAAAATACACTTAACTTGCATTTTTCATTGCGCTGTTTTATCTGATTTACTTAGAAAATCTGCAACATCAAATACTCATTGTGGGAACATTGCCTAAGAGTAAGCCAACAGAAGCAGCGGATAGAATGGTGGGTTCATGTGGCAATGATCTTATTTTATTTCTTCCTGCAGGGTAAGTTCCGTTCTTCAGCGGGATGTTAAGCAATTTGGGAAGCAGTTCCTCTTTGACCGTAAGGAAGAAACATGCTGGAACTCTGATCAGGTATAGTCATGTCAGATGTTGTTTGGTGTAGTAGAAAGTAGTCCGTTTGCATGGATTTATAGTGTGACCAAGTTGTCAAGCACTTTTCCAAGTAATGCTAAAATCGCTTGGAAAAGCGCTTGATAACCCGCATGCAAAAATGCTTGACAAATGCTTCTACCTGGTGGGAAAAAACAGATGTAAAATCCGCATGCATTTTTCCTGCCAGGGAGAAGCGGAAAAAATATGCAGCATTTCTGCATCGTGGGCACATAGCCTTAGAGTAAATTCACACTCTACTGATTTTGTTGTGTGAAGTTCTACAATTGTCCCATTTATTTGAAACCATCCATTTAGATATACGGAACCAACTTTCAGTGGCAGAAATTTGTCCAGCAATATCTGCAGTGTAGGACATTCCTATAACAGTCAGGGTATGTGGCGTGGACTTGGGAACTAAGCGCGTGACATATAGAGCAAATACCAGCTGGGTTAAATAGCCGGCATCTGCCTCTATTGCTGTTGGTAACCCCTTTACCCCCGAAGATGGTTTGCACGTTAATGATCAGGCCAATTTTTACAATTCTTACCATTTTCACTTTGAGGTAATAACTCTAGAACTCTTCAACGGATCCCACTGATTCTGAGATTTGTTTTTTTCGTGACGTATTGTATTTCATGATAGTGATAACATTTCGATATGACTTGCATTACTTTGTGAAAAAATAGGAAATTTGGTGAAAATCTTGCAATTTTCAAACTTTGAATTTTCAAGCCCTTAAATCAGAGAGATATGTCACACAAAATAGTTAATAAATAACATTTCCCACATGTCTACTTTACATCAGCACAATTTTGGAACCAAAATTTTTTTTTTTGTAAGGAAGTTATAAGGGTTAAAAGTTGACCAGCGATTTCTAATTTTTCCAACAAAATTTACCAAACCATTTTTTTTAGGGACCACATCTTATTTGAAGTGACTTTGAGGGGCCTTTATGACAGAAAATACCCAAAAGTGACACCATTCTAAAAACTGCACCCCTCAAGGTGCTCAAAACCACATTCAAGAAGTTTATTAACCCTTCAGGTGCTTCACAGGAATTTTTGGAATATGGAAGAAAACAATGAACACTTAACATTTTTCCACAAAAATGTTAACTTTAGACCCAATTTTTTTTTTTATTTTTGCAAGGGTAACAGGAGAAATTGCACCATATCATTTGTTGTGTCTTCTCTCCTGAGCACGCCGATACCCCATATGCGGGGGAAAACCACTGTTTGGGCACACGGCAGGGTTTGGAAGGGAAGGAGCGCCATTTGACTTTTTGAATGTAAAATTGGCTTGAATAATTAGCAGACGCCATGTAACATTTGAGGAGCACCTGATGTGCCTAAACAGTGAAAACAACCTCCCCCTCCCCCAAGTGACACCATTTTGGAAACTAGACCCCTCAGGGAACTTATCTATATGTGTGGTGAGCACCCTGAACTCCCAGGTGCTTCACAGAAGTTTATAATGTAGATCCGTGAAAATAAAAAATAACTTTTTCCACAAAAAATAACTTTTAGCGCCAATTTTTTTATTTTCACAAGGGTAAGAAGAGAAAATGGAACCCAAAACCTGTTGTGCAATTTCTCCTGGAGTACACCAATACCACATATGTAGGGAAAATACACTGTTTGGGTGCACGGCAGAATTCAGAAGGGAAGGAGCAAAAATTGAACACAAAATTGACTGGAATCGAGAGCGGACGCCATGTCGTGCTTGGAGAGCCCCTAGTGCGCCTAAACAGTGGAAACCCCCCCCCCCCCCCCCCATTCACAAGTGACCCCATTTTGGAAACTAGACCCCTCAAGGATTTTATCAAGGGGTATAGTGAACATTTTGAACCCAGAGGTACGACACAGAATTTGATAACATTAGGTCATCATATTGAATAAGTTGTCATTAGTCTTGAGCGCAAGTGCTCACTACTTGATTTTTGCATCGGGTACTTGGGTATGCACCAAGTGTCGCAGGTGCTCGAGTGACATTCTCAAGTCCCCGCCCCGCATGTTTCACGGTTGTTATACACCCAAAAAAATCATGCAGGATTGCTCGTGCATGGCAGGCAATCCCCGGCGTGTTTTTTTTTGGCTATATAATAGTCGCAAAACATGGGGCGGAGAATCAAACATGTTACTCGAGCACCCGCGATACTTGGTGCATACCCAAGTACCCGATGCAAACTCAAGTAGCGAGCACTTGCGCTCAACACTGGTCGCCATATCGTTTTGTTTTTTTTTCCTTACTTTTGAAAAAAATCCCAAACCCAACACAACCCTAACCCTAGAGTTTTTACGCTTTTTCTCGTGCGGTATAAGTGATTAGATGTCTTTATTCTTCGGGTCGGTGCGATTACAGTGATACCAGATTCATATCAGGTTTTTATGTTTGGCAGCTGTCACATACTAAAAGACACTTTTTTTTTTGCAAAGACTAGTTTTTGCTATTTTTCCATATTTCGGCCGACAGTCATGTAAGGGCTTGTTTTTTGCGGGACAAGTTGACATTTTTATTGGTACCATTTTCGGGTACGTGACATTTTTTGATCGCTTTCTATTCCACTTTGGGAGGCAGAATGAACAAGAAGCAACAATTCAGGAAGTTTTTTTTTTTTTTTTTTTAATATGCCATTCAACATGTGGTAAAATTGATAAGGCAGAATTAGTCTTCAGGTCAGTACATTTACAGCGGTACCACATTTATATAATTTTTTTTGTTTTGGCGCTTTTACATAAACTTTTATAGAAAAAAAAATTTGCATCATTTTATTCTGAGAGCTATAACTTTTTTATTATTCGGCTGATGGAGCTGTATGGTAGCTTGTCTTTTGCAGGACAAGATAATGTTTTCAGCGGTACCATTTTTCTTTTACATTTGCCTTTTTTATCGCGTTTTATTCCATTTTTTGTTTGGCGGTATGATGAAAATCGTTTTGTTTTTTTGTTTTTTTTTTCTCCGTGTTCACTAAAGGGGTTAACTAGTGGGATAGTTTTATAGGTTCGGTCGTTCCGGACATGGAAATACCAAATATGTGTACTTTTATTGCTTTTGTTTTACTTCATAATTTATGGGTACAGTATAGTTATTTTTATTTTTTTGGATTATTTTTTTCATTTTATTTAAAATATTTTTACAATTTTTTTTTCCCCCACTTTCTGGCACTTTTACACATTGTCCCACTAAGGAACTTTCATTTTTATGCAGGCTGATTGCTTGCATAGCATAGAGATGACGCAGCATCTTTATGCTATGCAGGCTGTCAGCTCTGCACTGGCATAAGTTAGATCGTGCACTGCGCATTATCTATCTATCGAACTTCTTCATGCCTGGTGACTGGGATGTCGTCATGACGACATTGGGTCACCATGGCAACGACCGGGCCCCCGGGCTCTCTTACCTCTGCCTGCTCCCGCAATGCTGCTGGATTGCAGAATTTCGGGGGTTAATGTGCGCTCCTGGCACATAGTACCGGGTGTCAGCTGTTAGAATCAGCTGACACCCGGCGCGATCGGTGAGGCGTAGTAATACGTACCTGGTCATTAAGGCCCAGGTCACAAATACGTATTATTACGCCTCACGTCAGAAAGGGGTTAAATGTCTTTTTCAATCACTGACAGTGACATTTAAGTGCCACAATTTGGCCCAGGTGCTCATTCGGGAACCCATCTACTCTTCCCTCGTTGAATTCACTACTGAAGGCCCCGATTGCTGCCATATTATTTGTCTTGTGAAGTCCAGTCTGTAGCTGGGCTTCATAGTGATTTTTACTATGATACTGCAATAATGATCTCAGGTTCATGTTCCCAATGGGGATTGAAAAAGTGAAAACTGAACAGTAAAAAAAAAACATAATTTAAATCACTCTAATTATAAACATGTTTGGTATCACTGCGTCTGTTAAAGTCCAATCTATCAAATTATAACATTGTTTATGCAGAAAATGTAAAGAATAAAAACATCAACACTCTAAAACTGCCATATTTTTGTCATTGCATCTCACATTAAAAATGCAACAAAAAGCGATTGCATCTTAATATACACTGTGCAGAATTATTAGGCAAGTTGTATTTTAGAGGATTATTTTTATTATTGATCAACAACTATGTTCTCAATCAACCCAAAAGACTCCTAAATATCCAAGCTTAATATTTTTGGAAGT
Source organism: Phyllobates terribilis (assembly GCF_046119375.1). Classification (NCBI taxonomy): domain Eukaryota; kingdom Metazoa; phylum Chordata; class Amphibia; order Anura; family Dendrobatidae; genus Phyllobates; species Phyllobates terribilis. The sequence continues at coordinate 37,464,121 of NW_027362761.1, read as the reverse complement.
TGGAGTGTTTTTTTTTAGATTTGGCTATTTTAGGAGGATATCTGTTTGTGCAGGTAACTATTACTGTGCAGAATTATTAGGCAACTTAATAAAAACCAAATATAATCCCATCTCTCTTGTTTATTTTCACCAGGTAAACCAATATCCGTGCACAAAATTTAGAAATAAACATTTCTGACATGCAAAAACAAAAACCAAAAAAATTAGTGATGAATATAGCCACCTTTCTTTATGATGACACTCAACAGCCTTCCATCCATAGATTCTGTCAGTTTGATCTGTTTTCGATCAACATTGCGGGCAGCAGCCACCACAGCCTCCCAGACACTGTTCCGAGAGGTGTACTGTTTTCCCTCCCTGTAGATCTCACATTTTATGATGGACCACAGGTTCTCTATGGGGTTCAGATCAGGTGAACAAGGGGGCCATGTCATTATTTTTTCTTCTTTTAGACCTTTACTGGCCAGCCACGCTGTGGAGTAGTTGGATGCATGTGATGGAGCATTGTCCTGCATGAAAATCATGTTTTTCTTGAATGATATCGACTTCTTCCTGTACCACTGCTTGAAGAAGTTGTCTTCCAGAAACTGGCAGTAGGTCTGGGAGTTGAGCTTCACTCCATCCTCAACCCGAAAAGGTCCCACAAGTTCATCTTTGATGATACCAGCCCATACCAGTACCCCACCTCCACCTTGCTGGCGTCGGAGTGGAGCTCTCTGCCCTTTATTGATCCAGCCTCTGGCCCATCCATCTGGCCCATCAAGAGTCACTCTCATTTCATCAGTCCATGAAACCTTTGAAAAATCAGTCTTAAGATATTTCTTGGCTCATTCTTGACGTTTTATCTTAAGTTTCTTGTTGAAAGGTGGTCGTTGTTCAGCCTTCCTTACCTTGGCCATGTCCCTGAGTATCGCACACCTTGTGCTTTTTGATACTCAAGTAACGTTGCAGCTCTGAAATATGGCAAAACTGGTGGCGAATGGCATCTTGGCAGCTTCACGCTTGATTTTCCTCAATTCATGGGCAGTTATTATGCGCCTTTTTTGGCCAATACGCTTCTTGCGACCCTGTTGGCTATTTGCCATGAAACGCTTGATTGTTCGGTGATCACGCTTCAAAAGTTTGGAAATTTCAAGACTGCTGCATCCCTCTGCAAGACATCTCACAATTTTGGACTTTCCAGAGCCCGTCAAATCTCTTCTGACCCATTTTGCCAAAGGAAAGGAAGTTGCCTAATAATTAAGCACACCTTATATAGGGTGTTGATGTCATTAGTCAACACCCCTCCTCATTACAGAGATGAACATCACCAGATTTACTTAATTGGTAGTTGGCTCTCAAGCCTATGCAGCTTGGAGTAGGACAACATCGATCAAAGTATTCATTTGCCTAATAATTCTGCACACAGTGTATATGCAAAAATGGTATCAATATGTCAAAAATGTCAGTTCGTCACGCAAAAAAACAAACCTTCTCAGAGTTCCATTTTTTAAAAAAAAAAATAAAGTTATAGGTCTTGGAAAATGGAATTTTTTTTATGGCACTAAAATACACTGCTCAAAAAAAATAAAGGGAGCACTCAAATAATAATCCTAGATCTGAATGAATGAAATATTCTCATTGAATACTTTGTTCTGTACAAAGTTGAATGTGCTGACAAAATCACACAAAAATCATCAATGGAAATCAAATTTATTAACCAATGGAGGCCTGGATTTGGAGTCACCCCCAAAATTAAAGTGGAAAAACACACTACAGGCTGATCCAACTTTGATCTAATGTCCTTAAAACAAGTCAAAATGAGGCTCAGTATTGTGTGTGGCCTCCACCTGCCTGTATGACCTCCCTACAACGCCTGGGCATGCTCCTGATGAGCTTGCGCATGGTCTCCTGTGGGATCTCCTCCCAGACCTGGACTAAAGCATCCGCCAACTCCTGGACAGTCTGTGGTGCAACGTGACGTTGGTGGATGGAGCGAGACATGATGTCCCAGATGTGCTCAATCGGATTCAGGTCTGGGGAACGGGCGGGCCAGTCCATAGCTTCAATGCCTTCATCTTGCAGGAACTGCTGACACACTCTAGCCACATGAGGTCTGGCATTGTCCGGCATTAGGAGGAACCCAGGGCCAACCGCACCAGCATATGGTCTCACAAGGGGTCTGAGGATCTCATCTCGGTACCTAATGGCAGTCAGGCTACCTCTAGCGAGCAAATGGAGGGCTGTGCGGCCCTCCAAAGAAATGCCACCCCACACCTATACTGACCCACTGGCAAACCAGTCATGCTGAAGGATGTTGCAGGCAGCAGATCACTCTCCATGACGTCTCCAGACTCTATCACGTCTGTCACATGTTCTCAGTGTGAACCTGCTTTCATCTGTGAAGAGCACAGGGCGCCAATGGCGACTTTGCCAATCCTGGTGTTCTGTGGCAAATGCCAAGCGTCCTGCACGGTGTTGGGCTGTGAGCACAACCCCCATCTGTGGACGTCGGGCCCTCATACCACCCTCATGGAGTCGGTTTCTAACTGTTTGTGCAGACACATGCACATTTGTGGCCTGCTGGAGATCATTTTGCAGGGCTCTGGCAGTGCTCCTCCTGTTCCTCCTTGCACAAAGGAGGAGATAACGGCCCTGCTGCTGGGTTGTTGCCTTCCTATGGCCCCCTCCACGTCTCCTGGTATCTGCTCCATGCTCTGGACACTGTGCTGACAGACACAGCTACCCTTCTTGCCACAGCTCGCACTGATATGCCATCCTGGATGAACTGCACTACCTGAGCAACTTCTGTGGGTTGTGCTGTAGACAACACCTCATGCCTACTGTACCTCTAGGGGTGAGAGCAATGGCAAAATGAAAAAGTGACCAAAACAGCCCAAAAGCATGAGAACAGAGAAATGGTCTGTGGTCACCACCGTCAGAACCACACCTTTTATAGGGGGTGTCTTGCTAATTGTCTATCATTTCTACCGTGTGTCTGTTCCATTTGCACAACAGCAGGAGAAATTGATTCACAATCAGTGTTACTTCATAACTGGACAGGTAGATTTCACAGAAGTGTTATTGACTTGGAGTTACATTGTGTTGTTTAAAGGGGTATTCCCATCTCCGAGATCCTATCTCAATATGTAGTAGGTGTAATAATAATAATAATATTAGCAAATACCTCCAATTAGAAATGTAGTATAGTTTTCCATTTTTTCATTGTCTCTTTCCTCATGTGCAGGGCATTGCAGGGCCTTAGGTATCCATGGTTACGACCATCAGCAATGAAGAAACTCACTATATCAATGGATACCTAAGGTCCTGCAATGCCTGCACATGAGATAAGTGACACAGCGAATCAGAAAAACCATACTACAATTCTAATTGGAGGTATTTGCTAACATTATTATTATTATTACACCTACTACATATTGGGATAGGATCTTGGAGATGGGAATACCCCTTTAAGTGTTCCCTTTATTTTTTTGAGCAGTGTAGTTAAAAGAACATACAAGTTTGGTATCGCCGTAATTGTACTGACCTGAGGAATCATCTTTCCAGGTCATTTTTACTGCACAATTAAAAATTAAACCTAAAAAACAATGGCGGAATTGTTTTGTTTTTTGTTTGTTTTTTTTAAATCCGTTTCGCTGCATTTGTATTTCTTTTCCCATCCGATATGTAATAAAATGAATGGTGTCTTTCAAAACAAGCCCTCATATGTCTGACGAAGAAGTAAAAAAGTTGTCTTTGAAAAGGGGGAGGAAAAATCAAAATGCATAAATGAAAATTGACTGCGTCATTAAAGGGGTATTCCCATATCCAAAATCCTCTCCCAATACGTACCAGTACATCATATTTTGCACGTACTTTCCACAAATCGGTACGTCATGCGGGAAAATGATCACCGTGTTGAAAGACAGTAGGTCATCGCCTAGGGGGGGCATCGCTGCCCTTTGTGTCGGCGATTGGTCATTTAAAATTGACCTGTCAATCTCAGGCTTTTCCTTATAAGCTTCATTGTGCCGTCTGTAAACAAACTGTTGCTTTACTTTGCCAAAAGCTCTATTTTTGTTTCATCTGTCCACAGAACATTTTCCCAGAAGGATTGTGGTTTGTCAAGGTACTCTTTGGCAAAGATCAGTTTTACATTTAAAAACCCTATCCTGGGGCCGCACAGCATCTCTTCATGATGGTGACTCATGCTGCTAGTCATCGTTAAATCACACCTCAAGCTATATCTACAGTGCTGGTCACCATTATTGGCACCCCTTCATTTTTTTGATAGGCTGTACAATATCTTCAGAAATAAATGGAAATGTACCAAAGTTATATCCTCAGGATTTTTTAATTAGTGGTCCAAAGTAATACAACAATAAAACATTGTTCTTGAACTTCCATGTTGCAATTTTAAAGAATAAACAGCATTTGCATCAATAAAAGGCACCCCTAATTAATACTTGGTTGCTCATCCTTTGGTATTGCTGAAAGCCTCCAAACGTTTCTTATAGCCATCTATAAGCTTCTTGCACTTCTCAGCTGGAATTTTCTCCCACTCTTCCTTTGCAGTTTGTTCAAGCTCTTGAATGTTTGCAGGGTTCTTTTTCCCAATGGCAGATTTCGTCTCACCCCAAAGATTTTCAGTGGGATTGAGGTCAGGACTCAATGCTGGCCATTTTAAAACGGTCCATTTTTTCTTTTTCAACCATTCCTGTGTACTTTTGGATGTGTGCTTTGGGTCATAGTCTTGCTGGAGGACCAATGATCTTCGACTCCAACCAAGTATTCTTACACTGGGTAGAACATTTCGCTCTAAAATCTCTTGATAATTCTCTGATTTCATGATTCCTGTGATACGGTCAAGGCTTCCAGTACCAGACGCAGCAAAGCAACCCCAAAGCATTATGGATCCTACACCATGCTTAACTTTTGATAAGGTGTTCTTTTCCTTCCTTATAAGCTTCATTGCACTGTCTGTAAACAAACTGTTGCTTTGCATTGCCAAAAGATCTGTTTTTGTTTCATCTGTCCACAGAACGTTTTCCCAGAAGGATTGTGGTTTGTCAAGGTACTCTTTGGCAAAGATCAGCCATTTCTTTTTATATTTTTTTCTTCAGCAATGGTTTCTTCCTTGGCCTTCGCCCATAAAGATGTGCTTGGTTTAGTGTGCGGTATATGGTACTTGTTGAAACCATGACCCCAGACTGTTCCAGGTTGGCCTTCAAGCCTTTGGATGTTTGACGTGGTCTTTTTTACACCATTCGCACCAACCTTCGAAGACATCTCTTGTCAATTTTGCTCTTTCCCCCACGTCCAGGGAGGTTCTTGATGGTTCAGTGCTTGGCAAACTTCTTATTAACATTGCGCACTGTTGAAACTGGGATACCAAGGTCTTTAGAGATGGCCTTATACCCTTTTGGAAGTCTTGTGTTTGCTAATATCATCAGTTCTAATGTCCTCAGACAGCGCCTTTGTCTTCACCTTTGTGACAAAGGAACAGGGCCTACCATGTGGCTTTTTAAAACACTGAAGAATTCATTGGTTAATTCATGTAACATGGGCACCGACAATCACAGTAGAATCTCTTTTGTGATTTACCACTAGCGAGTCAAAATGTTTCTACACTAAAGGGTATTGTAAAGGGTGCCAATACCAGTGACACAGCAATCTTTAGGTTTTTCTAGTTTTCCCTCCCATTGTTTTTTTATTAAAATTGTTTATCATTTGCTCTATACAAAAAAAAAAAAAGTTTCACTTGATTCATTTTTTTTCAGGAGATATTCCACATTATGTACTTAAACTTTATGGGTGCCAATAAGAATGAGCAGGACTATACAAGAATTTCCCAGTATCAGCCCCTGCAACCGCTTATCGCCATATATGGTAGTTAGACAGAAGTGTGATGACTGACCATTTGAGCTCTCATCTCTGGATTGGCAGTGTGGGGGAGAGAGGGTCAGTACAGCAGAGGTGACAGCGCTGTGAAAGGAGGAGAGCTGATGGAAGGGTTTGTAATGTAAAAAAGCTAAACACAGCCGTGTTGCCCCTTCCACTGCTATGATTGTGGGGACCTTATCTGAAAGCCATGAGTTATCTGTGCTCACAGCACTGTCTAATCATGCAGGAGGTAAAGCCCCTGTCGCACATAGCGAGATCGCTGCTGTGTCACGGTTTTGGTGACGCAACAGCGACCTCACCAGCGATGTCGCTATGTGTGACACTTTGCAACGATCAGGCCCCTGCTGTGAGGTCGCTGATCGCTGCAAAGTGTCCTGGACCATTTTTTGGTCGTTGCTCTCCCGCTGGTCAGCACACATCACTGTGTGTGACCAGCGGGCGCAGCGATCAGGCTGGTAACTATGGTAAACATCGGGTGACTAGGGGCACACGCGCACCTAGTAACCCGTTTATCATGGTTACCAGCCTGCTAAAGTGAGCGGTAACCTCCCGCTCACCGTAGCAGAGTGGTAACCATGATAAACAACGGGATACTAGGTGCGCGTGTGCCCCTAGTAACCCGATGTTTACCATAGTTACCAGTCTGCTCCTGCTTCAGCAGGCTCGTAACCAGGAGCAGGACATCGTGGAAAGATTCTTTCCACGATATCGCTGCTCCCCTGATCGTTGGTGAGCCTGCCTGTTTGACACCTCACCAGCGACCACATAGTGACGCAGCAACGATCCCTGACAGGTTGTATCATTGTCGGGATCGTTGCAGCGTCGCTAAGTGTGACGGGGCCTTTAGACCAGAGGATCAGCTGTATTATTACATCTCGCACACTGAGAAATCTGCTCTAAGCTATTGTGGTGGTGTGATAATTTAATTTAAAGGGTTGCTGTCTGCTTCTGATTGGGCAACAAGGTGAAGAAATACGTGCCACCAGTGAAAATTCTCTGATAACACACACTTGTATACTTTGCTAATATCTCTGCAATGGAGAGGCAATTTTTTTTTTTAAAGCAAACTGTTACCAGGTGTTTTATCTCATCTGAGAGAACCATAATGTAGGAAAGAGACCCTGATTCCAGCGATGTATCACTTTGTGTCACAACTGCTGCACCCAGTAAACTATCAGAGATTTTAGATGTGGCCGAGCTCAGAAAGCTAAATCTGCCTACACCGCAGCTTTCTATGTATATTGTCTATTGACAGTGAACTGCTTATCAGAATAGGGGGTGTGGTTGGTCTAGCTTGAGCTGTAGTCCAGTCAGTGATAATCTCCTGGTGATACAGTGAAAGATTTAAGTAAACAGCACACAGCCAGAAAAGTGATGCATCACTGAAATCAGTGTTTCAGCCTCTTATCTCCTGATATCTTCAGATTAAAAACCTACTGACAGATTCCCTTTAAAAAGTTTTATTCCGCTCTGTAGCCACTATTACATTGTGCATCCAGTTCAACATGAAAAATATGGTGAAAGTTCCTGTTTAACTAGCCGAGCCAGTGACATTTTGAATTTGTGTGCTTTCTTTCCCAAGGGATCATCTCAATGGGTTACGCTGGAGTTCCCGCACAAAGTCTGCATATCAGAAATCCACATTCAGTTCCAGGGTGGTTTTTCAAGCCGTAGTTGCGTTCTAGAAGGTAATAACTTCTAGTACATAGATACTTTTCCTAAGTAGAGTTATTACTACAGGACAAAAATCTTATTTTCATTTTTTGATTTGCAGGATGCCTTAAAGAAGGCGAGCTAGTGAAAATTGCAGAATTTTACCCAGAAGACAACAATGCCCTTCAGATATCCTTTTTGCAGGATGGTAATCATTACACTAAAAGCCTTTTATGGTATATTTCAATGAATGCATATTGCCATGATCTTTATCTTTCCCCTGATGATTATAGTGTACCATACCTGTCTTTCAGAATAGTTCTGTATTTTATGTGCACTGTGTGAAGCTTTTTCTGTTTTGTATCAGAAAACACTATGGGCCTGATTCATCATTTGCGGTTTGTTTGTTTTTTTTAAGCCTCTTTTCTTTTTTGTCTTGAATTTGACATTTTTGTGTCAAATTCTTCAAAAACATGGTTTATGAATTTAGTGCAAAACGAAAAATGCTCCTTTTTTTTATTTTTTTTTTCACCTTTTTAGAGCAAAACGTGTCATGATCTGCTAAAGTATCACTAAATATTCATAGTCAATCAAAAATGGGTACGGAATACATTTAAGCAAAAATTTTGTGACGCTTTAAAAAGTCGCAATTGATGAATTAGCCCCAAACAACTAGAAAGCAAAAACCACACCCATGTTGCAAAAACAAAAAAGCAAGTGACCACTTAAAATAGACTTAAAATAGGAGCAAATTAAATGAAGAAAATTAACGGTAAATCATAAAAAAAATTACAAAAAGGCTTAAATACAATAGTGAATCGGGCCATATATCTGACCAATTTGCAATACCGCTCAGATCGTAAAACTAAATCTTCATTATTAGACCTTGCTGCCACTGACAAGTCCAGGAAGCTTGCTCGGATTTCTCCAGCTATGCTCCCAATTACAGCATTGGGTATTAGCACATTACCTTCATAAGTCACATGCTTTGTGAAAGGAAGTCCACCTGTGTGCAATCTAAATGTTACATGGACTGTCCATATATACACACACCTTTTCTGAAAGGCCACAGAGGCTGCAACATCATTGAGAGGCACCACTAACCAAAGCCATCATGCAAACCAAGGAGATCTCCAAACATTTCTGGGACAAAGTTGTTGAAAAGTACAAGTCGAGGTTTGGTTGTAAAAAAGGGAAAAAATATATAGTATGGACCAAAAGTTTGGACACACCTTCTCATTTAAAGATTTTTCTGTATTTTCATGACTGAAAATTGTACATTCACACTGAAGGCATCAAAACTATGAATTAACACGTGGAATTATATACTTAACAAAAAAGTGTGAAACAACTGAAAATATGTCTTATATTCTAGGTTCTTCAAAGTAGCCACCTTTTGCTTTGATGACTGCTTTGCACACTCTTGGCATTCTCTTGATGAGCTTCAAGAGGCAGTCACCGGAAATGGTTTTCACTTCACAGGTGTGCCCTGTCAGGTTTAATAAGTGGGATTTCTTGCCTTATAAATGGGGTTGGGACCATCAGTTGTGTTGTGCAGAAGTCTGGTGGATACACAGCTGATAGTCCTACTGAATAGACTGTTAGAATTTGTATTATGGCAAGAAAAAAGCAGCTAAATAAAGAAAAACTAGTGGCCATCATTACTTTAAGAAATGAAGGTCAGTCAGTCTGAAAAATTGGGCAAACTTTGAAAGTGTCCCCAAGTGCAGTTGCAAAAACCATCAAGCGCTACAAAGAAACTGGCTCACATGAGGACTGCCCCAGGCAAGGAAGACCAAGAGTCACCTCTGCTTCTGAGGATAAGTTTATCCGAGTCACCAGCCTCAGAAATCGCAGGTTAACAGCAGCTCAGATTAGAGACCAGGTCAATGCCACACACAGTTCTAGCAGCAGACACATCTCTACAACTGTTAAGAGGAGACTTTGTGCAGCAGGCCTTCATGGTAAAATAGCTGCTAGGAAACCACTGCTAAGGACAGGCAACAAGCAGAAGAGACTTGTTTGGGCTAAAGAACACAAGGAATGGACATTAGACCAGTGGAAATCTGTGCTTTGGTCTGATGAGTCCAAATTTGAGATCTTTGGTTCCAACCACCGTATCTTTGTGCGACGCAGAAAAGGTGAACGGATGGACTCTACATGCCTGTACATTCTACATGGACTCTACATTCCCACCGTGAAGCATGGAAGACGAGGTGTGATGGTGTGGGGGTGCTTTGCTGGTGACACTGTTGGGGATTTATTCAAAATTGAAGGCATACTGAACCAGCATGGCTACCACAGCATCTTGCAGCGGCATGCTATTCCATCCGGTTTGCGTTTAGTTGGACCATCATTTATTTTTCAACAGGACAATGACCCCAAACACACCTCCAGGCTGTGTAAGGGCTATTTGACCAAGAGGGAGAGTGATGGGGTGCTACGCCAGATGACCTGGCCTCCACAGTCACCAGACCTGAACCCGGTCGAGATGGTTTGGGGTGAGCTGGATCGCAGAGTGAAGGCAAAAGGGCCAACAAGTGCTAAGCATCTCTGGGAACTCCTTCAAGATTGTTGGAAAACCATTTCCGGTGACTACCTCTTGAAGCTCATCAAGAGAATGCCAAGAGTGTGCAAAGCAGTCATCAAAGCAAAAGGTGGCTACTTTGAAGAACCTAGAATATAAGACATATTTTCAGTTGTTTCACACTTTTTTGTTAAGTATATAATTCCACGTGTTAATTCATAGTTTTGATGCCTTCAGTGTGAATGTACAATTTTCAGTCATGAAAATACAGAAAAATCTTTAAATGAGAAGGTGTGTCCAAACTTTTGGTCCATACTATATATTTTTTCCCTTTTTTACAACCAAACCTCGACTAGGCCAGGTCATCTGGCGTAGCACCCCATCACTCTCCCTCTTGGTCAAATAGCCCTTACACAGCCTGGAGGTGTGTTTGGGGTCATTGTCCTGTTGAAAAATAAATGATGGTCCAACTAAACGCAAACCGGATGGAATAGCATGCCGCTGCAAGATGCTGTGGTAGCCATGCTGGTTCAGTATGCCTTCAATTTTGAATAAATCCCCAACAGTGTCACCAGCAAAGCACCCCCACACCATCACACCTCGTCTTCCATGCTTCACGGTGGGAATGTAGAGTCCATGTAGAATGTACAGGCATGTAGAGTCCATCCGTTCACCTTTTCTGCGTCGCACAAAGATACGGTGGTTGGAACCAAAGATCTCAAATTTGGACTCATCAGACCAAAGCACAGATTTCCACTGGTCTAATGTCCATTCCTTGTGTTCTTTAGCCCAAACAAGTCTCTTCTGCTTGTTGCCTGTCCTTAGCAGTGGTTTCCTAGCAGCTATTTTACCATGAAGGCCTGCTGCACAAAGTCTCCTCTTAACAGTTGTTGTAGAGATGTGTCTGCTGCTAGAACTGTGTGTGGCATTGACCTGGTCTCTAATCTGAGCTGCTGTTAACCTGCGATTTCTGAGGCTGGTGACTCGGATAAACTTATCCTCAGAAGCAGAGGTGACTCTTGGTCTTCCTTGCCTGGGGCAGTCCTCATGTGAGCCAGTTTCTTTGTAGCGCTTGATGGTTTTTGCAACTGCACTTGGGGACACTTTCAAAGTTTGCCCAATTTTTCAGACTGACTGACCTTCATTTCTTAAAGTAATGATGGCCACTAGTTTTTCTTTATTTAGCTGCTTTTTTCTTGCCATAATACAAATTCTAACAGTCTATTCAGTAGGACTATCAGCTGTGTATCCACCAGACTTCTGCACAACACAACTGATGGTCCCAACCCCATTTATAAGGCAAGAAATCCCACTTATTAAACCTGACAGGGCACACCTGTGAAGTGAAAACCATTTCCGGTGACTGCCTCTTGAAGCTCATCAAGAGAATGCCAAGAGTGTGCAAAGCAGTCATCAAAGCAAAAGGTGGCTACTTTGAAGAACCTAGAATATAAGATATATTTTCAGTTGTTTCACACTTTTTTGTTAAGTATATAATTCCACATGTGTTAATTCATAGTTTTGATGTCTTCAGTGTGAATGTACAATTTTCATAGACCTGAAAATACAGAAAAATCTTTAAATGAGAAGGTGTGTCCAAACTTTTGGTATGTATATACATACATACACGTACGTGTGTATATATCCCAATTTCTGACGACCTCCCGGAGCACCATCAAAGGGAAAGAACATGGTACCACAACAACCCTGCCAAGAGAGGGCCGCCCACCAAAACTCTCAGCCCAGGCAAGAAGGGCATTAATCCAAGAGGCAGCACAGAGACCAACGGTAACCCCGAAGGAGCAGCAGAGACTAGAGTATCAGTTCATAGGACTACAATAAGCTGTACATTCCATAGTGGTGGCCTTTATGGAAGAGTGGGCAGAAAAATGCCTTTACTTACATACAAAAATTGTAAAGCTCGTTTTGAGTTTGCCGAAAGACATGTGGGAGACTCTCCAAATCTATGGAGGAAGGTGGTGTGGCCAGATGAGACCAAAATTGAACTTTTTGGCCACCAGGGTTAACGCCATGTCCGGAGCCAAATCAACACAACTCATCACCCCAGGGAAAGTGGTTTGAGTTGAGGGGAAGATGTATGGTGTGAAATACAGGGATATTCTTGAGCAAAACCTCTGTTAGTGATTTTAGACTTGGATGGAGGTTCACCTTCCAACAAGATAGCGACCCAAAACATACTGCTAATGCAACACTTGAGTGGTTTAAGGGGAAACGTGTAAATGTTTTGGAGTGGCCTAGTCAAAGCCCAGACCTTAATCCAATTGAGAATCTGTGGTCAGAATTGAAGATTGAGGTTCACCAGAGGAAACCATGTAACTTGAAGTAGCTGTAACAGTTTTGCCTTGAGGAATGAGCAAAAATCCCAGTGGCAAGATGTGGAAAGCTCATAGAGACTTATCCAAAGTGACTTGCAACTGTAATTGATGCAAAATGAGGCTCTAGTACTGACTATAAGGGGGTGAATAGTTATGCACACAGAAGTTTTCAGTTATTTTGTCCTATTTGTTGTTTATTTCACAACAAACAGAAAACCAAATGTTCACAGTTGTAGGGATGTTCTTTACATGGTATACATGCAGCACATAAATGCATGTTTCACAATGGCCATGAATCAGAAAAACCTTCAAGAAGCTAAATGAAAATAAACTCTGCTGTAAATACATAAAAGGCAAGTGCATTTAAATAGAATAGGGTTCTTAGTAACACTGTTTTTGATCAAAAATAGTATGAAAGCTATCCCACCAGCGACCAGGTGAACCCGCTCGGGATAGAACCTACTGTCTAAAGGCCCTGTCACACTAAGCGACGCTACAGCGATCCCGACAACGATACGACCTGTCAGGGATCGTTGCTGCGTCGCTATGTGGTCGCTGGTGAGATGTCAAACAGTTAGATTTCCCAACGATGCGGCGACCCGTAACGATCTGTATAATGATGCACGCGTATGTGTTTCTGTGTCGTCAACAAGGTTGTTGGTAAGGTGTCAAACACAGCGCTGCATGCTACCCAGCGGGACCTCAACGATCAAAAGATGGTCCAGGCCATTCCGACACGACCAGCGATCTCACAGCAGGGGCCTGGTCGCTGCTAAGTGTCAAACATAGCGAGATCGCTACTGAGGTCGCTGCTGCGTCACAAAACTTGTGACTCAGCAGCGATCTCGCTTAGTGTGACGGGGGCTTATTATTAAAAACCTTACCATGTGTCAAAGTTGACCTCTGTGTGTACAAGGGCAGACTGAGGCCCCGGTCCCAAACTAGGAACACCAGCCAAGGGAAGCTTTTTAAATGTGTTGTCCAGCTCTATGAAGGGAGGCCACACCCAGGTTTGCACAGAATGCAAAATATACAGAGAAAAAAACACAAAATTTGAGCTTGGTTTAAAATGGTATACATGCAGCACATAAATGCATGTTTCACAATGGCCATGAATCAGAAAAACCTACAAGGAGCGACCTTGTCTCTGGTGGGATAGCTTTCATACTATTTTTGATCAAAAACAGTGTTACTAAGAACCCTATTATATTTAAATGCACTTGCCTTTTATTTATTTACAGCCGGGTTTATTTTCATTTTGCTTCTTGTAGGTTTTTCATGTTTACATGAACTGATGCAAAACAGTCAAGTTCCTGGTTGTGAGGCAGCAAAGCACAAAAAATTTCAGGGGGGGGTGAATATGTTCTCAAGCTACTGTACATAGCACAGGACATGAAATCAGAATACTTTTCTTTTTTGAAGGGGGAAAAAATAAATCTGAGAGCCTTTACATGTTATGCTTCCATACATATTAGATAACTGTTGGCAGACCGCTTTATGTCCTGACTCCCTTATATGCATGAGCACTCCACTCAGCCAACTGCTTTTGTATTTTCAATGGCAGTCGGCTGAGTGGAGTGCTGAGACACTTCTGGCAACGACTTATCTTGCTTGCAAACTCCTTGATCCCTCTCTCCACTGACACCTATCAGGGTAGTAGTGGGAGGCTTTCCTATACACCATTAGATGCTCCTCCTTTCCAGCCATAATCAGTGGGTTTAGCCAACTTTAAACTGTCTATGGAAGCCTTTATTGTGAATTTACACGACGGGGTGATCAGGAATGATCATCGTTCATTCATTGGGTGAAATGAAAATAAATGGGAGGAGACACAGATTAGATATTAGAAAAAACTTTTTGACAGGGTGATTAATGAGTGGAACAGGCTGCCACGAGAGGTGGTGAGTTCCCCTTCAATGGACGTCTTCAAACAGAGGCTGGACAGACATCTGTCTGAGATGATCTAGTGAATCCTGCTTTGAGCAGGGGGTTGGACCAGATGACCCAGGAGGTCCCTTCCAACTCTACCATTCTATGATTCTATGATTTTAAGAATTTCTCATTGTTCTCGGCAGCACGTCATCCTGTGTAAGGCTGTGTACCCACGATGCGTTTTTAATGCGTTTTTGCAGCTGCGGAAACGCATTAAAAACGCATGGTAGAAGGGCAGCAATGTTCCCCAATGATAATCCACATGTGCTGTGCACATGCTGCGGAAATTTCCGCTGCTAATTATCATTGCGGAAAAAAACGCAGCACTACCAATTATTTTGCGGAAGTGCTGCGTTTTCGCCACCATTGACTTGCATTAGAACACGCCAATTCCGCAAGACTGCATCTGTACTTGCGTAATTGGCGCGTTCTAATGTGCGGATGGTACCCGGGTGGAGAGGAGAGGAGAGTCTCATCCACACCCAGGTACCATTAAAAAAATCTGTAAAAAAAAGAATAAAATAAAAAATAAATACATATTTACCTTCTGGCGGCCCGTGCTGCGCTCCTCCTTGCTTCCCGGCACTTTGCAGTGGATTGAAGTACCTGCGCTGACGTCAGAGTCATGTGACTTGTCACGCGACGCTGACGTCGGCAGGTCTTTCAATCCATCGCTGCCGGCACAACGCGAGACAAGACAGCGCGGGCCATCGGAGGGTACGTATATATTTATTTTTAACCACTCTCTCGGGTCACACTATATAAATCCATGCAGTTTGCATGGATTTATATAGTGTGATCTAGTTGTCACAAGCACTTTCCAAGTGATGCTAATCGCTTGGAAAGCGCTTGTCAACCCGCATGCGGAAATGCAGGTGAAGAACGCTTCACATCCGCTTGTCCCTGGCAGGAAAACGCATGTACAATCCGCATGCGTTTTTGTCTGCCAGGGAGATGCAGAAACGCTCAGGAAAAAATCCGGAGCATTTCTGCATCGTGGGCACATTAGCCCAAAGACATGCTGCTAAGAACAATCTACTACTGTTTGCTCTGTGCACATTGTAAGCTTGTCTAAACTGGCTATTAAAGATTGTTAAACTGCAGATCGTGTTGTGTAAACGAGCCCTTAGATATAGCTTTCTGCTTTTTTTTTTTTTTGTCTTCTCATTATATCCAATCTTCCTTAACTTCTGAGCTGCACAGATTTGATTTTCCAGAGGAGTATGCTGAAAAGCTGCGTCTATGTTTCCCAAACAGTACAGATTTCTTTGGGAGGATTGTGGTTTATCACCTTGATGTGCTGGGCCACAAGAACTGAAACTGTACCACAGCAAACTAATAGGTGCAGAAACATGGAATGAAATCTGGTTATGTTCTCAGGCGTTGAAGCTCTGTGCCTTTTTATGTCTGGATCATCAAGAGCATTAACTGTCAAAAAGAAATATGGTGCAGAAGCTCCAACTAACCATGAAGACAGTTCTCTAGCGTCTTCAGTTGTATAGACTTTTCTACTGAAGCAAATGAGAACTTTGTACATTCAAGACTGTAACATTCAAAAACAAAATTGCCTCAAGCCACCGACTTAGACCACATTCATACGTCAGAATTTTTCATGTACACAAAAAAAACGGTACTTGTGTCAGTGTGTCATCAGTGTTTTTCACGTATGGATGAATAAATAACCACGCTTCAACTATCCTTTGCAATGTTAAACATGGATGCTATCCGTGTGCTGTACGTGTTTTCACAGACCCATAGACTTGTATTAGCGATTTTCATCCGTGCTGCCAAACGCACATGTGTGTGAGTTTTGCACAGACGCATGGTACGTGAACAGTCCCATAGACACTAATGGGTATGTTTTGTATCCATGAAAAACATTGATAGAGCACGGATGTCTGAGGCCTTATCCTGTTATTCACTATGGCAAAATGTGCTGCAGGTTTTGCCTTCGATAACAAGGCCGCAATATTTTTTTATGAAAATGTAAAACATTTATATAAAAATGGCCAAAAAGCTTTATGGGAGTTTTTGTTAGCAGTCAGTCCCCTGCAAGAACCCACACCATTTCTAAAGATTTGGGATGGTTTTAAGTGACAGCCACAGCCAGTAACACCACTTGATGGATCTCAAGAGGCTGGACTGGACTGACACAACAAGGGACCTTTTGAATCTCACTCCTTATTGGTTGCACTTTAAAGGGGTATTCCCATCCTTAAGATCCTATCCCAATATGTAGTAGGTGTAATAATAATATTAGCAAATACCTCCAATTAGAAATGTAGCATAGTTTTTCGGATTCGCTATGTCTCTTTCCTCATGTGCAGTCATCGCAGGACCTTAGGTATCCATGGTTACGACCACTAGGAACTAGCTAACTAACTGTCATTATATGAGTCGTAACCATGGATACCTAGGGTCCTGCAATGCCTGCACATGAGGAAAGAGACATAACGAATCAGAAGAACTACTAACTAATTGAAGTTATTTGCTAATATTATTATTATTACACCTACTACATATTGGGATAGGATCTTGGAGATGGAAATACCCCTTTAATGCATTCTCTTTCATGAAAAGTAGAATCATATATTGCCAAAAGTGCAAGCCTTCATCTAACGTTACCTATTTTTGTGGTGTGATGCACTGGCACGAATCCAAAGAGGCAGTGTGACTGCTACAGGAAAACGTATATGTCCTGGATGAAGGCCGCCAGCCATCACGGGATGTCCGGCAGCATGGAGGAGCTGATAAAGCAACTGGTGCAGGCTAATCTCTAGCCGCAGTGGCAGCAGCACAAGAAGCAGATGGAACTCCTAGCCGAGGTGATCCGTGGCAGGGCAACCACCCCACCCCCAAGTACAGGTGATGACTCACGTAAGGAAGACTGTAAGAAGAGCCTTACAAAAGATGACCCCGGGTGATGACGTCGAGCCATTCCTGACTGTTTTTGAGAGAGTGGCGGAGCGGGAGAAATTGTCTCCAGAGCAGTGGGCGGAGGTTCTGGCGCCATATTTAACAGGGGAGCTGCAGAAGGCCTATTATGACTTGGCCTTGCAGGACACAAAAGAGTGCGGCAAATTGAAGACAGATTTTGGCGCACTTAGGAGTGACTCTGACTGTCAGGGCGCTATTGGTGCACCACTGCGCCTATTACAGTGACAAAACTCCCCAGTCCCAAATGTTTTACTTCCTACACCTGGTCCAAAAGTGGTTGCAACCGGCATCTTCCTCCCCAGCACAGATGGTGGAGAAGGTCGTCATGGACAGGTTCATACACTCCCTTCCGAGGCCATTGCAATCCTGGGTTGCCCGGGGAGATCCCCATAATGCCGATGACCTGGTGGGCTAAGTGGAAAGGTACAAGGCGGTCGAGAATGCTTTGGGGAAGCAAGGGGAAGTAGCATCTCCATACTGTGATTCCCAAAGGGGGGTGGACAACCAAAAGAAGGGAACTAGAGCCACATCTAGGGGGTGTTTAAGAGCCCGGAGGGGTCTGAGTTGCTGCCAAAGGCCCCATCCAATAACTTAATTTGTTGGAGATGTCACACCCCGGGTCACATAGCCGTCCGTTGTCCCATGACCAACGAGTCAATGGACTGCAGCATAGGACAGCGCTTCTCGTACTTTGAATATCCTGCCTGCAGTGCTGTCCCTCAACCAGGCGAGGGACCGCAGGCACGCCTCGTGTCAGTGAATGGTGTGCAAGTGACTGGTCTGTTGGACTGCGGGAGTTTGGTAACCCCCTAGTGAGGGCCACAATTCCTCATCTTCTGATTCTGCGGAAAAAGGTGGGCGTCCACTGTATTCATGGGGACGCTAAGGACTATCCTGTGGCCCGAGTGGTCATAGACAAACTGTGGGGCCGAGTCCCATGAGGTGGGCATAGTCAAGGACCTGTTACACCCTGTTATAATAGGGTGGGACTTTGCCTTGTTTTGGGACTTGTGGAGGAAAGGGAGGAAGTTGGGTTGTCCGGACAACAACCAGATCGCTCATGAAGAAACGTCGTTGCAGGCTGCAGCTGACTGGTTTCCCTTTCGTGTGCTTGCTGGAGATGAGGATGAAGCAGCATTCCTGGAGGCCAACATCCCTGAGCTGGAGGAGTCCGGTGGGAAACTGGAACCGCCCAACTCTAAAAGAGGCATTTGATAATGTCACTGTTCTTAATGATGTTGCTCAAGAGCCGGTGGCTGACACCCGATTTCCGTACTTTACTGTAAATGGGTAGTTACTATATCGGGTCACCAAGCTCAGAGGAGAGGTAATTGAGCAGTTACTACTACTCGTGCCGTACAGACACAGGGTGTTAGATATAGCCCATGCACATGTCTTAAGTGGTCATCTGGGGGTAGAAAAAACCCAGGAAAAGATCCACCAGAGGTTCTACTGGCCTGGTTGTCACCAAGAGATCGTGAATTATTGTAGGTCCTGTCCCACCTGCCAGCTGACCGCCCCTGTGGCTCACTTCCGTAGTCCCTTAGTGCCACTACCTATCATTGAGGTCACATTGATCGCATCCCCATGGATCTAGTGGGACCTCTGGTCAAGTCCGCCAGAGGACATCAGTATATCCTGGTGATACTGGACTACGCTACACAGTACCCGGAGGCCGTACCACTATGAAACTCCTCTGCCAAGTGCATAGCCCGGGAGTTGGTCCACATCTTTTCGAGAACGGGGTTGCCTAAGGAGATCCTAATGGACCAAGGGACCCCATTTATGTCAAGGATGATGAGGGAGTCGTGCAAAACCCTGCAAATCACACAACTCAGGACCTCCGTCTACACCCCCAGACAGATGGCTTAGTGGAGAGGTTTAATAAAGCCTTGAAGGCCATGTTGAAGAAGGTCGTACAGTAGGACAGCCGGGACTGGGACTGTCGACTGCCGTACCTTGTGTTCTCCATCAGCGAAGCCCCACAGGCCTCTACTGGATTCTCCCATTTTGAGCTGTTATATGGCCGACACCCCCGCAGCCTCCTGGACGTAGCAAAGGAGACCTGGGAGGCGGTGTCTACACCCTACAGAAGTGTAATCGAACATGTGGCCCAGATGCAGGAGAGGATTGCTGAAGTGATGCCCATTGTAAAAGAACACCTCCCCAAAGCACAAGAGGCACAGTCGAGGGTGTACAATAGATCGGCGGTGAGACACTTCAACTCTGGGGATTGGGTTCCTGTGCTGGTACCTACGGTGGAGAGCAAATTCCTGGCCAAGTGGCAGGGCCCATATGAAGTAGTTGGAAAGATTGGCGACGTCAACTATAAAGTCCACCAACCAGGGAGAAGGAAGCCCTACCAAGTGTACCACGTCAACCTAATTAAGCCATGGTGAGATAGGGAGCCTGTGGAAGCTCTGTGTTTGGTGGCGAAGTCTGAAACCGACGTGAAGGAGGTCAAGGTGGCAGAGTCACTGTCACGTGCCCAAAGGCAACCGTGCTGAGAGTTGCTACAGCAGAACAGAGACCTGTTCTCAGAACTACCGGGGTGTACTCGGATCATAGAGCACGAGCTTCTTACAGAGCCTCATGTTTGAGTAAACATGAAGCCGTATCGGATTCCTGAAGCCCGCCGAGAGGTGATCTCGAAAGAGGTGAAGCGGATTCTGAGCTTGGGAGTCATTGAAGAGTCCAAGAGTGGCTGGTCCAGTCCCATAGTCTTAGTGCCGAAACCACATGGAGAATGGCGGTTTTGCAATGACTATAGGAAGCTCAACGAGGTCTCGAAGTTCGACACCTACCAAATGCCCAGGGAAGATGAACTGATTGAAAGGTTGGGGCTGGCCAGGTATATTACCACCCTTGACCTCACGAAGGGATATTGGCAAATACCAATATCCCAAGATGTCAGGGAGAAGACGGCCGACTGTTGTGCACTGGAAACAAGGATGCCGTTTGGGTTGCAAGGAGCCCCGGCTACCTTCAAGAGAGCCATGGACTGGATCCTAGCTCCCCACAAGAAGTACGCAGTGGCCTACCTGGATGACATTGTGATCTACAGCCAGGATTCGGGAAGCCATCTAAGCAAAATTCAGGCGAAACTTGATGCTCTACGGAAGGCGAGGTTTTCCATAAACCCGAAGAAATGTGCCATGGGCATGGAGGAAGCTAAATACTTGGCTATGTCGTAGGTAGAAGCGAAATAAAGCCCCAAATAAAGTCGAAGCGATCCAGAGTTGGCCACAACCCCTCTCAAAGAAAACAGGTCAGCGCGTTCTTGGGCATTGTGGGCTATTACCGCCGGTTTATCCCTAACTTCACCATGATGGCCGCCCCTTTGACAGACCTCCTTAAAGGGACAAAGTCTGCTATGGCTAAGCGGTCTACAGAAGCTGAGATGGCCTTCCAGAAACTGAAACTAGCTCTGTAAACGGCTAGTGCTGGTGGCACTGGATTTCTCGAAGGGAGTTTGTGGTCAGATGTCGGGCTGGGTGCTGTCCTGTCACAAGAGGTGAACGGGAAAGAGCACCCCATAATGTATTTAAGTCGGAAGCGGACATCCTGTGAGAAGAATTACTCCATAGTGGAGAAGGAATGTTTGACCATCAAGTGGGCGTTGGACACTCTAAGATTCTACCTCTTAGGCAGGAAGTTCAGGCTGGTGTCAGATCATGCCCCACTAAGGTGGATAAGGGAGAAGAAGGGGAACAATGCTCGAGTAACTTGGTGGTTCCTAGCACTTCGGGATTTTAGCTTCCCTGTAAAGCATAGGCCCGGGAAACTGCATGGCAATGCTGACGTACTGTCGAGGGTCCACTGCTTGATAGCGGAAGGTGCCAAGCCCCCCGGCTTTGGGCAGAGGGGAAGGGGTAAAATTTTCAAAATCGATGGGGGACACAGGCAAAGATTTGAAAATAGATGAGGGGATTTAGATTGTGAGCCCCAATGCGGAAAGTGATAATTATTTCTGTAAAGATTTTTGTAAATTTAATGGTGCTATATAAGCAATTAAAATCAATAAATATGGCCCCAACATAACACTTATCTCAACATCATCGAGTCTGTCTTGGATTACATAGAGATAGAAGGATTTGTACAAGCCTACATCTACAGAAGATCTACAATTAGTTCTCCAAGATGTTTGGAACAACCTCCCTGCTGAGTTTCTTGAGAAACTCTGTGCAAGTGTAACTAGAATTGATGCTGTTCTGGAAGCAAAGGGTGGTCCCACCAAATTTTGAGTTAGATATCTCTCTTTCCCGGACAGACATAGCTTGCACTTATCATACGCTCATATTGTAGAAGGCTTGCTGGATAGTAATGTTAGTGAAAGACATGTTTTTTCACTTCTCTCAAATAGCAAACAGTAGGGTCATATGTCTATTTAGGTGGGGAGTAGTTTAGTTACCTTATCTACTCTGAAGTTCTGTTTACGTACCATTAACTAAGTACCCTATGTTATTTACTGTTTACTTACTACAGGGTATATGCTCATTTTGTTTTGTACCCTAGGTCTCTCTGTGAAATGGCCACATTGTGAATGTGCTTCTGCACATATACAGTGGCATGTAAAAGTTTGGGCACCCTGTTCAAATTTAAACCATTAAGCAAGGTGAAGATGAAATGAGCTCTAAAAGGCCTAAAGTTAAAGATGACACATTTCCTTTGTATTTTAGGCAAAAAAAAAAATTATATATATAATTAAGGTTTCAGACTTTAATTAGCCTGTTAGGGTTATGACTTGTTCACTATCATAATTAGCAAAGGCCAGGTGATGCAAATTTCTCAGCTTTATAAAAACCCACCCTCCTCTAACCTTGTGTCAAAAAACAGCTGCCATTTGGTTCTTCTAAGCAACTGCCTAGCACTCTGAAAATAAAAGTAGTGGAGGCCCAAAAAGCAGGAGAAGGTTATAAGAAGATGGCAAAGCATTTAAGTTGCCCTTTCCTCAGTTCAAAATGTAATTAAGAAATGGCAGTTAACAGGAACAGTGGAGGTCAAGATAAGTTCTGGAAGACAAAACTAAATTTCAATGAGCGCTGCTCGTAGGGTTGCTAGAGAGGCAAATCAGAACCCCTGCTTGACTTACTGTAAAAGACCTCTAGAAAGATTGAGCAGACTCTGGAGTTGTGGTACATTGCTCTACTGTTCAGGGACACCTGCACAAATATGGCCTTCATCGAAGAGTCATCAGAGGAAAACCTCTCCTGTGTCCTCACCATAAAATTTAGCTTCAAAAGTGTGCAAAAGAACATCTAAACAAGCCTGATGCATTTTGGAAACAAGCCCTGTGGACTGACTAGGTTAAAATATAACTCTTTGGCCACAATTATCAAAGGTATGGGAAAAAAAGGGGCACAGAATTTCAGGAAAAGAACATCTCGCCAACCATTTATCATGGGGTGGATCAATAATGCTTTGGGGTTGTGTTGCAGCCAATGGCATGGAGAACATTTCATGGGTAGAGGGAAGAGTGGATTCAATGAAATTTCAACAAGTTCTGGATGCAAACAAAACGCTATCTGTAAAAAAGCTGAAGTTGAAAAGATGATGGCTTCTACAAGTGGATAATGATCCTAACCACACGTCAAAATCCAGAATAGTCTACCTCACAAGGCACAAGCTGAAGCTTTTACAATGGCCGTCACAGTCCCCTGATCTGAACATCATTGAAAATCTGTGGCTAGACTACAAAATAGCAGGGCATGCAAGATGACCCAGGAATCTCACAGAACTGGAAGAATTTTCTAAGGAAGAATGGATGAAAATCCCTCAAACAAAAAATTAAAGACTTCGCTTACTGGCTACAAAAAGCATTTACAAGCTGTGATACTTTCAATAGGGAGTGCTGCTAGGTAATAACTATGGGGGTGCACAAACTTTTATATATTTGCCTAAAATACAAAGGAAATGTGTCTTCTTTAATGTGCCTCATGTTCCACTTAACTGATCACAATAACAGTAATTTTGACCAGGGGTGACCAAACCTTTACATGCCACTGTACCAACTTATGCTCTGGTTTATGTCTTTGGTTTTGCTACTCTTAGGCTGTGTGCCCACGATGCGTTTTTCAAGTGTTTACGCTGCGGAATTTCCACTGCGTAAACGCTTGGTAAACCTTCCCCCATGGTCTCCAATGCAATTCCCCACTTTCAATGCCCATGCTGCGTATCTTTCCGCAGCGTTTATGCTGCGCTCAAAAATACGCAGCATGTCCATTAATTTTGCGGACACGCAGCGTAATCGCCGCCATTGACTTGCATTAGAACACGCCAATTCCGCAAGACTGCATCTGTACTTGCGTAATTGGCGCGTTCTAATGTGCGGATGGTACCCAGGGCTGGAGAAGAGGAGACACTCATCCAGACCTGGGTACCATAGAATCTTTAAAAAAAAAAAAAGAATTTAAAATAAATAAAGTTTATACTCTTCTTCCGATGTCCTCCCGGTGTTTTGTCCACGCCGTCCAGTCTCTTGCAATGCTCGCGCTGTTGTGAAGGACCTGCCATGACGTCATTGAGTCATGTGATGGGTCACATGACTCAATGACGTCACCACAGGTCCTTCACACCACCGCGAGCATTGCAAGAGACCGGACACAGCAGAGATGACACCGGGAAGACACCGGAGGGTGACTATAATCTTTTTTTTTTTTTTTTACCTTTCTTAATCTTTTTTTTAACTATTACTTGGTCTCACTTTATAAATCCATGCCGGTTGCATGGATTTATATAGTGTGACCAACTTGTCAAGCACTTTTCCAAGTGATGCTCAAAATCGCTTGGAAAACTGCTTGAAAAAATGCATGTAAATCTGCATGCGTTTTTTTCTGCCAGAGAGAGGCAAAAATGCTCTGCATCAAATCTGCTACGTGGGCACATAGCCTTAAGGTCTGTATACATGTACCACTCAGCAGCATGATACGAAAGCCAATTGGTAAACTTTTACTGATGGGCAGTTGTTTAAATACCTGTTAACACAGTCCGACCAAAGTAAACGAAGCATATGGAGCGATTATACTGGATCGCTCAGTGTGCATAGACTGCCATTGTTCTCGGCAGTGCGAGTCCTGTTTACACAGAACCATGCACCGCCAAGAACGATGATCTTTGATGCTGCATAAAAGATAATTTCACCCAATGAAAGAGCATTTTTGGTCATTCATTGGGTGAAATGACCAAAAAAATTGTAAAATGCAGTATTTGACATGCTGCAGACCTGATATCCCCATTGCCGGACATTTTACACAGCGTGTTGATTCTGTAAAGTATCATCCATGATACTACTACTGTAAAAAGCAGCAGAATTTTGCGTATAAGCCCTGACTGCTAATCTAAATGATGTTCTAACTTCCAGTAACTCAGTTTCCCTTTACCACTGAAACAAATTAAACATATTTGCAGACTTAGAAAACCAGTTCCCATATCCAACCTATAAGTGTAAGTTAGAGATGCGAAAATAAATTTAAACTAATCATTCATTTATAACGCCCCAAATTTCATGGATTCAGGCGATTCCAAATATTGGGCAATTCTATTTTGCTGAATTTGTGCGAATAGAGGCTTGTGTACTCTCCTTGGCTCTTCCCCACCCAATCCTTCAATCGGCTCCTCTTCTCCTGGGTCTTCCATGGCACGTGACTGATGGAGAGGATCAGGTTGGAAGCTGCAGCGGAACAGGTGTGTGGTTGGTTGGCAAGTGGTGACTAAGAGTTTATATTTTTTAACCCCTTGCGGACAGATTCAATTTGTACCAAATTTATTCAATACCAATCAAATATCCCCCCCCCCCCCTTGAATTGTGAAATTCTGCCAGAAATTTGGGAGATTCACACAATTCTAGCGTAAACCTGTAATTTTGTTCATGCTCCAAAAATGGAGAAACAACTCTTGTGCAAAACCATTACTTTATTCTTAAAAGCATAAAATAATTCTTTATTTTTCAGGGGAAAAGGTGAATCTAAATCCCATTTTAGTGATATCCTCTCTTACAAACCA
Source organism: Phyllobates terribilis (assembly GCF_046119375.1). NCBI lineage: Eukaryota > Metazoa > Chordata > Amphibia > Anura > Dendrobatidae > Phyllobates > Phyllobates terribilis. Next base: position 37,438,852 of record NW_027362761.1, on the reverse strand, counting down.
TACAGTACATACAACTTGATTTTTAATGTAATTGGAATACCTGGTTTTCATGTGATTGTATAATGTTCAGCAGTAAACCTGGCACTAAGGTAGCTCTTCTCATTTAAACCTTGTGAAAAAGGCTGTGGCAAATAATAGATGTATCTCCCTGAATTGTGCAATATGGTAAAATATGAAATATGGGTCCATAAAATAAAATGTCTATTTGGGATTTTTCAATTGTATGCACATTTTAAATTAAAATGATAAGAATACAACTTTTTAAGTTTCAATTACTCTCCATTGAAAATCTATGCTTGTTGTCAGTGAATAGAACCAACTATTGTTCATCTCTAAAGGCTGGCATAAACTGATTCACACAGAATCTGTTCACACTTGCAATCTTACATTTCCATTAGTGTTTCCAGGATTTTAGACACCAAGAAAAACAATTGTCTGCAGTCAAAAATAGCAAATCCCAAACGATAACCTAAGGCTATGTTCATACGTTGAGTATTTGTAGTGGATTTTTCTGCACAAAAAAAACTAGTGTTGCCAGGAAAAACATTGGGTATAACAAGTGCGTTTTTGATGCATTTTCCCCCCATTTATTTGGATGGGTGAAAAACACTTAAAAAATTGACATGCTGCAGATTTGAAGAAAGGAAAAAAAAACACATAGGTTAAAATCTCCAAGGATAAAAAATAGCAGCATGTGTGTGGTTTTCTGAAAATCTCATTCATTTTGCTGGTACTGTAAAACATTGCATTTTTTACATTTCAAAAAAAGCAAATCGTGAATAAGTCATTAAGAATATGTTCATTGTTTGTTTTTTCCAACTGAAAAAATTGCTTAATGGGGTTGTACCGCTTTTGGGCCATTTTTTTTTTTCCTAAATGCAATTGGGGTTAAAAATAACTTTTGCAATCGTGTTTCATTTTCATTTGCCTTCTATAGCCTCTGTATTAGGGCTCGCTCACACTGGCGTATATTCTCTTATGTGAGAAAATCGGGCCAATTATGCTAATGACACTGGGGTCAAACTCTCACAATTTGATCCGAGTGTGATCCGACTTGCATGAGAGAATCGCCGCACAGATGGGGAGGAGAACTAAAGGCCCCGTCACACTTAGCGACGCTGCAACGATCCCAACAACGATATGACCTGTCAGGGATCGTTGCTGCGTCACTATGTGGTCGCTGGTGAGCTGTCAAACAGGCAGGCTCATCAACGCTCATGGGAGCAGCGACATCGTGGAAAGAATCTTTCCACGATGTCCTGCTCCTGGTTACGAGCCTGCTGAAGCAGGAGCAGGCTGGTAACTATGGTAAACATCGGGTTACTAGGGGCACACGTGCCCCTAGTAACCCGCTGTTTATCATGGTTACCACTCTGCTACAGTGAGCGGGAGGTTACCGCTCACTTTAGCAGGCTCGTAACCATGATAAACAGCGGGTTACTAGGTGCGCCTGTGCCCCTAGTAACCCGATGTTTACCATAGTTACCAGCCTGATCGCTGGTCACACACAGCGATGTGTGCTGACCAGCGGGAGAGCAACGACCAAAAAATGGTCCAGGACACTTTGCAGCGATCAGCGACCTCACAGCAGGGGCCTGATCGTTGCAAAGTGTCACACATAGCGACATCGCTGGTGAGGTCGCTGTTGCGTCACCAAAACCGTGACACAGCAGCGATCTCGCTATGTGAGACGGGGGCTTTAAAGGGATATTCCCATCTCCAAGATCCTATCCCAATATGTAGGTGAAATAAGAATAGTAAATATCTCCAATTCGAGATGCAGTATAGTTTTTCTGATTCAGTATGTCTCTTTCCTCATGTGCAGGCATTGCAGAACCTTAGGCATCCATGGTTACGACCACTGATTGTCACTCTATCTATTAGGATCATATTAGGATAGGATCTTGGAGATGGAAATATCCCTTTAAGTTCTCCATCTCCTCCATTGTGTCTGTGCTCATACACTGGACAGCACAGAAATCCAAAAATGATTTTTAGCCCAAATTACTTGCATTTAATAAAGAAAAAAAATTTAAAGACATGCTGACATTGTTTCAGCCTTTATTTTTTCTGGACATGTTTAATGTTTGTTTTTTTCAGCATTATCTTAACTTGTTTTGGGAGATTTTCCTCACATTGTTAACTTAGTAAGCGTTTCCACTTAAAGTAAAGAAAAAGCTCAAGTGTTTTTGCAGCCTTTCCCTTATCTTCTATTGTAAAGTGTGGAGCTGTTTCATAACCAAAAGCGGCTGATAATGAATTGTCCAGTGACTTCTTTTAGATACTTGGTGTTTTTTTGAAACTTGAAGCTAATAAAAAAATCAAAAGCCTGAACATATGAACAGCGAGTACTTTAATCAAAACATTTGAAAATCTTTTTTTCTGTTAATAAAGGCGTTTTCCCACACACAAGTTCATTTTATTCAATGGCTGTGTCTGACCGTGCAGGGACATGGTCTGATCATACCACAGCTCCTGGGGAGGGGAGGAAGCAAATGATTATACTGACATTACAGCAGGAGATCACTGCCTGTTTTTAACCCCTTAACAACATTAGACGTACTAATACGCGTCTGTGCCCTGGGACTGAAGAGCCAGACCCGTATTAGTACGTCATGGCGATCGCACGCGCACACAGGCTGTGCGGGCGCGATCGCCGCTGGGTGTCAGCTGATTGTCACAGCTGACACCCGGTACTATGTGCAGGGAGTGGTCACGCACCGCTCCCAGCACATTAACCCCCGCGCTGCTGCGATCGAAGTCGATGGCAGCATTGCGGTGGCAAGGAGAGGTGATCGCAGATACTCACCTCCTCTTCCGGCTTCCAGCAGTGTCTGCCGTGGCTTCCAGGATGTTGCCATGACGACCCGATGTCATCATGACAACATCCGGGTCACCAGACAGCAGGAAGATTTTTTGGACATGCGCAGTGCATCTCCAAACAATCTTCTCCCTGTCCAGCGCTGACAGCCTGCATGGCACAGGGATGGTGCTGCATTCCTGTGCCATGCAGGCGATCAGAGAAAAAAAAAGTGAAAGTCCCATAGAGGGACAAAGTAATAAAGTATAAAAACTATCAGAAAGTTAAAAAAAAAAATTGTAAAAATATTAAAAAAAAAAAAAAAATGAAAAAAATAATCCACCAAAAATAAAAATATAATGTACCCATCAAATATTATTATAAAAAAAAAAACAATAAAAGTACACATATTTGGTATCGCCGCGTCCGGAACAACCTGACCTATAAAACTGTCCCACTAGTTAACCCCTTCAGTGAACACAGTAAAAAAAATAAATAATAAAAAACGAAGCAAAAAACAATGCTTTATCACCATACCGCCAAACAAAAAATGGAATAACACGCGAACAAAAAGACGAATATAAATAAATATGGAACCGCTGAAAACGTCATCTCGTCCCGCAAAAAACAAGCCGCCATACAGCTCCATCAGCCGAAAAATAAAAAAGTTATAGCTCTCAGAATAAAGCTATGCTAAAAAATAATTTTTTCTATAAAATTGCTTTTATTATGTAAAAGTGCAAAACATAGAAATACGATATAAATGTGGTACCGCTGTAAACGTACTGACCCGAAGAATAAAGCTGCCTTATCAATTTTACCACACGCGGAACAGAATAAAAAAAAAAAAAAAAATCCTGAATTGTTGGTTTTTTTTTAGTCTGCCTCCCAAAAATCGAATAGAAAGCGATCAAAAAATGTCACGTGCCTGAAAATGGCACCAATAACAACGTCAACTCATCCCGCAAAAAACGAGCCGTCACATGACTGTCTGCCAAAATCTGGAAAAATTATAGCTCTCAAAATATGGCGATGCAAAAACTAGATTTTACAAAAAATGCGTCTTTTAGTGTGTGACAGCTGTCAGTCATAAAAACCCCATATGATTCTGGTATCGCTGTAGTCTCACCGACCAAAAGAATAAGGTCATCTAATCACTTATACCGCATGAGGAACGGCATAAAAAATAAACTCTCAGGTTAGGGTTGTGCTACGGTTAGGGTTAGGGCTGGGGTTGGGGTTAGGGTTAGGGCTGGGGTTGTGATTTTTTTCAAAAGTAAGAAAAAAAGATGACGATATGGCGACTAGTGTTGAGCGCTACTTGAGTTTGCATCGGGTGCTCGGGTATGCATTGAGTATCGTGGGTATTTGAGTGACATGCTCGAGTCTCCGCCCCATATGCTTCGCGGGCAAAAAAACTTTGCGGGGATTGCCTGCCATGCACGAGCGATCCCCGCATGTTTTTTTTTGGGTGTCTAATAACCGTGAAACATGCGGGGCAGGAACTCGAGCATGTCACTCGAGCACACGCAGTACATGGTGCATACCTGAGTACCCGATGCAAACTCAAGTAGCGAGCTCTTGCGCTCAAGACTAATGACAACTTATTCAATATGATGACCTAATGTTATCAAATTCTGTGTCGTACCTCTGGGTTCAAAATGTTCACTATACACCTTAATAAAATTCTTGAGGGGTATAGTTTCCAAAATGGGGTCACTTGTGTGGAAGCTCCACTGTTTAGGCACATCAGGGGCTCTCCAAACGCGACATGGTGTCCGCTAACAAATTGTCGGCTCAAATTGTTAGCGGACACCATGTTGCGTTTGGAGAGCCCCTGTGTGCCCAAACATTGGAGCTCCCCCACAAGTGACCCCATTTTGGAAACTAGAACCCCCAAGGCACCTATCTAGATGCATAGTGAGCACTTGGAACCCCCAGGTGCTTCACAAATTGATTCATAAAAATGAAAAAGTTTTTTTTTTCACTTTTACGAATCAATTTGTGAAGCACCTGGGGGTTCCAAGTGCTCACTATGCATCTAGATAGGTGCCTTGGGGGGTCTAGTTTCCAAAATGGGGTCACTTGTGGGGGAGCTCCAATGTTTGGGCACACAGGGGCTCTCCAAACGCAACATGGCGTCCGCTAATTATTCAAGCAAATTTTACAATCAAAAAGTCAAATGGCGCTCCTTCCCTTCCGAGCCCTGCCGTGTGCCCAAACAGTGTTTTTCCCCACATATGGGGTATCTGCGTGCCCAGGGGAAATTGCACAACAAATTTTGGGGTCCATTTTTTCTTGTTACCCTTGTGAAAATAATAAAAATTGGGTCTAAAGTAACATTTTTGTGAAAAAAGTTAATGTTCATTTTTTTTCTTCCACATTCCAAAAATTCCTGTGAAGCACCTGAAGGGTTAATAAACTTCTTGAATGTGGTTTTGAGCACCTTGAGGGGTGCAGTTTTTAGAATGGTGTCATTTTGGGTATTTTCTGTCATAAAGACCCCTCAAAGTGACTTCAAATGTGATGTGGTCCCTAAAAAAATGGTTTTGTAAATTTTGTTGGAAAAATGAGAAATCGCTGGTCAACTTTTAACCCTTATAGCTCCCTAACAAAAAAAAAATTGGGTTCCAAAATTGTGCTGATGTAAAGTAGACATGTGGGAAATGTTATTTATTAACTCTTTTGTGTGACATATCTCTCTGATTTAAGGGCATGAAAATTCAAATTTTGAAAATTGCAAAATTTTCAAAATTTTTGCTAAATTTCCGTTTTTTTCACAAATAAACGCAAGTGATATCGAAGAAATTTTACCACAATCATGAAGTACAATATGTCACGAAAAAACAGTCTCAGAATCAGGGGAATACGTTGAAGCGTTCCAGAGTAATTACCTCATAAAGTGACAGTGGTCAGAATTGTAGTAATTGGCCTGGTCATTAACGTGCAAACCACCCTCGGGGGTTAAAAAATGTTTTACTTCAAAGAAAAAATAAGCTGTGACCCCCTGCTGTAATGTCTGTATATTCTTCTGCTTCCTCCCCTTCCCAGGAGATGTGGCATGATCTGTACACGGTCAGACACAGCCATTGATTAAAATGAACTTTTTTTCGTGGGAAAACCCCTTTAAGTATTGACCTGCTTCAAAATCACTGGGAAAAAAAGCTTGTGTGAACATGCCCTTAGGCTACATTAACACATGAGCTTTTGATATTGCAGATTTTCTGCATCTATGTAAGCAAGTTAGGTTACTTGCTTTTTTTTCAATTGCAAGTTTTAACACACTTTATTGTGTTTTTAACGCTGTGTTTTTTGTCATTTTGGTGTGTTATGTTATAAATAGAGCTGTTTTGTTTTTCATACTTCCTGGTATTTTGCTTTGTCAAAACTCTATTGATAGTCCTATGTGGTTTTACATGCCTGTTTTTAAACAATGTTTTACTTCAAAGAAAAAATAAACTGTGATCCCCTGCTGTATATTCTTCTGCTTCCTGCCCTTCCCAGGAGATGAACACACTAAAACGCATGTGCATTTTTTACTTGCGGATATGCTTCATCTAATGCAAGTCTATAGGAAAAATCTGCACAAACTTTCTCTTGTGGGTACGCCAAATTTTAACATGTTGTGGATTTGAAACACGCACTGCCATCCGTTTACGCTGAGATCGCTATAAATTTTATCCACTTTGCTGGAACAGTAAGATGCTGTGTTTTTGACGCAGCAGCAAATACTCTTCGTGGGCACACAGCCTTACAGACCATTAGGAGTCAATATGGTCCATCAGGAGTTGTTGGGATCAGTGTAACATTTGTATCTGCTACAGCGGTCATAGCCTGATATTTAGGCCTTGTTCCCCCGTGCAAAAACTGCTTCCTCTCCCCCCACCTGCATTTTTTCAGCAGATATCCGAAACAAACTACACAATATCCCTCTCTGATTTGTTGCATTTTTGCTTCACCTTTTGATGGGTTTTGCCTTTTTATGCTTTTTTTGGTGCAGATTTGAAGCAACCTTTTTTACATGCGGTTTTTAGTGAAGAAATGCTGGTATTCTGCATTTCAAAACGCAACAGGTTTTTTATGTGTTTTTTTTTCTACGAAGAAAAAAAAAAAACACATTCACTTTGTTTGAACTATTGAACACTGTAGGAAAACTGCTGTCACCCAGTAAGCCAATAGGGGCTGTAAACTTAGACTGCACAGGCTAAAGCTGCACCAATTTTATCAACTTATGTTGTGTGTTAGAGGAATTCTCTCAAAATACCAGCTGCCTAAAATACATTCAAATATCATAGTCAAAACAAGCAGCTATTTAAATTTTAAGGGAAACTCCTCAAATAGAAACAGTTCAACTTGTATTCCCCAAGTTCAAAGACTATGATCACTGTTATAAGGTTAGGGGGTTGACAACATCTCACCTTCAGATCTTTACTTAACATGTTTAAAATGACATGATATATGAATGTTATGAAATTTCTTTTAATACTATAACCCTTCAGACTCGAATGCTGGAGATTCTGATTTCCCGCTCCTAAAAAGCCCTAAACCTTCCTGGTTGGGCAAGGCACATTTAAAAAGGAAAATGGCAATGATTGGTTACTGCTCATTCAAGCAGAATAAAAAGATTGATTTTTTTTTTCATATATATCTAAAGCATTTTTGCTCAGCTTGAATTATTTCTCTGCAAAAGAGGCTTAAATAAAGTTCTTGATAGTGTGCTTAGAAATCTCATTAATTTAGCATTGTCCACTGTGCGCTACAGAAACTATCCTGTTTCCGTCAACTTGCTGTTAGTCTTCTCTTGTTCACCCATCATGATTGATTCTGAAACAGTTTTAGGATGTGATGCTCAATAACCTGTTGAACTAAAGAAAGAAAGAAAGAAAATAATATTTTTAATAAAAGTATATAAAAACATTCAAAGCAAGACACACAATAAAGAGCGCATTGCTTGAGTACAGCAGATTCCTTATCCACTTAGAAAATACAGGATGACTGGAAGGAAAAGAAAATTAAAAATGTAATTAACAAAACAGAAGAAAATGTCTAGATGGTGGACAGGATTCCCTTAAAGGTAATCTGTTACCCCCTGGCACTTATTTGACCTCTAATATGGGCATACAGGTGATAGAAATGTACATTTATACCTACTGGCATGCCTCATATTAGAGGTCTTGTTGCTGTGAAATGTCTTTTTATTCAATCAAGTTTCTAATGCTTGCGGCCTGGAAGAAATTCCGACCACTGAGTTAATTACAATGTCCCCCCCTCCCCTGCATGGCAGTGCCCTGTGAAGTGCAGTTGTGGCAGCCAAATACCGTGCACTGTGACATGCAGGGGAGAGGGGAAACATTGTAATTAGGTCAGGAGGCGGGATTTCGTCAGGGCCCCGGGCCTGAAAGCATCAGAAACTTGTAGGAATAAAAAGACATTTCACAGCAACAAGACCTCTATGAGGCATGCAGGTATGTATAGATTTACATTTCTATCACCTGTATGCCCATATTAGAGGTCTGATAAGTGCCAGGGGGTGACAGATTCCCTTTAAAGTCTTATTCCCATCTTCGCCTTTTGTAGCCAAGGCAGGAATAACTGCTCCCAGATGCCAGAGGTGATGCTAAGAAAACGCTGAGGGCAGCTGCGCTACGCTGCTTGCATGATGCTCACAGAAACTGATGGGAGCTGTGCCATACTGTTATTTCTATGGGAGTTAAGCAAATGGCGTTAAAGCAGCTGCACTTGGCAGATTTTTTATACCCCTGCTGGGGGGGGCTTAGAAGCAGTCACTCCTATCTCAGTCCATAAAATATTAAGATGGGAATATCCCTTTAGTATGGAGTAGTAATTATGCGAACATCAAATAAATTGATTAGACAAAAAAAAAATCCTTGTAGAGAATAGCCATCTTGTGGACTTGGAGCCTAAACTGATTAACTTAAATAGGAGGTGAGGTATGGCTCTTGTAGGAAACATTTATTAGGAATTCATCTAGACTAGCATCAGTCTTGTTCCAGTGGCCACTGGAGTAGATGCACAGACACTGTAAGGCTATGTACACACAACGTATTTTTCAGATGGATTCTGGTCGGAATTCCCCTGAAAAATCACCCCATGAAATTAACATAATGCAAAGTGATGTCAAAACTATGTCATATGGCACAGTATAGAATAAAAGATGCCACTGCAAGAACAACGGCGAAACCACTTCAGGAAAACAATCACTAGCGTTTTCCTGAAGCAACTTGATTGGGAAAACTCAGTACCGGCATGTAAAAAACGCCATATGCACGTAGCCTAACATGATTTCTCACTGCACAGCCACTGAGGGAGAGCTCCTGATGCCGCTTACCCTCCCGTCTGTCTTGTATTTAGAAGTAAGTAAATAAGTATTCTTGAAGCAAGATGTTTTACAAGTAAAGAAAAGAGGATGATAGAATGTTTGAAGGAAGGTAAACCTTATCACTTCTCAATAATAAGATATACTACAAAGTTTCATATATTCACATACAGGTGCATCTCACTAAATTAGAATATCAAAAAGTTAATTTTAGTCATTACAAACAGGGTGATCTATTTCAAGTGTTTATTTCAGTTAATGTTGATGATTATGGCTAACAGTCAATGAAAACACAAAAGTCAGTATCTCAGTAAATTAGAGTAATTAACAAAAAACACCTGCAAAGGCTTCCTAAGCATTTAAAAAGGTCCCTTAGTCTGTTTCAGTAGGCTCCACAATCATCGGGAAGACTGCTGACTTGACAGATGTCCAGAAGGCAGTCATTGACACACTCCACAAGGACCCAGAGTTCCAATTTTCATTTGGAAATCAAGGTGCCAGAGTCTGGAGGAAGAGTGGAGAGGTCACAATCCAAGTTGCTTGAGGTCTAGTGTGAAGTTTCCACAATCAGTGATGGTTTGGGGAGCTATGTCATCTGCTGGTGTAGGTCCACTGTGTTTTATCAAGATCAAAGTCAACGCAGTCGTCTACCAGGAAATTTTACAGCACTTCATGCATCCCTCTGCCGACAAGCTTTTTGGAGATGGAAATTTCATTCTCCAGCAGGACTTGGCACCTGTCCACACTGCCAAAAGTACCAATACCTGGTTTAAAAACCACAGTATCACTGTGCTTGATTGGCCAGAAAACTCGCCTGACCTTTCCCCATAGAGAATCTATGGGGTATTGTCAAGAGGAAGATGAGACACCAGACCGAACAATGCAGACGAGCTGAAGGCTGCTATCAAAGCAACCTGGGCTTCCATAACACCTCAGCAGTGCCACAGGCTGATCGCCTCCATGCCACGCCGCATTGATGCAGTAATTGATGCAAAAGGAGCCCCGACCAAGTATTGAGTGTATTTACTGAACATACATTTCAGTAGGCTAACATTTCAGATTTTAAAAACAATTGTCGAGCTGTTGTTAAAGTATTCTAATTTACTGAGATAATGACTCTTGTGTTTTCATTGGCTGTAAGCCATAATCAACATTAACAGAAATAAACACTTGAAATAGATCACTCTGTAATGACTCTATATAATATAGGAGTTTCACTTTTTGTATTGAAGAACTGAAATAAATTAACTTTTTGATGATATTCTAATTTAATGAGATGCACCTGTATACTACTAAAGCTTTAAAAGTTAAAGGCCTCATTCACATGAAAGAATTCTGCAGTGTTTCACATGTGTATTTGCAAGCCGCATTCACACTGCAGTATTCTGCATACAGTATGTATACTTCTCAACACTGAAATTACTACACCAAGAAGAAAGTGGTGGAATTCTGGAAATGACAGGATGGATAAACATGTTAATGTTATGCAAATTATGGAAAAATGGAAACAAAGATTTCAAAGCATCTCTATTTATTCAGTATTAAGTATGAGCGCCACATGTAAAAATAAACGCCTTGACATGGTATCAGTGAGGTTGTTATTGGTTGAGTGAGGAATGTTCTTCCATACTGAATCTGAGAGTCCTCAGTGGTTGATACCTTTTAATGGCTAACTGAAAAGATGGTAAACATAGCAAGCTTTCGATACAAGTCCGGTCTCTTCTTCAGGCTAATATTAGCCTGAAGAAGAGACCGGCGTTGTCTCGAAAGCTTGCTATGTTTACCATCTTTTCAGTTAGCCATTAAAAGGTATCAACCACTGAGGACTCTCAGATTCCAATATTGTTCTATCTACTGGCTAACACGGTATACATACTCTTTACCTTCCATACTGAATGCACTTGGGCACACAAATCACTAAGATCCACTGTTGGCAGCCTCCTTTCCAATTGCCAACCAATGACGTCCCAGATGTGCTCGATGGTAGACAACGCTGGAGATGCTGCAGGCCATGTAGCACATTTAGATCACGCAGCCTGTGGCATGGCGTTGTCCTGTTGAAAAACGTCTCTTGGGAAACTTTGAAGAAAAGCTTATAAGTGTGTCTATTCCGGCGCGTGGGTTTATGCTCTAGTCTGAATAAATTCAGATGTTTTTGTAAAGGTTTCCCTTTTTTCACCATTTGCATATCATTAACATGTCTATCCATCCTGTCATTTTCTTAATACCATGAAATTTCCTTTTTGGTGCAACTTGAATGTTGAGGAGTGCATCTGTAACCCAGGAGTGGGTCCAAATCGTTCTAGTATAGTTTTCTCTATGTAAGGCCAGATGCACACTATCGTATTTTCCACTCGGACCAATGATATTCAGATCACACTCGGCCATGCAAGTCAATGAGTGCATGGAAATCATAGGACTACAATCGGATGTAATGTAAGTGCAGTCATATTTCCGTGGCTCACAAAATGGAGAAATTTTGTTTCATTCTTCTCGTCATAGTGTGCTCTGATTCTATCACCCCAGAGAATAGGGTCACACAAATGTGACACTCTGATCAAACTGTAATCATAGTATCATTTGCAAAATTGGCCCAATTCTCTCAGATGAGGGAATATATCGCCGTCTGACCCAAGCCCAAGTTCTACTCTTGGTTTTGGCTTAGAGATACAAAATACAGACCAAAAAAATACATTTTGAATGAGGCCTTAGTGGTAGAGGCTATACCCAAAGTTTCTATGTTCCCCAATTCCCAAGCATTCTTATAATTTATACAAAACGTGGACACCCTTGTACACAACTCCTATGGTGGTACGTCACTGCTTTTTTGCCAATATCAGCAGTTCACCTACAAAATAACATTTTGCTCTTGCCAGAGTGACCTGTAATAACTACCTTTTTTATGTCCAAGTGCAACAGCAAGATCCATTGGGGTGTATCCAGAATCTGCCTCCATTGTTAAATCAGCTCCTCGCTCTATAAATATAGATGGCACAATTAATACACCAGCCAATGTAAAAAATGGCTCATAGAAAAAGGACACAATTACAAAAAGCCAACCACGTTCTGTAATGCCACTGACATTTCATTTCAGTCTGTCTGCCAAGTCTGTTCTTCTGGTTGCTTACATGAACGCAGATGCTTACTGACCATGGACATTCGTTGCATCTGTCCAATCTGGTGACCGATGCAGCTCTTTTCATGTGTAAAGAGGAGTTCTTTCTTTTGGGATTGTTTATCTTTCGAACCAAGTGGCTTTTTTATGCTATTTTACCAAATATAGTAAAACTTCTTCCAGACGACCAGCCAAAGTTGAATGCAAAGTGGTCGTCTAAGAGCGTGGTCTTCTCAAAGATGCCAAGTATAAATAATACAAGGTAGAAGGGATAATCTGGTCTGGAAAAGGGGGTGGTCCTTCACTGTATAATAAGAGTAAAGACTTTCCTAAAAAAGCAAGATATTTTTGCATCCTTAGGTCTACTGATATAAGGTACAGCCACTCTCGCGTTTCCCCAAGTATTTTTTCTTTACTCTTTTATTTCCTTAATAAATACATCTATAATATAGTGAATACGAATATATATGTACCTAGTAACACCTCTACACATTTTACATGATTCCCTCTCACCGCATACAATAATGGTGTCCCTCCATTCTGCAAAAACAAAAGCAAGACAGGAGTCATTTATATGAATTATCGTACATTCTAATGCTTTTTCTGCTAACCCACGCTGGGGCAGTATAATGTATCTCACCGTACCAATGCAGGGAAATGAAGGAAAGAATACCAGCGTAGGAGTGACTGCCCAACACTGTGTTATTTCACGGTGATAATAATGTGCAGCTTTATTTAGAAGAACTGGTCAATATTATGTCTAAAAGTCATAGTACAGACGACACAGAATTTAAAGGGGTTGTCCAGGCTTCTAATATCGGTTACTTCTCTTTAGCATAGGTCATCAATACCAGATCAGTAGGGGTCTGACACCCGTCACCTCCACTGATCAGCTGTTTTCAGTTCTGGTGGCTGGGTGTAAACCGTGAATGAAGTCAGGACAGCACAGTACAGCAGAGCAGGGCTGGGAAATGCTGATCTTTCATCTCGGCAGCCAACCTCCACTGATGAAAACTTTTCACATGTGTCTATGAAATGTCAAAAGTTTTTGAAGTAACAGTTACACTTATAAGGACTTGAGAAAAATTTTCAGATTTCATCTGTTAGACTATATAGATATGTGAAATAATATTTTATACAAATTAATGTATACTTTTTTTTTAAATACATATAGTATGATCAGTGTTTAATTTACATTACATTGATAATCACAGAATGTATGAAGAAGCAATACATATTATATTACCATGCTATGATTACATTAAATGAAACAAAGTCATTACTGTATGTATGGTAACAACACGTTGCCTTACCCAGTCATAAATATTAATATCCACTTTCGTATTCAGGAGTAAAGTCACAATATCAGAATATCCTCCAGTGCTCGCCAGGGACAAGGCACTTTCTCGTTCCTTAGCCAGAATGTGAGGGTCTGCTCCCTGCAGACAGATATTTATATTATAGCAATGTGTTAATCCATAATAACAAGTATCCCAAAAAAATATCCCAGGTCGCATTATGGTAAATTTTTTCTTCATTTCGTGTTCCGGTCAGGGTTTTCTTTTTTTCTGATCATGCATGTGTCATTACGGCACACGCTCAGTTCTTTTATTAAAGGAGTTGTCCATTTAAAGGATAGGTGATAACTTGCTGATCGGTGTGTGTCCCATTGCTGGCACCCGCGCCAATCGTCAAATCAAGGAACTTTTATCCCCATTACAAGATGGCACAGCAGGTTGGACATCCCACAGACGTTCTCTTCATTCCCTATAGGGCTGCTGAATAAAGCCGAGTCTCATAGAGAATGAATGGAGAACAGATCAAGCCTGTGCAATGCAGCTCTATTCTAATGGGGATAAAAGTTCACAGACAACCCCTTTAATAAAAATTCTGCAAAACAAAATTATCACACATGTCATAGAAGGTAATGACTTTACAGGTGTCGAAGTGTTAGGTCAGCTTCACATTTCCTACTTCCATGGTCCGTGTACAGATCACGATTTTTGGACTGACCTGAACTCAGCAGCCTCATTTATCTTTAAAAAAGATGTCCATTACTTTTTATTATCCCCCCAATGTATTCCCCTGGGGCACATAAGGGTTTTTGTAATTCCCTTGTATGTTCTTTATTGCTTGTGAGCGGCGCTATTGCTGGCCGCTCACAGGCATCACGTGACCCCGACTGCAGCCTCCTCTGATGTCACGCCTCACTTGACGTGATATCAGTGACGCGGTCCTCGCTGTGGGCGGGGTTTCCCCACGCGTCACACCCAGCATCCACCGCGCTTTCCCAATGAATGGGGAGAGGGAAAGCACGCGGTGGATGTTGGGTGTGACGCGCTGGGATAACCCCGCCCACAGTTTGGCATCCACCGTGGAACGCAGAAGAGAGACCCCCGGCTGCAGCCAGAACTTGGCATGACATAAGCGGATGTCAGAGCCGGTTGCAGCAGGGGTCATGTGATTCCTGTGAGCGGTCAGTGATAGCGCCGCTCATAGGCAGAACCTGCAACGCAAGTTAATTACAAAAATCCTTATGGGCCCCGGGGAATCCATTGTGGGGATAATAAAAAGTAGTGGACAACTCCTTTAAGAGGTTGTTGAGTTAATGTCAGGAAATCCATGGCTGGTCTATAAATCTCAAACTGTGACGTGAAGCTGGCCTTAGACTTTTTGGATTCAGAGCATAAAGCTTAGCCATAGTATAATGAAAAGTTGTACAATTTCTCTTGAAATGTCATTGAAATGGGAGAACTCATTGCTTACCGTCATAGGATAAATCTGTTCAGATCGTAGGATGGACACAAGGAACGGGATTTGTTCCTGTATAGTAATTAGAGCTGTTTTGTCAAGCGCCTACATTTCCAATTATAAATATATTTATATCCTTTAAAAGCAAATAGTGATGACTCTAAATCAAAACCAGTAACCAAAGATCTTCCAAATCATAAGGACGTCATACATAAAAGGATATAACAAATTAATCGAACCTGAAATACTCCTTTAAACATACAACCTTATGCATCAAAGAAGTCTCAAAGAATATGTGGTTGTCTCCCTGATCTAAACCAGAGATTACTTTTCTTAACCAAACTAGAAAAATGTTAAGTTCAACTGTACTTGGTTAATGTGGTCAACAAAACACTTCATCTTAGAAAGTGTTTTGATTCATGAGCCCCATAGTCTTTTCTCTAGCTTTTTGACTTTCTGTGGCTAATCTAAGAAATATCAGTAAGACAAGATGACCTTTCACCAAATGTTTCATGTTGAACTGGACACATGATGTAATAATGGCTGCAGAGCGGAATAAAACTTTTTTTTCGTTGCTCCCTTGCAGAGATATTAGCAATCAAAGTATGAGTTAACTTTAGTTAAGTCCAAGTGGGTATTATTAGATGCTTTTCACTGGAGGCATGTACTTCTCTCTGTATGAGTTGCTATCACTGAGGGCATGTACTTCTTCTCCATGTTTGAGTTGCTATCACTGGTGACATGTGCTTCTCCCTATATGAGCGGCTATTACTGGGGGCATGTGCTTCTTCTCCCTGTATGAGCTATTACTGGGTGCGTGTGCTTCTTCTGCCTGTATGAGCATCTATAACTGGGGGCGTGTGCTTCTTCTGCCTGTATGAGCATCTATAACTGGGGGCGTGTGCTTCTTCTGCCTGTATGAGCATCTATAACTGGGGGTGTGTGCTTCTTCTGCCTGTATGAGCATCTATAACTGGGGGTGTGTGCTTCTTTTCCCTGTATGAGCTGCTATCACTGGTGACATGTGCTTCTCCCTGTATGAGCTGCTATCACTGGAGGAGTGTACTACTACTCCATGTATGAGTTGCTATCACTGGAGGCGTGTACTACTTCTCCATGTATGAGTAGCTATCACTGGTGGAGTGTACTACTACTCCATGTATGAGTTGCTATCACTGGAGGAGTGTACTACTACTCCATGTATGAGTTGCTATCACTGGAGGCGTGTACTACTACTTCATGTATGAGTTGCTATTACTAAGGGCGTGTACAACTTCTCCATGTATGAGTAGCTATCACTGGTGGAGTGTACTACTACTCCATGTATGAGTTGCTATTACTGAGGGCCTGTACTTCTTCTCCATGTATGAGTTGCTATCACTGGAGGCGTGTACTACTACTCCATGTATGAGTTGCTATTACTGAGGGCCTGTACTTCTTCTCCATGTATGAGTTGCTATCACTGGAGGCCTGTACTTCTCTCTGTATGAGTTGCTATCTGATCACACGCACTTGGACTTACCAAAAGTGAACGTATTAGGTGCCAATATCTCTGCAATAGACAGGCGAAATTAAAAAAATAATAATAATTATTCTGCCCTGCAGCCACTATTATATCATGTGTCCAGTTCAACATGAAAAATTTGGTGAAAGGTCCTCTTTAAAGATGTCCGGGAAAGATCCTAGTTACTTACCGGTAACAGGATTTTACAGAGCCCATGACAGCACCACCTGAGAGAGGGTATCCGCCAACCAAGGACAGGAACCTACTGAATAAAAAGGCGGTACCTCTCCTCCGCATCAGTTTTGTTTCAGAGCATGAGAGGGCCTCCGAAGACAGGTTAATACATAACCACCACCTCAACATATGTACTAAACACCTTAAAAAAAGTGCACACCACAGTGATAAAGGGGAGGGAATTAATAGGGTGCTGTCATGGGCTCTGTAAAATCCCGTTACCGGTAAGTAACTAGGATCTTTTCCCCTTCTCCCATGACAGCACCACCTGAGAGATTTATAGAGATCAAATACCAGAGGGAGGGATCACCGCTTGCAACACCCTTCTACCAAAGGACAGATCAGTAGAAGAGGAAAGGTCAAGACGGTAATGTTTGTAAAATGTAGCAGGGGATGACCAAGTTGCCGCCTTACATATAATGTCGATGGGCACATCCGCCTTCTCAGCCCAGGAAGCAGCTACCGCTCTGGTGGAATGGGCCTTCAGGTTCTCCGGAACCGGCAGATTGCTAGAAGAGTAGGCTAAGGTAATAGTATCCCTGACCCATCTAGCTATGGTCCCCCTTGTAACCTTAAGTCCTTTCCTAGCCCCCTGAAAGGATATAAATAAAGCGTCACTCTTTCTCCAGGCTTTTGTCACTTCCAAATACTGGACTAACACCCTCTTAACATCTAAGGTGTGAAGCTTATGTTCCTCAGAATCCCTAGGATTAGGATAGAAGGAAGGGAGAGTGATTACTTGCGTCCTATGGAACTTGGAGGCTACCTTTGGAAGATAGGCCGGGTCTGGTCTTAAGATTACTCTATCCATACATACTTGAGTGAATGGATGGTTAACGGATAGTGCGTGTAAGTCACTGACTCTACGAGCTGATGTCAGGGCCACCAATAGCGCAGTCTTTAAAGTTAAGATTTTTTCTGAAACCTTCTCTAAGGGCTCGAAGGGAGGTTTGGTTAATGCTTCCAGAACTAAATTAAGGTCCCAAGGAGGCATTCTTGGAACAGGAATAGGTCTGGATCTATGACAGGCTTTAATAAATCTAATGATCCATCTATTTGCTGCCAAGTCATAATTATACAGTGCCCCCAGAGCCGATACCTGTACCTTAAGAGTACTGGTGGCTAGTCCCATGTTTAACCCCTTCTGGAGGAATTCTAGTATGGCCTCAATAGGAATCCTCCCTTTGGCAGACTGACCCGAGGTAGACAAGAACTTAGCCCAGGTTCTACCATAGATTCTAGTTGTTATCGGCTTTCTACTTGCTAGAAGGGTAGTAACAAGATCCGGAGAAAACCCCCTTTGCGTCAATAGCGACCTCTCAAAATCCAAGCCGTCAAATGCAGGCCCGCTCTTTGGGGATGACAGACTGGGCCCTGCCTGAGGAGATCCGGGATGTCCGGAAGAACCCATGGATCTGCTTGGGACATTCTCTTCATCCAAGTGAACCATGGTCTCTTGGGCCAGAACGGGGCGATCAATATAACCCTCGCCCGTTCCTCTCGGATCTTCCTCAGGATAGTAGGGATCAGTATTAAAGGGGGAAAGGCATAAGCTAGAGTGAAATCCCACTGAATCTGCAGCGCGTCCACCGCAAACGCCCCCTCTTTTGGATTCAGGGAGCAAAAGGTTTCGGTCTTCCGATTGTGTCTGTTTGCAAACAGATCTATCTGGGGCTGTCCCCACCGATCCACAATCTGCTGAAAAACGGCTGGATTCAACTCCCACTCTCCTTGTTTCAAGATGTGACGACTCAAGAAATCGGCCTTTATGTTCTCTTCCCCTTTTATATGCAGTGCCGAGAGCGTAACCAGCCGACTCTCGGCAAACCTGAAGATCTGATCCGCTATTAACATCAGAGGGAGAGACCTGGTACCCCCCTGATGATTGATGTAGGCGACTGTTGATCTGTTGTCTGACATTATCCTGACGTGAGGACCCTGAAGAACAGAACTGAATTCTTTTAGCGCGTTTCTGGCTGCCAACAGCTCTTTCATGTTGGAAGAGAGACTTGTCTCGCTGTCCGACCAGAGGCCTTGTACAGAACGATCCCTTAGGTGAGCTCCCCAACCTTCCGCACTTGCGTCTGTTGTAATTGTATCCGACACCTGGAAGGTCCAAGGAACCCCCAAAGATAGGTTGACCGGAGATGTCCACCAGTCCAGGGAGTTGATCACAACATCTGGAAGAGATATTTTCCCATTCAGGCGACCTTTGAGCCGCCTGTCCGCTGCCAGAATCTCCTGTTGAAGACATCTGGAATGGTGCTGGGCCCACTGAACCGCCGGGATGCAAGACGTCATTGTACCCAACAGAGACATTGCACTCCTCAGGGTCATGGTCGGATTGCTGACAACCTGAGATGTTAGGGATCTGATCTTCAGTTTCTTTTCCTCTGGCAGAAGACAGGTTTGGTTTTCTGAGTCCAGAATGAGACCCAGGAAAGACTGAACCCTCTTTGGTTCCAGCCTTGACTTCTCCAGATTTAACAGCCAACCTAGGCGTCTTAGACTGGCCATGACGTCCGCCAGGGCTAGAGCACAGAGTTGACTTGATCTGCCCACTACTAAGAAGTCGTCCAGATAAGGGATGACCAAAATATCTCTTTCCCTCAAGAGCGCTGTGACCTCCAGAATGATTTTTGTGAAGACTCTCGGCGCCATGGAAATGCCAAAGGGAAGAGCTGCTGAAAATGCCTTACGTGCCTGCCGAATTGTACAGCTACTCTTAGAAACTGTTGATGATCTGGCAAAATCGGGACGTGGTAGTAGGCGTCCTTCAGATCGAGGACGCACATAAAACAGTCCGGAAATAACATCTGTATGGCCGATTTTATTGTTTCCATCTTGAAAGGCCTGTAGATTAAATGGTCGTTCAGTCTCTTTAAGTTCGCAATGGTCCTGAAGGAGCCGTCCGGCTTCTTTATTAGGAAGAGAGTCGAATAGAATCCTCTTCCTTGCTCGGGTGCAGGTGTTTCCACCAGAACTCCTTTCATGAGCAGAGAGAGAACTTCCTGCTGTAAGGCTATCTGTTCCGCTAAACCTCTGGGGGCTGATATTTTGACAGTGTTCTTGGGCCTGCTTTTGAACTCTAATGTGAGCCCCCTCCTGATTATCCCTAAGATCCAAGAATTGGATGAAATTTCCTTCCAGGCAGGCAGGAAGTGGGACAATCTTCCTCCCACCTGGGGGGAACTGTCACTTAGGGGCTTTCTTATTCTCGGAGGAGGGACCCACAAACATGAAGCCTCAGCTATACGGCTTTCGGTCTTTCCAGCTACCTTGGTCTCTGGGAGCTTTACTGCGGCTGTATTTTCTCTTCCGAAAGGAACTGTTAAATCGGGAACCAGACACCGTGGGAAATCCATGTTTTTTGTCTGCGGCTTTATCTAGGATGTCATCTAGACCTTTGCCGAACAAGAAGTCCCCCTCACAAGGGATTGAGCACAGTTTAGACTTTGACTGCACATCTCCTGGCCAGCTCTTGAGCCATAGCGCCCTACGGGCTGCATTAGAGAGGTTTGCAGACCGGGCAGCCAGCCTAACTGAATCTGCCGATGCATCTGCCAGGAATGCAGCTGCTCCCTGCACAAGAGGAAGGTCTGATAGAATTTTCTCCCTGGACACATTCCCCCTGATCTGGTCTTCCAATTGTTGAAGCCAGATCATCATAGATCTAGCAGTGCAGGTCGCTGCTACTGCCGGTTTAAGGGCCCCTGCTGACGACTCCCAGGTTTGCTTAAGGAAGGACTCCGCTTTTTTATCCAGCGGGTCTTTTAAGGCTCCTAAATCCTCAAAGGGCAGAGTGGATTTTTTTTGAAGATTTTGAAATGGCCACGTCAATCTTAGGGGTTTTGTCCCATTTAGCCGCATCCTCATCCTCAAAGGGGTACCTCCGCTTGGAGGATGACGGCAGCTGACCCTTCCTCTCCGGTTTCTTCCATTCCCTTTCTATCAGAGATTTAATCCTGTCATTGACCGGGAATGAGCGTCTCCTCCTTTGGTCTAAGCCCCCGAACATAACATCCTGGACTGTTCTGGGCACTTTGGTATCGGTAATACCCATAGTCCCTCCGACGGCTTTAACTAGTCTCTCAGTATTATCAACCGAAAAACAAGGTCTGCCCCCCCCATCATCATCCGAAGACTCCGATGACGATGAGGAGTGATTAGAGGAGGAAGGCAGTTCCCTCGTAAAACGGGACTCCACTGATTCCTCTGATTCTGAAGAAACTAGTTTTCGCTTCTTCTTTTTGAGTGAGGTTAAGCCTCTTAAAGACTCTCTGACCTCTGTCTGGATTAGATCCTTTAATTCTAAAGAAAACCTGGGGGACTCCTCTGCAATGGTTTTCTGAATACAGTCCGAGCATAGGTTTTTGGCATAGGAGGTGGGAAGACCGATTTTGCATAAAGCACACTCCCTGTTTTTACTTTTAGCACTACACTTCTTCGCCTCCTGCCCCAAGAAATAAAAGGAGAAGAAGGAGGAAAAGAGAGAGAGAGAAGAGCACATTATTCAAGGTGAGACTTTCACGAAGATCACTCACCACACTGCCGTTCAGACTAGGGTACCGGAGGCGGTGGTTGCCGTTCACATGAGGGCTCCCATCTGGCGGAGGTGGACTGACGAAGTCTTTTCTGACCAGTCTTGCCGGAACTCGTACGCCCCTCACTGCTGTGACTTTGTCGATGGGAAGATTCCCGTTCCATTTGTTTGAGCTGCTTGCGCTGCTTTGATGGCTGTGGCTGCTGCTGTACTTCCTGTGGCGGTGACAGCTGCTGCCCAGGTGACTGCGGTTCCTCATCCATCATGGCGGGGATGCAGACACCGCCATCCTGATTGCTCCCCATCCTTAAAAGCAGTAGGGCTCCACCTCCTTTAGGCTCCTCCCCTTCCGGCAGCGTGCTCATCTCAAATCTCTTTTTTTTTTTTTTAAATTTTAGCCAGCTGGCGCGCTACCCGCAGATCCACCTGCCTCTGCGCGTGCGCAGCCCAGCGGCACCCGGCGCGCTTGCAGCGCGATGACAGCTTCCCACCCGCGCATGCGCAGACCCGGTTTCCGGCGCACTCCGTGATAGGGCGCGTCAGCACCCCGCGCGTGCGCAGCCCGGACTTCCGGCGCGCTCCGTCACAGGGTGCGACGCGACCCCCACGTGCGCAGCCCGGAAGACCTGCCGGCCGGCGCGCTCAGTTCATCTTTGCGAGGCGCAGACCCGGCCGCAGGCCCCGGCGCACGCGGGGAGGAATCCAAAAAAAAAACAGCACCTCCTCCCCACACGCAGACCCGGGCAGCAGCCAGACGGGCTGGGAACAGGGACCATCTGCTGCTTCCACGGCCTCCAGGCCGCACCGTCCATAATCCAGGTACGTGAGGTACCACCTGGTGAGGCTCCCATCAGGGACAGGAACCAAAAACTGATGCGGAGGAGAGGTACCGCCTTTTTATTCAGTAGGTTCCTGTCCTTGGTGGGCGGATACCCTCTCTCAGGTGGTGCTGTCATGGGAGAAGGGGAAAAGATTAAACTTTTGCCCTTGGCTTGGTATATTAAAAAAACAACACTCACAAAGCTACACTAAACTACCAGCACTTGCTTGGATCCAGTGCAGCCCCCTCCATGGACTGTGGACCGAAGGAAGATGTCACCGCTGCAGCAATGCCGCGCTGCTGAAGTCACCTAACTGTGGCATCGAATCATAGGCCACATATACTACTGGAACAAAGACTTTCAGTCTTAATGCAGAGCATGGAGCGGTTGGCACTGGATTCCGGAAAGTGTATTGTATTTTTTAATATACCAAGCCATTGGTAAACAGAACACCTGTAATAAGTCTGTAACTGCTTTGTATCTTCCTAGAAAATAAGCAATAGAAACTTCTTATGTTTACCGTTTCCAGTAGGTACCGGACAGTCTCAATCTCCCCAAAAGCGGCAGCCCACATTAAAGGAGTAAAGCCTCGCTCATCTGGCCGGTTTAAAAATGTATCATCTAGATAGAAATCAAATGATTCATTAGGAAAGGAATTTGTCCATATAAACTATACACGTGACTAGATTACACAACTTACCTTTTTGCAGATATTCTTTTAATTGGGTTAGCTCCCCCTGGGCTGCGAGTTGCTGTACAGACAGGGCTAGGGAGAGTCAAGAGACACCACTAAAAGGGGTTGTCCGGTTACAACATATTGATGATCTTAGCCATAGTATATGTCATGTATAGACCGGTAGGGGTCCATCAACTGGCACCGAGCTGATCAGCTTATATTTGCTCTGGTGGCTGCCTGATGTAAACATGTGGAAGAGAGCAGCAAAGCGCAGCTACATTGAATATGCAGTGGCTGCTGCTAGGTACTGCACAACAATTCATAACAAGCTGTTGTGCAGTAACCGTCAGCAGCCAATGTGCATTGAATGCAGTTGTGCTTTGCAGCTCCATTCCACTTGGTTACATCTTGCTGCTTCCAGAGCAAACAACAGCTGATTGTGAGGGAGGGGGGATTCTGTACAATGACTGCAGACTTTAAAGCATTTGTCTGGTTTTTTTAACCCCCTCTCTTAAAGGAAGTGCTTCATGAAGGTAATCATTACTAAGTGAAGCCTGCCAGAAACTAGCTAATCTCAGCCTCTCCAACTCCACAATTTGCAGCCTGCTTACATTTCCTCTGTAGCTGTCCACTATGTACTAAAATGGAATCAATTGACAGTGGCACACCATCAGATGCTCAGACGTCTTAACAGATTTAACTCTGTTAGTGATAATTGAAAGGTCTATACAAAATAGTGTTAGTTACAAAGTCTTAATCGTGCAGTAATTATCATCTGAAGCACTGTGACTTCCTTTCCTACCCTTAACTACACAGTGGCCTTACTTTACATATCTTACATATCTTGCCATTAAAAACTTGTCCTTTAAAATGGTCATGTTTGGAGTTTCATATGCCAGTCTTGAACCAAACGCCTTGCTTGAGTAAGTTGCACAAATTTTATTAAAAAGGGACATGCCTCTTGCACCTTCACTGGTGCAGATTTCTAATATATTCACCAGTTTACCAGTGTACAATATATGCCCCCTTTTGCTAAATGAACCCCGCTTTTCTAGAATAATGTGTGGCAGAAAAAAGTCACTAAATTTTTGTACAAAACAAGCTGTACAAAATTGTTCTACTTTTTATTGCCATGGTGGATAAATTGACCCAGAATATAGAGGTGGTAAAGAGTTTAAGAATGTTTTACATTTCTGATAAATTTAAATAACATTGAATAGATTGTAATGTACAAGTAAAAGAATAAAAGCATTAGAATATAAAACATAGAATTTACATTTACACTTTTGATTATATTTATGAAGAAATCCAAATACTAAAGGGTCGATATCTACCAGTGTATGATCATAACCAGCAGTCTCCTGACTGTGGGCCTATAGCTAGTAGCAGCAAAATAATGGTAATATCTCTTTCTGTATTGTTCTGTGATTTATTTCTATATTCTTCGGCAGATTAGGATTAGAAAAACATGGCTGTCCACTTCCAAATACAGCTCCACAACTCTCCAAAGGCTGTGTGTGGTATTGCAACACAGCTCTATTCTGCACACTTGTGCACGGGATATTGCAGATCAGCTCCATTGCCATCAATAACAGGTACAATCCATGGACACTTGTGATGGTGGTTCTAGAAGATAGCAGCCATGTTGTTCTAATCCGGTACAACCAATCTATAGAACAGTCTCTACCATGGAACAAATAAGCATTCGATTTGTAACTCACAGTCCAAGGTGGCTGGTAATACTGATACCATGTTTCCTCGTTGCCTGTTGGTTAAGGTTGTGGAATATTTCAATGGACCAACTATGAGGATAGAAAGCAGTATTCAGATCAAATACAATAGCCTCATATATCAAGTTTAACATTTAAAAAACAAAAAACTTCTGAGTATCTCCTCACAGTGTCTTCAAATCCATCTCCCAGTCAGCCATATTGGCTGCATATGTTTCCAGATTCCCAGCAGATTTCATCCACTTATGTAAAGAATGGGTTCCACATACAAATGTGTGGAAAAGCCCGCATATCATGCATGTTGATTTTGCTGCAGATATCAGGCCATTTTCTAAAGGATAATATGCACTTTGTGTCCCCCATACACATCAGAGTCCACGGATTGTGGCAGGATCAACTAACCATCTCATGTATATGGGCCTCCAACTCTCTCTTCCACCATAGGAACGATGAGTTAAATCTCAATGGCTGATCCATTTTTTTCCCTGGGATATAATGGGCCTACAGTGGTATCTGGCAGCAGTTTACTCCCCTGTCCCCACTGAGAACACACGAGTCCATCTGAAGTAAGGGTGAATGTGTATAGGTGAATCTGTAGACCTAGCTTTTGCCTGAATGCCTGTTTGGTCAACAGTTACATAGGGATATTATCTATTGGCAAATATGCCATTGTTGAAATCAAACATGCCAGATCCTTATTCCCGCAGGTGATATGCTGCTACCACAGATGTCTGACAGTAGCTCTTTCTCCTCTCTCTCTCCCAAACCAAGCGTGCATATACAGGTGCTTCTCACAAAGTTAGAATATCATCAAAAAGTTAATTTATGTCAGTTCTTCAATACAAAAAGTGAAACTCATTTTATATACAGTCATTACAAACAGAGTGATGTATTTCAAGTATTTATTTCTGTTAATGTTGATGATGATGGCTTACAGCCAATGAAAACACAAAAGTCTTATCTCAGGAAATTAGAATAATTAACAAAAAACACCTGCAGAGGCTTCCAAAGAGTTTAAAAAGGTCCTTTAGTCTGTTTCAGTAGGCTCCACAATCATGGGGAAGACTGCTGACTTGACAGATGTCCAGAAGGCAGTCATTGACACACTCCACAAGGAGGGAAAGCCACAAAAGGTCATTGCTAAAGAAGCTGGCTGTTCACAGAGTGCTGTATCCAAGCATATTAATGGAAAGTTGAGTGGAAGGAAAAGTGTGGTAGAAAAAAGTGCACAAGCAACCGGGATAACCACAGCCTTGAAAGGATTTGTTAAGAAAAAGATTATGGATGCACCATTTCTGAGAGTTGATGTTTTAGTCTGGGAGGGGGCCAATATACATGGCCCCTTCCTAGCCTATTAATATCAGCCCGCAGCTGTCTGCCTAGCCTTTGTTGGTTATTAACTATAGGGGGACACCCCACGTCTTTTTTTTTTTTGGGGGGGGGGGGGGGGGGGGGTCCCCCATTTTAATAACCAGTAAAGGCCAAGTATACAGCTGTGAGCTAATATTAATAGCCTGGGAAGCTCCATGTGTATTAGCTCCTTCCCAGGCTATAAACATCAGCCCCCTGCTGTTGGCTTTCCCTCAAATGTTTATTAAAATTTAGGGGGACCCCATGCCATTTTCTTTAATTTATTGAATTATTAGCTATATATGTGAACATTAAACTACACACACACTGCACTAATTATATATGTCACTGACATCTTTCTATCTATTCTATGTATATGAACAGCTCTGTCAAAAATTAAGAGACCACTGAACAGTTTTCTATTGGAAAGCATGGAAAGATTGGTGGAAAGCATGCCAAGAGGCATGAAAGCTGTGATTGAAAATCATGGTTAGTCCACCAAATACTGATTTCTGAACTCTTCCTGTGATAAAGCTTGAGTAATTTGAGGTCTGAAAGCACTGTTTCTTTTTTAGTATTTTGACGCTTTATCATTTGCTACAAATAAATACTAAATTTTTAGCTTTGAATTTCGGAGACATATTGTCAGTAGTTTATAGAATAAAACAACAATGTACATTTTATTCAAAATATACCTATAAAGAGAAAAATCAGAGAAACTGAAAATTTTGCAGTGGTCTCTTAATTTTTGCCAGAGCTGTATATATATTCTATTCTGATGGGTCATGCTCTGATTTTACTGTACTCGGCTGATGAAGTGTCGGGTTTCTAGGAGATGGGTGCATAAAAATCGAACGGCACTCGCATGGTCCGAGTGTCATGTGATTTTTTTTTTTATCGCACCCATTGACGAGTCTCGTCTGATATGCGTAGTCAATTGCAGCACACTGTGTTTTTTTCTCAGTCCGATGTGAGCTGAGAAAAAAAATTGCAGATGAGCAAAGACTCATAGAATAACATTGGTCAGAGTGCAATCCAATTTTCTTATCAGATTGCACTCGTCCATTTTTCTCGCAGATGAGTATGAGCCCTTAAAGTCTTTGTGCAACATCTTACCCTTACGCTAAGGGCTAATTCAGACATCAGTGATTTTTCTGGAATGCATAAAGCGTACTGAATTTCTTCAGTGTTTTTGATCCGAGTGTCAGTGTTTTGAAGTGTGTCAGTTTTTACCATCAGTGTTTTATGAGTGATTTTTCTTGTATTACAAAAATAAATAAAATGCCAAAGCTTCTCCTATACATTACAATGTTAATCATGGACAGGCAGTTCAGCCCACAGAATTGAATGCAGCTGAGCTGTATGACTTGACACATGCCAAGACATGACACTAATTCTAGAAAGAAAGTAGACCCTCATGCCTAATCCTGGAAACCCTGGCATTTTTGTTAGCTTTTGGTCATGCATTAGTTAAACGTAGTACTGGTAGATTTTTATATGGCTCAATACCACATGTTATATTAGCATATATTTGTTACCATTCAGCTGGGCCGCCTCTTCCTCTGTGTCGGAACCATTCTGGGAGTCAGGATAAAAATTTAGGATGACTATGCCCTCATCATTAATAGTCGGGAAGGATGCAGGATCTGCCATTGCTGGAAAAGAAGAGATTTTACATTCCTTTCAGATTAGATTATTATTATACAGGGGATCTTACATTCCTTATATATATTATTATTATTATACAGGGGATCTTATTATTATTTATTTATTTTACTCACTTATATAGCTCCATTAATTCCACAGCACTTTACAGACATTATGGGCACGGTTTCCATTGGGGCTCACAATCTAAATTCCCTATCAGTATGTCTTTGGAGTGTGGAAGGAAACTGGAGGAAACCCACACAAACACGGGGAGAACATACAAACTCCTTGCAGATGTTGTCCTTGGTGGGATTTGAACCCAGGACATCAGCGCTGCAGTGCTAACCACTGAGCCACCATGCTGCCCATATTATATGGAGATCTTACATTCCTTATAGAGTATACTTTCTATATCACTGATAGCTCTCAGATTCTATCACCACCATCAGGTAACTTCCTACTGTGAACTAACAGATTTCTTCCTAGTGACATGGCAGCCCCAAGAACGGAGCGCAGGAGGCAGAAGCGCGGGGAGCAGGAGGCGGAAGCGCGGGGAGCAGGAGGCGGAAGCGCGGGGAGCAGGAGGCGGAGGCGCGGGGAGCAGGAGGCGCGGGGAGCAGGAGGCGGAGGCGCGGGGAGCAGGAGGCGCGGGGAGCAGGAGGCGGAGGCGCGGGGAGCAGGAGGCGGGGGGAGCAGGAGGCGGAGGCGGGGGGAGCAGGAGGCGCGGGGAGCAGGAGGCGGAGGCGCGGGGAGCAGGAGGCGGAGGCGCGGGGAGCAGGAGGCGGAGGCGCGGGGAGCAGGAGGCGCGGGGAGCAGGAGGCGGAGGCGCGGGGAGCAGGAGGCGGGGGGAGCAGGAGGCGGAGGCGCGGGGAGCAGGAGGCGGAGGCGCGGGGAGCAGGAGGCGCGGGGAGCAGGAGGCGGAGGCGCGGGGAGCAGGAGGCGGAGGCGCGGGGAGCAGGAGGCGCGGGGAGCAGGAGGCGGAGGCGCGGGGAGCAGGAGGCGGGGGGAGCAGGAGGCGGAGGCGCGGGGAGCAGGAGGCGGAGGCGGGGGGAGCAGGAGGCGCGGGGAGCAGGAGGCGGAGGCGGGGGGAGCAGGAGCAGGAGGCGGAGGCGGGGGCGGGGGGAGCAGGAAGCGGAAGCATGCCTGCTCAGCTGTGTCAGGGGCCCAGTGATCTAGGGCCCTCAGATGAGCTGTGGCACATATAGTAGTAATCACTGCAGTAGAACATTTGCTGGTCTTCCTCTAGGTAACCCCAATTAAGGTAACGGCCATCCTTCTCACAACGCGGGCATGGCTGATAACAGAGGACAATAGCATGTATTCAACCACCTAGAGATGAACTGTAGCTGTTTAGTGCCCCATTCCAGTCCAGTGCACATTGCAATATTCATGAACCCCCCCCCCCCCCAACAAGCAGAGCCAGTCCACAACACCACCCACCGGCGTAAAGAAATGCCCAGTATTCGTCTTCTCCGGGTTCTTAAAGTCGCAGCTCCCTCCTGCCGTGCGGCATGGCAAGAGTTAAACGCGCCAGCTCCGTCGCGGACAAGCAGCGCGCACTTCCTGGTGGGTTGATGTGAGGCGGTTTCCGATTGGACAGCACAGTGTATCTCCTGATTGGTTGAGAGTAAGGTTTGTGCAGTGATTCGCCACAGGGCAGTCACATGTTCCGTCCTGTATACTTGTCATAGTGGTCCTGGCTCCTGATGCTGTAGGTGAGCTGCTGGGATTAGTAGTGCTGCGGGAAGTAGTGGAGTCTGCGTGGCCGTGATATACGTGCGCGCTGCTTATGTGCCACTGTGGTTTACAAGCGGAACCTCTGACCCCGTGCTTTGCCCGGACTGCTATTGGTGACGGACCGGAGCTGTAGCTGTCATTACAGGAGCCGGCTATGGAGGAGCAGGAGATGCAGATAAAGGTGAAGAAAGGTGAGTGGTGAGACCTGAGGAGGTGTGAGGTGCACGGCCCCCATGACCTGCAGCTGCACACGTGACTGTCACCCCCTCTCACCCCTATTGTTGCCTGTGCTCCCTGCAGCATGGGAACCAGTTGCTTAGCCAATTTTTTTTTTGTCTTACAGTTTTTCCTCCTGAACGCCTTCTTTTCCGCCGCCATAGACATATGAGCACTTGCTATTTACTTGACATCATCCATTTTACCATACAGTTTGCTAAAAAAAAAAAATCCAAATGTGATGAAGTTATGAAAATAATCTGCGACTGTGCCATCATTGCTCTGGTTCTGTATTTTCCCCATTCACTGTCCAGTACAATATATATTCTACAGCTCCGTACGATTACCGCCCTGCCAAGTATATTTCTGGGGTGTTTAGCATGTCACTGCTTTTACATATAAAGAAAGGAAAAATTGCGTGCTATCACAATATTCCGATACCCATATTTTTTTCCTCTTCCTTGGATGGTGCTGTCTGCCGGCTTTAATTGTGCTGATTGAGCTGTATTGGTAGTTTTGGACTCTTTTCTTAATTCCATTTGTTTTTTTTGAGGAGGGGAGAGCTTGGGTAGGGGCAGGTGAGTTTCATTATGAACAGATTCTACCATGCAGAATACATCATATATTAATGTTCTTATGTAAATCAGCTTTTTGTCTATTTATTTGGGGGGGGGGGGGTATAATAAATAGGGAGAACAGATGTGATTTACAGTTATTACGGAACTATTTGGACAGTGACACAAGTTTTGGCTTTTTACTAAAACCTATTCAAAATACAGTTATGTAATCAATATGGGCTTACAGTGCAGACAATCGGCTTTCATTTGAGGGTACTCACATCCTAATTGGAGTAAGGGTTTAGGAATTACAGCTCTTTAATATGTAGCTGCCTCTTTTTAAAGGGATCAAAAGTAATTGGACAATTATTTCAAACTCTTTAATGAGCTGCTATTCCCTCATTCCCTCTTTTATCAATTAAGCAGGTAAAAGATCTGGAGCCGATTTCAGGTGAAGCATTTCCATTTGGAAGCTGTGGCTGTGAACCCACAACATGTGGTCAATGAAAGAGAAACTAACCATCGTTAGGTGGAAAAAAAAAAACGAAAGCCATCAGCGAAATAGCAGAAATGTTAGGAGTGGACAAATCAATAATTTGGTACATTGTGCAAAAAAAAAAAAAAAAAAAAAAAAAAACGCACTGGTGAGCTTGGGAACTCAGAAAGGCCTTTACATTCACAGAAGACAACAGTGGTAGATGATTGCAGAATCCTTTCCATGATGAAACCAACCCCCTTCACTACATCCACCCTAGTGGAGAGCACTCTCCAGGAAGTAGGTGTTTCAGTATCTAAGTCTGCAATAAAGAGAAGACTTCATGGGAGCAACTACAGAGAGTTCACCACAAGGTGCAAACCATTAATCAGCCTTAAAAATAAAGGCCAGATTAGACTTTGCCAAAAAAAAAAATCTAAAGAAGCCGCCCAGTTCTGGAAAACAATTCCTTGGACAGAAGAAACAAAGATCAACCAATACCAGAATGATGGGAAGAAGAAAGTATGGAGAAGGCTTGGAACGACTCCTGATCCAAAGCACACCACATCCTCTGTATCGCATAGTGCAGGCAGTGTGATGGCATGGGCATGCATGGCTTCCAATGGCACTGGGTCACTAGTGTTAATTGATGTGACAGAAGCAGCCGGATGAATTCTTAAGTACACAGGGATATACTATCTGCTCAGGTTCAACCAAATGCTGTTTAGACTGATTGGATGGTGCTTCACAGTACAGATGGACAATGACCCAAAACATACTGCGAAAGCAACCCAGGAGATTTTTAAGGCAAAGAAGTGGAATATTCTGCAATGGGCAAGTCAGTCACCAGATCCCAACCTCATCAAGCAGGCATTTCACGTACTTAAAGGGGTTGGCCAGTCCAAATCGATAAGTCTGCAGTCACTTTATGTGACTGCAGACTTATGAATCCCCCCAGCGCACGCATTGTGCGCTGCCGGGACTCGCCAGTTTCTGAGCCGGGACCAGAGGGTATGTATGCATTTATACATACTCCTGGCCAGAGCCCGACTATTGGGGGCAGCCTCGCTCCATACATATGGAGTGGGGCCACGCCCACTGGACGGCAGCTTCACTAGTCAGGGGCACTGCCTAACTCGATACAAGTGTATGGAGAGAAGCCGTGCCAACTAGTCTGCTCTGGCCAGGAGTATGTATAATGCATACGTACCCTCAGAATACGTCTCAGAAATCGGAGATTCATAAGTCTGCCGTCACAAAGAGTGACTGCAGACTTATCGATTTGGACCGGAAAAAAATTAAGGCAGAAAGACCCACAAACAAGCAACAACTGAAGTCAGCTGCAGTAAAGACCAGCATCACAAAGGAGGAAACCCAGCGTTTGGTGACGTCCATGACTTCCAGACTTCAGGCACTCATTCCCTGCAAAGGATTCTCTACAACTATTAATGAACATTTGATTTATGGTGAAGTTAATTTGTCCAGTTACTCTTTGAGCCCCTGAAATGAGAAGGCTTTGTAGAAAAATGGTTGCAATACCTAAACCTTTCACAGGATATTTTTGTTTAACCCCTGTAATTAAATCTTAAAGTCTACACTTCAATTGCATCTGTTATTTCATTTTAAATAAAAATGGTGGCATGCAGAGCCCAAATCACAGAGATTCTGTCACTGTCCAATATTTTTGTAGCTAACTGTAGGTGTATGTAAATGCTTAGTGGTATTAGACTGGTTGGGCTTGGTTTGAAAAGTAGTTTGCAAGGATCTGATGGTGGCCATCTCCACCAAGATAATCCTTACTACTAGATTGTCATGTTGGAATAATACTCTATTCAAAGTTTTGTTCTGGATCCGATCATATGTCAGAGAGTTTTGTTTTAAAATGGATGTTATGTACATCATAGATACTTTTAAAACACAAACCATGATCGAACATGCATTTGTAACCAAAAAGAGGGTCCAATGGACAACAGGCTGTCACCAAATCAGTACTGTGGAAATAGTCAGCTCTCTCCATTCACTACTATGAGGTCTTATCCACACGTCCTTGATTAAATGATACATCCGTGAAAAAAATGGTACTGGTATCAGTGTTTTGGATCTGTGTCATCAGTGTACCATCCATGTGTCCGTTTTTACCATCAGTCATCAGTGTTTTTCACGGATGGATAAATAAATGACAAAGCATCTCCTGTACTTTGCAATGTTAAATACAGACAGCATACACATGACCTACTGACACCATCTGTGTGCTGTATGTCTTTTTTATGGACCCACAGACTTGTATCGGCCCTTTTCATATGATACTGGAAAATGAGACATCTTCGTGAACTGTACACGGATACACAATCCCTGAAAAAACATAGACATTTGAATAGCACCATAGATTTTAATGGGTACATGTTCTAACCGTGAGGGGGGTGGGGAATGGATAGAACTCATGTGCAACACTGACATCTGAATGAGGCTTTAGAAATAGACAAGCAAGCATAATTGTCTGTTTATTTTATTTAAAGTCCTAGAGCTTACCATATTTTTCGGACCATAAGACACACTTTTTTTCCCCCAAAATTTGGGATGAAAATGGGGGGTGCGTCTAATGGTTCGAACGCAACTTACCGGTGGTGGTGGAGTGGGATCGCAGGGCGGCGGCAGAAGAAGAGGTGAGGAGGGCCGGTATCTGGCTGGGGGCTGGGCCTGGCCGGTTACCGGGGCTAGTGTATTGTTGTGAGCAGAGTTTGCAGAGCAGAGTGAGTGGCTTCCGGTGGCTGCGGCCATGTTCCTGAAGCTGTGCTCTACAGGAAAATGGCCGCCGGCGCATGCGCTCTGCCTAGTCGGCCGCCATTTTCCTGTAGAGCACATCTTAGGGAACATGGCCGCAGCCACCGGAAGCCACTCACTCTGCTCTGCAAACTCCGCTCACAGTAATACACCGGCCCTGGTACCCGGGTCGGCCCCCAGCCAGATACGTGCTCGCATCACCTCTTGTTCCAGCACCAGGCCCCCAGGTACCAGCATGCCTCCACTTCCGCCGACTTCCTGAAGGACAATGCCTCCTGTGACCCCCAGCTCCACTGCCCCCCCCAGGTAAGATACCTATTCAGACTATAAGATGGACCCCCATCTTATAAAAAAAATTTTTTTTCCTATTTTCCACCCTAAAATTTGGGGTGTGTCTTATAGTCCGAAAAATACGGTATATCTTACCTTATGGAATTATATTAAAGAAGGTGTACCTGCATTTGTATTCCTTAATCGTTTCTAAATATGTGTGCAAGTTTATTAACCCCTTTATGACCTATGACATATAGGTACATCACAGGTCACCTCCCTCTTTTTGGTCCTGGCTCCGGTGATGAGCCTGAATCTTTTCAAGCACATAACCTCCGCAGATGAAATCAGCTGTTAACATGTTAAATGCCGCTGTCAATCTCTGACAGCGGCATTTAACATGATCTCGCCGGAAGCGCGTCATTTGCTCTGCCCATTGGTGCGCCTGTCACAAGATTGCGGGCAGCCGATGGGTTGGCATGACAAACCGGAGTCTGCAGGAGACACCTGTGGTTGTCATTGCCAAACTGCTGTGAGCGCTGCGCGGTGGCCGGCGCTTACAGCAGATGAGCATTTTTGCTACAAATAGCAGGGCTTTGGCCCTGCTATGTGTATCACAAGGTATTGGATGATCCCAGCCTCAAGTCTCCCATACAGACTATTGAAGCATGTAAAAAAAATAAATTAAATAAATATGAAAGTTCAAATTGCCCGCCTTTCACCCCATTCAAAATAAAACAATCAAAAATACACACATTTGGTATCGCCGCGTTCAGAATTGCCCGATCTACCAATATATAAAAAGAATTAATCCGATCGATAAATGGAGTAAAGAGAAAAAAAAAAAAATCAAAACGCCAGAATTAAGTTTTTGGTCGACGCAACACTGCAATAAAATAGAATAACGGGCGATCAAAACATCGTGTATATACCCCAAAATGGTAACAAAAAATACGTCAGCTCCAGCACACAAAAATAAGCCCTCACCCAGCCCCAGATTTCGAAAAATGGAGATGCTACGTATCTCGGAAAATGGCCCCATATTTTTTTTTTATTATTTATTTATTTTTTTACAAACTTTGAATTTTTTCTTCACCACATAAATTAAAATCTTACGGTATACATGTTTGGTATCTATGAACTCGTAATGACCTGGAGAATCATAATGGTAGGTCAGTTTTAGCATTTAATGAACATGGTAAAAAAATACCCAAAAAACAATTGTGGAATTGCACTTTTTTGCAATTTCACTACTTGGATTTTTTTTCCTGTTTTCCAGTACATGATATGGTAAAATCAATGGTGTTATTCAAAAATACAACTTGTCCTGCAAAAAACAAGCCCTCATATGAGCATATTGTCAGAAAAATAAAGTTATGGATCTTGGAAGAAGGGGAGCAAAAAGCCAAAATGGAAAAACCCAAAGTGGTGAAAGGGTTAAAATACCATCTACCCCAGTTTCGAGCACCCTGCTGCATCACACAGGGGTTTGAGTGACCCAGGAGATGCTTTCTCAATTTATGGAGTCGTTCTGAGTCTCATAGACAGGAAAAGCAGCTAATGCTCCACCAGGTAGAAATTTGTGTGAGCCAAGCGAAGTTGAATGGCAATCATGTGCTGTAAACCAGGGTTGATTGCAATAGGCGAGTATTTTAATTCACTTACACTACATTCGTATTTAGAAAATATTAGGGGACACAAAATTTGTTGACTGAGCTTGTTTAAGAATCTTTGTTTTCTTCTAGTAACGGACAAGTTTACTGAGAGCATGTATGTTCTCGCCAATGAGCCTTCTGTGGCTTTGTATAGGCTTCAAGAACATGTCCGCAGGTCTCTTCCGGAGTTGGCTCAGCACAAGGTGGGTAAGCTTCTTCTGTAGAATAAGTGTCTGATAATGTGTCTCTGGCCGTGCATTAGCAGAATTCCAGTTAAAGGGAACTAAACATGCAGGTTCCTGGCGGCTTCTCCCTGGGAGTTGCCGGTCTCTGCCTGCGCACGTAAGGAGAGACCTGTCAATCCAGGGCAGCGGACAGAGAGAAGTCACCAGGGACCTACATGTTTGACTAGTTTTCAACGCGACATAGTCACCGGTGACATTTTATAGTATTTTTTTTTTTCAATGAAGCGCCACAGCATTTCAGAGTCAAACCTACTGGCTGAGACCGTACAGCCAGTGTCTGATACTGCCTGATCCACGGGCGGCATGTATGTATCAGCTGTCAGGTTCACTTTAAAGGTTCTAAAAATTATATTTACACAGCTACTTGTTGGGTAATTTTTTTACATCTCAGAATGATATGGTTGATTCTGGAGAAGTGGCATAACATTCGTATGCAATCAGACACTTAAAGGGGTTGTACACTACTATTTCAAATATGCCAAAGCGTTTTTAGGATGAAAAGCAACTTCTTTCTAATTACTTTCTGCTGCCTTTTCTGCCTGTGAGCGGCGCTTTCCACTCACAGGCATCACATGACCCCCCCCCATCTGACTTCCCGTCTATTGAGGCGTGACTCAGCGCTGGGGTCCCTGCGGTGTCTGCTGGATTGTGGGCGGGGTTACCCCGTGCGTCACACCCGGGGTAACCTTTGGATGCTGGGTATGATGCGCAGGGATAACCCCGCCCACAACCCAGCAGCCACCTGGAACGCGGAAGAGAGAGACCCTCGGCTGCAGCCTGGACTTGTCGTGAAGTCAGCGGATGTCAGAGCCGGCTGCAGCTGTGGTCATCGGGCCCTCATACCACCCTCATGGAGTCGGTTTCTAACCGTTTGTGCAGACACATGCACATTTGTGGCCTGCTGGACATCATTTTGAAGGGCTCTGGCAGTGTTCCTCCTTGCTCAAAGGCGGAGGTAGCGGTCCTGCTGCTGGGTTGTTGCCCTCCTACGGCCCCCTCCATGTCTCCTGGTGTACTGGCCTGTCTCCTGGTAGCGCCTCCAGCCTCTGGACACTACGCTGACAGACATAGCAAACCTTCTTGCCACAGCTCGCATTGATGTGCCATCCTGGATGAGCTGCACTACCTGAGCAACTTCTGTGGGTTGTAGAGTCCGTCTCATGCAATGTGTGAAAGCACAACCAACATTCAAAAGTGACCAAAACATCAGCCAGAAAGCATTGGTACTGAGATGTGGTCTGTGGTCCCCACCTGCAGAACCACTCCTTTATTGAGTGTGTCTTGATAATTGCCAATAATTTCCATCTATTGTCTATTCCATTTGCACAACAGCATGTGAAATTGATTGTCAATCAGTGTTGCTTCCTAGGTGGACAGTTTGATTTCACAGAAGTTTGATTTACTTGGAGTTATATTCTGTTTAAGTGTTCCCTTTATTTTTTGGAGCAGTGTATATAAATTGCATATACCTGATTTTGGTGTCTGTTATATTTTAATTTGTATTGTTTGTTATTACGTTCAGATAAAACTTGATAAAGGCCCCAACAGGCCGAAACGTTGAAAAATAAATCATCAGACTTCACAACATTCTTTTGCTTTGTTCACACATTGCGTTTTTTCGGCTTTGTTTTTTTTTTTTGTTTTTGTTTTTTTTTTGTTTTTTTGTTTTTTTAAATGCAAATTTTCAGCTGTGTTTTACAGTACCAGCAAAGTCTGAGATTCCAGAAATCTCATGCACACACCTTGGTTTTGTTTGATCAGTATTTTGTGCTTTGCATGTTTTTTTTTGCAGAATAGAGCATGTCAGTTTTTTCAGCGTTTTTTTTTTTTCCCATCGGAAGTAATGGGTGATGAAAACAACACACCAAAAACGCAGGTGTGAGGTGTTTTTTCACCGTTTTTTGTGCCAAAACCTGATGAAATAGAATGAGATTTTTTTTTCTATCACTGAACTTTATGTACATGAATAAAGAGACAAAAG
This sequence comes from Phyllobates terribilis, assembly GCF_046119375.1. NCBI lineage: Eukaryota > Metazoa > Chordata > Amphibia > Anura > Dendrobatidae > Phyllobates > Phyllobates terribilis. The sequence goes on along the minus strand of NW_027362761.1, from coordinate 37,401,427 downwards.
GACAGTGAAAAATCCTGAACAAACCTTCCTGGCAAGAGATCAGGTTTTGCTGCTGAAAAAATGTAATGTGTGAACATATCCTTAGTGCCGAAGGTTCTTTTTACGATTTATAATGAGAATGTGTCGCACTAATAACTATACCTGAAATCTGCTGTATAATATGTATTTGGGTATTTTGCAGCAGACCTTGATGCAGATTTCAATCATGGCATTACTGTGTGAATTTTCTTCCTCTCTCTGCATCGTATTTGATAAACCCTATTCACATAAATTCTACCTTACTTTGGTTGCAGATTTTAGGCGAGGCAACATGTATGCAGCTAGTCTGCTGTATGGGAGAATGGCGTTATCATTGCTGCTGTCTAAACAAAATATTCTTGATGTTGTAGGCGGATATGCAGAATTGGGAAGAACAAAGTCAAGGATCTGTCTATACTGTGGAATACGCCTGCAGGTATGTTTTGCAGCTTTTTCAGTCTTTTTATATTACTGGAGTTGTCTTAAATTCTTAAATGGGTAAAATTCCAAAGTACTTGTAAAATCAACCAACGTTGCATTATATCTCTTAGTAAATTTGTCTTTGCTCACAAGAATGGAGGGATGTGTTATCCAGGGCTGTGGAGTCGGTTAGCCAAACCACCAACTCCTCAATTTCCCTGCCTCACTACTGAGCATGTACATAAAGTTCAGCACAAATTCATCTCCACTAAAAGCCGAGATCCTTAGACATTTAGGCCACGGCCCCACTATCAGTATTCGGTCAGTATTTCTTCTCAGGAGTGGAATCCAAAACCAGGTGAGGAACAATCAGAGAAAAGGTCTAATAGAAACAAGTCACCAATTCTGCATTTATCACCCACTCCTGGTTTTGGCTCCCACTCCTGAGAAAAAATACTGACCGAATACTGACCAAATACTGATAGTGAGGCTGTGGCCTTATAGGGCATTTCATAACTTTCCCAAATTCTTCTGAAAACATTTACAGCACATCCTGCATTGCACTACTGTACCCAATTTATTATATATTTTAGTCCGACTCCACCAAAATGGACACTGACTCGGACTCCACAGCCCAGGTGTTATCTTCTAGAGTGCAGCCTGTTGCCGCTTTCTCTATGATTTATAGCCTATAAAGACTTGGGAGGGACGGAGCGCTATCTGCCTCCTGGAGCGCAGATTTTCCTAGAATAGTATGCAGACTCCATATACACAGCTCCTACATAATTCAGATGAACCCCCGAGGGATCCATTCACTATAATGAGGCAGCAGAGTTAGGCCCTCTTTCACACGTCAGTGTGTCCAGTATGTGTGGTTACAGTTTCCACACGTACCACAGACACATACACACGCAGACCCATTCAAATGAAAGGGTCTGTGCACATGTCCAGTGTGTTTCCACAGACCGTGTGTCCATGGGCAAAATACATTGACATGTTCGTGGTTTTTGTTTTTTTTTCGCTGCACGGGTCGCAAAACATCCCACATCGATGTCATCAGTGTGACACGTACGAGCACCTGGGAATCGGTGTACAGTTAGCGCTGTTCCCGAGCGCCAGGGGCTGACCGCTGCCCTCATCATTGTCCCCTTTAAAGGGACAATGATGAGAGTAGTAGTCTGCTCCCGCTGTGTTCTGGTGTAAAAATAAAATTAAAAAAATCCTTCTACTCACCTGACCGCTCACGCAGAGGAGCTAAGGAGAATGACTCACTGCAGCAAGCTAGCCCCGGAGCTGCGCTGAGCTCAGTTAGTGACAGGACAGCGTTCAGCATCCGGCGCTTGGGAACAGCGCTAACTGATTCCCAGGCGCCAGTACGTGTGCTCCTGATGCGGCACATGTTTGCCACACAGGTGCACACGGACACAGATATCTTCAGTACTGGTTTTTGCGGTACCGAAAATATCAGGATGTGTGAAACCAGCCTTAGGGTATGTGCGCACGTTCAGGATTTGATTGCAGAAATTTCTGCGAGGTTTCTGCATCTCTTGGCAGGAAAAACACTGCTGGAAAAATGTGGTTTTTGATGCTTTTTTGTACAGAAATGAATGCTTTTTGGAGCTAAATAAAGATCTTTTATAAAAAAGAAACGTGGGACATCACTTTAACCCTTGGATTATTGTCAGACCTGGGGTGAGTATATTGGGTAATTTAAATGATTAAAAAATGTCTGTTGTATTTCAAATAAAGTATTGTGTTTATTTAACTCTTTACTTAGGTTTAGTAATGAGGGTGTCAGCTAATCCCATAAACCTTAATCCCATTAGCATTCCCATTCATGTCATTTCTGGGGCAGCTAAGAGGTGCTATTTTTAGCCTAGGAAGGTGCCATTAGGCAAACGTGTTCCTTGGCTATTAATAACCGCTCGCAACTGTTTGGTTAGCCGCTATGTCCCCAAGATCAGCAACTGGCAGGACTTTGGATGCATTTTATCTGTGTCCAAAATGCTGTGTTCTAATGCCTCACTTTTATTGTCAGTACATGCAGATCCACCACATGTAATGACATTTCAGTCGGTCAAAATCTGCAGCGGAAACTAGTGTCTCCACTAGAGAAATTCACATGCCGCGGGTGAGTTTTGGTACATGCCCACGATCAGGAGCCGCTGCGGGTTTGAAGCTGTGTAGTTATGTATCTTCAAATCCGCAGCGATCAGATGTTACAGAATAGTGGATGGGATTTCTAGAGGCTTCACCCGCAGACACTGACATGCCGCACATCTTTCAGGACCGCAGCATCTCAAATTCTTTTGCGGAGTCGCTAGTCTCCGCAACAGAAATTTGACCACTAGAATGTATTGAATGCTTTAAATCCGCATGGTTCAGTGAATACATGCGGATTTACCTGCGTTCAATAGAACGCAGCGTTTTGGATGCAGCAAAAATATGCTGCATCCAAAGCGCTGCTACGTCTGGATCTTGGGAACATAGTCTAAAATTTAAAAAAAAATGGCGTGGGCTCGCGTGTCATTTTCATAACCAGCAGAGGGAAAGCCAACCGCTGGGGGCTGAGATTACTAGCTGGGGAAGGGGCCATTAGCCAAAAATATTCCCTGGCTATTAATAACAGCCCACAGCTGTTTGCTTAGCCTTTACTGGCTAGATTACAGGGGACCCCAGAGAAAAATTGACGTAGGGTCCCCCTATAAAATCTAACCAGCAAAGTATCAGCGGCGGGCTGATAGTAATAGTCAGGAAAGGGGCCATGGATCCTTGCTTCCTCCGAGGCTAATTAATATCAGCTCTCAGAGGCCCCAGAACTCTCGCATCCATAAGATGTGCCAAATCTGGCGCTTAGCCTCCACTCTTCCCACTTGCCCTGGTGCGGTGGCAAGTGGGATTATAGGGTTGGGGTTCATGTCAGCCTTGCATTGGCGGCTGACTTAAAACTTGAGTAAGTAATGGGGGGGCGTCAAAGACTCCCTTATTACTAACCTCGTAGTGAGGTTTTTTAAAATAAAGACACGGGCAGAATAAAGTCTTTTATTCAGATAAAATTCCACAGGGTTTTATTCATTTATTTAAAAATAAAAAACACTGTATACTCGCCTAATGCCGAAGCCCTTGTCTTCTGTAAGAAACTAAACATAAAAAACAACAATATCCCTCACCTGTCCACAGTCATGACATAATCCAGTGTCCCACGGCGATCTGGGTCACTTCTACAGCAGCCACATCAGCAATCACTGATGGGACTGTTGTAGAGGACAGCACTGCATACACTGACAGCTGCGCTGTAGGGACTAAGGTCACTTGAGTTGAATCAGCTGTGATCTCCGTTGACCTCACTTACTGCATCAGGCTGCGTGCCCACTATTCGTTTTTCAAGCGTTTTTGCTGCGGAATTTCTGCAGCGAAAATGCTTGGTATTACTTGCCCCATGGTCCCCAATGATGATCCGCATGTGCTGTGCACATGCTGCGGAAATTTCCGCTGCGGATTATCATTGCGGAAGAACACGCAGCATGTCCATTAATTTTGCAGACACGCAGCGTAATTGCCACCATTGATTTGCATTGAATCGCATAACATCCTCATAATATCCTTCCCCCTGATGAAGGACGGCGGTCCGAAACACGCGTCGGGGGTGTACGTGGCACGGTGCTTTTGCTTTAACACAGGTATGTCATCGTATACTCAGAGACATATAATACATGTATATCTTTTTGGATTGATTTCATTCCCTTGTAACTTTTTTGCCACTCAGTGGACGGTTGCCTCCAGCATGGACGTAATTGGGGACAAGGGCTATGCACACACTAGTGTGATACTTTTGTAATTACATATTTCTACCTAGTATTTATTATACTGTTTATATACTAATTGTTATACAGTGTTGTGCATTTACCCGACCCCTCTTCCCTCTGTGTCTGGTGACACAGGTCCAGACCCTTATTTATTATATATTATTTTCTGTAATTATTCATGCATTGTGGAATAGTTTGAGTGACTTCTTTGTACTTTGGGATGGAATTGACCATCTCTATAAATCGTCTATTCCTGTGTAAATTTATTATACATTATCCTCTCTCCATTTAATGTAATTTTTTGTACTGTGCACGTACTTATCTTGTATGGTGTACCATTGTTTCTAATCAATAAAGGTATTTTATTTCATCCCTAGCCACCACCCAATTGTTCCTTATTTTGATCTAAGGACCGTATGTTCGGTTGTTCTTTTTTTTTTCATGTATCTTTACCGAATGGTCTGCCATTCTTTGGTCCTTCTGCTGATTTCCATTGTTTGGCTCTCATGCCGGAGACTGGATTTTAAGGCTGTGTGCCCACGATGCGTTTTTTAAGCGTTTCCGCAGGGGCAAAAACGCTGCAGAAACGCTTAAAAAATGCATGTTAGAAGGCCTGCCATGTTTCCCAATGATAATCCGCATGTGCTGTGCACATGCTGCGGAAATTTCCGCTGTGGATTATCATTGCTAAAAAAAAAACGCAGCACTACCAATTATTTTGCGGACGTGCTGCGTTTTCGCCGCCATTGACTTGCATTAGAACGTGCCAATTCCGCAAGACTGCATCTGTAATTGCGTAATTGGCGCGTTCTAATGTGCGGATGGTACCCGGGTGTGGAGGACAGGAGACTCTCCTCCACACCCAGGTACCATTTATAAAAGCTGTAAAAAAAGAATAAAATAAAAAATAAATCTATACATGCCTTCTGGCGGCCCGTTCTGCGCTCCTCCTTGCTTCCCGGCACTTCGCGATGGAATGAAGGACCTTCGCTGACGTCGGCAAGTCCTTCAGTGTACCGCAGCCGGGACCAAGCGAAGCAAGACAGCGCGGGCCTTCAAAGGGTAAGTATATATTTATTTTTTGACATTCTCTCGGGTCACACTTTATAAATCCATGCTGTTTGCATGGATTTATATAGTGTGACCAAGTTGTCAAGCACTTTCCAAGTGATGCTAAAATCGCTTGGAAAGCGCTTGTCAACCCGCATGTGGAAACGCAAATGAAGAACGCTTCATATCCGCAAGTCCCTGGCAGGAAAACGCATGTACAATCCGCATGCTTTTCTGCCAGGGAGATGCAGAAACGCTCAGGAAAAAATCCTGAGCATTTCTGCATCCTGGGCACATAGCCTAATACACGTCTATATTCATATAGCTTTCCAGTGTTTTTTTCTTCTAATACACGGACAGCTGCGCTGCAGGGACTAAGGTCACTTGAGTTGAATCAGCTGTGATCTCCGGTGATCTCACTTACTGAATCAGGCTGCGTGCCCACTATGCGTCTTTCAAGCGTTTTTGCTGCGGAATTTCCGTAGCGAAAACGCTTGGTAATACGTGCCCCATGGTCCCCAATGATGATCCGCACGTGCTGTGCACATGCTGCTGAAATGTCCGCTGCGGATTATCATTGCGGAAGAATACGCAGCATGTCCATTAATTTTGCAGACACGCAGCGTAATTGCCGCCATTGACTTGTATTGAATCGCATAATATCCGCATGACTACATGTGCACATGCAGATTACATGCATTTCAATGTGTGGCTGGTACCCGGGTCTGGAGAAGAGGAGACTCTCCTCCAGACTCGGGTGCCATAGAACCTGTTAAAAAAAGAATTTAAAATAAAAAAACAAACATTATACTCCCCTTCTGTTGGCCCCCGGACTGCTGTATGATACGTCCTGGCTCCCCGACAGCTCGCGATGGTCTAAAAGGACCTTCCATGACGTCATTTAGTCATGTGACAGGTCACGCGACCGCCGACGTCAGCGGTCGCGTGACATGTCACATGACTAAATTACTTTATGAAAGGTCCTTTCACACCACCGCGAGCCGTACAAGAGAATGGAATCAGCGGAGAAAAGACCGGGGGCCATCAGAAGGTGAGTTTAATGTTTTTTGTTTTTTTTTTCAACCATTAACTTGGTCACACTATATAAATCCATGCCGGTTGCATGGATTTATAAAGTGTGACCAAGTTGTCAAGCACTTTTCCTAGTGATGCTAAAAGCTCTTGATAACTCGCATGCAGAAACGCTTGACAAACGCTTCTACCTGGTAGGAAAAAACTCATGTAAAATCCGCAGGGAGATGCAGAAAAAATCTGCTGCATTTCTGCATCGTGGGCACTTAGCCTAAGTGATGCGTGGAAAAATTCTCATGCAGCACCGATGCTGTAAGTAAGGGCGCCAGAGCTCTCAGCTGATCTTCAGCTGTTTGAACGCCAGTGATCTAAGTCCCGGCAACTCAACGCTATACACTGCCGGGAGCAATTGCGCTCCCATCAGTGTATAGAGTGATGCCGGGTGATCGGATCGCTGTGGAACATCAGGAGGACGGTGGACCGGAGAATATAAGGTGTTTTTTTTTGTTTTGTTTTGTTTTGTTTTGTTTTTTATTTTATTTTATTTAAACTTTTACACAGCATACAGTCGCTGGCTGAGGAGACTACTTCTCCTCTCAGTCGCGCCTGCTCCCGCTATTGTCAGCGAGAGCGGCTGTAGGATGATGTGAGGAGTAGTGAATTGAGTCAGTCAAATACGCAAATATTTTTATACTTGTGTTTTTGCTGCGGATTTGACTAACTCCATTGAAGTTAATGCATAAATGCACAAAGAATGGACATGCTGCAGATTTAAACGCAATGACAATCCTGACAGGAAAATTCCTGATCATGTGCACAGCACTTCAAGATTGTCATTGCATTAGCTGGCACAAGGATTCGCTAGTGTTTTTGGCCCATTTCCGCGTGGAAAAAGCATGTGAACGTAGCCAAACTCTGGACTCTGCCCTCTGTTTAGCCGTGTCCTTTTTTTCAGAGGTTCACAAAACTGTGACAGCACTCTTATGCACTCCTAATAAAACTGCAGACTGCATCCACGGTGCCTCCATCTGCCTCAGTACAAGGAATCTTCCGTCGGGGGATCCGTCTGAATCACATATTTCAGAGATTTACTGGAAACTCTGGTGTAAACGCTCAGCGTAGAGCGCAGGATAAATGTGAGCCGAGCCGAGCCTTACTGCGATCTTTGGGAGGCTGAATGAACAAATCAGCAGCAGGTGAAGAATTGGTTTTATTTATTTTTTTTACGCCGTTCCTCGTGCGGTATAAGTGATTAGACTACTTTATTCTTCCGGTCGGTGCGATACCAGATTTATATTGGGTTTTTTTATGTTTGGCTGCTGTCACACACTAAGGGCGGTTTCACATATCCGTATATTTCTGGTACTGAAAAAAACTGTGTGTTTGTGTGTGTGTCAAATGTGTAGCAACCGTGCCACGTCAGGATCACAAGTATCGGCGCTTGGGAATCTGTGTACACTTAGCGCGGTTCCCAAGCGCCGGGTGCTGAACGATTCCCTCATCATGGTTCCCTGCCGGCGCTGCGATCAGCAACAGCAGGGACAATACTGAGGGTAGTAGTGTCAGCTCCCGCAGTGTCCACTTGTTAAAATAAGAATAAAATAAAAATCCTTGTACTCACCTGTCCGGAGATGTCCCCCGCTGTAATCCATGTGACCAATCAGCAGAGGAGCCAGGGAGGATGACTCCTGCAACTAGCGAGCCCCGGAGCTGCGCTCACCAAGCGGTGTCATGTCACTCACTGAGCGCAGCTCCAGGTCCACGGAAACACACTGACATGTGAACAGACGCATTCATTTGAATGGGTCTGCATGTGTCTGTGTCTCCGGAACGTGTGGAAACTGTCACCACATGTACCGGACACACGGACGTGTGAAAGAGGCCTAAACGTTTTTTTTTGTTTGTTTGTTTTGGTTTTTGTTTTGTTTTTTTGCATCACCATATTTTGAGAGCTATAGTTTCTCCAGATTTCAGCCGACAGAGTCATTTAAGGGCTTGTTTTTTGCAGGACAAGTTGACATTTTTATTGGTACCACTTTCAGGCACGTGACATTTTTTGGGAGGCAGAATAAACAAAAACCAACAATTCAGGAATGGTGTTGTTGTTTTTTTTGTGTGTGTGTGTGTGTGTGTGTGTGTGTGGGGTGGGGGATTATGCTGTGTTGCGTGAGGTAAAATTGATAAGGCAGTGTTATTCTTCTGGTCAGTACGATTACAGCGGTACCACATTTTTATATATATATATATAATATATATATATTAGTACAGACCAAAAGTTTGGACACACCTTCTCATTTAAAGATTTTTCTGTATTTTCATGACTATGAAAATTGTACATTCACACTGAAGGCATCAAAACTATGAATTAACACGTGGAATTATATACTTAACAAAAAAGTGTGAAACAACTGAAAATATATCTTATATTCTAGGTTCTTCAAAGTAGCCACCTTTTGCTTTGATGACTGCTTTGCACACTCTTGGCATTCTCTTGATGAGCTTCAAGAGGTAGTCACCGGAAATGGTTTTCACTTCACATGTGTGCCCTGTCAGGTTTAATAAGTGGGATTTCTTGCCTTATAAATGGGGTTGGGACCATCAGTTGTGCTGTACAGAAGTCTGGTGGATACACAGCTGATACTCCTACTGAATAGACTGTTAGAATTTGTATTATGGCATGAAAAAAGCAGCTAAGTAAAGAAAAACGAGTGGCCATCATTACTTTAAGAAATGAAGGTCAGTCAGTGCGAAAAATTGGGAAAACTTTGAAAATGTCCCCAAATGCAGTTGCAAAAACCATCAAGCACTACAAAGAAACTGGCTCACATGAGGACCGCCCCAGGAAAAGACGACCAAGAGTCATCTCTGCTTCTGAGGATAAGTTTATCCAAGTCACCAGACTCAGAAATCGCAGGTTAACAGCAGCTCAGATTAGAGACCAGGTCCATGCCATACAGAGTTCTAGCAGCAGACACATCTCTACAACAACTGTTAAGAGGAGACTTTGTGCAGCAGGCCTTCATGGTAAAATAGCTGCTAGGAAACCACTGCTAAGGACAGACAACAAGCAGAAGAGACTTGTTTGGGCTAAGGAACACAAGGAATGGACATTAGACCAGTGGAAATCTGTGCTTTGGTCTGATGAGTCCAAATTTGAGATCTTTGGTTCCAACCACTGTGTCTTTGTGCGACACAGAAAAGGTGAACGGATGGACTCTACATGCCTGGTTCCCACCGTGAAGCATGGAGGAGGAGGTGTGATCGTGTGATCGTGTGGGGGTGCTTTGCTGGTTACGCTGTTGGGGATATATTCAAAATTGAAGGCATACTGAACCAGCATGGCTACCACAGCATCTTGCAGCGGCATGCTATTCCATCCGGTTTGCGTTTAGTTGGACCATCATTTATTTTTCAACAGGACAATGACCCCAAACACACCTCCAGGCTGTGTAGGGCTATTTGACCAAGAAAGAGAGTGATGGGATGCTACGCCAGATGACCTGGCCTCCACAGTCACCAGACCTGAACCCAATTGAGATGGTTTGGGGTGAGCTGGACGGCAGAGTGAATGCAAAAGGGCCGACAAGTGCTAAGCATCTCTGGGAACTCCTTCAAGATTGTTGGAAGACCATTTCCGGTGACTACCTCTTGAAGCTCATCAAGAGAATGCCAAGAGTGTGCAAAGCAGTCATCAAAGCAAAAGGTGGCTACTTTGAAGAACCTAGAATATAAGACCTATTTTCAGTAGTTTCACACTTTTTTGTTAAGTATATAATTCCACATGTGTTAATTCATAGTTTTGATGCCTTCAGTGAGAATGTACAATTTTCATAGTCATGAAAATACAGAAAAATCTTTAAATGAGAAGGTGTGTCCAAACTTTTGGTCTGTACTGTGTGTGTGTGTGTGTATATATATATATATATATATATATATATATATATATATATATATATATATATATATATATATATAATGTATATGTATGTGTGTGTGTGTATGTCCCACTATGGGATTTTCACTTTCTTCAATCTGATCGCAGTTATAACGTATAACAATATAGGATCACTGCTATACATTATAACCTGTCAGCCCTGCAGACACAAGTTACTTTGATCATGCACTGCACATGATCAAACTAACTTGCTGGTGACCCGAATGTTGTCATGACTACATCGGGTCATCATGGCAACGATCGGTACCCCGCGATGATGTTGCCGATCTAAGAGCAGAGAGGCTTTTGTCCTGCTTGCTCGCTAAATGCAGCATTTAGTGGGTTAAAGTGCTGGGAGCTGTGTGGTTACTGCTCCTGGCATTTAGTGCCTGTGTCAGCTGTCAAAATCGGCTGACACCCGGCGGCGATCGCCTGGGCATAATACATACATGGCCCAGGGCACAGGGACGACTTATTATGTACCATGTCAGAAAGGGGTTAAAATGTTTTTTTTTTTTTTTCCTTGCACATTGCTCTACTTCCTGTGAAACACCTAAAGAATTAATAAACTTCTTGAATGTGGTTTTCAGCACTTCAAAAGGTGCAGTTTTTAAAATGTTGTCATGTTTTGGTATTTTATGTCATATAGGTCCCTCAAGTCTTCCCAACAAGAAAAAAAAAATTGTTTAAAAATTGATGATTATGTAAAGACATGTAAATGTGATTATATAAATTATTTTGTACAGCATGACTAACTGGTTTAAGGATATAAAAATAGATTATTTGAAAATTGCGAAAATTTTCACCAAAATTCATTATCTTCACAAATAAATGTAAAACAATTTTGACCTAAATTTACCACTAACATGAAATACAGTGTGTGATGAAAAACACAATCTCCGAATCAGTGGGATCCGTTGAAGCTTTCCAGCGTTATTACCTCATAGTGACATTGGTCAGAATTGTATAATTTGGCCTGGTCAGGAAGGTGAAAACAGGCTTGGGGGATTGAAGGGGTTAACCCCTTTACCACCTTGGGTTTTATCCATTTTTGTTTTTTTGCTCCCCTTCTTCCCAGAGCCATACCTCCTCCCCCCCCCCCCCCCCCATCAATATGGCCATGTGAGGGCTGTTTTTTTGTGGGATGAGTTGAATGACACCATTGGTTTTTACCATATCGTGTACTGGAAAAACAGGAAAAAAAATCAAAGTGCAGTGAAATTGCAAAAATAAGTGCAATTTCACAATTTGTTTTTTGGTTTTTCTTTTATCATGTTCACTAAATGCTAAAACTGATCTGTATCATGATTCTCCAGGTCATTACGAGTTCGTAGATGCCAAACATGTATACCGTATTTTTCGGACCATAAGACGAACTTTTTTTTTCCCCCCAAATTTGGGAGGAAAATGGGGGGGGGGGTGCATCTTATGGTCCCAAAGTAACTTACCTGTGGTGGTGGAGTGGAATCGGTGGCAGCGGCAGAAGAGGTATCTGCCTGGGAGCCGGAGCCGGTTTCTTGCTGTGAGCGGCTTCCGGTGCGCGCGGACATCTCTCTGAAGCTGATCTACAGGAAAATGGCCACCAGAGCCGGCACATGAGCTCTGCTACGCCGGCAGCCATTTTCCTGTAGATCTCACCTTCAGAGAGATGGCCGCGCGCACCGCTCTGCCACGCTACTCTCAGCAAGACACCGGCCCCGGTACCAGGCCCCAGGCCACCAGTGCCAGGCCCGGCTTCCTGAAGGACCTTGCCACCTGTGTCCCCTGCTACACAGCCCTTCCAGGTAAGATACCTATTCAGATTATAAGACTGACTCCCATCTTATCAGAAATTTTTTTTTTCCTATTTTCCACTCCAAAATTTGGGGTGCGTCTTTTAGTCCGAAAAATATGGTAGGTTCTTTTTTATTTAAGTGGTAAAAAAAAAAAAAAATCCAAAGTTTGCAAAAAAAAAAAAAGTCTCCATTTTCCAGGATCTGGGGCCGGGTGAGGGCCTATTTTTTGTTTGCCAGGCTGACGTTTTATTGATACCATTTTGGAGTCGATAAGATCTTTTGATCACCTGTTATTGCATATTGTTGCAATGTTGCAGCGACCAAAAAAAAAAGTAATTCTGGTGCTTTTTTCTCATTAGTTTACCAAACAGATTATATTTTTTTATATTGATCGGGTGGTTCTGAACGCGGCGATACCAGTATGTGTATATTTGATTGATTTATTGTTTTATTTTGGGGCGAGAGGGGGTGTTTTGAACTTTTTAATAATATATATATTATGGTTGTCATGCCATCCATTGGCGACCCGTGGTCATGTGACACGGACGCCGATGGGTGGGATTAGTGACGCACTTCCAATAAGCGCGAGTTAAATGCTGCTGTCAGAGGTTGATAGTGGCATTTAACTAGTTAACAGCCGTGGGTGTATCACGATTCCACCCGCAGCTATTAGGGGCACATGTCAGCTGTACAGATCAGCTGTCATGTGCCTGAAAACATGAGGGCTCAGCGCCGGAGCCCGCATGGAGTGCAGGGATACGACCTTGGACCTACGCTTATGCTCAAGGTAGTAAAGGGGTTAAATTAATTTTTGCATTTTAATGTGTAAAATTGTACAGGGCCAGTTAAATAAGCAAATTGCAAAGTTGCTTGTTTAACTATCCTATCCATTTTACAGAACTGTGTGATTAATTTTACAGTTTATTTCTCATTGCTTAGGTCCCTTGGGCAAGGAGAGCAGCGTTTACAAGCTCTTTGCTATAGGGCTTACAAGTGCTGCTCTGAAGGTGGCCTGACTGCAGAATGATGTTTCCCTTAGAGCCTATAGTAACAGTGTGTAACGTCCTATTCAGCAGAATGTTTGCATGTCATTCCCTGTTTGATGACAAGTTTGCTTTAAACTACCCAAAATAGCATTGAGGAGTGGTCTTCTCAAGGAAGAATAATTTTAGATGGTGGAACTGAAATTCTGTCACAGGCGCTCTGGTCTGGTTAATGGAGTGATCTTTTCAAAGAGATTTTTATTTTTTTGTTTCGCTGTATGCTTTGCGTTGGCTGAACAGCAAAAAATATGAATGCGTAAAATATTTTATATTCTCTCCTCCCCCAGTGCTGTAAGAAGTATGACGTTCAGCAGTGTACACTTCAAGAGCATTGACGGCCTCCTGAAGCAATCTATCAATCTCAAGCATCAAATGAATGCGGTCCAGAGCCGCAGGTAGCCAATCTGTACTGCCAAGTGTCATGTCTGCCTGCTCCACATCAGAGGGCTCCAGAAGGATTCCATGCTCTGATTGTGTCTGTATGCATGTGCCATAGACTTGTCACGATTTGAAGGGTCATACGAATTTGATGGTGCAACAATTCCAAAACAAAGTGATAAATTGTATGTTTGTGAGGATTGTATACCAATATGTGTTGTATATGGATTTTTTTTTATATCTTTATTCTGTTACTGCATATGTTGAGAAGGTTAAATAATATGAAAAGCGGTTATGAGTAACATTTAGGCATCTGGAATAGGTCCAATAAGGCAGGGTTCCCCAACTCCAGTCCTCAAGGCCCACCAACAGGTCATGTTTTCAGGATTTCCTTAGTATTACACAGGTGATAATTCCATCACCTGCACAGGCAATAATTCCATCACCTGTGCAATACTAAGGAAATCCTGAAAACATGACCTGTTGGTGGGCCTTGAGGACTGGAGTTGGGGAACCCTGCAATAAGGTATTAAAGAATATATTGTAGGAGATACTACTTGAAACCTCCTGCCAAGAGTGAAGAAAAAGAATAACAGGCTTTTTTTCCAGTCCGATCCTTGTTTGGGGGAAAGAAAATACATGAGGAACTTAATTACATGAACTTGGCCTGCAGGTTTCTAAACATAGGTGGTCATTTATTTAAAGGCTGGACATGTAATTTTACAATTCCGTGCTGATCAATGGAGTTTAAAAAGTTTTCTTTGTGAGAAATTCACTTTTAAAGACTGATAGATTTTTATTTTTTTTTTAATAATTTGTCTTATGTGATCACTTTAGTAAATGATACAGGGCTAGTTCCTTGTTGTATAAACCTTTGCACAAGAAGATGTTCATTGCCAATATGAATACTGTAGGCGGCCTAATAGAGAACAGTGCACATTTACACATACTGGTATAGTATATATCATTTTGTGTAAATTCATTGTTTCATCACCTGTTTTAAAAGGGTTGTCTAGTTTTCTGATAAGTCTGCAATCCCTTTGTGACTTCTAGATGTCTGCAGCGTGAGCACCACACGTTGTCAGGATTCTTTGGTATTGTCGGTGAGATCTGGCGGCATGCTTCCAGCCATATTCCAACTAGACATACGTGGCTTTCAGCTTGAAATGTGGTAACAAGTATGCAAAGGTCATGTGACCAACTGCTCTTGCCAATAATACTGGAGAATCCTGACAGTGTGTGGTGTGCACACTGTAAGAATTCAGAAGTCTGCAGTTACATAGTGACTGCAGACTTTTATCAGAAGACCTGACAACCACTTTAATAATGTTGCATGTTTGCTATCTAAAAAAAAAAATAAATAAATAAAAAATTCATGTGGGTATACTGTAACTTTAACACTCAACGGTTATTTTTACATTTCCGTGAATGATTATTCGCAGCCCACAAGCATTTTAGTGCTAGTCATTTAGTCACTTCATCTATTTATATTAAATGGCCACTATATTTTCAAATAACATTTATGATACATTACATCCAAAATATTATGGTTTCTTTATTTTTGAGCCTCTTCTGAAACACCCCTCTAAAATGCTGACATCTTCTACTCGAAATACCAAAAAGGGCTGTAAGAAGCGTGGCAAGTCAGTGAGTTGTTGTTTTTTGGGGATGAGGAGGGGAATTCAGGGGACAAACAACAAAAATGTTCCATCTGTCAAATAAGTTATTTGAAAGTACAGTGCCATTAAAGTAATTATCTGTTTATGCAAATGGACTGTTCGTGATAAGAGTTTGTTTTTTGTGTTTTTTTTATCTCCTTATCGGCTGTAAAGCAATTGTATAACCACAGCAAATGTCAGCTTACTCAAATAAAACTTTTATTTATTTGTAAAACTTGCCCGCGAGTAAAACGTTTTCCTTGACTTACAAAAATAAGAGTAAATAATATAATGCAAAAGAAAATCCAATATCAAAAAAAGACTTAAATGTTCATTTTACTTTTGATTCCCTATCTATTTTTTTCTTATTTCTTGCAGCTTGCTATTGTGTTTCCTGTATGGCTGTCCGGTCCCATTTACTTTCTGTGAAACCCAAATATTCATATATGTACATACAAGTACTACAGCTCATCCAAACACACTAGTTATACATTAAACTAACTATAGCAAAAAATTACAGTATTGGAGAACCCCTTTAACTTAGAAATATATATTGTGACTAAGTTAGCAGCAGATCACTGCAGTATTAATGATGCATGCGTATGAGTCCATTCTTTTAGATTTCAGGTTTTACTGAGGATGATGAGGTGAAAGGGGTTATCTTCTACTGGAAAACCCTTTCTTAAAGGGGATGTCCACTACTAGAACAACTCCTTCCCGATCTGAATGTTTCCCCTTGTGAGAATATAAAAGCTTATACTCTCCTCCCGTGTTGGTGCCGTTTCAGTGATGTCAGCACTTGTGTTCCCGGTGCTCACGTGCGGTTATGAGCGGCCAACCACAGCTCTCACACCCTGTTGATTATGTATACGTTTGAAGGCTGGGACAGTGACACCAGTGCTGATTGGGTGCAGGGCTCACGTGTCCTAATAACTGCACGTGAGCCTAGGAACGCAAGTGTCACCATGCATGGAACGGCATCGGCACAGGAGTGGAGTATAAACTTATTTCATTTTCACGGCTGCAAACATTCAGATGGAGAATTGGTTGTCCTACCAATGTACAACCCCCTTAACTGCTTAAGAGCCCCACATAATATAAAAAAAACAAATACTTTCCTCCTAATTGACCGCAGCTTTCACAATTGTGAAGCGAAAAGTTCACTGTACACTCATTCGGTAAAGTAGTAGTGATGAAGCCTTATTTATAAAGGCCTGCACACCCATGGCATTCCACAGTACTCACCCTGTGACCATTTTGATAAAGATTCCACGAATCGAAACGTCACAGTATTACGACGATCAAGAAACACATTTTCACAAATGAATACTTTTATAAATAACACTTCATCACTACTACTTCACCGATTGAGTGTGCAGTGAACCTTTTGCTTCTGATGGACTGAGATTTCACTCCCGCCTCGCTAGCACCTCCAAGAATAACTGGGTGTGCCCTCCAAATATATACTACTGCTCTCACAATTCTGTTAGGACAGTTCTGATGGAAGTATGAGGGCAGCAGCTGATCAGCGACCACAGACCTCCAGTCTGGACAATAACTTTATAGGGGTTTTATTTGGTTATGTCGGGTAGTTCAGTAGTGAACTACCCCATTAACTGTAGAAGAATAATGAAAAAGCAAAATATTAGATATTACATAGAATTAAAGAGTTCCTGATGTTTTATGCACCAGTCTTGAACCAAACAGCTGGCGTTGGGTGCACCAAACCTATTAAGAGGCGCACATCTCTATAAGTTTGGTGCATCTTTGGGCTGTCCACACTCCAGAAATAAAATGTATGGCTGCTATGAGCATAGATTTCAGCTATAGTTTGCGACAGCTTACTGGCATGCATTATAGTAAATCGTTTGCTTTGTAGTTAGCCACACAAAAAGTAGCAAAATTATACCAAATTCTACTTTCACTTATTTTGGCAAATTTTTCATACCAGAAAACTGTTCTGGAGTGATGATAGATTGCTCCCGTCGTGTGTCAGGTCTCAAATAGATGAGGGTCTTGGTTACCCGCCAATCTGTTTATGGATGCCTCCTGATAAGCTGCCAATCACCCCAGTAAAATGACGTGGATGCTTAACCAAGAGCACATGTTTATGGTGGGTTCAGGGGAAATAAATTCATATAGCCAGCATTTAATTGTGTATTTGCTCATACTTCTGTCTGCAATGTGTGCTGAAGATTCATGCCCTTAGCCACACTGGATTGGCTATTGCGCTCTATCTTTTCAACGGCCTCTTTAAGCACAACGTCAAATCTCTCGTGTGAGACTTTTTTAAATGACAGTGGCCTTTAAAGATGACAGGTCTGTTTTAGTAAATTATTGTATTCCCCATGAAATAACAGAATATTTTGTTCTTAAAAATCTGTATTGTGCTGTTGCTCTGTTAAATACTGTTAAAAATTTTAAAGGGGTATTCCGGCATCTTTTTTTTTTTTTTTTTTTTTTTTTTTTTTTTTTTTCTGAATTGGGAGTGGAAGCTTGGTGTGCTTCGGTGTATGAAGAGATGGCTGTTGACCGAATGATGGGCCAGAGCATCTTTTGGCCATAAACTATCTAATATGTATGGCCAGCTTCATTCCTTCTGGAGCACTTAAATGCAGGTCTGGCAGGTTTCCTCGCAATATGAGGACAATGGCAGTGTTTAGTTTCTTATCATTATCACTGCATCATGTCTCTGCTTGTAATGGCAAAGAGAAGAGTAATAATCTCCATTTTTTTTAATAATAAGACCCGGAAAGCTGAAGTTTTAAGTCCTGAATACATATTGGGCTAAAGCAGTCCAAATCTGCCTGTATAGGCAGAATGCGCCAACTAATGTTTAATGGCGGCCTTCCTACGCTCTGCTGACTGATGTCGGGGGAGAGAAGGATCTGACATGCTGTATTTCCAGTGGCTGATCCTTTTGTTGTCCAGGAGATAAGCTGCTACAAGAGGAGTCTGGCAGCGGCTTTCTCATAGAGAACACAGGAGCGATAGATGGCTATCGTCTGGCAGATGGCTGGGGACTTTACCAATATAGAGTAGACATTGGTTTGGATGATTTGTTTCTTGGTAAATTTTAGAGATTAGGATGGTCTTCATAGTTCCAGTAGGGAATGGAATCTTACACAATAAGCCCCTCACTCTAAGAACTTCAGTCCTTTTTATCAGTGACGTCTTTGGTTGAACATCTTCATAGTCTTAGACTATATTTCGCGAATTTTCTTCCACCTGCAATAGAGTTTGATCAAATCTGCTTCGAGTTTAGTATATATTGCACCCTATTGACGGTGGTATAGAGAGATCATACTAGTGTGGAGTCCTTCCCAATCACTCCTGGTTTCCTTAATATCATTGTTCTCATCTCTTGCGTTCCACCATTCCAGGATCTAGTGTTCGGCTGTGTGAGTCCAGACTCGACAGAAAGTGTACGTTGCATTCTGGGAATGTTGTAGCGCTCATCCCTCTGGCTGTTGCACATACTCTCGCTCTGCTTCACTACACACTGTGCATTGTTGAATAGTGGAGAAAGAGTTTGTGGTTTGTGTTGCTGTTGTTGTTGCTGTTGCTGCTGTAGAAATGGAGGGTAAGAGAATTCACGGTGGATCTCCAGATGTGGCCGCACTGGCGTCATTTCTTTATCATGGAGGTCTGAGGAAGGTGTAGAATCATTAAGGTCTGCTTCATGGGCTGAATCATTTTCATACAGTGTACTTGCCGCCTGGTCGTGGTTTTGGCAGGTGACCTGTGAGGCTTTGTGTAGTGTATGAGCCACAGTGACTATCATAAAAATGGAGCCCATACTGAGAATACAGGAACTAGCTATTCCTGTTTCTATTTCAAACAGGATTAACATGTAGAGTGAGAGCGCTGTAGAGAGAATAAAAATGTCACAAAACATTACTTAAGTTTATATGTACTTCCATTAATGTGGAGGCTATACATAGTTATATTACTTTTAAAAAATGCTTCCTGTGATAAACAGCCAAGAATAAAGCTCACTCTAGAAACACACTGCAGTCTTTGAGGCATATAATGAATTAAGTCTTGTGTGGGCATTAGAGTTGGTGTAAATCTATTTGCACGTTCCATTTCATAGGCCGTGACAGTGTTCTTGTCTCTGCTGCAAGGGAGTTAGAGTACCACCTCTTGGTTCATAGCCCCTGCAGCTCTTCATTTGATTGAGTGACCTGGCGCGAAGTCATCATTGTGGTTTGACTCGCAAGTGACGTCATGCCAGGCCGGCTAATCAAAACAAGAGCTGCGGATGCCAACAGTTAAGAAGTGGTAATCCCACCACTGTCCTAGCCAATGGAATGAGTTGTGCTAATCGATTCACACAAATCTTAGTGGCCATACATTTTGTTTGGTTCCTTTTAAATAAAACCTGTGCATTCAGCAGACAGCCTGCATCGAACTCTGAAAGTCTTACTGTAGGGGAAAAAAAAAAAATTGGGGCTGCCTGGAAACTTTGTGGCTCAGATGACTAGTCTGAGGCAGTACCCTGGCGGCTTCTATGTGCCCCGCTTTCCTTGACTAACAGGTCTCCATATCCACATACATAAGGAGAGACCTGTCAGTTCCAGGGAGCCAGGTGGGAAGAAGCCCCTGGAGAACTGACTTGGACAAGTTATCCTAGTCACATAGTCCCTGGCCAGCTTTTCAAAGTGTGTTTTCTTCAAAACCCTGAGGCTGCAAAACCATTCAATGAGGTTCCTGACAGGTTCCCTTTGATATTGTGCCAGTTCATAAGCTGTAACGTGGGCAAAGTGCTGACCTCTAGCTTTTACTGTCCGGCCTGTGGACCAAGACAGCTGCAGGACTAAAAACTGTGGCCCAAGGAGCGTACCATGCGGCCGGCCGCATCCTGATTTCACTTCTATCTGCAACCTCAAGATGCAGATAGTGGTGAATACAGTGGTGGAGGAGGGAGCTGCAAGCTCCTACTTCCACCATTCAGCGTGTGTGATGACAGCAGACGTGATGACGTCATTACATCGTGTCTGGTGTGCAGAGCCTTAGTGCACTCAGCAAAGACTGGAGCAGAGAAACGGGAGCAAGGGGCGTATGTGTTTTTTTTTTTTTTTTTTTTTTTTTTCCTTTTTGTTTATTTGTATACAGTGGGGAAAATAAGTATTTGATACACTGCTTATTTTGTAAGTTTTCCCACCTACAAAGAATTGAGGTCTGTAATTTTTATCGTAGGTACACTTCAACTGTGAGAGACAGAATCTAAAAATAAATCCAGAAAATCACATTGTATGATTTTTACATAATTAATTAGCATTTTATTGCATGAAATTAGTATTTGATACAATAGCGAAACAGAACTTAAAATTTGGTGCAGAACCGTTGTTTGATGACCTACCAACCAGCAAAATATTAACATTTGAGAGTCCTCAGTGGTTGATGACTTTTAATGGCTAAGGCCAGGGCCCCATTATCAGTGTTTGGTCAGTATTCGGTCAGTATTTTTTCTCAGGAGTGGGAGCCAAAACCAGGAGCGGGTGATAAATGCAGAATTGGTGACTTGTTTGTATTATACCTTTTATCTGATTGTTTCTCACCTTGTTTTGGCTCCCACTCCTGAGAAAAAATACTGACCAAATACTGATAGTGGGGCCGTGGCCTAACTAAAAAGATGGTAACAAATTGAAGTTTTCGAGACTACTAGGGTCTCTTTATCAGGCATAGAATAACACAAAATCTGAAAAGTCACATATTTATACAGAACAGGACACAGAAATAATGCAATAGATGAGACAAGTGACGTGAAGCAGAACTATCTTTATGGGAGAGGGATAAACAGTTGTGGCCATAAATATTGGAATAGTTGATAAGGAGTGTGAAAGTTTTATTGTCCTCTGATTGAGGTCTGGTCAACCTTGGTGGCCTCAGAAAGACCTTTTTGAATCAGGGCTAACATCCAAGAAGAATTGAAAACCAGATTACAAGAGCCACCAGAATACCAAGTAATCACCTCCTACACTGCAAAACTAAAAAAGAAAGCCACCTTTGTAGTTGGGAAAACTTGCAAAATTGTCAGTGTATCAAATACTTATTTTCCTGTGTGTTTGTTCCTACTGTATATAGGGGGCTGTGTGGGTTCCTACTGTATATAGGGGTGGCTGTGTGTGGGGTCTCACATTGTATATAAGGGTGACTGTGTGTGCGCACTCATACTGTACAGTGGCGAAAATAAGTATTTGATACACTGCCGATTTTGCAAGTTTTCTCCCCTACAAAGAATGGAGAGGGTGGTAATTTTTATTGTAGGTACACTTCAACTGAATCTGAAAATAAAAGCCAGAAAAATCACATTGTCTGTCTGATTTTTAAATAATTAAATTGCATTTTGTTGCATGAAATAAAGTGTTTGTTCACCTACCAACCAGCAAGAATTCTGTCTCTCACAGACCGGGTTGTTTTTCTTTAAGAAGCCCTCCTACTCTGCACTCATTACCTGTATTAATTGCACCTGTTTGAACTCGTTAGTAAAAGACACCTGTCCACACAATCAATCAAACGCCAACCTCTACAGCATGGCCAAGACCAAAGAGCTGTCTAAGGACAGCAGGGACAAAATTGTAGACATGCACAAGGCTGGGATGGGCTACAGGACAATAGAAAAGCAGCTTGGTGAGAAGCCAACAACACAAGAAGACTGTCTGTCTTCCTCGGTCTGGGGCTCCATGCGAGATCTCACCGTGTGGGGTAAGGATGATTCTGAGAAAGGTCCGCAATCGGCCCCGAACTACACGAGAGGACCTGGTCAATGACCTGCAGAGAGCTGGGACCACAGTCTCAAACATTAACTTTGGGCTACGGGCCCACTATCAGTATTCGGTCAATATTTTTTCCTCAGGAGTGGGAGACCAAACCAGGTGAGGAACAATCAGAGAAATGGTATAATAGAAACAAGTGCACCAATTCTGCATTTATCACCCACTCCTGGTTTTGGCTCCCAATCCTGAGAAAATATAATTACCGAATACTGATAGTGAGACAGTGGCCTTAGTAACACACTACACCATCATGGATTAAAATCCTGCAGGGTATGCAAAGTCTCCCTGCTCATGCCAGCACATGACCAGGCCCATTTGAAGTTTGCCAATGACCATCTGGATGATCCAGAAGAGGCATGGGAGAAGGTCAAATTAGACCAAAATAGAACTAGGTATCAACTCCACTTGCCGTGTTTGGAGGAAGAAGAAGGATGAGTACAAGCCCAAGAACACCATCCCAACCGTGAAGCATGGTGGGGAAACCTCATACTTTTGGGGTGCTTTTCTGCAAAGGGGACAGGACGACTGCACCGTATTGAAGGGGAGGATGGATGGGGTCATGTATCGTGAGATTTTGGTCAATAACCTCCTTCTCTCAGTAAGAGCATTGAAGGTGGATCATGGCTGGGTCTTCCAGCTTGACAATAACATGAAATGCTCCATAAGAAGCATTTCAAGGTCCTAGAGTGGCCTAGCCAGTCTGAAGACCTGAACCCAATAGAAAATCTTTGGAGGGAGCTAAAACTCAATGTTGCCCAGCGACAGCCCCGAAACCTGAAATATCTGGAGAAGATCTGTATGGAGGAGTGGGCCAAAATCCCTGCTGCAGTGTGAGCAAATTTGGTCAAGAACTACAGGAAATGTCTGACCTCTGTAATTGCAAACAAAGGTTTCTGTACAAAATATTAAGTTCTGTTTTTCTATTGTATCAAATGCTTATTTCATGCAATAAAATGCAAATTCATTATGTAAGAATCATACAATATGATTTTCTGGATTTTTTAGATTCTGTCTCTCACAGGTGAAGTGTACCTACGATAAAAATTACAGACCTCTTCATTCCTTGTAGGTGGGAAAACTTGCAAAATCGGCAGTGTATCAAATACTTAATTTGCCCACTCTATATAGGAGATTGTGTGAGGAATCATACTTGTGTATAAGGGGGACTGTGTGTGGGGGCTCTTGCATATAGGGACTCTGTGGGCTCCTACTGTATATAGGAGAGGCTGTGTGTGGGGGCTAATACTGTATAAAGGGGGACTTGGTGTGGGGGCTCATACTGTATACAGGGTGGAATGTGTGGGGAATCATGCTGTATATGGGATCATACTTTATATAGGGGGTTTGTGAGGACCATTATACTGCATATAGGGGGACTATGAGGACCATCCTTTGAGGGGGGCTGTGGGGGATCATACTGTGTATAGGGGGTCTGTGAGAACCATCATACCATATGTGGTGAGGGCCATTACACTGTCTGTGGGGGGCTATCATTCTGTGTTGGAGTCAGTATTTGAGGTGCTATGAAATTCATCATACGGTGTAGGGAGCTGTGGGGACATCATACTGTGGGTGGGAGGGCTGTGGGACATAATACTGTGTGAAGGGAGCTGTTGATCAAGGTACCAGGACTGAATAACAGGTACATATGATTTATATAAAGTAGTAAATTATGTTTTCGATTTACTGCTACTGGTAAGATAAATGTTACAATTAGGCCTATCTTAACATGTATTAGCAGTAGCAGCTAGTCACAATATTTATTTCTGCTCAATATTAAGTGATACAATTAAGAGCAATATAAAATAATTGTATTTAATATATTAATATTGAGTAAAAGTAATTTAATTTGATTGGTTCGGCCTTCCACAACAGTTACGGTCTCTCATGTGGCCTCAAGAAAATTAATTTTCCCACCCCTGAACTAAGGTATACCAAGAAATTCTTACCTGCCAAGTACAGTGAAAGCCCAAGGCAGAAGAGGCAGACTGCTGATTGCCGTATACTCCGGTTATCTAGCAGAAACCATTCACACCTACATAGAGAAGAATATATATTATTGTATGACCGTAAGAGATATGATGGATTTGGTGGGACTTCTTTACCCTGAAAGGTCCCCTGCTCGCCATGAGGTTGCATTAGCTGTCCTCAGTAGTGACGTTTCATCCATTGTGAAGTATATTGTAAACTGAAGTATATTGCCTTACCACATTGCCCTTAATAGAGATGGCATACTAAAATCAAAGCTTAATGACAATATTCACCTTCTGTAAACTATGTTTTTATTTCTTTTGCATCTCCAATAAAAAAAAATAATTGCTTTTTAGAAAATTTCCTAATTTTGTGTCTATGGCTCCCACGCAGACCTCTCCGTGGAAACAAACCAAATTTAGTCTGATCGTTCAGTATTGTCCATGCAAAACAGTAGGGTATTTATTTTAGCTGCATTGGATTAATAAGGCTTGCATATCATTTAAAAACCATTACAAATGGCTTAATAGAAAATGCAGCAAACCAGTTCCCCTCCTGGACCACTCATGTCCACTTTTCTGGTTGCTTTCTCTCCTTACCACTTGCATCTGGAACTGCCACTACTTCATCTCAATGTGTACCACCAGTTGTTCACTGCTAAGTGACATTCAGATTTCCATAGCTCCAGATGTGTACTTTCTTCTTTGTGGTACAATATACATTCCTGCCCAAACATATTTGTCCCTCTGTTTAGCAAACATCATGGATGGCTTTTAAGTCAGAGCTCCCCTTTAAGTCATCATCACACAACAGATTACCTTAGTGAGTTACATTTCCCTGTAAAATAGAAATAAATATCTGGAAATGTAAGAAATTATTTAATTGTATAATTTATACACCCAAGGTATCACAACTGCGGGTTGTTATATTAATTGGGCATGTGCCATACTTTTGAAATGAGCGTTACTTCTTCTAAAACTGGCTTTGATGGGACTGTTCCCTACTCTTGGCTGTGAGGCGTTAATGGTCATGTGTCAGCCTAACAAGCTGGAAGCAGCTCCTTGCTGGGACATTGTTTTCGGGAACAAAGGGCAAGGATCTGAAAACTGGAGCAGAGACTATGGAGCAAAGAGCGTGAGCTACATGTAATGAGGAGGTTGATGGAGGCCACTGTGCACTGTGCTGTGAGACTATGTTGATGTATCATTAGAATAGGTTTGTAATGGGTCTGCCAATGCATTTTACATGTTATTGAATGAATGTACTCACCTCCTGGAATCTGGGTCCTCACGACAAACTTCAGCAGTGAAATACGAGTGGAGCAGACACATCAAGAGGCAACTAGTATTGAGGGCAAGACACAAGGCAGCCAGTACTGCTGAAGCTGGCAGTAGGATCCTACCCGCTGCAGGGCCCAGTCCCGCAGTGAGCTCCCCTTGTTTTGTAGCCGTTTGAACTTGGAAGATTAGGATAACTGAAAGAGAGGCCATAATGGCTGCCAAAATGCCAAAAAGTGCAAGGACTATAATGGACTGATGGCTGTAGTGAGAAGGCATTTTTGATCTCTTTGCTGAAGTGTGTTAGAATATAATGCACAGCGTTTTCTCCCTATTATCCTAGAATAGAGCAACCGGCTACAAGCACTCTAAGGAAATTCTACCAACCAATACTATATACAAAACAATCATGCAGTGCAAGGTAAGCCCTAAAATGGCACTACCTATTACAAAATACGTTTGTAGTACATTCGATTATCAATGAATAATGTAATAGACAACAGTAACTGTTTTACAAGTCATCGCTATGCTATGTCATATCAGCAGCATGAAGCACCGAGCGACTATATATTGTTACACTATGCAAAAGATTAAAGTCATTCGGGAGTGTAGTCTTCTCTAACCTTTCACGTACACACTAACTTACAAATATAAAACTATTACCATATATCAGGACTAAACATTAAATAAACATAAAAAAAATAAGTTGGAAAACAGATATACAATCAAGAGTCAAAAAAGTAACATACACATAAAAGTACAAAAAAGACAATCTGCTTACAGAATAATGCCCTTGGTAAAACTAATATGCCAAAATTATATAGCTGTAGATAAAATAACTGAACAATTACACTACATAAAATCAAGCCTTCTAAATCTCTGCACCTGGAGCCAGAAATTATCTGCCAACATCTAAAGCCCCTCCATGTACAGAAAGTTGTTACACATAATACTATACCACCATATCAACTTCTCTTAGAAGATAAGAAAGTCACAATTCCTGATTTTTACCTTACTCCCTGCAAAGAACCTGCCTTTTAACCTCTTGCTGGTCTCCTGAAAATAAGCTCCTAGGATTGTTTGACCATTTACAAAGAGAAAAAATATATCAAATTTGGACCAAAATAAATGAAGAGTTCTGAAAAGATTGCCTCGTTTCTCTGATTCTTGCAAACTCTGGGGTTTCCAAGAGGATAAAAGAAGGAATCTCTGAATTGTTTGGTCCAGGCACAGAAGGAGGGGGCATGGGCGGGAATTTCAACCGTCTTTTTAACCTCTTCCCTAACTAGAAATCATTGTGGTGACAGGAGGGTTAAAGCTATCACTGAGTGGGATGTGAAGCATTTTCAATTTATTTTATAACAATTCCAGAATGTTCTGAATAGTAAATATAAGTTGTTTTGTTTGTTTAAGTTTTTGAAACTAGTTTGTTTCTAGAATTCTATTATATTATCATTATTTACCAATTGAAAAATGTGTTTTGGAACATATATATCAATTCTATACAGCAAATATGTGCACCCAAAATAATGTATACTATCCTAGACCTATGACATAGTCCTGTTCAAGTTGTGGGACATTTAGTATATGCAGTTCCATATTTTAAAATTATGGCAGCTTTTGTCAATGTTGCAACATGTCACAAAAAAAGACACTTTTTCAAATATACATGATCCTCCAAGACTGAGAGTAGTAAAGAATTTCTAGGATATCAGGATAATTTTCTAATTAAAAATCTGAAAAACAAACATATTCCTTTATGTAGAAATGATCGGATGATGCTGAATAGACTATTCAAAAGGAAGATGGAGTAGCGGGCCAGCACTCAATGTCAGCTACCCATCTGCTATCTTTTTTTCTCTTTTCAAAAGTCTTGTTTTGACCTATCCATCACACTGCTTTTCAGACAAAGATGTGGATTATATTCACTGATCTTCAAGGGTGGTAAAAGTGAATTAGCTATTAACATGGATTATAACTGGAACTCAAGCATTTTATATTTTAAGAGGCATTAATACTACATAATTTCAGAAATCTGCTTTTCAGTAACGTTGTTTAACCCCTTAAGGACCGCCGATATGCATTAAAACGGCGGACGTTAAGGGGCCTTATTCCCTCATTGCTGTTTTAAAACAGCGATCGGGAAAAAGGCTGTAGCGCTCCCCAGAGTTGGAAATTCTCCAGAGTCTTAGCTACCAGGGGTAGCTGAGACCCTAAAGAACATGATCAGGGCTGGTTTTTCCAGTCCCCGATCAGGTGATCTTCGTTATTCAGTGATTAACGGTGATCACAGGAAAAAAAAGTGTGCCCGTGGTTACAATGATTTTTCTCACTTCTGACATGATATACATGTCAGAGGAGAGAGAAATGATGCCCCCCGACCTCTCCCGGTTCCTCCGCTCGTCCCCCGGATCTCCTGATCCATCCTACAGCCCTCCATCATCTTCCTGGAAAAAAGAGATCTGCTGGCCGGTACTCGGCAACAATAGGGAATTTTTTCTATTGGTACCTTTTGATCACTTTGATAGACCCTATAACAGTAATCATAAGCAAAAAAATAGTAAATCAAATCCCCCTTTGTCACCAGATTAGTTAAATAAAAATGATAAAATAAAAAAATATATTTTTTTTTTCCATTCTTTGCTGTTAGGCTCATGGTTGGGGTTACGGCTAAATTTTCATTTTTTTTACAAATAGACGCAAGTCATATTGAAGAAATTTTACCACTATCATGAAGTACAATATGTCACGAAAAAACAATCTCAGAATCAGGGGAATCCGTTGAAGCGTTCCAGAGGTATTACCTCATAAAGTGACAGTGGTCAGAATTGTAAAATTTGGCTTGGTCATTAAGGACATAATTGGCTCCGTCACCACGGGGTTAAGCAAGTAACGATTTTTGTTTGATAAAACGTTATACTGTTTCCTATACATTTTGAGTGTTCAAGATCTCTTATTGCTGGAAGTCAAAAGTAATCCATATTGTTGACTTCCAATTGCTAAAAATCTGTACCCGTCAAGTGATGCTTGCAAAGGTGTGCAGCTCATTGCATGATATAATTCTGACCGCCTATCTGGCAAATCTGACAGAAGGACCGTTACTGGCAGTGGGCTGCATGGGGACAGGAGTTGAAGGGGCCTGCACCACTTTAAAGGTATTTGCAAATAAATGACACACACTGTTAAAAACTGTGGCGGCGCAGGGGAGTCTTCTGCTCCCTGCACCACTATTAACTCTGACAGGACACAGGCTGCTTTATGCCTTTAGCCGCTCATTGAAGTCTGGACCTCTAGGGTTGTCAAGTGATGTGATGACGTCCCTCCATTGTACCGTCTGTGCCGGTCTGCAGATTGCAGGGAGGACTGAAAGGGGGAAAGAGGATTATTATTGTATGAAAAGAATACAGGGGGAGCAATTACTTTATAGTAGGAAAGATGGGGAGCTATTGCTATGTGAAGGCACAGAAGGGGTCACTATTACTATATAGTAGCACAGAGAAGTGCACTATTACAATAGAGAGGCACTGGAAGTGGCATTACTACTATATGGAGACACTATTACTATCTGATGGAGTAAAGAAGTCATTATTACTGTGTAGATGTACAGAGGAGGCATTTATTACTATGAATAGGCACAGGGGGATACGGACAAACTATTATTTTGAAGAGGCACATAGGGTTGCAAAATGACTGAGCGCAAGCACAGTAGAAGCAATTTACTATGTGGGGGCACAGCATAAAAGGGGAATACTTTTGATGTGTGAGGCACCAAAGAGCATTATTACTGTATAGGGTGTAGCATCGGCGTCTCTGCCCCCTGCCAGGCAGAGACGCCGTCCCCCTTACCGCCGCAGTCCTGCTCTGGCGTCTTCCTGCCACCTTGCTGCTGCTGGTGCACACAGCTTCCCGGGCACTGTGCTTATGGCACGCGCTCGCTCCCTCTTAAAGGGGCCGCGCGCGCCGTCCTAAAAAGTCCCCGGCCAATGTCCTGAGGACTTTCCCTATAAAAAGCACCTCCTCCAATATGGAGGTTCCCGTGCAAGGTTGTTCCTCTGTGATTCTTACTTTGCTTCAGCCCTCAGGTCCCTCTGCAAGTCAGTCCTGTCCACCAGTCTGTTCTTCAGTCCAGCCCGCCAGTCTGACTATTATCCTGCCCGACAGTCTGCCTACAGTCCAGTCCGCCAGTCTGTCTATGGGCTCTGCCCTCCCGGCACCTGCCTGTTGCCTGCCATGCCCGCCAGCCTGCTTACCTGGAAGCACCTGCCTGTTACCTGCCGTGCCCGCCAGCCTGCTTACCTGGAAGCACCTGCCAGTTTCTCGTTGTGCCCGCTAGCTTGCCTACCCGGAGCACCCGTCTGGCTATCAGCCGAATCAGCCTACTTGTCTACCCAGACCACCCGTCAGCCTGCCTGCCGTGCTCATCCGCTGTACCGGTCAGTTCCTGCCATCTGACCCGTGGGAGTCACCTGCTCTCATACAGGGTCGGTCCCAGAGTGGCACCTGGTCCCTCTGCTCGGCCCTCCCTGGTTCACGGAGTCGATTGAGCCGCCGTGTGACCTTGGTCAGTCCAAGTAGGCACTTAGTCACGCCCCTCTGGTCCCTCCTTGCACCGCAGCACAGAGGTTCCACCACCCGGATCCATAACATAGGGCACTATGGATAATTATAGCACAATGTGGTCTGTGCAGAGGTGGGGAAATGTAGAGGGGGATGGAAAAGCAATGAGCCAAATATGTCTCTGCTGTACATTCATTCATGGTTAAAATAAGTATTGATGATCTGGTCCAAAAGAAAAAGGAAAGTGAATGAACATGATACATGAGCAGGCTCAGACTGCCCCACAAGGGAACTGGTTATTCTCCGGCGGACCCCTGTGCAGGAATGGATCCAGCACACCCCCATATGCGTAGTTTGCACAATAACCTTGATTCACTATAAGCAAACAAGGGCAGCATCTCATTATTCATTTTACAAATTGCTCAGTTTATTATTATATAGAAGCACAAGTAAATTAGTGAATTTGTATAATTTTGCATTTTCAGACAGTAATCTAAATATTGAACATGATTATACAATCTTCTCCAATAAAGAATACTACCCAATGACAGTAAGCAAAGTCCTTAAAGCGGTGCACAGCTGATACACAAGGAATGTAAGAAAACGGCAGAACTTTACATTTCATTATACAACTGTTTGCGGAAATTAGAATGAACTCTAAATGACAATAGCTTGTTACTTTCAGCATTTACCCTGTAATACATCAGCACATAGGCTGTTAATAAGTGATTAACGAGGAACGAGGGTCCGACATTAATAAACATTACCTGTAATTATGCACAGCACATGTAAGAGAAAGTTATTGATAAACTAGAAATGCTGTTGTGAAGAGGTCAGATAAAAGTCACAAAACAGCAGATGAACAGGTTCGGAACTGGTACCTCTTCACCCTGTTGCCACAATCTTTATGATACTGTTCCGAGTTTTACTGGAAATTAACATGCACTCGTTATTTCCATTGCTTTGGTGTGTCCTAAGATCAGTACATCCATAGGATTGCACATACTGAAGAGGGAGGCTAGTCAGAGCATGCTTAAAGGGGTTATCCCTTAGCAATATTGTTACTAAAAGTGAAAGAACCTCTAAGTATTAGTCATTTCACAACGTGTTGTGTGCAAAAAAACTTTCATTGTCAATGCCAGCTGCCAGGGCCCGCTCCAGGTTTTTGTGGGCCCTGGGCGAAAGAGTCTGAGTGGGCCCCTTTAACACATACCACGATTCATGATGCACAGATACCACAGAGAAATATATACTCTGCTCAAAAAAATAAAGGGAACACTTAACAGAATATAACTCCAAGTAAATCAAACTTCTGTGATATCAAACTGTCCACTTAGGAAGCAACACTGATTGACAATCAATTTTACATGATGTTGTGCAAATAGAATAGACAATAGATGGAAATTATTGGCAATTATCAAGACACCCTCAATAAAGGAGTGGTTCTGCAGGTGGCGACCACAGACCACATCTCAGTACCAATGCTTTCTGGCTGATGTTTTGGTCACTTTTGAATGTTGGTTGTGCTTTCACACTCGTGGTAGCATGAGACGGACTCTACAACCCACAGAAGTTTCTCAGGTAGTGCAACTCATCCAGGATGGCACATCAATGCGAGCTATGGCAAGAAGGTTTGTTGTGTCTGTCAGCGTAGTGTCCAGAGGCTGGAGGCTCTACCAGGAGACAGGCCAGTACACCTGGAGACGTGGAGGGGGCCGTAGGAGGGCAACAACCCAGCAGCAGGACCGCTACCTCCGCCTTTGTGCAAGGAGGAGCACTGCCAGAGCCCTGCAAAATGACCTCCAGCAGGCCACAAATGTGCATGTGTCTGCACAAACGGTTAGAAACCGACTCCATGAGGGTGGTATGAGGGCCCGACGTCCACAGATGGGGGTTGTGCTCACAGCCCAACACCGTGCAGGACGCTTGGTATTTGCCACAGAACACTAGGATTGGCAAAGTCGCCACTCGCGCCCTGTGCTCTTCACAGATGAAAGCAGGTTCACACTGAGCACATGTGACAGACGTGACAGAGTCTGGAGACGCCGTGGAGAGCGATCTGCTGCCTGCAGCATCCTTCAGCATGACTGGTTTGGCAGTGGGTCAGTAATGGTGTGGGGTGGCATTTCTTTGGAGGGCCCCACAGCCCTCCATGTACTCTCCAGAGGTAGCCTGACTGCCATTAGGTACCGAGATGAGATCCTCAGACCCCTTGTGAGACCATATGCTGGTGCGGTTGGCCCTGGGTTCCTCCTAATGCCAGACAATGCCAGACCTCATGTGGCTAGAGTGTGTCAGCAGTTCCTGCAAGATGAAGGCATTGAAGCTATGGACTGGCCCGCCCGTTCCCCAGACCTGAATCCGATTGAGCACATCTGGGACATCATGTCTCGCTCCATCCACCAACGTCACGTTGCACCACAGACTGTCCAGGAGTTGGCGGATGCTTTAGTCCCGGTCTGGGATGAGATTCCACAGGAGACCATCCACAACCTCATCAGAAGTATGCACAGGCGTTGTAGGGAGGTTATACAGGCACGTGGAGGCCACACACAATACTGAGCCTCATTTTGACTTGTTTTAAGGACATTACATCAAAGTTGGATCAGGCTGTAGTGTGTTTTTCCACTTTAATTTTGGGGGTGACTCCAAATCCAGGCCTCCATTGGTTAATAAATTTGATTTCCATTGACGATTTTTGTGTGATTTTGTTGTCAGCACATTCAACTCTGTACAGAACAAAGTATTTAATGAGAATATTTCATTCATTCAGATCTAGGATGTGTTATTTGAGTGTTCCCTTTATTTTTTGAGCAGTGTATAATATATATATTATATATATATATATATATATATATATATATATATATACACAGTATATAGTACAATGCCGAAGATTTCACTTCTTACATTACATGAGCGATATGTATTGTAAATTCTACAATAGCTCAGAAACCGGTGAATCCTCACAGCGCCCAGTGCAGACCTGACAGTATAGTCCTCCATACAGTATAATGGGCCCCATATATTGCTCCATGCAGAATACTGGACCTCACATACTCCTCTGTTCAGTATTATGGGCACCATATAGTCCTCCTTACAGTATTATGGGCCCCATATATTGCTCCATGCAGAATACTGGTCCCCATATAACGCTCCATACAGGATACTGGTCCCCATATAATGCTCCATATAGGATACCGGCCCCCATGTAACGCTCCATAGTGGATACTGGCCCCATTTTATAATGCTCCATACAGAATACTGGCCCCCACATAATGCCCCATGCGGGATGTCATCCCCCCCCTTATAATGCCCCATGCACGATGTCACCTCTCCCCCCCATATAATGCCCCATGCAGGATGTCACCAATCCCCCCATATAATGCTCCATGCAGAATGTCACCTCTCCCCCCATATAATGCCCCATGCGGGATGTCACCCCCCCCTTTATAATGCCCCATGCAGGATGTCACCTCTCCCCCCCATATAATGCCCCATGCAGGATGTCACCTCTCCCCCCATATAATGCTCCATGCAGAATGTCACCTCTCCCCCCATATAATGCACCATGCAGGATGTCACCCCCCCCATATAATGCCCCATGCAGGATGTCACCTCTCCCCCCATATAATGCCTCATGCAGGATGTCACCTCTCCCCCCATATAATGCCCCAAGCAGGATGTCACCTCTCCCCCCCATATAATGCCCCATGCAGGATATCACCTCTCCCCCCCCATATAATGCCCCATCCAGGATGTCACCTCTCCCCCCATATAATGCCCCAAGCAGGATGTCACCTCTCCCCCCCATATAATGCCCCATGCAGGATGTCACCCCCCCATATAATGCCCCATGCAGGATGTCACCCCCCCATATAATGCCCCATGCAGGAAGTCACTTGTCCCCCCCATATAATGCCCCATGTAGGATGTCACCTCTCCACCCCATATAATACCACTTGCAGGATGTCACTTGTTCTCCCCCATATAATGCCCCAAGCAGGATGTCACCTCTCCCCCCCATATAATGCCCCATGCAGGATGTCACCCCCCCATATAATGCCCCATGCAGGATGTCACTTGCCCCCCCCCATATAATGTCCCATGCAGGATGTCACCTCTCCCCCCATATAATGCTCCATGCAGGATGTCACCTCTCCCCCCATATAATGCACCATGCAGGATGTCACCTCTCCCCCCATATAATGCCCCATGCAGGATGTCACCTCTCCCCCCCATATAATGCCTCATGCAGGATGTCACCTCTCCCCCCCATATAATGCCCCAAGCAGGATGTCACCTCTCCCCCCCATATAATGCCCCATGCAGGATGTCACCTCTCCCCCCCATATAATGCCCCATGCAGGATGTCACCTCTCCCCCCATATAATGCTCCATGCAGGATGTCACCTCTCCCCCCATATAATGCACCATGCAGGATGTCACCTCTCCCCCTCATATAATGCCCCATGCAAGATGTTTCCTCTCCCCCCCATATAATGCCTCATGCAGGATGTCACCTCTCCCCCCATATAATGCCCCAAGCAGGATGTCACCTCTCCCCCCCATATAATGCCCCATGCAGGATGTCACCTCCCCCCCCCCATATAATGCCCCATCCAGGATGTCAGCTCTCCCCCCATATAATGCCCCAAGCAGGATGTCACCTCTCCCCCCATATAATGCCCCATGCAGGATGTCACCCCCCCTCATATAATGCCCCATGCAGGATGTCACCCCCCCATATAATGCCCCATGCAGGAAGTCACTTGTCCCCCCCCCATATAATGCCCCATGTAGGATGTCACCTCTCCACCCCATATAATACCACTTGCAGGATGTCACTTGCCCCCCCCATATAATGTCCCATGCAGGATGTCACTTGTTCCCCCCCCATATAATGCCCTAAGCAGGATGTCACCTCTCCCCCCCATTAAATGCCCCATGCAGGATGTCACTTGTCCCCCCCATGTAATGTCCCATGCAGGATGTCACTTGTCCCCCCCACCATATAATGCCCCATGCCTCCATACATATAAAAAAAAAAGTCAAATACTCGCCTCACTTCTCACCTGTGCCGCTGCTCCAGACTCCTCAGCGTCGCCGGCGTCTTCCCGCTCTGCGCTGTGACAGCTCAGGAGAGAGCACAGTGTAAATACGTCACCGCACCCTCTGACCTGACACGTCACAGTGCAGCAGCCGCGGAGGAGACCAGAGCTGCTGCTGAGGCACAGGGAGAGGTAAGTATTGTGCCGGGGCCCTGAGCAAGCGGGGGGGAGTGAGCGCTGACACCGGCACCGCACCATTCACGGGTCCCATAGCGCGCCAGAGTGCCCAATGGTGAGTGGGCCCCCCCACCTGCTCAGGGCCCTGGCACCTGCCCGGGTGCTGACGCCGGCCCTGGCAGCTGCCACTAGTGTTTGTCCTATGTCCCGATATGTGCAGTCACCTTCTACATTCAGTAATGGTGGACACGCATGTGCTTTTGTTGTCCTTCTTCCACTTTGAGCTCGGCATTACCTAGTGAGCTCTCTTTGTTAATAGGTTGAATTACAGTACACTCCCTGACAGAAGTTATGTCGCTTATCCATGTTATGTAAATAAAAGCTTATAACCTGACGTTAAATTCATCCATTGGTTTTATAAATTACTCTTTTGAAAGCTGAAACCCTCCCAAATTTGGTTTCGGTTAAGAAAATAAATTGGCATCAATGCTGAAATATTGATCATTTAATGAACACAGAATGGTCAGATTTTGGCAAGACAAAAGTTTTGTCGCCTGGTCATATAATGCACCCAATCCTAGTTTACATCCTCACCAGTGCTCAGTAAATGATCGGTTAATTAGTGGGTGTGTATAAAAAGAAACCCAGCACCCCAGACCTTCACTTGAACTGCAACTTGAGCTCTGACAACATGCCAAAAATCCACCCAGCGACCAAAGCCTTGATTATCAGGAGGCTGAAGACCAGATCCACTGCTGAGGTGGCTGGCATCTTTAATGTGTCTCAGCGTCAAGTACAAAGAATTAAAAAAAGATTTGAAGAGACTGAAGATGTGTTTGACAAGCCCAGGTACGGCAGACCCCGCAAGACAACTGCTCAGGAGGAACGTTTGTTGGTTAGAAAATCCAAAGCAAGCCCCTCTTCCACTGCAGCAGAGCTCCAACAGGCCTGGTCACCTCAAGTCCCTGTGTCAACTAGAACAGTTTGTAGGATTCTGTCTCGAAATGGCCTCCATGGTCGAATCAGTGCCCAGAAGCCAGCACTAAACAAAAGGCAAATAAAAAAACTGTGTGGCATTTGCAAAGTCCCACAGCCTGCTAAACAGATGGACGTTGGAAAAGTGGCAGAAGGTGGATTTCTCTGATGAATCTTCAGTAGAATTACACCACAGCTGCCGCAAATACTGCAGGAGACCTACTGGAGCCCGTATGGATCCAAAATACACCCAGAAAACAGTTAAATTTGGTCTGGGTTACATTCAGTATGGGGGTGTGCGAAACATTTGCAAGGTGGAAGGCAATATCAATAGCCTAAAATATCAAGAAGTATTAGCTACCTCTTACATTCCAAATCATAAAAGGGGTCAAATTCTGCAGCAGGATGGTGCTCCATCTCATACATCTATCTCTACAACAAAGTTCCTCCAGGCAAAAAAGATCAAGGTGCTCAAGGACTGGCCAGCCCAGTCACCAGACATGAACATCATTGAGCATGTTTGGGGTAGGATGAAAGAGGAAGCTTGGAAGACAAAACCAAAGAATCTAGATGAACTCTGGGAGGCATGTAAGACTGCATTCTTTGCTATTCCTGATGACTTCATTAATAAATTGTATGAATCATTGTTGAACCGCATGGATGCAGTCCTTCAAGCTCATGGAAGTCGCACAAAATATTAAATATGACTCTAATAGCACCACAACTTCATTCACCAATGTTATGCAACATATATTTGTATTTTAAGATAATTATTTGTTTGAATATCACATTACTTTCTGTGGGCGACAAAACTTTTGTCTTGCCAAAATCTGACCATTCTGTATTCATTAAATGATCACTATTTCAGCATTGATGCCAATTTATTTTCTTAACCGAAACCAAATTTAGGAGGGTTTCAGATTTCAAAAGAGTAATTTATAAAACCAATGGATGAATTTAACGTCAGGTTATAAGCTTTTATTTACAAAACATGGATAAGTGACATAACTTCTGTCAGGGAGTGTATATCTATGCCTTTTTTCTACTTGCCAAAAGAGCCCTACAAGGGCATAAGGGGCAGAAAACTATTTTTTGGGTGCCAATTGGAGGGAGACTATGAAATGAAGCTTGTCTTCAACGATGTTAAGAACCTAATGGGAGACTAGTAAGGTTGGCATGCAATTCAGACAAACCACTAGTGGAGCAGAGGATGAAGAAGTGAGAAAAAAAAACATAGAACAAAACTAAATTTTAAAGTTTAAAATGATAGTTAGAAATTATTAACATTAGACAGGCCTGTCCTATAGGTGAGTGGAGTTTTTTGTTTACAAGAGTTTGTGTGATCGCAACTTCTAATGCGGTTGCATGAAAAGTTATCAGATGAAGCAATAAAAAAAAAAAAAAAGGCATTGGAGAAAAACTACTAAATAAAGCACCATTCCAGCCTTTTTTTTCATTTAATTTTACTGCTGGAGTGGTGCTATTAATCTAAATTCCCTGCACCTAGTTTTATACTCACCAGCAGCCGTCTTCCTCTGTTCTTAGCGCCACTCAAGTCGTCTTCTGCAGCTTATGACCTGTCAGATCGCTCCAGTGTTTTCTGGGCGACCCAGAAGTCATAACTTAAAAGGGTTGTCTGGTCAAAAGTGATAAGTCTGCATTCATTTTGTGTGACTGCAGACTTATGAATCCCCCAGCTCATGCACTGTGCACTGCGGAGATTTGCCAGTTTCAGACACGGGAACAGAGGGTATGTATAAGTTATACATACCCCCAGCCAGTTGGCGTCGCCTCGCTCCATACACTTGTATGGAGTGAGGCCACGCCCCGTCTAGTGATGCAGACGGCCAGTGGGCGAGTCTGACTGGAAGGCGTGGCCTCACTTAATACAAGTGTATGGAGAGCAAGGCCACGCCCACTGTCTGGGGGTATGTATAACGCATACATACCCTCCAGTCCTGGGTCTGAAACCGGCGAATCGCCGCAGCGCACAGTGTGTGCACTGGGGGGGATTCATAAGTCTGCAGTCACACACAGCGACTGCAGACTTATCACTTTTGACTGGACAACCGCTTTAATGTAAGTCTATGAGATCTAGAACGAGGCCAGAACAAGGCTCTCATAGACTTAGACTGAAAGCTTATGACCGTTACTTCTGACTTCCAGGCAGTCAGAAGTTGCGATCACAAGATGCGGATCAGAAACGGCACAGTGCTGAGAAGAGAAAAAGACGGCGACAGGTAAGTATAAGACTAGAGGCAGGGAACTTAAATTAGTGACACCACTCCAGCACTGAAATAAAAAACATTGGAGTTGTGTTTTAATCGTTATGTTCCTTTTTTTGTAGATACAGTGGTGTGAAAAAGTGGTTGCCCCTTCCTGATTTCTTATTCTTTTGCATGTTTGTCACACTTAAATGTTTCAGGTCACAAAACAAATTTAAATATTAGACAAAGATAATACAAGTAAATACAAAATGCAGTTTTTAAATGAAGTCTTTATTATTAAGGGAAAAAGAAATCCAAATCTACAGGGCCCTATGTGAAAAAGCGATTGTCCCTCCCTTAAAACATAAATGAACTGTGGTTTATCACATCTTTTGGGAAGCTGAGTTCAGTTTCCCTAGCCAAACACAGGCCTGATTACTGCCACACCTGTTCTCAATCAAGAAATCACTTAAATAGGACCTGACTGACAAAGTGAAGTAGACCAAAAGATCCTCAAAAGCTAGACATCATGCTGCAATCCAAAGAAATTCAGTAACAAATGAGAAACAAAGTAATTGAGATCTCTAAGTCTGGGAAAGGTTTTAAAGCTTTGGGACTCCAGTGAACCACAGTGAGAGCCATTATCCACAAATGGCGAAAACATGGAACAGTTGTGAACCTTCCCAGGAGTGGTTGGCCCATCAAAATTACCCCAAGCGACAACTCATCCAAGAGGTCACAAAAGACCCCACAACAACATCCAAACAACGGCAGGCCTCAGTTTATTTATTTATTTATTTTACTCACTTATATAGCGCCATTAATTCCACAGTGCTTTACAGACATTATGGGCACTGTCCCCATTGGGGCTCACAATCTAAATTCCATATTAGTATGTCTTTTGGAGTGTGGGAGGAAACCCACGCAAACACGGGGAGAACATACAAACTCCTTGCAGATGATAAGGTCAGTGTTCATGAGTAGGGTTGAGTGAATTTGTTCGCGCAAAAAAATCGGCTCCGCCTATGAACATCCCTGATTTGCCACGCTGTCACGCAGATGTCATCTGTGTGACAGCGTGGTAAATCAGGGATGTTCATGGGCGGAGCCGATTTTTTGGCGCGAACAAGTCGGAACCCCGAACACGAATTTGAAATGCCAAACAAATTCGCTCAGCATTATTCATGACTCCACAATAAAAAAAAGAGACTGGGCAAAAATGGCATGCATAACAGAGTTCCAAGATGAAAACCACTGTTGAGCAAAATGAACATAAAGACTCGTATCAGTTTTGCCAGAAAACATCTTGATGACCGCCAAGAATTTTGGGAGCATACTCTGTGGACTGAAGAGACAAAAGTATAACTTTTTGGAAGGTGTATGTCCCATTACATCTGGAGTAGAAGTGACAGCATTTCAGAAAAGGAACATCATACCAGCAGTAAAATATAGTGGTGGTAGTGTGATGGTCTGGGGCTATTTGCTGCTTCAGGACCTGGAAGACTTGCTGTGGTAAATGGAACCATGAATTATTTTGTCTACCAAAAAATCTTAAAGGAGAATGTCCTGCCATCTGTTTGTGACCTCAAACTGAAGTGCACTAAGGTTATGCAGTAGGACAATGATCCAAAACACACCAGCAAGCCCACTTTGAATGGCTTAAGAAAAAACAAAATTAAGACTTTGGAGTGGCCTAGTTAATGTTGTGACTTTAGTCCGATTGAGATGTTGTGGCATGACCTTAAAAAGGTAGTTCATGCTCGGAAACCCCCCAATGTGTCTGAATTACAACAATTTTGCAAAGATAAGTGGGCCAAAATTCCTCCAGAGTGTTGTAAAAGACAAATTGCCAGTTATCGCAAACGCTTGATTGCAAGCCAGTTATTAGGTTTTGGGGGCAATCACTTTTTCACACAGGACCTTGTAGGTTTGGATTTCTTTTTCCCTTAATAATAAAGACCTTCATTTAAAAACTGCATTTTGTGTTTACTTGTGTTATCTGTCTAATATTTAGATTTGTTTTGTGATCTGAAACATTTAAGTGTTACAAACATGCAAAAGAATAAGAAATC
This sequence comes from Phyllobates terribilis, assembly GCF_046119375.1. Lineage (NCBI taxonomy): Eukaryota > Metazoa > Chordata > Amphibia > Anura > Dendrobatidae > Phyllobates > Phyllobates terribilis. The sequence goes on along the minus strand of NW_027362761.1, from coordinate 37,361,244 downwards.
AGGAAGGGGGCAAATACTTTTTCACACCACTGAATGTTTAACTAATTTCTGACAGGCACTGAAAATGCATGTCACAGTGCTAATTGCACCTCATCATCTCAGGGGTGCTGACAGTGCATCAGCTAGGAGATAAATTTTCAATAGTGACCACAATGCCAAAGGTGTTTGACAGAGGGAGTCGGCTCCCTCTTGTCAACACATCAGAGAACCATTATTATCCTCACTGATAGCATGAGATGGCTGTAAGTCCATATATTTCTGCATGTGACGATCATACTCAATACTGAATAAATCGAAATATCTTGAAAATGTTTCCATTGTTACATCATTTGAATATCATTAACATGTCTATACATGCTGTGAATTACATAATTCCATGAGTTTTCCTTAATGTTGCAATTTCGATGCTGAGGAGTGTATACAGTGTTTATGTTGTATTTCGACACAATAAAAATAGCATGAGAACAAGTTCCTGAAATACTATAAGGCTGCGTTCACACATTGCGCTTTTTCAATATACGCAATGTGCCTTGTGTCTGCCAGCAAAGTGAATGGGAAATTCACTTTGCCGTTCAGACACTGTGATTTTACACAGCGCGAAAGCGCAGCTGCGTAAAGAATTGACATGTCAATTCTTTACGCAGCTGCGTCCTGCGCTTTCTCCTATTGTGCCCATTATAAGCGATGGAATTACGCAGCGGTGTTCACACACTGCGTAATTCCAGCGCTTTTTTATGGAGGCGCAGGAGAAACTATGGATACTCACCTATCCGATGGATGGGAGAGGCGTCCGGTCTGGTCCCGCCGCTTCCAGCATCTGCCGGAGAACCGTTCAGCTGACTGTAGCTTACCGGCTTCCGGTCAGCTGATTTACAAGCCGGTCAGCTGACAGTCAGCTGATCGCTTCACGGCAGATGCTGGAAGCCCCGGGACCGGACCGGACTCCTCTCCCATCCATCGGATAGGTGAGTATCCATAGTTTTTTTCTTTTAAAGCAGTGTATGTACTGCAGACAGAAGCTGTCTGTACATACACTGCTAGGGGGACACTCACACACACGACACATAGACACAGACAGGACACACAGACACATACATTACATTACATACATACACATACAGACACATACATTACATTACATACAGGTGTCTATGCTCCTCACACTTCATTTCTCCTGCACCTCCGTGAAAAAACGCAGGAAAAAACGCAGTGTGTGAATGGAGGTGCTTTTTTTACCTGCGTAAAAAAACGCAGGTAAAAAAAGCAGGAAAATACACGCGCGAAAAAAAAGACAGGAAAATACGCAATGTGTGAACGCAGCCTAAGAGAAGCATCTAACTTGGTGAGAAAACAGGATGATACATCTAAATCTATTGAATTTTCAATGCATCTGTATTGTTTATTCCTAATAAAGAGCTGCCTGGCAGAAAATATCTCTTCCACTGTTCTTTTTTTGTTGTCTGCTCTTGTTTTCATGTTAAAGGTTTAGTCGCGTTGCATCATTCTAAACATCATTTGGGAGGAATTCTACGGGGATGTATTGCTGCATTGTACAATATCAGAGATCAGATCTGATATTGAGACACCACATCATGTGCTATTAAATCTTGTGACACTACCGTATACCCTTAATTTACCAGCTGGAGTCCCAAAGTGTGATTTTTGGCTTTTTTCTAATTGGTTTTCATCTGTATACCATTTATTTAACTGTATAGAAATGCACAAAAGACTGCACTTTCATATTCAGAGGCCACCACAAAAAAATAAGCTTATCCCCATATCACAAAATGGCAGGTTCATAATTGCTGGGGTCGCCGTGTGTGGAGGCGGCTCAGGAGCCAAGCTCTCTACACACATGGTAGGTGCTGGCTATGATACATTGTCGGCATGTGTGTCTATAAGTAGTGACCGGAGCTAAGCTCCACTCGCTGCTGTTAACCATTTAAATGCTGCTATCAATCTCTGACAATGGTGTTTAAATAGAACAGTTGCCAATAATCTTGCTCACTGGCTCTCACCAGCCCCCCCATGACACAATTTGGTACTACAGTTTATAGTGTAAGCGATAAGACAATCACAGGTTCAAGTTCCCTAAGGGAACTTAAAAAAAAATTATGTCTCCTATGAAATTTTTTTTAAATAAATTGTGTTTTTTGATCAACACACTTCCCTAAAGAATGAAATAAGCGAACAAAGCATTGTATGTACCCAAAACTAATATTAATAAAACCATCAGCTCGCCACACAAAAAATAAGCGCTCACACAACTTCATAGACAGAAAAATAAAAAATGTGGTGAGACTCAAAAAATAGTGATACAAACTACAAACCAAACTTCTGATTTTTTTTCATTTAAATAAAAAATAATAAGTTTGGCATCAGCGTAATCATACTGATCTGGAGAATTATGCTACCAAGTATTTTACCTTACAATGAACGCCGTACAAAACAACCCACCAAAAAACTATTTACTTCTCATAACATTTTTGCTGTTTTTCAGTAAATTGTATGGTAAAATGGATGGTGTCATTCAAAACTACATCTCAATCCACAAAAAGCAAGCGCCATACAGCTATGTCAGGAGAGAGAAAAAAAGCAAGTATAAAAAAACTTTGCTGCTGAGGCAGAGGATTAATGGGGTTATCCGCTACTTGTCAACCACTTCTTAAATGCTAAAATTGGAGTTAGCAAAATTTACCTTCTGGACACGTGTAGTTCCAGCTACGTCAGCACGGTATTTATTCGCCTTAACCACCTGAAGACACGGTGCCAATCCAAGAGGTGAGTATGTGCACTATTTTTTTTGGGCCATTTTAGTATTGAAAAAGTGGTTGCCCAGTAGTGGAAAATCCCTTTAATAATATCAGTAACAGCCTCCTCTTAATAGGTCAGACCAAATACCAAAGAAGTTGGAAAATTGGCTGAACACTGTAAAACTGTGACGAAACAGCTTCTAATCTTAATCAGCCAGACTTCTAGATTTGTTAAGCCAAGAGAAATACACTATTGTGTTTGTACTGACTTGTGAATGTATGTGTTTTTCTGTGGATGGTCAAGAATGACACTATTATGTGTATAAACGTGAATGTTGACTTCTTTTGGTTTGGAAACAATAATGTTTGTTAATATGCTAATTACATATTGTACTAAAGCCAGCTAGTTGTTGATAGAAAGAGCCCCTCCTTGCTATACCAACTATGTAAATTGATTAAATGTACAAAAAATGAGACTTGAGCCCTGTGGAATAATATCATCCCTAATCCTTGACTTGTGGATGTGTACTTGAAAGGACAATTGTAACTATTTAAAGCGACATATGCCTCTGTAGCTGTCAGAATTGCAAGAGAGAATCAAACATCAGTCAGACTCTTCAGGACATCAGCTTGGTAGCATGTCTTCATCCAGAGAGACACAGAGTGGATTCTACAGGATTCCAGCCTAAGGGTACATGGCCCTGACTGGAAGGATACAGATCTGCTCCACTTACCACCATAGAACCCATGGATACATTTGGGCAGACCATATTGGGATGATGAAGTCACCTGGCCCCATGGATATGTTGTTTGGGATTGCCAGGTGGGACCCTACTGTCACCTGCAACCCATGGAGACATTTGGAGAAGCCAGATTGGGACCAGCTGGTCATCTGGCCCCATGAAAACTCTTGGAAAAGCCAGGGTGGGACCCTCGGTTCTCCTGGCCTTGTACCTCGATGGACTGTCAGCTTCCTAAGCTTGCCGCTACCTCCTCTCTGTGGGGGCCCGCCAAAAGCGGGGGGCCACTAGTTGAGGTAGTTGGCCCTGGAAGTCTCAAAGTCGCAGCTGCTCTATTCCCATCGGGCCAGCGAAAGGGTGAGACTGTGTAATGTTGTACCATCTTGGGTATTTGCTGGGACTATTCTATATGTTTATTGTCCATTTGATGGTTCAATAAAGTATTGCCACACTGTTTTACCCTCACCCTGTGTTGTCTGAGTAGCATTACGCCCACGGAAGACCCCGGATCTTCACAGTAACCTTTACTCAAATCTGCATTAACCCCTTCATGACGGGGCCAATTTCCATTTTTGCATTTCCTCCCCTTCTTTTTAGAGCCATAACTGTTTGATTTTTCTGTCCATATAGACATATGAGGACTTAATTTTTGTGGGACAAGTTGTACTGTTCAATGACATCATTAATTTTACCATATAGTGTACTGGAAAATAGATAAAAAAAATCCAAGTGGGGACAAATTGCGAAAAAAATACAATTCTGACATTGCTTTTTGGGAACTGTTTTTACGGTGTACATTTTGTGGTAAAATTGATCTCGTAATATGATTCTGCTCATCAGAACGATTATGGTGATACAAAACATGTCCAGGTTTTTTATTATTTTAGTGGTGAAATAAAAAATCAGAAGTTTGCAAAAAAAAAGCTTTCTTTTTTGCAAACACTTTATGAAGACCTCCACAGTAGCCCCCCACACTGTATGAGGGACTCCCCCCCACACAGTAGTCCCTACAATGTATGAGGAGCCCCCACACTTTGCTGCCCCCATACTTTATGATGCCCTCATAGTCACATAATGCCCCCATACTTTTTGATGCGGGGCAAGAGGAGATCGCATGTAGCAATGCCCAAATATTTAAGCAGCCACTGTCACACGAAGGCGACGGTGGGAAAGTGTCACAAGAGGTGGCCGATGATGAAACACAATTGCCAGAAAGTCAGGAGGAGGACCAGGGTGCGGATGTGGAAGACGAGGTGGTGGATGATATAGTAACTGACCCAACCTGGCAGAAAGACATGCAGAGCGAGGACAGCAGCACACAGGGGGAGGGAGACAGAGCACCCCAGAAGGCAGAAAGAAGCAGTGTGGTGGCCGCAGACAGAAGGCAGGCAACCGTTCCCCGTAACACCAACACGAAGGAAGTTGCCAGTACAACAGTTAGGTCTTCCTGAGTCTGGTTGTTTTGTAAAGACTCTGCCGCTAACCCCAAAAAGGCCATTTGCACCACCTGCCAGGCCAGCATCAGCAGGCGTGGCAAAACTAGCAGCCTGACCACCACCAGCATGATCAGGCACATGGCAGCAAAGCACCTGACTTTGAGGGTGAACCCCAGGGTCCAGCAACAGGATCTGTGGGTGGCACCATTGCTTCGTCTGCTGTTGTGCATGCAAGCCAATCCCCTGTCCATGGTGTATGCGAAGATGCCTCCGCCCCTGCACACTCTCAAGTAGCAGCATCAGGAAGCACTTCCTTGTCCCAGCGCAGCGTTCAGTTGTCCATACCCCAGTCCTTGGAACGCAAATACGCAGCCAACACCCCACAGGCCACACTACTAAATTCCCACATTTCACGACTGCTTGCGCTCGAAATGTTGCCTTTTAGGCTCATGGAGACAGAAGCATTCCACAACCTGATGGCGGCGGCCGTCCCTCGGTACTCGGTCCCCAGCCACCACTATTTCTTCCAGTGTGCCGTCCCCACATTACACAAGCACGTGTCCCAAAACATTAGCCGTGCCCTCAACAGCGTAGTTACAGGGAAAGTCCACCTAACCACGGACACGTGGACAAGTGCATGTGGGCAGAGCCGGTACATCTCGCTGACGGCACAATGGGTTAACATAATGGAAGCCGGGACCCAGTCAGACCTTGAGATGGAACACGTCCTCCCGACGCCAAGGATTGCGGGCTCTAGGTCAATCAGGGTTGCCCCCACAGTCTTCAGGTCCTGCACCTCATCCTCCTCAGCCTCCTCCTCCGCTTCAGCCTCCATCTCCGAAATGACCACATCAGTCACAAGCTGAAGCACTGCAGCACTGCCTCGGCCGAGCGGCAACAGGCTGTGCTGAAGCTAATATGCTTAGGTGACAAACCGAACAATGCTGAAGAGTTGTGGACAGCTCTGAAATAGCAGGCAGATCTGTGGCTCACACCGCTGAACCTACAGCCAGGCATGGTCATGTGTGATAATGGCCAAAACCTGGCGGCGGCTCTGAGGCGAGGCGAGCTCACACACGTACCATGCCTGGCCCATGTGCTTAACCTCATGGTTCAGTGGTTTCTTAAATCCTACCCGGAGCTGCCGGATCTGCTTGTTAAAGTACGCCACCTGTGTGCCCATTTTAGAAAGTCACCTACAGCTTCTGCAGCCCTTGCTGTGTTTCAGCAGCGTTTGCAGCTTCCGGCTCACAGACTGGTGTGTGATGTCCCCACACGTTTTAACTCTACATTGCAGATGTTGAGAAGGATTTGTGAGCAGAAGAGGGCAGTTGTTGAGTACCAGCATCAACAAGGCCGTCGGTATTCAGTTCTGACTCCACACATAAGACCTCAGGAGTGGACATGGATGTCAGACATATGTACCATCCTCCAAAACTTTGAGGACTCCACCAAGATGGTGAGCGGCGATGACGCCATAATTAGCATCACAATCCTGCTTCCCTGTCTTCTGAAATGCTCTCTGCTCACAATCAAAGAGGATGCATTGCAGGCGGAGCACGATGAGATGGAGCAAGGAACCATACAGGGTGATTACACACAGCCCAGCCTCACTTCATTCCAACGTGGATTGGGTGACAATGAGGAAGAGGAGGAGGAAGAACAGGAGCTAGTTTCATGCGCTATAGACGGTACTACCTGCACAGCTGTCATACCGTCTGTTCAGCGTGGATGGCCAGAGGACAGAGAGGAGGAGGAGAGCATGGTCAGTCATCCTCTTGGTGAGGACACGGAAGTCTTGCCTGTTAGCAGTCTGGCACGCATGGCTGAGTTTATATTACGCTGCCTTTCCCATGACCCTCGCGTTCTCAAAATTTTGGGTGACAGTCATTACTGGTTGGTGACACTTCTAGACCCACGCTACAAGGAGAACTTTATATCTCTTATTCCTGAGGCGGACAGGTCTACAAAAATGGGGCTGTACCAGAAGGCCCTTGTTGCAGAACTATTAAAAAAACTCCCATCTGAAAACGCTGGCGGCAGAGGTCACAGATCGTTGGACAACCAAGGAGTACAGGCAAGAGAGACACAACTTCAATCCAGCAGAGGCAGGGGAACACTGTCAAAGTTCTGGGAGAATTTTCTCAGCCCCTCCCATCGCACAAGCCCTGAGGCGCGGGGTACTCTCACAAGGAGTGCAAAGTTTGGGAAGATGTTGAGGGAGTACCTTGCCGACCTTACCAACATCCTCCGTGATTCCTCTGTGCCTTATAATTATTGGGTATCCAAACTGGATATGTGGAATGAACTGGCTCTCTATGCCTTGGAGGTCCTGGCCTGCCCTGCCGCCAGCGTTTTATCAGAGCGGGTTTTTTGTGCCGCTGGTGGAATTATAACTGATAAGCGCATCCGCCTGTCAACTGAAAATGCTGACAGGCTGACTCTTATAGAAATGAACAAGGACTGGATTGGGCCAGACTTCTCAACACCACCGAATGATAGCAGCGTAACATAATCTCAAATCCAGTGTCTTTTTTTGGGAGGTGTATCCCCATGCACCTCTTCACACCCACACATGGGTATACGCTTCCTGATTTTGGCTATTTGCTCTTGTCCTCCTTCTCCTCATCCTCCACCACCTTATCACCAGGGTGACCGTGGTCCGTGATGCAACACCCACATAATTTTTTTAAAGGGTGTTTATGATGCCCGTAAAAAAATTTTTTATACAGTATGTTCATGTATACCCCCCAGGGGTAAATGTTTGTCAGCCCATACACTTAGTGCATGGGCATTACAAGTATAGGAGATCCGCTCATTTCTAATGGGAACATTTTTTTATGAGGCCCTCCTCCACATCTCTTCCAAGGGGCATTGGAGTGCCTCCCAATTTTTGACAACCAATTCACTGCATAGGCAAACACAATGGAAGACCTACTTCCTAATAATGGGAACATTGTTTTAAGGAGGCCCTCTTACCTCCACGTCTCTTCTAAGGGGCATTGGAGTGCCTCCAAATTTTTGGCAACCCTTGCATTCACTGCATAGGCAAACACAATGGGAGACCCACTTCCTAATAATGGGAACATTGTATTAAGGAGGCCCTCCTCTAAGTCTCTTCAAAGGGGTATTGGGGTGCGTCCAAATTTTCAAAGTGGTATTGGGGTGCGTCCAAATTTTGGGCAGCCCTGCCACTCACTGCATATGCAATAACAATATAGGAGACCCACTCTTTAGTAATGGGAACAATAAAACATAGCCGGCTGATGGCTCTCTATGAATAGTGAAGGCCTACTGCTGGCCCTTTAAGAATAGTAAAGGTCGCCTGATGGCCCTATAAAAATAGGCTTTGTGACTTTCAGAGTCCCTCCTTCATAAATGAAACACAATGTGTCTGATGATATCTCACACACCACATGGCCAGATAAGGTTGTAAAATGTTAAAATTACATTTCCTGGTGAATGCATTTGTCACGGTTGAAAGCAATGCAAAAGTGAAAAAACGCATCAAAAACGCTACGTGTGAACATAGCCCAAGGTGTGGAGGAGCATTTTTGTTTTTGGTTATTTATTTTGCTTTATATACAAGTCATTACCCTGGAAAGGATGTTCCTTAACATATTTCCCAGGAAAATCCATTTTGGTTTTGTTTTTGCATGTTTTATTGTGAGTCCGTAAAAGTGGCGTAATACCTCTGACAACGTTGTTGACAGAAGTGACCTGGGAGTCAGAAATGCTTCCAGGGGTCTTCCCCGTGCTGTCCCCATGTCATTCGAGCACTGTTCCCATCGATTTAGGCAATTTTTAGGCCCTCTGCAAACCACCGGGGGGAGACATCTGAAAAATGCTCGAGTTTCCCATAGACTTACATTGGGCTTGTTGCTCGGGTCGAGCACCCGAGTATTCCAATGTGCTCGACCCGAGCATCAAGCACCCAAGCATTTTAGTGCTCGCCCATCACTAGACACAATATATACAAAAGACGCAGGACACAATACACATTACAACACGATTGGTGTCTTTAGGGGTAGTAACGCGACAGTCCAGTCCACACCTCTTACATCTATACCAGCTCTTCACATCTAGAGGTTGAAATTTTTGCCCATTCTTCCCTGCAAACTAGCTCCAGCTCAGTGAGATTGGATGGAGAGCGTTTGTGAACAACAATTTTCAATTCTTGACACAGATTCTCAATGAACTTTATGTCTGGACTGACACTTGGCTATTCAGACACATTAATATGCTTTGATCTAAACCATTCATTGTAGCTGTGACAGTATAATTAGGGATGTCTCAAGTCTTTTGCAGCCTCTAACAAGTTGTCCTCCAGGATTGCCCTGTATTTAGCTCAATCCTTATTGCCATCAACTTTGACCAGCTTCCCTGTCCCTGCTGAAGAAAAGCTTCCCCACAGCATGATTCTGCCACCAACAGTGGGGATGAAGTTTTCAGAGTGATGTGCAGCGTTAGTTGTCTGCCACCCTTTTGAAAAAGCTAAGGTGAAACAGTCGTTGGGGTGGTAGCCCAGCCACACACAGGTCCTTACAACTATAACCGTAAGTTATATAATGACATATCTTGATTGAGCCTCTCTATGCCCCTCATTTATGTCTTGTGGGTAGCTATATATACGATAAATAAGGCACATAAATCTCAATGGAAATTGTGATAATTACAAAAGCACGTGCATTTTACACTTTGATTCTTAGTCTTATTTTTTTTTGTTTCTTTTGTTTTCAATTTTCCCTATGATAGGATATATAGATACAACTGTCACTAAGAACTTTTTTCAAAAACATTTGATTCCACCCACAATGTTCCACCAGTAGCTGTTATTATAACATTGTAATCCTGCAAACAGAATGTGTGAAATAATTTTTTAGCACTATGCACTTTATAAATCTGTGGAATTCTTACTAACACCTTCTTATAAAACTGAACTTTCAGTGTCCTTTTTTTAGGCATTTACACATCATATTGGACCTGAAATGCCAGTTTGTTACGAACCGTGATACCTATGTGCTGGGTTTTTAATGTTGTTTATATATTTGAAATATTAATAAAGTTTGTACCATTTTAATAATTTTTAGTTTTGGTGCCTTCATGTACAGGTACCTAATTTCTCTGGAAGTGTTATTTCATTAATATTTTGAAGGTGTATTTTTGTACACATTTATGACAGTGCATTAATCAGAGTACGGATAGTGTATTAGAGGAATTTAGACAGGGCTCATTGCGTTACAGTCCTTGGTGCTGCAATGTACAACCAAAAGTCCTTTCAGGCCCAACTGAAATAGATTCTATTCTCTAATAATACAACTCATATCTGCAATTCATGTAGGTTTAGCTGGTGAAGTAGGGATAGTGTATTAGAGGCATTTAGGCAGGGTTCATTGCGTTACAGTCCTTGGAGCTGCCACGTACAACCAAAAGTCCTTTCAGTGCCAATTTAAATAGATTCTATTCTCTAATAATACTGCTCTTAGCTGCTAACATAATTTAAAATGCGCAAGGTGTGCGGTAAGGGGCGACGAAGTGGACGTGCTGCTGATGGTGTACACAGAGGCCAGAACAGTACGAACAGGTGGTCGTTTGGATTGCAGATAATACTTCTAGTCTGTTTCGCAGCACCATCCTGTCTTCCACATGGTGCAGTCTCACTAGCCAACAGTCTGGACCACATAATCCTCACTCTGATCCTCCTTCCTACCACCATGCCGAGTCCCAGGAGACAAGTGATCCCACACTTGGACACTTTGAGGAGCTCCTTACATTTCCATTTAATGATTTTGGCCTCTCGTCTTGCACGTTTCAAGAGGGACATGAGGAGATGGTGTGTAGGAATACCCAAAAATTTGAGCAGCCACGGTCAGAAGAAGACAACGGTGGGGGATGGCAATTGATGTCTTAAGAGGTGGATAATGATGAGACACAGTTGCCAACAAGTCCAGTTAAGTCAACAAGTCAGGAGGAGGACCAGAGTGAGGAAGTGGAAGACGAGGTGGTGGATGATGAAGTCACTGACCCAACCTGGCAAGGTAGCATGCAGAGCACGCACAGCAGCGCAGAGGGTGAGGAATACCAGCACCGCAACAGGCAGGAAGAGGCAGTGGTATTGTCAAAGGGAGAAGGTGGTCAACTGTTCCCTAACAGCACCCACACACAGCCAAAGGTTAGATGTTCCCCAGTCTGGCGCTTTTTTACGGAAAGTGCAGAAGACAAGAAAATGGTCATTTGCAACCTGTGCCCTACCAAGCTCAGCAGGGGCCAGACCACTACCAGTCTGACCACCACCAGCATGCTCAGACACATGTGATCCAAGTACTCTACTAGGTGGGCCGAAAGCCTGGGTCCACAATTAGTGTCTTCAACACCACTGCCTCTTCCCCTATGCTACATGCTTGCCAATCCGCTGTCCATGACGCAGGGGCAGACACTTCCTGCCCTGCACCTCTCATTGCACATTGACAAGCACCATAAGCAACCACGTCCACTTCATTGTACCAGCACAGCGTTAAGCTGTCCCTACTACAGGTCTTGGAAGGCAAGCGTAAATACCCAGCCACCCACCCACACGTCAAAACACTAAACGACCACATTTCCAGACTGCTTGCCCTGGAAATGTTGCCATTTAGGCTTGTGAACACTGAGGCTTTCCGCAACCTTATGGTGGCGACTGTCCCTTGGTACTCGGTCCCCAGCCATCACTATTTTGCCCAGAAAGCCGTCCCCGCCTTACACCAGCACATGTCCCATAACATCACCCATGCAGTTACTGGGAAGATCCACTTAACCACCGACACATGGACAAGTGCTTTTTGCCAGGGACCCTATATTTCCCTGACGGCACAGTGGGTGAACCTGGTGGAGGCCGAGACCAAGTCAGACCCTGGGATGGCACACATGCTACTGACGACTAGAATTACAGGCCCAAGTTCCATCAGGGTTTTCCCCTCCTCCTGCACCAGTTCCTGCACCCCCTCCGCATCCTCCATCTCAGAATTATCGTCCATATCGGTCACAAACTGTAAGCACTACAGCACTGTGTCGGTGAACCGGCAACAGGCTCTACTTAAATTTATATCTTTAGGTGACAAACTGTACCACCCACACCAGAGTTGTTGAAAGGTCTGACCGACCAGAGAGATCTGTGTCTCTCGTCGCTAAACCTCCAAGCAATCATGAAGTGCGTGGTATTGGCCGTAACCTGGTGCTGGCTCTGAAGCTTGGCACCCTCGCCAAGGAAGAAAGTGACAGGCTGATACTACCCAGCCCAGTCTCATCTCATCTTCTCAGCACGGATTGGGTGATAATGAGGAGTAGGAATAGGAGATGGTTGCCTGCGCTACAGATGGTACTACCAACACCTGCTTCTCATCAGTTCAGCATGGATGGCCTGAAGAGGAGGAGCAGGAGTTGGAGAGGGAGGAGGAGGAGATGAAGAGTCGTCCTCCTGATGGGGACAGTGAAGTCTTGGCTGTTGGGAGCCTGGCACACAAGGCAGACTTTATGTCCCGCTGTCTTTCACATGACCCTCGCGTTATACGCATTTTGGCCACCACCGATTATTAGTTGTTCACCCTTCTCGACCCATGCTACAAGGAGAACTTTCCATCTCTCCTTCCTGCAGCACAGAGAGATACTAAAATGATGCAATACCAGAAGGCCAAAGTTGAAGAATTGGACAAAAATTTCCCATCTAACGCTGGCGGCAGAGGTCAAAGCTCTTTGGACAACCAATGAGTAGAGAGGAGGGAGACACACACAACGACCAACAGAGGCAGAGAAACACTATCAAAGGTGTGGGACAGTTTCATTAGACCCTCCCAACTCCCAGGCCCTGATTTGCGGGGTACTCTGACAAGGAGGGAAAAGTTTATGAAGATGGTGAAGGAGTACCTAGCAGACCGTACCAGCATTTTCTGGGATTCCTTTGAGCCGTACAACTATTGGGTGTCCAAGCTGGACTCATGGCATGAACTGTCCCTCTACGCCTTGGAGGTGTTGGCCTGCCCTGCCATCAGAATCTTGTCAGAGTGGGTTTTTAGTGCCACCGGGGGCATAATAACTGTTTGTACTTGCGTATAATTGTTTGTACTGAGGAACGAGACACCTTCAGGTGTCTTGAAATTGTACCCAAGGATGAGCCAGACTTGTGCAAGTCCACAATTATGTTCCTGATATCTTGGCTGATTTCTTTAGACTTTCTTGTGATGCTACACAAAGAAGCAGTGTGTTTCAGGTGTGCATTAAAATACATCCACAGGTGTGTCTTTAATTAACTCAGATGTTGTAAAAAAAACTATCAGAAGCTTCCAAGCACATGACATCATCATATGGGCAGTCCAGAATTGTTTAACCCCTTTACCCCCGAGGGTGGTTTGCACGTTAATGACCAGGCCAATTTTTACGATTCTGACCACTGTCACTTTATGAGGTAATTACTCTGGAACGCTTCAACGGATCCCCCTGATTCTGAGATTTTTTTTCGTGACATATTGTACTTCATGATTGTGGTAAAATTTCTTCAATATCACTTGCGTTTATTTGTAAAAAAAAATGAAATTTGGCGAAAATTTTGCAATTTTCAAAATTAGAATTTTTATGCCCTTAAATCAGAGAGATATGTCACACAAAATAGTTAATAAATAACATTTCCCACATGTTTACTTTACATCAGCACAATTTTGGAACCAAAATTTTTTTTTGTTAGGGAGCTATAAGGGTTAAAAGTTGACCAGCGATTTCTCATTTTTCCAACAAAATTTACAAAACCATTTTTTTTACGGACCGCATCACATTTGAAGTCACTTTGAGAGGTCTTTATGACAGAAAATACCCAAAAGTGACACCATTGTAAAAACTGCACCCCTCAAGGTGCTCAAAACCACATTCAAGAACTTTATTAACCCTTCAGGTGCTTCACAATTTTATGGAATGTGGAAGAAAAAAATGAACATTTAACTTTTTTCACAAAAATGTTACTTTAGACCTAATTTTATTTTCGCAGGGGTAACAAAAAAAAGGGACCCCAAAATTTGTTGTGCAATTTCCCCTGGGCACGCAAATACCCCATATGTGGGGAAAAAACACTGTTTTGGCGCACGGCAGGGCTCGGAAGGGAAGGAGCGCTATTTGACTTTTTGATTGTAAAATTTGCTTGAATAATTAGCGGACGCCATGTTGCGTTTTGAGAGCCCCTGTGTGCCTAAACATTGGAGCTCCCCCACAAGTGATCCCATTTTGGAAACTAGACCCCCCAAGGCACCTATCTAGATGCATAGTGAGCACTTGGAACCCCCAGGTGCTTCACAAATTGATTCGTAAAAATGAAAAAGTGGAAAAAAAAACACTTTTTATTTTTACGGATTAATTTGTGAAGCACCTGGGTGTTCCAAGTGCTCACTATGCATCTAGATAGGTGCCTTGGGGGGTCTAGTTTCCAAAATGGGGTCACTTGTGGGGGAGCTCCAATGTTTAGGTACACAGGGGCTTTCCAAACGCAACATGGTGTCCGCTAACAATTTGAGCCGATTTTCCATTCAATTTGTTAGCGGACACCATGTCGCGTTTGGAGAGCCGCTGTGTGCCTAAACATTAGAGCTCCCCCACAACTGACCCAATTTTGGAAACTAGACCCCCCAAGGCACCTATCTAGATGCATAGTAAGCACTTGGAACCCCCAGCTGCTTCACAAATTGATTCGTAAAAATGAAAAAGTGGAAAAAAAAACACTATTTATTGTTAGCGGACACCATGTCACGTTTGGAGAGCCCCTGTGTGCCTAAACATTGGAGCTCCCCCACAAGTGACCCCATTTTGGAAACTAGACCCCTCAGGGAACTTATCTAGATGTGTGGTGAGCACTTTGAACCCCCAAGTGTTTTGCAAAAGTTTATGACGTAGAGCCATGAAAAAAAAAATCATTTATTTTCCACAAAAACGCTCTTTTAGCCGCAATATTTTTATTTTCACGAGGGTACTAGGAGAAATTGGACCCAAAAGTTGTTGTGCAATTTCTCCTGAGTACGCTGATACCCCATGTGTTGGAGAAAACTACTGTTTGGGCGCATGTCAGGGCTCGGAAGGGAAGGAGTGACGCTTTGGAATGCAGACTTTGATGGAATGGTCTGCGGGCGTCATGTCACGTTCTCAGAGCCCCTGATGTGCCTAAACAGTGGAAATGCCCAACAAGTGCCCCCTATTTGGAACGGATACCTGATTTGTCAATTTTATAATGTAGTGTTATACGCCAGTTGTGTAGGACAACCTGACAAAAACTACACAACTGAAGTATGACAACCTGACGAACACTACGTCAGCTGTGTAGTGTTCGTCAGGTTGTCATATGTCAGAAATTAATTCAATAGTCCATGGAAGTATGGTACCTTTTGAAGCAGTCTTTCATGCAGAGGCCAGGTTTGTCAGGGCAGGTGTCACATTGGTAAATGGTGTCCTTGCGTATTCCCCTTCGGTAACACACTCGGCACTTCTTTTGTGACTTACCTTTTTTTCCGCTGTGAGGGATCTGCCCCGGGAAATGCTGGCCCGGTACAATTCGAGGTTCTTCAGTTCCATAAGTAGTGGGGCCCACTCTGCCACCACTGCCAAATATCAGGGCCTTGATAACTGTCTCCTGAAAGTGAAGATACGACACAGAAGTCTGGCCTGCACATTTTGACAGAAGGAAAGCGTTGTGCATTGCCATCTGAACAATGTGCACGGCCAGCTTCTTATACCATACCTTGGCCTTTCTCAAAGCACTATACGACTGGAGGACTTGATCGGAGAGATCAACTCCCCCCATGTACTTGTTGTACCCCACTACACAGTCTGGTTTAGCGACCTGTGTAGTGGAACCTCTTACAGTGCTGAGGGTGCTGCCATCACCATGTATGGTGGTCAAGAGAAGGACATCCCTCTTGTCCTTGTACTTGACCACCAACAGGTGGTTGCTACATTGGGCTCTGCTCTCACCCCTTCTGAGCAGCTGCCCAATTAGCGTCTTTGGGAGGCCTTTCTGATTTTCACGGACAGTACCGCAAGCTGCGGTATGTCGCGCAGAGAGGGACTTGAAGAGCAGGATACTTGTATAAAAGTTATCCACGTACAGGTGATAACCTTTATCCAGCAGTAGGTGCACCAAGTCCCACACAATTTTCCCACTCACTCCCAGAACAGGGGGGCATTCAGGGGGTTCAATCCGGGAGTCCTTCCCTTCATGAACTCTAAACTTGTGAGTGTACCCTGAGGTACTCTCACAAAGTTTATACAGCTTGATCCCGTACATGGACCTTTTACTGGGCAGGTACTGCCGGAATCCAAGCCGCCCCTTAAAAGATATTAAGGACTCATCCACGCAGATGTCCCTTTGGGGCACGTACACTTCACCAAACTTGTTGTTGAAGTGCTCGATGACCGGCCGAACTTTGAAAAGACGATCAAAGTTCGGGTCATCGCATGCAGGACACCTTGCATTATCTTGGTTATTGCGGATGGCCTCAAAACGTGTCTGGGTCATGACCATTCAGAACACTAGAGTGTTATACAAAGCGTCAACACTCCAGTATTGCCGAACCTCTGTTTTTTTCAGGATCCCCATATGAAGGACCAGGCCCCAAAACTTCATCATTTCTTCTGCGTCTACAGGAGACCAGTTAGAAAATGATGAAGAGGGGTTTTGTTCCAAAAATTAATGAGCATACAAATTAGTTTGGCCCACCATGAGGTTTATAAAATCCTCACAGAAAAAGACTTTGAAAAAGTCTATTTCTGTGAGGCCGGTGGTGTCAAACTTGATTCCTGATTCCGCCACGAAATCAGGAATCAGTGGCTCAAAATTTTCGGGGGGCAAGGTCCATACGGGATCAGTAGTGGGGGGCGCTGGAACATCTTCTCTCCTGCGACGACTGCGGGGCGGTCCAGCAGCACCTGAGGAGGAAGAGGAGGACGATGAGGCGTCGGAAAAGTAAAGAAATGTGGGATCCTCGCCCTCGCTGTCAGTCTCAGTGTCAGAGGCAACAATAGCGTATGCCTCCTCCACTGAATAGCGAGTTTGGGATGAGCCGGACATTTTTTTTTTCTCGTGTATGTGGTGCATGTGTGTCAGTACATTATTTAGAGTGTGTGTGTGTCAGTGTGCTTGGTGTGAACTTTTTTTTTCTGAAAAAAAAAGAGAAAAAAAGGAACTACCGTAGGTGGTGCAAACAGCGAGCACGAGTGCGGATCGGTGAACTATGTCACCAATCAACTCTCGGCAGCTGCTTGGTGTGTGCGCGGATGTGGTGCAAAGGTGGGGGTGGGGGAGAATTGACAGGGACAAGAAAAAGTCCTGAAAAGCAGCGAGCACGGACGTTGATCAGTGACGTAGACACTGCTCAGCGCTCGGCCGCTGCAGGACGCACGAAGAAAAACAAAAACTGGGGGGGGGGATTGGGGGTAAAATGAGGGGGGGGGAGGGGGGAAGAGGGGTGGATGAGGGGAGAACAGAGATGGACTTACCAAAGTCTTCTCTGTTCTTCTTTCAGCAGGATCAGCAGCAGGTTCTGGAAGAGGCTCTGGAGCAGGATCCGGGACCCTGGAGACAGCAGCAGGACGCTGAAGCTGGAGACCCAGCAACCTAGAGACAGCAGCAGGACGCCGGAGCAGGAGATCCAGGACTCTGGAGACCGCAGCAGGATGCCGGAGCAGCAGCAGCGACTGGAGCAGGTAGGAGAAAGGTCTTGTAGTGTAACAGAAGATTCTGTGGCACTACAAGGCCCAGCACAGCGCAGATCTGACGTGACCGCTCTGTAGAAATCCTCACCAAGTGTGAGGATCTGCAGGGCGGTCACAGGGGGGTGACAGGCAGGTCACAGGCCGATCACCACCCGGTCACCTCCCGGTCAGGTACTCTGATTGGTGCGATCGATGATGACATCGATCGCACCAATCAGAGATGGCTGGGACCTGGGCACGCACCACAGGGAGTCACAGGGAGGTGACAGGCAGGTCACAAGCCGGTCACTGCCCTGTGACCGCCCTGTCACCTGTGTTCAGGTACTCTGATTGGAGCGATCGATGTCATCATCGATCGCTCCAATCAGAGCTGGCTGGAGGCTGGCTGGGGGATCTATGACATCACAGGGGGTCATGGGGAGGTGACAGGCAGGTCACAAGCCGGTCACCGCTCCGTGACCGCCTTGTTACTGCGTGGTCCCGTTGTGATCTGTGCGATCGATTTGATCGGCGATCGCACCGATCCTAACAGTTTGGGGAGAGGGCAGGGGTTACTAGGCAACAGCCTAGGATCGGTGCTCTTAGGAGCACCGATCTTAGGCTGAACATCACTGTTTCCGGCAATCAGATTGCCGGAAACAGTGAGAAATGCTGTGATTGGCTGTTCAGAATTGAACAGCCAATCACAGCGATCGTGGGTGTGAAGGGGCGGCGACACCCCTCGAGATGTCGGCGCCATCTACCCTAAGGTAAGATGGCACCGGAATTTTAATGCTATCACCGCGACTTCGGTCGCGGTGCCGCATTAAAGATAGGGCGTATAAATACGTATCTGGTCCATAAGGCCCAGGGCACAGATACGTATTAATACGCCCTATGTCGTAAAGGGGTTAAAGGCACAGTAATCTTAGTGTATGTAAACTTTTGACTTTGCAGAAAATTTAAAAAATGCCTTAAAACATTCTCTCTCTCTCATTCTGGCATTTGGCAAATATTTGACATATGTGTCTTTTTATATAGTGTATGTAAACTTCTGGTTTCATCTAATATATATATATATGTATATATATATATATATATATATATATATAGATATATAGATATAGATATATCCCCAGGGGTAAATGTTTTTCAGCCCTTGCATTTAGTGCATCTGCTTTACCAGTCTAGGAGTCCCACTCCTTCCAAATGGTAAAAAAATGTTTTCCATCAAGACATCACTTTACTTCAAAGGTCTTCCATTGATGGTATATTCTTCTCAGACCACGCACTCGTTAGTATCTCCATTACTTTACCTATTTTCAGTGCCAAACAATGCCACTGGCGCCTGAACTCATCTCTTCTAGACGATCCCATTATAAAGTCCAACTCACAGAGGACTCTGGACACATATTTCGCTGGTATTGAGGAAAGAGATCCTTGTATTGTGTGGGAGGCTCACAAGTGCGTGGTCAGCGGAGTGGTTATTAAGTATGGAGCCCGGTTTAAACGTGATTGTGCTCATGAGATGTTGTGTCTGCTGGGAGAGATTGGCAACTTGGAGAGATCGCATAAAAGAGCTCCTACTGATGATCTAAGGAAGTCCCTTATAATTAAACGTGTATCTCTCCGTTCTTTTCTCCTACATAAAGAAAAGGTAGATTTCAAGAGATGTCGTCGCCACTACTATGAACACAGAAGCAAAAGTGGTAAATCACTAGCAAGAGACTTATAAATACAGACAACCAACACTTATGTCCCTTCCATTTTTGATCAATCGCAGAGATGCAAACATTTACTACCTGATATCGCTGACATGTTTAAATCTTTTTATTCCTCATTATACTTTGTAGACTTAACCAACCCCGAAACACAGAACATAGACTTTAGGTCCCATACTCAGACATACAGTACAGACCAAAAGTTTGGACACACCTTCTCATTTAAAGATTTTTCTGTATTTTCATGACTATGAAAATTGTACATTCACACTGAAGGCATCAAAACTATGAATTAACACATGTGGAATTATATACTTAACAAAAAATTGTGAAACAACTGAAAATATGTCTTATATTCTAGGTTCTTCAAAGTAGCCACCTTGGGGGCATGGCCTGGGCTCAACTGATGTAGGAAGAAGGAGAGTTGAGCTCCATGCAGACAACCAATTCAACGCTACTATAACGCAATTTGAAAGAAGAAATCCCTAAAGCTCCTGCAGAATTCTCTTGGGGACCGTCTCAGGAGTATTTTGAGACCTTCCTCGTGAAAAATCAACAAACAATTGAAGAAGTTATATTTGTTATGAACTGCTACAAACACTAAGGAAAGATAGGAAAACTGTCCCTACAATAAGACTAAGCTGATTCCCTACGATGCAGCGGGGGACCTGTTCCTTGTGAACAGACCCACCTTAGTCCTCGGCTAGTCTGAACGCAGACCTATAGATATTAGGGAGGGGTCCCTACAAGAACTAAGGACTGGGATATAGTTGGACACCTCCTAGCAGAAATAGTAGCAGAGCAAAGACAAACAAACAAACAGAAGTACTAGTGGTCAAAAGACAAAGCAAAATACAGAGTAAGGTACAAGGCACCTGGCTAGCTTAAGAGTAAAAGTAACACTGAAGTCCAGCAAGGCCAGGAGGGCGAAGCTGGATTATATAGGCAAAAAGTCATGTGACCAGCAAAATAGAAAAAACTAACAGGAGGGTTCTAACAGTACCCCCTCTTCTATGAGGATCCTCCGGATCCTCCAGGCCCAGGTCTATCAGGAAACCTCCTGTGAAACGCTCCGACAAGTCTAGGAGCAGAGACATCATCCGCCCTTACCCAGGAGTTATCCTCGGGACCAAAAACTTTCCAAGCGACGAGATACTGCAATCTCTCTCTATGCCATCTAGAATTAAGAATGCGAGAAATTTCATATTCACCGTCTTCCACCACCGGAGGAACAGAGACAGTGGCGTTCCTATCAGAAACATCAGCTTTTTTCAATAAGGAAACATGAAACACCGGATTAATCTTCCAGGAGGTAGGAACCTCCAACCTAACAGCAGATTGGTTAACTACCTGAAGCACCTTAAACGGACCCACAAACTTCGGGCCCAATTTCTTAGAAGGAATCCTCAACCGCAGATTCCTAGAGGACAACCAAACCATGTCACCAACAGTAAACAAAACCTCTTGACGTTTCCTGTTAAAGTACCTCTTGGATTTTTTGTTAGCCTCTTGAAAGTTACGACGTACATCAGTCCAAGCTCTCTCCAAATCACCGGAAAAATTCTCCTCCTCCGGCACAGCCGATACCAATTTGGAGAATGACCCAAACGACGGATGTCTCCCAGTACAACAAAAAAAAGGAGAACACCCAGGAGAAGAGGATGTATGGTTGTTAAGAGCAAATTCAGCCAGTGGCAGAAACTCAGACCACCCCTCTTGATTGTCAGCCACAAAACAACGCAAAAACTGTTCAACATCCTGTTTTTTTCTTTCTGTCTGTCCATTAGACTCAGGATGATAACCAGATGAAAATGACAAATGGACTCCCAACCTGTCACAAAAGGCACGCCAAAAGCAAGCCACGAACTGAGGTCCCCTATCGGAAACAATGTTGGTAGGAACACCATGGAGCCTGACAATTTCTTTAACAAAAGTCTTAGCGAGTGTCTTGGCGCAGGGCAGTTTGATGAAGGGAACCAAGTGACACATCTTGCTAAAACGGTCCACGACCACCCAGATAACAGTGAAACCCTCAGAGGCAGGAAGGTCAGTAATAAAATCCATAGCAAGATGCGTCCAAGGAGCACTAGGAACCTCCAGAGGGCAAAGCAACCCCGCAGCAGGAGCATGTGAAGACTTAGATCTAGCACACACAGTACATTGACGCACCCACTTAATGACTTCCTTCTGCCACCCAGGCCACCAAAAACTGCGACCTACAAGTCTCTTAGTCTCCGAAATTCCTGGATGACCTGCCAACCGAGACTCATGACACTCCACAAACAAATCTCTCCTAAAGTTCCTAGGCACAAACAACCTCCCATGGGGAGTGTTAGATGGGGCATCCTCCTGGGCTTTCAGAATCCCATCTTCCAAAACGGAGTCCAATGCTGCTATCACAACACCTTCCTGTAAAATGCTCTCCTCCTCCTCGGTACCAACCATGGGAGAAAAACTGCGAGATAAAGCATCAGCTTTTACATTCTTGGTACCCGGAATGTAAGTAACAGAAAAATGAAACCGCGAAAAAAAAAGTGCCCACCTAGCTTGACGGGCATTCAAGCGCTTGGCAGCATCAAGATAGATCAGATTCTTATGATCAGTAAAAACCTGAATGGGAAATTTAGCACCTTCCAAGAGATGACGCCAATGTTCAAATGCGAGTTTAATCGCCAGCAATTCCCAATTACCGACATCGTAATTAAGTTCAGTCTCAGAAAATTTTTTTGAAAAAAAAGCACAGGGATGTACTCCATCCTTGTTTTCCTGAGACAAAACAGCACCGACCCCCCACCGAAGAAGCATCAACCTCGACCAAAAAAGGTTTGGTCTCATCAGGCTGCATAAGGATGGGGGCAGAACTGAACATCTCCTTGAGATACACAAAAGCTTCAATGGCCTCAGTAGTCCACTGGACCGTATTCGCACCTTTCCTGGTGAGATCGGTCAGCGGCTTAACAATTATAGAAAAATTCTTAATGAATTTTCTGTAATAATTGGCGAAACCCAAAAATCTCTGTATTGGTTTCAAACCAATAGGCCTAGGCCATTCCTGAACCGCCTGAACCTTCACCGGGTCCATCTCAAAGCCCTCGCTGGAGATAATGTAGCCCAAAAAACTAATTCTCTGCACAGCGAACTCACATTTCTCCAGCTTAGCAAAAAGTGAATTGTCACTTAACAACTGCAATACCTCACATACGCTCTGCCAATGAGACTCCAGATCCGGCGAACAAATCAAAATGTCATCCAAATGCACCACCACATTATTACCGATCAACAGTCTTAGGATGTCATTAATAAGGTTCTGAAAAAACGCTGGTGTGTTGGTAAGACCAAAGGGCATAACCAGATTCTCAAAATGACCCACTGGAGTGTTAAAAGCAGTTTTCCACTCATCACCTTCCTTCATACGTAACAAATTGTATGCCCCCCGGAGATCAATCTTAGAGAACCACTTGACCCCCACTAACTGGTTGAACAAGTCAGGAATTAATGGCAGTGGGTAGGAATTGCGTACTGTAATTTTATTAATTTCGCGAAAGTCCAGACATGGACGTAAACCGCCGTCCTTTTTTTTTACAAAAAAGAATCCAACAGCCACAGGTGACTTAGAAGGTCTAATGTGACCGGCGGCCAAGCTTGTCTGTATGTATTCCTCCAAGGCCTTTCTCTCAGGGATAGTAAGATTAAATAAGCGACTCTTGGGAAGAGTTGCTCCAGGGACAAACTCAATAGTACAATCATAGTCCCTATGAGGAGGCAAAACTTGCGACTCCTCCTCAGAAAAAAACTTCCAAAAGTCCTGAATAGGTACAGGTAATTCCCCTCTTTCCACAGCAGCAATGCGACCATTACAACATTTATCATAACACTTAGGACTCCAAGACTTAATTTCATTGGTAGACCAGTCCAGTACAGGATTGTGCAATTTTAACCAAGGTAACCCCAAAACCACTGGAGCAGGCAAATTATTTAATACCGCCAAATCCAAATTCTCTTGGTGGATACCATTAATGGTGAGGGGAAATTCAAAAACCTTGTGAGTAATACCTTTCAAGGGAGAGCCATCAACAGTAACCACAGAAATAGGAGATTACAAAAGTTTGGATTCTAATTTAAATTTTTCCAAAAAGCCCTCATCAATCACATTGAGTGTAGAACCACAATCCACAAATACCTGAAATTCAATCAACTCCTCCTGGAATGAGGTACTTCCAGAAAGAAATACTCCTTTTGAGTTTAAACAAGCTATGCGGGCGTAACTGATCTCTTTTTTTTTTTCTTTGTTCAAACGAAGCACACAGTTCTTAATAAAGTGGTCAGATTTACCGCAATAAAAACACAATCCTTTAGCAAACCTGCGGTCTTTTTCCTGAGAGTAGGGTGACATCGCCCCAATCTCCATCGGTTCTCCACCCTCCGAACAGACCCTCTGAAAACTAGGAGCTGCCATAGCAGTAAATTTCTCTTCATTACTCCTAGCACGCAGTCTCCTGTCCACACGTATGGCTAATTGCAATGCCTCCTGCAAGGTTCCAGGTTTTGGGAAGGCAATCAGCAGATCCTTAACCCTTTCACCTAGACCATCAAGAAACAAACATTTTAATGCTGAGTCATTCCATTCCACTTCAGCCGACCATCTTCTGAAGTATGTGCAATAATTTTCCACATCACCTGATCCCTGCTTCAAACGTCTTAATTCAGTTTCAGCAGATGAGACTCGATCAGGATCATCATACAACAACCCCATAGCAGAAAAAAAATCTTCCACAGATCTAAAACACGGGTCATTTGGTTGTAGAGAAAAGGCCCATCCCTGTGGTTCTTTGTGCAAAAGTGACATTATAAACCCAATGCGCTGTGATTCATTCCCCGAGGATCTGGGTCTTAAACGAAAATATAATAAACAAGCGTTTTTAAAGGAAAAAAAATCTTGCCGTTTACCATAAAAAAAATCTGGCAGTCCTACCTTCGGTTCGACAAAATGCGCTCCGGGACAGCTACTCACGTGTTGCTGGAGCTCAGCCACCTCCAAAGACAGTCCCTGCAGGCTTTGAGCCAACTCCTGAACCGACACCATGCTGAAATCAGGATTTCTTTCCTTAGAGTGTTTTATTTTTGGGCTGGACTTACTGTTATGAACTGCTACAAACACTAAGGAAAGATAGGAAAACTGTCCCTACAATAGGACTAAGCTGATTCCCTACGATGCAGCGGGGGACCTGTTCCTTGTGAACAGACCCGCCTTAGTCCTCGGCTAGTCTGAACGCAGACCTATAGATATTAGGGAGGGGTCCCTACAAGAACTAAGGACTGGGATATAGTTGGACACCTCCTAGCAGAAATAGTAGCAGAGCAAAGACAAACAAACAAACAGAAGTACTAGTGGTCAAAAGACCAAGCAAACTACAGAGTAAGGTACAAGGCACCTGGCTAGCTTAAGAGTAAAAGTAACACTGAAGTCCAGCAAGGCCAGGAGGGCGGAGCTGGATTATATAGGCAAAAAGTCATGTGACCAGCAAAATAGAAAAAACTAACAGGAGGGTTCTAACAATATTCTTCTGAAGCAGGCAGCTGCATTTTCCCGCCACAGGAAGTACAGCTCAAGTCCCCAAGGGAGAAGAAGGAAGGTGACATCTTCACAGGTGCCATTACTAAGCAGCGCCCCACCACAGACCCTCATCCCACCTGAGAACCCTGGATCCCGAAGCGGAAGGTCGCAGCTCCACACAGTGAAGTTCGGAGGTGAAGCTCCAGCACCACTGAGGAGAGGACAGCGAGGACTGAGCGGAGGGAGCGGCGCGGACGACGGAACAGCGGAGACTACCACAGGCTAGTACAGTCCCCCCCAACCCGTCCCGCCATACCCGGTGTACGTGGGAACCACCAGTTAGCGGTGAATTGTGCGGGGGATTACCGTCCGGTAACACCGGCCGGCGTTGCAGATTTGATCCGCGACATCGCTCCGCCCCCACCCCAGCGTCGCAGCTACATCGCATATGCGAATAATCCCATACAAGCCTGTGCCACCTCTATCACCTTCACGTTGCAGACAGGCCTCTTGGGGGGTTAAAAAGCAAACTTGGAGTGCATGAATGGTCCCAGTCCAGCCCTAAGACTAAGACTTATCTGCGAGCTGTAACAGGCTCATAACACGTGACTCAGTCGCCTCCGTTCTCGCTTCCGCAACACAAATGAATCTGATAGCCGGGACTGTAGATCACAACTGCATCCTATATCATAAAGTGACATTATCTTTGAGTCGCAGTTGCGTCTTCCAAATTGCATACAGTGTCATACCTGAGTGCTGAACACAAAACTCTACTGCGTCCTGTGATACATTGCATCTGCGTGTCGCAACTGCGTCCTCCCAAGCACTTACAGTGTTACATCTGATCGCTGGCCACTGCGATCGCGAAACTCTACTGCGTCATGTGACACATCGCATCTGCGGGTCACAACTGCGTCCCTCCAAAGACTCAACGTCACACCTGATCATTAACAGCACTAAGTGCAGAGCCTAACTGTGTCCTGAAACACAGATTGGAAACGCGAAACGCAACAGCGTCCCTAACTGCATCTGTCGCACTACATCAGACTGCTATCATCTCTGAACACAAGGCACAACTGCGTACAGATTCTCTGACATAAACTGTACGACACAGTTGCGACCTCCTCGTTCTTGGCGCAGCAATCCAATACTACTGAAGTCTCAAACAAACCCTGACTGGAAATCTATCAAAGCACACCCTAGCTGATATCGTCAACCATGAGTTCCACTAAGAAAAATGCCACCGCAGGAAGCAAACCTTCTACCTCAACAACCAAGTCCAAAAATTCAAATGAGAAAAATCCTCAATACCACACATACTGCAATCCCCTGGAAGATTCTCCAAGCCTGGTAAGCCCTCTCAAGTCCAGGTCTCCCCTCAAAAGAGACGAAAAACTAACCTCAAGAAAAAACTACCTAAAAGAAGCCACACAAGCTGCATCCCAAAATCCCCTTCCCTCTAGCTCGTCCCCACCAATAGATCCAAACAAGGATCACCCTCCTTCAACTACAACTAATAAACTGAATTTCGAGGGAATGGACACATCCATCTCTCATAAGAGTCTGAAACCATAAAGCTGGGGTCACAAGGGCACAGTCTACCAGGAGCATACTGAATCTGACTCAGAACCTGACTTCACAGATTCATCCCCAAATCCTAGCCCTGAAAAAAGCAAACAGAAAACTGAACATGGGCACAAGACTCCTGATAAAGCTTCTCACAACTCATGTATCTTCAAAGAGTTTCCTCCACCCTCAAACAACATTGAAACATACATGTTGGAGTTAGCCAAAGTCATCAACGAAAATATGAAAATTACTTTGGACAAACAAACGGAAGCCATAAACTCCACTTTCCAAGCCTTTAACAAAAGACTGGAGGATTATGAAAAAAGACTTACTTTAGTAGAAGCCAAATCTGAAAAAATAACAAATGACCAGTATGACACCCAGGCAGAAATCAACTAGCTCAGAGCAAAACTGGCAGATCTGGAGGATCGTAACCGCAGAAACAACCTCAAAATACGCGGTATCCCGGAAACGATCCCACCACATGGCCTCTCCGATTACGCTAAATCAGTGTTCAAAAGAGCTCTGCCCTCACTATCAAACCATGAACTCACCATAGACAGGAGACACAGACTACCCCGTCCCAACTCAGATTCAGCGGACACTCCAAGGGATACAATACTAAGAATCCACTTTTACCAAACAAAAGAAAAAATACAAAACTTCATCAAGGTAGAAAAAACTTTTCCGGAACCATATAATGACTTAAGAATTTACACTGACCTGTCGAAGGAAACGATAGAAGCTAGGACATCTTTCAGGGACACCACGACCTACCTGAGAGATTCGGGAGTGCCCTACAGATGGGGCTTCCCACTAAAACTGCTAGTTTTTCACAAAGGGAAAACTATCATTCTTTTCTCCCCAGAGGAAGGACGTAAATTTGTTGCCTCTCTGAAGGATGATACCTCATTTAAAGACCCTCCTCTCTACCAGAGGGACAATCGCTGAACTCCCGGATTACCTTTACCTTTTCCAAAACTTGCTGATTCCATTAAAGCTGTAGTTTCCTTCACTGTTTTTTGAAGGATCTTACGTCATGTTATAATTATATAACTTTTTCACCATATGGTTAATAGGTATTATGTTATGTTTTATATACTATTTGTATGCAATCCTAACTGGACTCCTCATATTGGGATTTTCTCTTTCAGCAACTTGGTTGCTCTACATCGGACAATTTCACGAACTTTTTCCCCAGAAAAAAAAACCCCTACGGACTAGTAGGTCTTCCCT
This sequence comes from Phyllobates terribilis, assembly GCF_046119375.1. Lineage (NCBI taxonomy): Eukaryota > Metazoa > Chordata > Amphibia > Anura > Dendrobatidae > Phyllobates > Phyllobates terribilis. Next base: position 37,333,539 of record NW_027362761.1, on the reverse strand, counting down.
GGAGGTTTGTTTACGAGTCGTGAAGTGTAATTATTCATTCTGATTGTCACGAACGTTTTAAAAGTTGTATTGTTGCTCTTATTTGATTTGTCTTTGCATAGTGATCTATTCACACATTTTATGACACAAATATAAAAGTTCACCTGTGTAGTCATTTAAATAATTTTTACACATTTCCTGATTCCAACTCTCAGACTTTACCCACCTTTTCCAACCTAGTACAAACGTACTCAAGAATGAGTATTAAAATATCATCATACAATGTTAAGGGGCTAAACAGCCCAAATAAAGATTCTCCCTCTGGAAAGAAATCAACTCCCAAAAAGCCGACATTATCTGTCTGCAAGAGACAAAGTTCTCTGAATCTAACCATCCCAAATTCAGCCATAAAAACTTCAACAATATTTTTGAATCCACAAACAAGAATAAAAAGAAGGCCGGGGTCGCCACTTTAATCAAAAACACCGTCCCTTTTAAACATGAAGAAGAGGTTACTGATACAAATGGTAGATATCATATTCTTGTTTGTGGAATCAACAACCAAATTTGCACAATTGTAAATGTCTATGCCCCCAACAAAGGACAAATTAGTTTTCTTAATAAGATAATGAAAAAAATTTCTAAAATTAGAAAGGGGGAACTAATTATACTAGGTGACTTCAACATGGTCCCTGACAGTCGTATGGACTCCTCATCTCCCAAAGGATGTCTGTCTGCTTCCCTAAACCCGTGGCTAACAAAGAACGAGCTGTTTGATGCCTTTAGGTGTATCAACACCACTTCAAAGGAGTACACGTTCTTTTCAGACGTCCACCAGAAAGCTTCCAGAATCGACCTTATACTAACTGACGTCTTTTCCATCTCAAAAATTGAACAAATCTCAATTCTTCCAAAAAGTATTTCTGACCACTCCCCTTTGTTGGGAGAAATTAGGCTAGGCCCATCCCTCACAAATAATTTTCTCTGGAAATGCAACCCTACCCTTCTCTGTTCACCAGAGTACAGAGCTATAATTGAGGAAAATATAAAACAATATTTCACAGAAAACGAAGATGAAACCATCAGCCCATTTACATACTGGAATGCCCATAAAGCAGTCCTCAGAGGGACATTGATGAAATTGTTATCCTCCATCAAAAAGAAAAATAGAGCAAAAATTACGGAACTCCAATCCCAAATTAGATATAAAGAAGAAATTCAAACTAACACTAACCCACCATCTCAAAAAATAGGCCAAGAAATCAACAACTTAAGAGTAGAACTCAAAAAAGAAATATTCGCCCCCTTCGATTCTTTAATTAAGAACTCAAAATTTAAAATGTATGCCTCCTTGAATAAATCGACTAAATTTATGATGAACCGCATCAAGAAAAAGAGGATACACAATAGAATTGATAAAGTTTAACGGAGGATGGCACATTTAAATACCACCCCAAAGAGATACTCTCCACTTTTGCGAAATATTATCATAAACTATATAACATCAATACAGACGATTCTGTACCAAAGCCCAATAAAGAATTAATCAACAGATTTCTTTCCTCAATTAAATTACCCCAAGCCAGCAACCAAGATTTAGAACTCTTATCATCCCCTTTTACAGGAAAAGAGATATCTGAGGCAATAACACAATTAAAACCACATAAATCCCCAGGCCCCGTTGGTTTTACCAATGAATATTTTAAAACTTTCGAACCTATTCTAACCCCACACCTTACCCAAGTATTCAATAAGGCAGCGTCCCAGGGTTCATTCCCAGCCAAAATGCTGGAGGCCACAATCATATTAATTCCTAAATCTAAAAATAATTTGGAGGACGTCAAAAACTTCAGGCCTATCTCCCTCATAAATACTGATGTTAAATTATACGCCAAAGTGCTGGCAAATAGATTAAAATCTATACTACCTACATTAATAAATACTGATCAAATCGGCTTTGTCGAAAAAAGACAGTCTACAGATGGAACCAGACGCCTCATTAATATCATCAAATTTTTGAACTCCTCAAAAATCCCTTCAATACTTCTGACACTAGACGCCGAAAAAGCGTTTGACCGTCTCAATTGGCTATATTTAAAACTCGCCCTAACGAAATTTGGTTTCAATGAAAAAATCTTGTCTTCCATTTTAGCTCTGTACTCTAACCCCTCGGCCAAAATATACGCCAATAACCACCTCTCTAGCCCATTAAAAATAACTAATGGAACCAGGCAGGGTTGCCCCCTATCACCTTTGTTGTTTGTTTTAGCAATTGAACCCCTCGCACAGAAAATTAGGGAAAACCAAAATATAAAAGGCATACAAGCAGGCTCCCGCCAATTTGTAATTAATTTGTTCGCAGATGATATCCTATTAACATTAGCTGATCCTCTCAGTTCCATCACAGAGGTAACAAATACTCTGGAAAAATTCTCGGAAATTTCGTATTTTAAGATAAACAACAATAAATCAAAAATAATCCAACTCAACTTAAGCAACAATATAATAAATAAAATCAAAAAAGACTTTAATTACGATTGGGAAGAGGAGGAATTCACATACCTAGGAATCATCATCACAAAAAATATAAACTCAATCATCACCAAAAACATGTATTCAATTGTAGAAACAATAAATAAAGACACACATTACTACAACGACAAAGACTTATCGTGGTTAGGCAAGTCACTAATCCTAAAAACATTTGTTCTACCTAAAATCTTATATGTGCTGAGAAACCTTCCCTTAATCATTCCCTCCTCATATTTAACCAAATTGCAATACCTTATCAATTCATTCATTTGGTGCGGTAAAAAAGCGAGGACCCCGACTGCTTTGCTATATAAAAGCAAAACTAATGGCGGCATAGGACTAATCAACGTGAACTCATACTACTTAGCTAACATAATAAAACAGAGTCAATACTGGTTTTACCAAAAACACCCTCCAGCATGGATAGAATTGGAGACATTGCTTTACGGTAACCTCCCCCCTCAAAATTTACTCCTTAACAAATTTTTCAAGAAATCCCACTTATACTCCATCCCACCCTATCTTCCAAGCTGCCTTATTTGCATGGGGAAAATTCACTACTCTCAATAGAAACAAAAACAATTCCAATTACTCACTGAATTTCCCTCTTTCATATATCTCAGCATTTTATAACCACCCGTTTCCTTCTCACTGGCCTTCCATAGGCATAACCAAATTAAGGACATTTTTAATGGTAGCAACTTTATCCCCTTCGCAGAACTAAAATCCAAATTCAAATTGGCATCGGATGAATTCTTCTACTACTCAATGACTAAGGACCTGATTATGTTATTTTTTTCCAACAGAAAATCACTGTCTGAAGCCTCTATAAACCTACTCTGTAATACAAATCATAATATCTTCTGGAGTCTGAAGTATATCTATACTTGCTTTAACAAAGATGTACTCTCAAATAAAACCACATTTATGAAAAAATGGGAAGCAGACCTAAATACATCTTTTACTTTAGAAATGTGGGTAAATGCCCTCTGCTCATCATACTCCTCTAACATCTGCATGCCGCTGCATGAGGGATACTATAAGAATTCTGTCTAATTTGTTCCTCTTTCTGGTCTTCAAAAGTTGGGAAGTATGCCTTCCACCTTACAAGCACTGAGGTTTGTGCATCGGCGTCCTATCCAAGGACCCCTATTCAGAAGGACACTCTGTCTCATCATTCACTTCTCTTCAGGATCACACTATCTCTTACCCTTTGTCTCCTCTTACTTAGGGTCACCCGTTCATGCAGCTCTGCTCACTTTACACTACAGACCCTATGAAACCAATCAATGGGAAACTCAGTCTCTTTCCCTAACACTAAATTCCCTCCCCATGTGGGCTAGTCCCAAACATTAACTGTATCCTAACTTACCCTATCATCACTACCTGTACTACAGTCAACTATCTATATCTTATACATTATGATTAAATTATCACATCCTATACTGTACATTATTAACATCACACAGGAACATATTAAATTTCACATTTCACGATATATACAAAGACGCATGACACAATACACACACATAACGTGATTGGTGTCTTCAAGGGTAGGAACGCGACAGCACAGTCCACAACCCTTACAACTGCAATATATTAACCCCTTTAAAGTCTATGACGTACTATTCCGTACCTGCGCCCTGGGACTTAAGAGCCAGGTACGGAATAGTGCGTCATGGCGATTGTCACAGCTGACACCCGGTACTATGTGCAGGGAGCGGTCCCGCACCGCTCCCGGCACATTAACCCCCGCAATGCTGCGATCGAAGTCGATCGCAGCATTGCGGTGGCAAGGGGAGGTGATCGCAATACTCACATCCTCTTCCAGCCTCCAGCGCTTTCTGCCGCGGCTTCCCGGATATTGCCATGACGACCCGATGTAGTCATGACAACATCCGGGTCACCAGACAGCAGTAAGATAGTTTGGTCATGCGCAGTGGATGACCAAAGAATCTTCTGCATCTGCAGCGCAGACAGCCTGCGTAGCACAGGGATGGTGCTCCATCCCTATGCTATACAGGCGATCAGAATAAAAAAAGTGAAAGTCCCATAGTGGGACAAAGTATAAAAGTAAAAAAAGTATCAGAAAGTGAAGAAAAAAAAAATTGTAAAAATATAAAAGAAAATAAAAAAAATAATCCATCAAAAATAAAAATATAATGTACCCATCAATAAATATTATGAAGCAAAACAAAACAATAAAAGTACACATATTTGGTATCGCCGCGTCCGGAACGACCTGACCTATAAAATTGTCCCACTAGTTAACCCCTTCAGTGAACACGGTAAAAAAATAAAATAAAAAACAAAATGGTACCGCTAAAAATGTCATGTTGTCCCGCAAAAAAACAAGCCGCCATACAGCTCCATCAGCCGAAATATAAAAAAGTTCCAGCTCTCAGAATAAAGCGATGCAAAAAAAATTTTTTTCTATAAAATAACTTTTATTGTGTAAAAGCGGCAAAACATAGAAAAATTATATATATGTGGTATCGCTGTAAACGTACTGACCCGAAGAATAAAGCTACCTTATCAATTTTACCACATGCGAAACAGAATAAAAGAATTTAAAAAAAAAACAATTCCTGAATTGTTGGTTTTGTTTATTCTGCCTCCCAAAAATCGGAATAGAAAGCGAGCAAAAAATGTCACATGCCTGAAAATGGCACCAATAAAAACGTCAACTCATCCCACAAAAAACAAGCTGTCACATGACTCTGTCGGCCAAAATATATAAAAATTATAGCTCTCAAAATATTGCGATGCAAAATCTAGATTTTACAAAAAATGCGTCTTTTAGTATGCTGTCAATCATAAAATCCCGATATGATTCTGGTATCGCTGTAATCGCACCGACCCGAAGAATAAAGTCGTCTAATCACTTATACCGCACGAGGAATGGCGTAAAAAATAAACTCTTGGGTTAGGGTTGTGCTAGGGTTAGGGTTAGGGTTGGGATTTTTTTCAAAAGTAAAAAAAAAAAGATGACGATATGGTGACTAGTGTTGAGCGCAAGTGCTCGCTACTTGAGTTTGCATCGGGTGCTCGGGTATGCACTGAGTATCGCGGGTGCTCGAGTGACATGCTCGAGTCTCCGCCCCATATGCTTCGCGGCCAAAAAAACCTCACAGGGATTGCCTGCCATGCACGAGCGATCCCCGCATGTTTTTTTTTGGGTGTCTAATAACCGTGAAACATGTGGGTGGGGACTCAAGCATGTCACTTGAGCACCCGTGATACATGGTGCATACCCGAGTACCCGATGCAAACTTAAGTAGCGAGCACTTGCGCTCAAGACTAATGACAACTTATTCAATATGATGACCTAATGTTATCAAATTCTGTGTCGTACCTCTGGGTTCAAAATGTTCACTATACCCCTTGATAAAATCCTTGAGGGGTGTAGTTTCCAAAATGGAGTCACTTGTGGGGGGTCTCCACTATTTAGGCACATCAGGGGCTCTCCAAACGCGACATGGCGTCCGCTCTCGATTCCAGCCGATTTTGCGTTCAAAAAGTCACACAATGCTCCTTCACTTCTGAACCCTGCCGTGCGCCCAAACACTGTATTTTCCCCACATATGGGGTATTGGCGTACTCAGGAGACATTGCACAAAAGTTTTTGGGATCCATTTTCTCCTCTTACCCTTGTGAAAATAAAAAAATTGGGGCTAAAACATCATTGTTGTGGAAAAAGTTTGATTTTTTTATTTTCACGGCTCCATGTTATAAACTTCTGTAAAGGACTTGGGGTTTCAGGGTGCTCACCACACATCTATATAAGTTCCCTGAGGGGTCTAGTTTCCAAAATGGTGTCACTTGTGGGGGTTTTCCACTGTTTAGGCACATCAGGGGCACATCCGCTAATTATTCAAGCAAATTTTACATTCAAAAAGTCAAATGGCGTTCCTTCCCTTCCGAACACTGCCGTATGCCCAAGCAGTGGTTTTTCCCCACATATGGGGTATCTGCTTACTCAGGAGAAATTGCACAACAAACTGCATGGTGCACTTTCTCCTGTTACCCTTATGAAAATGCAAAATTGTGGGCTGAAAAACATTTTTGTTCGAAAAATGTGAAAATTTTATTTTTACGGCTCAATGTTATAAACTTCTGTGAAGCACCTGGGGGTTCAAGGTGCTCATCACACATCTAGATAAGTTCCCTGAGGGGTCTAGTTTCCAAAATGGTGTCACTTGTGGGGGGTTTCCACTGTTTAGGCACATCAGGGGCTCTCCAAACGCAACATGGCGTCTGCTAATTATTCAAGCAAATTTTACAATCAAAAAGTCAAATGGTGCTCCTTCTCTTCCGAACCCTGCCGAGCACTCAAACAGTGTTTTTTTCCCACATATGGGGTATCTGCGTGCTCAAGGGAAATTGCACAACAAATTTTGGGGTCCATTTTTTCCTGTTACCCCTGCGAAAATAAAAAAAATTGGGTTTAAAATAACATTTTTGTGAAAAAAGTTAATTGTTCATTTTTTTCTTCCACATTCCAAAAATTCCTGTGAAGCACCTGAAGGGTTAATGAAGTTCTTGAATGTGGTTTTGAGCACCTTGAGGGGTGCATTTTTTAGAATGGTGTCACTTTTGGGTATTTTCTGTCATAAAGACCCCTCAAAGTGACTTCAAATGTGATGTGGTCCCTAAAAAAATGGTTTTGTAAATTTTGTTGGAAAAATGAGAAATCGCTGGTCAACTTTTAACCCTTATAGCTCCCTAATAAAAAAAAAATTTGGTTCCAAAATTGTGCTGATGTAAAGTAGACATGTGGGAAATGTTATTTATTAACTCTTTTGTGTGACATATCTCTCTGATTTAAGGGCATAAAAATTCAAATTTTGAAAATTGCAAAATTTTCAAAATTTTTGCCAAATTTCCATTTTTTTCAAAAATAAACGAAAGTGATATCGAAGAAATTTTACCACTACCATGAAGTACAATATATCACGAAAAAACATTCTCAGAATCAGGGGGATCCGTTGAAGCGTTCCAGAGTAATTACCTCATAAAGTGACAGTGGTCAGAATTCTAAAAGTTGGCCTGGTCATTGAAGTGCAAACCACCTTGGGTTGTAAAGGGGTTAAGAGGATAAACACTTTGATGGGAGTGTTTCTTTAACATCATTCCATAGAAAGCTGCACAGTCCATTCATTTCATTATGAGGCAGATTAGCAGGAAACATGATTTACTGCAGCCCTTTACTTCCTCCCTGCTGGTGACAGTTGCAGTTTTGTAAAGTATAAGGGGTGTGCGTATATTATTTTATTAGTTTCATTCAAATTCGTTATAATATTCTCACATTAGTAATATAAGTTGTTTAACTGCTTTGTCGCTCCCAATATGAAAGGCTACTGCAGATGTCTGTAGGCTTGGTCTGATCTTCGACCACAATGCACGGACTGGCTTGGGGTCTCACAACTTGAGCATGACAGCCCCATAGAAATACATGAAGCTGTCATGCTCTGGTTAGGAGACAGGTAGCCAGTCCGTGCATAAGCGGTCCGTACTCGGATCGATTTGTATGGACGTATGCATGAGCCCTAAGAAAGTTGGCAAAACTAATGTGTTTATTGTTAATCTGCTGTAAAATAAATATGCCTTTCAAAACTGTCCCTATCAACTATATAATAGTCAACTATACGAGTCAATTAGTAAAACTATGTTCATTTCTTGTTTTTCAGTTTTGCAAGACTATTTACATTGAAGATCACACAAAGAATATCCACATGCGTCGAAAAGAAAAAAAAAAAATCCTGTATATTAGACCAACGCGGCAGACAAGTATGATTAGTGTGCTACAAAGAGCAATGAGCACAACATTTTTGTTACATGAAAGATTGACATATACAGGATATATTTATAAAGCATCCATTAGGAAGTACTGAGACTGTCAAATGAAATAATCATCTTATTATTTTTCTTAATGTGCTATTGTATACGTTACATTTAACAAAAGGAATTTTGGATTGATGAAGATGGAATATGAGTTAAGTGTCCTATGTGATTGCGAAATTACCCTCATTATCTTCAATGGATCAAATCGACTCTAGCAGTATGCTAGTACTGACATGGTTACTTTGAATAAATTGATGTTAAACTTTAAATACATTTCATTTATCTAGATATATAATATAATCCTACTTGTTCAACCTTTAGATCAGGCCCCCTAGCATTGGCAATGAGGAATTTTAACATCACACTAATGATAATATTGAAAAGTGTACTTCTATATAGAACTGGTATAAGTGGGGGGAGAGGATACTTTACTAACTCATTGTTACAGATAGTTGACTATTTTCAAGTGTCATATCCAATTGTAAGGCTTTATCATAAAATTACATTTCTTAACAGACTCTGAAACTAAAGAGACCAGGACTGGATACTGACAATATTTTCCAGCATAAGAAAAGTTTACAGAAGTTAAATGAAAATCTAGCTTTCTCCCAGTGTGTGTTCCTGTAAGTAATAACAGTGTAATATTACATTTACAAGACAATAGAATGCATGATAACGGTAAGGCTTTTCTTTTTCTGTCAGATTTTTTTTATTTATGTCCTATGTGAGCCGTACCTGGTCCTGCTCTACCCTTATCTATTTTAAAGTCCACTGACACATAGTGAGGTGAACTTACATAAGTGGGATGAGTTTTACACTTTTTTGATCAAAACAGTGTTCACTAAATCTAAATAGTTACTTAAATGTGCTATTACAATTTATTCATTTACTTGCTACAGGGAATTTGCTCATTTTGTTTTTATATTAGGTTTTGTTTGTTAAATGGTCACAGTGTGAATGCACACCTAAGCATTGTACTTATACCAACATATGCTCTGGCTCAATTTCTTTGGTTTTACTTTGTTAATTTAGCAAAATCGCGTGTTTTAGTATTTATCTGTTTTCATGTATCTAAAACTATAGATTCATTATTTAGAGGCTATTTTTATGTATACTGCACACATGTAAATGTATACTTTATTAGAAGTCAATATACAGTGCCTTAAAAAGTATTCACATCCCAGGAACTTTTCCACATTTTTTCACCTTGCACCCTGTAACGACACAACTTCTAATCTTAATCAGCCAAACGTTTAGATTTGTTAAGCCAGGAGAAAGACACTAATATCTTTGTTGACTTTTGAATATATGTGTTTCTTTAGCTGGTCAAGAAGGACATACTATTATGTGTATAAACCTGAATGTTGACTTCTCTTAGTCTGGAAACAATAATGTTTGTTAATATGCTAATTGTATATTGTACTAAAGCCAGCTAAGTGTTGATTTACAAGAGCCCCCCTGCTATACCAACTATGTAAAAAGGTTTTGCACTAGCGCTGTGTTTGTTAACTTCCAAGCTGCAAACTCAAGGGCTCCTTTGCCTTAGTGCACACTAGTGAATTCAGTAAAATCCAATGAAAAAAGTTACAGATGTGCTACGTAGTGAATCCAAAACTAAAATATAGAAATAATATTAGTATTTCATATGAATATAAACCAATTGGATATATAGGTAAAGGTTCCAAAAAACTGTGTTTCCTACCTTTTGGTATGATGATCCTTTTGTTTGTTTCAAATGAACTGTCCTGCAGAGCGTTTCACTTTGCTCAATTGAGATCCTGGCAAATGTCCTGCAGAGCGTTGCACTATCCTCAATAGAGATCCTGGCAAATAACAACACAAAGAATTTTTGAAATGTAAAGAAAATGACACGACATGGTTTTCTAAATATTTTAAAATATATAAATCTGAAAATTGGGATTTACATTTGTTTTCAGCCCCCTGTAATTTACCTCTAAATAAAATCCTGAGTGACCAATTGCCTCCAGAAGTCGCATTCAGTGGTTTTCATAAGTATTCACCCCCTTGGCTCTTTACCTATTTTGTTATATTACAACTTGTATTTAAATATTTTTGTAATCCAATTTGTGTGTGATGCATCAGCACTAAATGGTCTAAGTTGGAGAAGTGAAGTGAGAAAAATATAGGCATAAATTAAAATTTATGGTATCAAATAACTAAAATTTGGCATCTGCATATGTATTCACCCCTTTTGCTATAAAGCCCCTAAAAATTTCTGGTGCAAGCAATTACCTTCATAAGTCACATGCTTAGTGAAAGGAAGTCCACCTGTGTGCAATCTAAGTGTCACATGGTCTGTCAGTAAATACACACCTTTTCTGAAAGGTCACACAGGCTGCAACACCACTAACCAAACAACATCATGAAGGCCAAGGAGATATCCAAACAAGTCAAGGACAAAGGTTGTTGAGAAGTACAAGTCAGGGTTGGGTTGTAAAAAAACAAATATTCCAATCTCTTATGATCCCCTGGAGCACCATCAAATCCATTATCATCAAATGGAAAGAACATGGTACCACAACAAATCTGCCAAAAGAGGGCCGCCCACCAAAACTCTCAGCCCGGGCAAGGAGGACATTAATCAGAGAGGCAGCAAAGAGACCAAAAGTAACCCTGAAGGTAACCCTGAAGGATCTGCACAGTTCCCAAGCAGAGACTGGAGTGTCTATCAATTCGACCACAATAAGCCGTGCGCTTCATAGAAGTAGCTTTTATGGAAGAGTGGGCAGAAAAAAGCCTTTACTTACACACAAAAATTGTAAGACTCGTTTTGAGTTTGCCAAAAGACGTATGGGAGATTCCCTAAATGTATAGAGGAAGGTGCTGTGGTCAGATGAGATCAAATTGTAACTTTTTAGCCACCAAGATAAACTCTGTCTGGAGCCAAACCAACGCAGCTCATCACTCCAAGAACACCATCCCCACAGTAAAACATTGTGGTGGCAGCATCATGTTGTGGGGATGTTTTTCAGCAACAGTGACAGGAAAAATGGTCCGAGTCGAGGGGAAGATGGATGGTGCGAAATACAGGGATATTGTTGAGGAAAACCTGTTTCAGTCTGTCAGTGATTTGAGACTGGGACGGATGTTCATCTTCCAACAAGACCCAAAGCATACTGCTAAAGCAACACTAGAGCGGTTTAAGGGGAAATGTGTAAATGTTTTGGAGTGGCCTAGTCAAAACCCAGACCTTAATTCAATTGAATTAAAGATCTGTGGTCAGACTTGAAGATTGCTGTTCACCAGAAGAAAACCTTTAACCTGAAGGAGCTGGAGCAGTTTTGCCTTGAGGAATCCCAGTGGCAAGATGTGGAAAGCTCATAAAGACTTATACAAAGTGACTTGTCCTATTTTTTGTTTCCTTCACAATAAAAAGAAAAACAAATGTTCACAGTTGTAGGCATGTTCTTTACATGAACTGATGCAAACCCTCAAAAAAAAAAACAAACGGTGAAATTAGTTTGTGAGGTAGAAAAACATAAAAAATGCTGGGGGAGCGGGGGGATGGATACTTTTGCAAGCCACTGTAAGTAGTAAATTGAGTGTACCTGTGTGTAATTTATTCTCAGTGTAACTAGAGCTGAAGGCCTCAGAAGATTGTTTGAGAGCATTAGGGAACAAACAGCATCGTGAAAACAAGGAACACACCAGATAGTTCAGGGATAAAGTTGTACAGAAGAGTAAAACAGGGTTAGGTTATAAAGAAATAGCCCAAGGTCTGAACATGTCAGGGAGTTCTGTTCAATCTATCATCCAAAAATGGAAGTAGTATGGCACAACTGCAACTGTCTTTCATGGGTATCCACCTAAACTGACATCTCAAGCAAGGAGAGCACTAATTTGAGAAGCAGTCAAGAGGCCCATGGTCACAGGAGTAGCTGGCCTTTATGGAATAGTTACAAGAAGAAAGCCATTTTTGAAAGCAAGACATAAGAAGTCCTGTGTGGAGTTTGCAAAAAGCCATGTAGAGGATACAGATAGCATGTGGAAGAAGATAGTCTGGTCAGATGAGACCAAAGTAGAAATTTTTGGGATAAATTCAAAACGATGTGTGGAAGAAAACTAACACTGTACATCACCCATTAAAACTCCACCCCCAACATTAAACATGGTGGTGGCAGCATCATTCTATGGGGATGCTTTTCTTCAGCAGGGATGGGGAAGCTTATCAGAGTTAATGGTAGGATGGATGGAGCTAAATACAGCGCAATCCTGGAGGAAAACCTGTTAGAGGCTGCAAATTACTTGAGACTGGGGTATAGGTTCACCTTCCAGTAGAGCAGTGTCCCTAAACATACTGCCAGAGCTACAATGGAATGGTTTAGATCTAAGATTCATGTGTGTGAATGGCCCGTCGAAGTCCAGACCTAAATCCCATTGAGAATCTGTTACAAGACTTGAAAATTTCTGTTCATAGAAACTCTCCATCCAAACTCACTGAGCTAGTTACATATTTGGTATCACAGGGGCTATTGTAAATAAACATCTACCTGACTTTTAGTACAATTTGTCATTAGCATAGTAAACATGATTGTTTCCAAAGAATAGAATTCAACATTCAGGGTTATACAATTAGCGTGACCTTTTTGATCAGCAAGAGAAATACAAATACATGTATAAGTCAACACAACACAATAGTGTATTTCTCTTGACTTAACAAATCTAATTGTCTGGCTAATTAAGATTTTAAACTGTATCATCACAATACAGTTTCATTTAGAGCAGGGGTCTCAAACACATTGCCCGGGGATCAAATGCAGCCCTAGGGCTGTCATCTGTGTTCCGCAGTTCACATATAGAGAAGGCACCATCATCAGTGGGTATTAGCTATATATCATTGGTGACCCCCTTGCTGCGATGGTCATGATTGGTATTCGCATCGATCCTGGCTGGTAAACCCCTTAGATATCACTGTCGATAGTGACATTGGTATTTAGGTGGTTATTTGAGGGAGGGGGCTCCCTCTTTAAGCCTATCAGCTCCCTGAAATCGCTAAGGTAGTTGCCTTTGGGTCAGCCAGCTGTGGTGGCCTGTAAGGCTCTGCAGTAAGCAGGGTCTACAGGTGAAGTGCCATTGTAAACTTGACAGATCTAATATCCTGCAATACAAAAGTATTGTAGGATATTATATTACTTATCAGGCAAGAAAAAGTTAAGGTCCAATATAGGATATATGATAAAATAACCGAAAAATATTTCATCACTAGAAACTTTGTTTTATTTAAAAGTAAAGTTTAAAAAAAAGTACACGTTTAGTATTGTCATGTCTGGAATAACGCAAACTATAAAAAATGTACCATAACCCGTAACTCATAAAGATGGCCACACTCTGGACCTCATATTCACCCGCCTCTGTTCCCTATCTAACCTTTCTAACTCACCTCTCCCTCTTTCTGACCACAACCTACTTACATTCTCCTCCCTCTCCTCTCCAGGTGTACAACCCCCACTCCACAAACCTGCACACCCTTGCAGAAATCTTAAACACCTTGATCTACACTCACTCTCTGAATCCCTTCTCCCTCTTACAGACATAAGTTCCTTACACAAAGCAGATGCTGCTGCCGCTCTATATAACATCATAATAGCTGCTGCTCTCGAATTGGCTCACCCCTCTCACCCTTACCAAAGCTTGCAAAATCAACAGGCAATCCTGGCACACCAGCCTGACCGAAGAACTGAGGCAGGCTTCCAGAGTTGCTGAGTGGAGATGGAAAAGATCCCAATCCAAACAGTCCCTCACTACTTTCAAGTCCACACTCACTGCAGCAAAACAAACATACTTCTCATCTCTCATATCCTCCCTGTCTCACAAAACAGCTATTCAACACTTTCAAATCTCTCCTCCATCCCCCAGTGCCTCCTCCCTCTCCTCTCATCTCAGCTGGAGACTTTGCCTGATTCTTCAAGCAGAAGATTGATAACATCAGAAAAAGCTTTGGCCTACAACCACCCCAGCCCCTGCTCATAACTACTCAGCCCTGCTCCTCCAAAACCAGCTTCTCCGCCATCATGGAAGATCAATTTTCTGCTCTATTCTCAAGATCACATCTCACCACCTGTCCACTCGACCCGATCTCGTCCCATCTCATCCCAAACCTCACCACTTTACTCAGACCCTAACCCATCTCTTCAATCTATCACTAACAACTAGTGTCTTCTCCTCATGCTTTAAATATCTCTCAATCACACCCATCCTCAAAAAGCCCTCCCTTGACCCATCCTCTGTGTCTAGCTATCGACCCACATCACTTCTCCCCCTACACCTCAAAACTATTGGAACAACACTTACAGTACAGACCAAAAGTTTGGACACACCTTCTCATTTAAAGATTTTTCTGTATTTTCATGACTATGAAAATTGTACATTCACACTGAAGGCATCAAAACTATGAATTAACACATGTGGAATTATATACTTAACAAAAAAGTGTGAAACAACTGAAAATATGTCTTATATTCTAGGTTCTTCAAAGTAGCCACCTTTTGCTTTGATGACTGCTTTGCACACTCTTGGCATTCTTTTGATGAGCTTCAAGAGGTAGACATCGGAAATGGTTTTCACTTCACAGGTGTGCCCTGTCAGGTTTAATAAGTGGGATTTCTTGCCTTATAAATGGGGCTGGGACCTTCAGTTGTGTTGTGCAGAAGTCTGGTGGATACACAGCTGATAGTCCTACTGAATAGACTGTTAGAATTTGTATCATGGCAAGAAAAAAGCAGCTAAGTAAAGAAAAACGAGTGGCCATCATTACTTTAAGAAATGAAGGTCAGTCAGTGCGAAAAATTGGGAAAACTTTGATAGTGTCCCCAAATGCAGTTGCAAAAACCATCAAGCGCTACAAAGAAACTGGCTCACATGAGGACCGCCCCAGGAAAGGAAGACCAAGAGGATAAGTTTATCCGAGTCACCAGCCTCAGAAATCGCAGGTTAACAGCAGCTCAGATTAGAGACCAGGTCAATGCCACACAGAGTTCTAGCAGCAGACACATCTCTACAACAACTGTTAAGAGGAGACTTTGTGCAGCAGGCCTTCATGGTAAAATAGCTGCTAGGAAACCACTGCTAAGGACAGGCAACAAGCAGAAGAGACTTGTTTGTGCTAAAGAACACAAGGAATGGACATTAGACCAGTGGAAATCTGTGCTTTGGTCTGATGAGTCCAAATTTGAGATCTTTGGTTCCAACCACCGTGTCTTTGAACGACACAGAAAAGGTGAACGGATGGACTCTACATGCCTGGTTCCCACCATGAATCATGGAGGAGGAGGTGTGGTGGTGTGGGGGTGCTTTGCTGGTGACACTGTTGGGAATTTATTCAAAATTGAAGGCATACTGAACTAGCATGGCTACCACAGCATCTTGCAGCGGCATGCTATTCCATCCGGTTTGCGTTTAGTTAGACCATCATTTATTTTTCAACAGGACCATAACCTCAAATACACCTCCAGGCTGTGTATGGGCTATTTGACCAAGAAGGGGAGTGATGGGGTGCTATGCCAGATGACCTGGCCTCCACAGTCACAAGATCTGAACCCAATCGAGATGTTTGGGGTGAGCTGGACCGCAGAGTGAAGGCAAAAGGGCCAACAAGTGCTAAGCATCTCTGGGAACTCCTTCAAGATTGTTGGAAGACCATTTCCGGTGACTACCTCTTGAAGCTCATCAAGAGAATGCCAAGAGTGTGCAAAGCAGTCATCAAAGCAAAAGGTGGCTACTTTGAAGAACCTAGAATATAAGACATATTTTCAGTTGTTTCACACTTTTTTGTTAAGTATATAATTCCACATGTGTTAATTCACAGTTTTGATGCCTTCAGTGTGAATGTACAATTTTCATAGTCATGAAAATACAGAAAAATCTTTAAATGAGAAGGTGTGGCCAAACTTTTGGTCTGTACTGTACATCTTGAACTGTCCTCCCACCTCTCCTCTTGCTTCCTCTTTGACCACTTACAATCTGGCTTCCAACCTCATCACTCCACTGAAACTGCCCTGACTAAAGTCACCAACGACCTACTAACCGCCAAATCCAAGCGACACTACTGTCCTCCTCCTCCTGGACCTGTCCTCTGCTTTTGACACAGTGGACCATTCTCTATTACTACAGATTCTCTCATGTCTTGGCAATACAAACTTGGCCCTATCTTGGATCTTGTCATACATAACAGACTGGACATTCAGCATCTCCCACTCACACACCACCTCCTCACCTCTTCCCCTATCCGTCGGTGTCCCACAAGGTTAAGTCCTAGGGGCCCCTGCTCTTCTCCATTTACACCTTGGCCTGGGAAAGCTCATAGAGTCTCACGGCTTCCAGTACCCACTCTCTATGCTGATGACACACAGATCTACCTCTCTGGACCTGATATCTCCTCCCTACTAACCAGAATCCCACAATGTCTGTCCAGTATTTCATCCTTCCTCTCTGCTAGATTTCTAAAACTTAACATGGACAAAACAGAATTCATCATCTTTACCCCATCTCACTCAACGCCCCCAACAGACCTATCAATTAAAGTAAATGGCTGCTTATTCTCTCCAGTCCCGCAAGCTCACTGTCTCGGGGTAACCCTGGACTCTAATCTCTCCTTCAAACCAAATATCCAAGCCCTTTCCTCTTTCTGCCGACTCCAGCTCAAAAATATTTCCCGGATCCGCGCATTCCTTACTCAAGAATCTGCAAAAACACTAATGCATGCCCTCTTCATCTCCCGCCTTGATTACTTCAACCTCCTGCTCTGTGGCCTCCCTTCTAACACTCTCGCACCCCTCCAATCTATCCTAAATTCTGCTGCCCGACTAATTCACCAGTCCCCCCGCTATTCCCCTGCCTCTCCCCTCTGTCAATCCCTTCACTGGCTCCCCATTACCCAGAGACTCCAGTTCAAAACCCTAACCATGGCATACAAAGCCAAACACAACCTGTCTCCTCCATACATCTGTGACCTAGTCTCCCGGTACATACCTACACGCAACCTCCGATCCCCACAAGATCTCCTTCTTTACTCACCTCTTATCTCCTCTTCCCATAATCGCATACAAGATTTCTACCGTGCATCCTCCCTACCCCAACATATTAGACTCTCGCCTACCGTGGAAATCTTCAAAAGGAATCTGAAGACCTACCTCTTTCGACAAGCCTACAACCTACAGTAACCGCCGCTCCTCCATAACACTGCATCACCAGCTCTGCCCCCACCTACTGTATTCTCACCCATCCCTTATAGATTGTGAACCCTCGCGGGCAGGGTGCTCTCTCCTCCTGTACCAGTCAGCAAGTTCTATTGTCTAAGATTATTGTACTTGTTTTTATTATGTATACCCCTTTTCACATGTAAAGCGCCATGGAATAAATGGCGTTATAATAATAATACAATGAACACCGTAAAAAAGAAAATAGGCAAAAAAAATTCGCTTTTTCATTATCCTGACACACAAAAAATTGGAATAAAAAGCAATGAAAAAGTCATATAGATAAAAGGGATCTTTTCTATGTGCGGCCCACTTATCCGGCTAAGTTTAAGACCCCTGTTGTAGAGTCATAAAAAGTCTGAGACACTCCCCATTCACAGGGCAGGGGAGACAGATGTGCCTCAAATGCTTTCGATGAGATTTCAGTGGCCATTTTTGAAAGAAGCAGAAGAGGACCAGAACTCTGCAATGGCTGCACCATCGATCCTAAGGACACCAGAAACAGTGACTAGACATTTATCATGTATAGTCAACTTTTCATTTTAGGGTGATGGGCTGCTCCCTTTAAAAGTGTAATTAAATGCGTTATTGTATGTGTGGTGGCAGATTTATTGTATGGTTGGGGGGAGATTAAGTGTGGGGGCAGATTTATTGTATGGCTGGGGGAGATTTAGTGTGGGGAGATTTTGTGTGGGGAGAGGGGTGGCGGAGATTTTGTGTGGGGGGACGGGTGCGGATACAGTATGGTGAGTGGGGGACTGGTGCGGACACAGAATGGGGAAGATGGGTGCGTATGCCATATGGGGAGCGAGGGTGATGTGATGTGTGCAGACACAGTATAGTGAATTTGGGGGGGCTGTGTGTGAGGGGGTAAATATATGAGTATATACTAACAGTATGGTTAGCAGGGGGGATGTGAGAGAAGACAGTATGAGGAGGGAGGAAGAAACATGTGAGGAGACTATTGAGGGGAATAGTGTGAGGAGACTATATGGGGAGAGAAAAGTGTGAGTGGGCACAGAATAAAGGCTGAGTAGTGCTGGGGGGGTAGCATGGGGGGACAGTAAGCGCATAGCCAGGAGGGGACAGCATGCCAAAGACAGGGAGTGTGATGAGGGGGCACAGTATAGACACTGGGCCCTATAGGGGGGACACAGTGTGAAGAGGTAGCCCTGTATGGTAAGGAGAGGACAGTGTGGAGGGCATGTACCATAAGAGGGATAGTGTGTGGCTCATATTTTGTGCAGGGAATATAGTGAGGTGCAATTATTTATTCAGGGGCTCATCGCAGGGCAGATATTTTTATTCAGGAGCATTATAATGACAATGCTATCTTTAAAAGCATTGTGTTGGGATGTTCTGCAGAAGACCGGAGAAGATGGAAGTCTTCAGAGGCGAGCTGTGGCTGTGAAAAGTCATCATGGCCTCTGGACAAGATGAAGAAAAGAAAGAGGATGACTTCAATGAGAGACAAAGTCATCTATAAGGTTCCTAGATGTAAAACATGTTTGTGATACTGACTAATTCTCATGTTTTTTATTTATTTTAGGCGCATTAAAGGGGTTTTCCTAGTTTGTGATGCGTCTGCAGTCATACTATGTGACTGCAGACTTCTGAATTCTAACAGTGCGCACAGCACGCTGTCAGGATTCTCTGGTGCCAGCGATTTGTATACATGTAATCACTTGCCGATTAGACATGCGTGGATTCACTCCATGAAAATAAATTGAGTGAGGCCGGACACCTCTAGTCAGAATGTGGCCAGAAGTATACAAATCGCATACGTGTGCTGACATAACATGGCCACCGGCAAGGGGGAATCCTAAAAGTGTATAGTGAATGCACTGTGAGAATCCAGAAGTCTGCAGTCACATAAAATGAAGCCCTGTAGCATGCCAATCCTAACAGAGAGTAATATACTCACTGTCAGGATTCAGCTCTGCTTGCAGGTTCCATCAGTCATCACATGGCCACTTCACTCATATGTGATTTTCATACTTACGGTCACATGACAGCGATCTTTTCTTCCTGCTTCTCTCAGTTTTTCACTGAACACGTGAACATGTGTGCTTGGTGGGGAGGGTGCGCCAAACTGAATTCTTGTCCCGGGTGCCAGAAAACCTAGATACACCTCTGACAATGCTATTGTCTGTATGCCCATAGTAATAGCTTAAAAGCGTCCCAGGGGGTGACAGATTCCCTTTAAGGGTAGTCTGCAGTTATTAAGGACGTGCTGGAGAGGAATCCTGCAACATCCTCTCATGAAAGCATCCCACCGGGACCAGAGCAGTGGCAGAATGGAGCTGATCATGTCCATGACTAGATCCTGTTCAGATGGGAGAAGATTTCTGCCAGGAGTGCTGCTGAGAGACGGAAAAGACTGAGACCTATCTTGATAGGTGTGGGACGTTGCTGATTCACTGCTACATTTTTATTTGTTCCATAATTAAGAATTCTAATTCACACCTAGCTGCCAACATGACGCGCAACAGAGTTCAGACCAAACTTGAACTTCTTTTTGTTTCAAGAGAGAGTTTCTGAAGAACATTGTAGCACGGGATAATTGCTCAATTTTGTTAGACTTCGTGTCTGGCTAAATAGTCGTTGCCGTTGGTTAATTGATAGGGTATTCTCAGTATAGCTGAGAACGGACTATTCCTCTGAGTTCATTGAAGTCAAATCTGGATGGGAGAGGGATATTTGGTTGGGGAATAGAGGTAATTTGTAAGATTGTAAACTGTTGTGCTGTACTGCAGGCGAGCCTGTACTTTACACTCATATAATTGTTCCATTTCCAAGGGTGGTAACAGGCAGCCAATTTTGACAGCCGCTCCAGTAGGTACATTTATAGAAAGTATAGTAGGTACAAATTGTTTGGGCACTACGCTGTATAGCACAAGGGTCTCAGGGTCCTGGTTGAATGCCTGTGTAATGTTTTGAATGTTTTCTACTTTCTGGTTGAGTCATTCACATAAATAAGTAACATATTTCTGGTGAGTGAACTCTGGTATTGGAGTCGGTTTTCTCGCCCTTGACTTTGCTGTATCCTCAGGAACACATCCCGGTACACGACTTACAACTTGGCGTAGTCGGCAGGATACAGCGATCTTTATGGATGGGAACGCGGCGGGAAGAAATTCCCCAGTGCCGGCTCAGGTCCCAATTCAAGGTGTCCCAGGCCAGCAAGGCCAGCTTGACCTGGCACAGCCTAACCAACGAGACTCAGTGTAGCCGGTACAAACTGCCCCCGCTGTGTCAATCCAGGTAGGGTACCTTCCAGCAGGGACTCTGCTTCATCACATGGCCAAGTTCGACAGTAGTAACATGGACCTTCAGGATTGGATGGAGAGGATTCGGAGTGCGGTCAAAGTTTGTAACCTGACCCCGGAATTACAAGCAAAGGTATCTCTGAATGCACTAGAGAGTGATGCCAGGCGGACATTGATTGTGCTCTCTGAATCCAAGAGAGACACCATAGAGATGATATTTGCTCTGCTGGAAAGAGTCCATGGGGCCCATGTGCAGGTGGCGCAGCTGAGAAGCAAATTCTTTAACTGGCCGCAGCGTGAGGGGGAGACACTGATGCAGTACGCAAACGCACTTCAGGAGGCGATGCAGAAGATCTGGAGACGTGACCCAGCGGGCATGGGTGCCTTTCAGGTGCTGGATCGGTTCCTGAAAGACCAGTTCATTGCTGTTATAGCTAATAAGTCCTTACAGGACAAGCTCCGAGAGATGACTCGAGGAAACTCCGCTCTGATGCTTGATGACATCTACCTAGTCACCCTAGAACGGGAGAAGGAATCAAATCTTGTGATCAAGAAGTCAGTGAGTAGTGCCCAAATTATAGAAGGTTGGACTGGATCAGAAGAGGCGGCGGCCCTGATGGAGGCGGTACAGACTCTGACGAGAGCAATGCAAGAACAAATATGGGAGCTCCTTTTAGAGGTAGCTCAAATGAGGACTCTGCCACTCCATGCACTGCCAGCGGTACCGCAGTCCCAAGGCCCTATGGTAACACCGGCCAGGATGCGAGATCCTGTGAGCCATGACACGTTGGGACCATGACCCCTCCAGGGGCCCTACTGTTGGCGCTGCTGACGATACAGGCATATCACCAGGGACTGCTCTGTATAGAAAAAGGCTGAGCTGACATTAAACTCCCGCTCTCCGCAGTAATTGCCCGTCCTGCGGCGGTCCGCCGAAAGCAAAGCCCTGTGCAGGATGAACATGACCTATATGCCAGCAGACCCGTTATTGAAGCTGAGTTAGAAGACCAGCAGGTACGCTTTCTAGTTGACACTAGGTCAGAATGCACAATTATGCATTATCCATAAAAGACATTTTGGGCACATGATGGAGCGGGAAGATGGAAGTGTCATCAGGCTGATGGTTGCCAATAACAGTGAGCTGGACGTACAAGGAATAGTCTGGATGCGAGTCCAATTGTCCGGGAAGGATATTCGCAAGAAGGGGGTCGTGCTCATGGACCACCCGTGCTGGAGAGGATTGGATGTGACTCTGGGTGTCAACGTGTTGAGGGACCTAGACCACCATCTCTATGCCAGAGAAGGGCCTAGTATTGGCAACAGGCCAACACACACCGGTCGACCCAGAAGATTCTGCAGCAGACGGTGAGTAGCTGTAGTCTTGAAAGAGGACCATGTGTGGTCAGTCCATTGGATGAGTGAGTGTGCTGCCGAGGACTCAGGTGAAGATCCCGCCATGGCAGGAACAAATATTGATGCTGCCGGTGGGAACTGGGTGATGACTGAGTGGGCTGGAGGTCACTATCAAGCCCGCCACCCAGGGGGAAACGGGACCAGACCACTGGAAGCCCGGGCCCTCGCCACTGTGAAGGATGGGTATGTGTCCGTACGATGTATTAATGTTCTAGACAGTGAGTTAACCATCCCTGGAGGTACCCTGCTGGCCAAAGTCTATGTGCTCGATGGTGATGTCCTTCACCGGAGAGACTTCGCATTACAGTCAGATAGGAGGTCAGCCTGGACCTTTGCCGTAGATGTCCAATGAAGGCAGACCCCAACAGCAGAGTGGAATGGCAAAGTGATCATGGCCCCGATAGAAGTGGACCGTCAGACCTGGACTCCGAGACAACAAAAGCTTCTAGAAGAAACTCTGTGGGAATTCCAAGGGGCGATCTCAAGACATGACGAGGACTTCGGGTGTGCTATCGCTCTTGGGCATGAAATACCTACTGGTGATGCCGCGCCAATCCGAGAACGGTACCAGCAAATCCCACCCAAGATGTCACAGGAGGTGAAAGACATGGTGGCCAGCATGCTGGAGAATCAGATGATCCAAGAGAGTCAAAGTCTTTTGGCTGCTTCAGTGATCCTGAAGAACGAGTCCCTCTGGTTCTGTGTGGACTACCAGAAACTGAACGCTCAGACTCTCTAGGATGCCTATTCTTTTCCGCGAATCAAAGAGTCTTTATCCGCCTTGAGATATGCAAAGTTCTTCTCGTCTCTTGACCTGGCCAGCTGATACTGGCAGGGACCGGTGGCCTAGAAAAACAAGATGAAGACGGTCTTCATCATAACCATGGGACTCTACAAGTTCAACCGGATGCCATTCGGCCTGTCCAGTGGCTCCAGGACATTACACTGGTTGATGGAGCACTGTCTGGGTGACCTCAACTTTGAGTCGGTATTGATATATTTGGACGATGTGGTGGTGTTCGGAACCTCCTTCGAGGATCACCTCCAAAAGCTGCAACAGGTTCTAGGGCGGTTGCGAGACCATGGCCACAAGATCAAACCAAGGACGTGCCAACTGTTTCAACACCGAATAGAGTACTTAAGATATGTGATCACCCCGGAGGGGTTTCAGCCGGCTACCAGCAAGGTGGAAGCCGTCCAGAAGTGGCCTCGGACAAATACCCTCCGGGAGGTGCAGGTTTTTTTTCAGGTCTGGCCGGATACTTTCGAAGGTTTATACACAAGTTTGCTCATCTGGACATCCTGATAAACGAGCTACTGAGGGGCATGGCGGGGGGCTCCAAGACTTGACCCATCGAGTGGGGACCACGGCAATAAGAAGCCTTTGAAGCATTGAAGAAGGCTCTGACCAGTGCTCCGGTTCTTTCGTATATGCATGGTTCGATGTCCCATTCTTATTTTACACTGACAGGAGGTTACATGGTCTGAAGGCTGTGCTATCTCAAGTTCAAGATGGTTGTGAGAGAGTAATCCCTTAAGGAAGCCGGTCTCTGAGGGAGTTGGAGCGCAACCCCGATAAGTATAGCTTCTTTAAGTTGGAACTTTTAGCACTGGTATGGGCCATGTGTCCGAAAAGTTTGCTTAGTACCTGACAGGTTGACGAATTGACCATAATGACGGACAATAATCCTTTAGCGCACCTGTAGAACGGTAAATGAGGAACTGTTGAACAGAGGTGGATGGCTTGCTTTTCCAAGTACCAATATCACATCTGATTCCAATCGGGAAGAGAGAACGCAACACTGTTGCACTCTCCCGAGTTCCCCGACACAGGATGTCGATGAGGAGCTAGAGGACACTGAAACCCTGAATTTTAGCCGATTACCTGCATTTCGGAACTCCGCACATTCAAGTGGGCTTGGTTCCAGGATGCCAATGGTGTTAGGGAAGACCTTGGCTGATTAGGGAAGTCCAGGATGACTGCCCAGACCTACGGAGAGGGAAAGAGTGGGTCTGGATCAAGGTCTGGCCACTGCTGGAAGAGCAGGCCCGTCTGACTCCTGAAGGCCAGAAGCTGCTGAGGCAATGGGATAAGCTGAGTGTTACCCAGGGGCTTCTGTGTCAAACTGTCTACTTACAGTCAGAGTTGCAGTACTGACAGCAGATTGCCATCACCATATCACTGGGACTGGTGGCTGCCTGGGAATCCCATAAGAGGGGTGCGTATTTCGGAAGCGATAAGACATACAGGTGGCTCCAGCTTCTGGTATACAGTGTTTCCCCAACTTGAGATACATGGTAACCTACGCATGCCTCAGGTGCCGGCCTTGTGGGCTGAGTAAGAGCCCCGAGCAGCGGGTTCCTGTCCAGACCATTCGTACTTCTGCGCCCCTAGAGATCCTGATGATTGACTATGTACAGATTGGGTATTCTATCTCGGAACTCTCGTATTGTCTGGTCATGACAGATCATTTCACAAAATATGCGGTGGCTGTACCCACCAGAGACCAGACGGCAGAGTCAGCCGCTGAGGTGGTTTGCGCACAGTTTATACAAGTGTTTGGGTTCCCACAGAGAATTCATTCGAATCAGGGGGCATGCTTCCAGAGCACCCTGATAACTGAGCTGGACCAGCTTTATGGTATCGAGCGTTCCCGCACTACCCCATACCACCGCCAAGGGAACGAGGTGTGCGAGCTATTTAACCACACCCTGCTCCAGACACTGAGGACTCTAGAGGATGGTCAAAAGGCCCAGTGGCCGGAATGCTTACCCGAAATAATGGTCCCATATGCGGTGAAAAGGATGGTAGACCCTACCATCCTGGACTATGAGGTAGAGCTAGTAGGGACTAGGGGACCCTCGTGGAATCTTCACCGTAACATGTTGAGACGCTGTATCTTTGAGGAGCCTATGGCCATGGAGGAGGTACCTACTCCTACCTTAAGAGCAGCGGAACCCCCCCTGGATGAGGAATGGTGAGTAGTCCCAGAGACTCCAGCTGTTGCAGGCTTACCACCCGGGGAGGAAGTTGCACACCTGGCAGCTACTTCCCCAACGTACAGTTATATGAAAAAGTTTGGGCACCCCTATTAATCTTAAGCTTAATGTTTTATAAAAATTGGTGTTTTTGCAACAGCTATTTCAGTTTGATATATGTAATAACTGTTGGACACAGTAATGTTTCTGCCTTGAAATGAGGTTTATTGTACTAACAGAAAATGTGCAATCTGCATTCAAACAAAATTTGACAGGTGCATAAGTATGGGCACCCTTATAATTTTCTCGTTTTAAATACTCCTACCTACTTTTTACTGACTTACTAAAGCACTTTTTTGGTTTTGTAACCTCATTGAGCTTTGAACTTCATAGCCAGGTGTATGCAATCATGAGAAAAGCTACTTAAAGTGGCCACTTGCAAGTTGTTCTTCTGTTTGAATCTCCTCTGAAGAGTGGCATCATGGGCTCCTCAAAACAACTGTCAAATGATCTGAAAACAAAGATTATTCAATATAGTTGTTCAGGGGAAGGATACAAAAAGCTGTCTCAGAGATTTAACCTGTCAGTTTCCACTGTGAGGAACATAGTAAGGAAATGGAAGAACACAGGGACAGTTCTTGTTAAGGCCAGAAGTTGTAGGCCAAGAAAAACATCAGAAAGGCAGAGAAGAAGAATGGTGAGATCAGTCAAGGACAATCCTCAGACCACCTCCAGAGAGCTGCAGCATCAACTTGCTGCAGATGGTGTCACTGTGCATCGGTCAATTATACAACACACTTTGCACAAGGAGAAGCTGTATGGGAGAGTGATGCGAAAGAAGCCGTTTCTGCAAGCACACCACAAACAGAGTCGGCTGAGGTATGCAAAAGCACATTTGGAGAAGCCAATTTCTTTTTGGAAGAAGGTCCTGTGGACTGATGAAACCAAGATTGAGTTGTTTGGTCATACAAAAAGGCGTTATGCATGGCGGCAAAAAAACACAGCATTCCAAGAAAAACACTTGCTACCCACAGTAAAATTTGGTGGAGGTTCCATCATGCTTTGGGGCTGTGTGGCCAATGCCGGCACCGGGAATCTTGTTAAAGTTGAGGGACGCATGGATTCCACTCAGTATCAGCAGATTCTTGACAATAATGTTCAAGAATCAGTGATAAAGTTGAACGTCGCTGAAGAGTCAAGCCATAGTTATCAGCAGTACCATTCACCTGTTGGAGAGACCCTGCATCTCTCCATATTCACCAATTGTTTGTTTGGAGCAGACCCGGGTCGGTAAGAAAACTAAGGCCCACTGCGCCAACGCAGTGGGTAACCGTGCACGCACCTCATCACAATCTAGTGCCAAAAACACCCGAGACTGAGATAGGGCCTGTAGTTAGTTATATAGGCATATTGACTGTTTCAGGTAAGGGTTATTGCCAAGATCAGCGTCCGGAACTTCCGGATTCACTTCTACGTTTCCTATTTATTCCGTAATTAGGAGTTCTATTTTACACACAGGTGCTGTCATGGCGCGCAACGGACTTCAGAGCAAACTTGAACTTCTTTTTGTTTCAGGAGAGAGTTTCTGAGGAACATTATAGCACGGGATAATTACTCAACTTTGTTATACTTTGTGCCTGGCTAAATAGCCTCTGCAGTTGGTTAATTGGTAGGGTATTCTTGGTATAGAAAGGAAGAAGGAAATTCATCGGCACATCCAACAGGACATAAAAGAAGGTGCTTTATTTCTTAGACATTAAAATTTGTTAAAACTGAAACCTCAGAACCTGACGCATTTCTGGTGTATACACCCTTATTCATAGGATACATGAGGTAGGAAAACCAGCTATAATTTATAGCAAATCTCACTCACTAATGAGGACAATTAACATTATTAAGAAAAGACGTCAGCTGCTTATGTCCAGTGAGGGTTAATATGCAGAATGTGATTTGAAACCAAAACTAATTCACAATATCAAAATGGAATAACTCATACAAATAATAATAAAACATAACATGCTTCATACAGAGAAAAGGGAAAACTCTAATAAATGAAAAAAAGGTCATTCCTGAAAATTCATTCCGTGGGGGTAATATCCAAAAGGCTTCACGTGCAGCTAGCTGATACTGCCAATTACCCCCACGGACAGGATGATCAACCTTCTCAATACCAAAAAAAGAAAATTGAGAAACATTACATTTATGTACAGTGGTGAAATGCTTTGCCGTTCCAGAATAACCTGAATTATTTTTATTCATGTTGCTAATATTCTCAGCTATCCTTTTCTTTAATTTCCGTGTAGTATATCCTATATAAAGCAATTGGCAAAGACAACATTGGATACAATATATCACGTGACTGGATTTACAATTGATGAACGATTTGATTTGGTAAAGTGCATCCTGTGACGAACAGAGAGTGCGTTTTTTATTGTCCGCAAGACAACACACGTTACATCTACATTTGGCACATTTGAAGAAACCTACAATAGAAAGCCAAGATATAGCAGGTTTAGGGCTGCGGACCAAACTTGATGACAAAATGTCACCAAGTGATCGACCTTTCTTTGCCACAAATTTAGACCCACCCTCAATAATAGTGCAGAGAATATTATCCTGATTGATCACAGGTAAATATTTCTGGATGATCTCTCTGATGGCGTTAAACTGCAGGCTATATGCAGTGGGGAAGGTAATTGCTGTGGAATAAAAGGATTTTCTTTGCTGGTCAGAGTTATATAGGAATTCATGACGTGAAGTATTTTTACCAGACTTAATCGCACGTTTGATATTAGATCTATTATATCCCCTATCCATCAATCTACCACTAATTATGGTCAGGTACTGAGGTTTCAGTTTCAACAAATGACTAACAAATAAAGCATCTTCTTTTATATCCTGGTTGGATGTGCCAATGAATTTCCTTCTTCCTTTCTACTACATGGCTGTAATCACCAGCGGGTGCGGCACCCACCATACGGACTCTGGCTAGAACCGTGGACTTCTAACCGTCAACGTGGTGAGCTTCCAAATCTCCCCCTCCCTCTTTCCCTACAATGACTATTCTCGGTATAGTTGAGGACGGACTATTCCTGAGTCCATTGAAGTCACATCGGAGCGGGAGTGGGATATTTGGTTGGGGAATAGAGGTAATTTATTGTAAGATTGTAAACTGTTGTGCTGTACCGCAGGCGAGCCCGTACTTTACACTAATATAATTGTTCCATTTCCAAGGGTGTAAAGTGGGAATAGGCGGCCGGTTTAGACAGGCGCACCAGTAGGTAGATTTATAGAAAGTATAATAGGCACAAATTGTTTGGGCGCTACGCTGTACAGCACAAGGGTCTCAGCCTCCCGGAAAAATGTCTGTATAATGTTTTGAATGTTTTCTACTTTTCGGTTGAGTCATTCACATAACTAAGTAAAATATTTCTGGTGGGTAAAATGGTGTTGGAGTTGGTTTTCTCGCCCGCGTCTTCGCTGTATCCTGAAGAACACACCCTGGTACACGACTTACAAATGCAACATACTTTTCTTATAATGTAGACTAATATAAGAAATAAAAATACAAATCTAAGTGAGAGAAATTAGTAAAATAAACTGTCATATAACTAAGGTGTGATTCCTTGTCTTTTTTTATTTTGTACATATGGGCTATGAAAGTGTAGCATTGTATTGGTGAATCTTTGGTAGACCAAACCTAATTATACTTAGACTTTAAGGAGTTTTCCTTTCTGAAAGACTGATGGAAATGGAATCTTCTTTTGAATGAGACAATACAGAAATCGGAGATGGCAATATCACAGGTAAGATATGAAAGGTGCTCTATGTGCAGCTATAAAGGCAGCTGTGAATTATTTTTTTCTGTTAGAATTGTACAGTTGTACTGGACCCCAATCTAAAATAAAAATGTTCATATGTTCCTGTAAGAAAACAAAACCAATCAAAGATGTATGAGGGTCTGATAGATGGATGTCACATTATAGCTATCATATTATCGGTGCCATAATGCACAATATATGCATATAATTTAAAGGGATTGTCCAGAGAATATAAATTATTTCTCAAATGCCCAGACTGCATTAAAAAATAAGACTTAATACTCACCCTCGGCGATGACCTGCAGGTCCCATTTTGGCATTTATCCTGTCCCCACTAGTCTGCTTCCTGATCCCATCCAAAACACTTCAGAAATGGACGGCACTGCCTGCTTAGCCATTATTGTGTTTCAATGAAGAGGAACGGCTGTAAAAACCAACAGATATCCCTTATAATTATTTTTCAATCCCTGTTGAGATTTTTCCCACAAAAACTTTATAGTCTGTTTGAATAATCCCCCCCCCAACCTGAGTCTCCATGGGAATTCGATTTGGCTCTGTCTTGACAATTTTGAAACCCCTCCTTCTTTAGCTATAACTTGGTGATTTACTGGTATGTTTAGAATTATTTCTATGTTACACCATATATTTTTTGCCCCATCAATTGTTGATTGATCGTCAATCTTAAGATAAATGGTTTTGCACCTAGCAGCCTATAGTATAAACGAAAAATTCATAATGTTTTCTATCCTTGTCAGCTTTTTAAGCTGTGATCCAGAAAAGCTATGTCGTACAGGTCAACCGCCATGATTTTTACTTAGCATCCCTTTTTTTGATGGTTTTCACCAAACATGTCTTCTAGTACTGTAACTGTACAAAACTAGAAGACATGCAGATTGTTACAGAAGTTCTGGTGTTTGCCATGGGTGAAGTACAGACTTGCGCTGATGCTTTAGATAGCAGTGGTTTTGTATTCACACTGTTCACATGTAGACCTACTTTACAGTATCTTTTTAATGGCAGATTCATGCACCTTGATATCAATGGTGAGAGCTCTTTAGTTCCTGCTGCTGGGCTTGCTTGGGTGGCTTGGATTTGGAGAGATGGCTGTTGCTTGACAGTTAATTTATTGATGTTCATTTGTTTAGCGATATTTTAAAATTATTTCTAGAAAAAATGTCATCTTTTTCTTTCTTTCTGAATGCAGAAAAGAACTCTTTGGATTTAGGTTTGTAGACACTATATATTTCAATAATAAAATCTGGGGTAACTCAAAGATCACTTACAAAAATGTTGTGCTCAATAAATTATGGTTCTTTGATAGGTAGAGATTTGGATGGGGCAAAGCATGAGTGTTTGAAGATCCTGCCTTCATTTCTTTCTCTTGCCTCTGTTGCTGTAAAGGTAACCTGTCATCACAAAAAAACGCTATTAACCTGCAGATATGGTGTTAAGCTGAAGTGTAATAACATTACTAACGTGCCCGGCACCCACACTTAGCCGGACATTGCTGGGACAAAATTAACTTTACTCCCCTCCAGCGTTCCGGTTTCAGTTTTGGGTGCAGCGCTGGCGGTTCAATCACTGCTCTGAGTATAAAGAGCAGCGCCTGTAGCCGCGCCCCCACTCTGACTGACAGCCGGCCCAAATACAGAGCTAGTGTCAGTAAAGGCCAGGGGTGCAGCTACAGAGCAGTGACTAAACAGTCGTCAGCTCCGTCCCTGTGACTGAAACACTGCGGGGAATAAAGTTCATTGTCTCCCTGCTGCATTCGGCTAAGTGCAGGCTCCGGGCAGGTTAGTAATGCTATTAACCTGCAGATTAACTCTATATCTGCAGGTTAATAGTGTTTTTGTGATGACAGTTTCCCTTTAAATTACAAAATCATGAGTTTTTTTTAAAGGATGATATACCTATATCCATGTAGCAGCTATGTCATGACATTATGGGGATGAGGTGCAGAGAGGCTCTTTCCTTTAGTTAACTATGGCTGCCTCGTCACTTCTGGGATGTGACTGCTCTGCAAGAAAGTGTAAACAGGTGCTTGGGATGCAACACCGCAGAAGATGAGTACACAGCGGTAACTTAACCAAAGATTATTTATTACTCTAGAATAGCAATTTGAATGATTCAGATACAAAGTTAAACAAGGTTAGCAGATTATTAGAGTGCAATAAAATGTTTACAATTTAAACGCAAGTCACTTCTTCAGATAAAAGCAGCAGTAAAATTTACAATAGATGCAAGTATCTCTATTCTATTACTCTGTCCTATGGTGTGCCAGTCAGCCTTGTACCTGTCACCGTCGTTACCCTGGTGGTAATGACACACGCCGTCCAGGCCCTAATGGGAGTCTATGCTGCTACACCGTTAGGCCGCAAGTCCCTTTTTGGTTAGTCTCCTCTAGCACACATTGCACTGGCTGCCTCTGTCTCCTGTGCACCTCACATCGCGGATCTCATGACTGTCCCTCTAACATGGTCTGCTTGCTTCTCGTGGCTCTGGTCCCGCTCACATGGTTCTGGCTCTGTTCACTTAGCTCCAGTCTCGGTCCCTCGGTCCTTCTCTCGGTTCTGGTCACTCGGTTCTTTTCTCGGATCTGGTCACTCGGTTCTTCTCTCGGTTCTGGTTCCGGTTTGATCACTCGGTTCTTCTCTCAGTTCTGGTCACTCGGTTCTTTTCTCGGATCTGGTCACTCGGTTCTGGTTCCGGTTTGATCACTCGGTTCTTCTCTCGGTTCTTTTCTCGGATCTGGTCACTCAGTTCTTCTCTCAGTTCTGGCTCCGGTCTGGTCACTTGGTTCTTCTCTCGGTTCTGGCTCCGGTCTGGTCACTTGGTTCTTCTCTCGGTTCTGGTTTCAGTCTGATCACTCGATTCTTCACTTGTATCTCTTCACTCATAATGGCAGCTATAAGCCAGCCTCGCTGCACCATACATCTGTCCTGCTACAGGTTCAAGCGCCAACTCCACCCCTTCACTGCCCTCCTGGGCCTTTTATAATTACTAACTACGACACAGGTATCACCTGACCTGGTGTCTCCTCCAATCTCTTCCTCTCAAGATACAGTTCCTGATGATGCAAGTCTTTCCAACTTTCTCTTGTCCTACAATCTTTGGCCAGTAGATGGCGACACTCACTTGCAGACGCCCTGTTATGCATTAACTGTAAAAATGTTTCATTTGTCCATCTCCTTACAAAAGGAAACTATGCTTACTTATACAGTATGTGTGTAAAGTGTATGTTTGCATCTGTGGAGTGTATGTAATGTATATGTCTGTGTTGTGTCTGTATGTATTTGTAACGTGTGTGATGTATATGTATGTATATGGAGTGTGATGTACTGTATATGTATATAGGTAATGTGTGTATTGGTGTGCAAAGTATTTAACTATATGTGTGAATGATGGGAATGTAAGTATATGTGTGCAATATGTATACATGTGTGTATAATGTACATAAATTATGTATATTGTGTTATGCTTATGTGCAATAAGTATATAGAAATGTTTATGTGTACGTATGTATATGCTTATTGTGTATGTATATATGTATTTGTAATATGTGTGCATGTATATGCATGTAAGCAATGCATGTGTATATTATATAGTAGTGCAATATATGTGTGCTGTATAGAGATACTTATCAAAGTGTGGTATGTATATGTTTGATA
Source organism: Phyllobates terribilis (assembly GCF_046119375.1). NCBI lineage: Eukaryota > Metazoa > Chordata > Amphibia > Anura > Dendrobatidae > Phyllobates > Phyllobates terribilis. Next base: position 37,300,819 of record NW_027362761.1, on the reverse strand, counting down.
TAGCAGTATACTATATGCTATGTATAGGTCTCAATATTTTAATAAAGGCAACAAATACTTTTCAATACCCAAATAAGAACATTCTCAATCTAAATAAATTTATTTCTGCTTTGTCTTGCTTCAGTTTAATAGCCTTTTAATATATTTTATTCTTTTTACTCAGAAGTTTATAATGCATCCCAGGCATATTACATTCAGCACAATCTTACCAACCAATGTTCATGGAAAATACGAATATGTTTTATTGCATAGCACAAGTGTGTACTCTGTTAAATATATTATTATTTTTCTAAAAGATGCATGAACATTTATTTAGTTATAATACAAATTAAGTAATGATTATTGTTAGTTTTTGATTCAGACAGCTCAGGTACATCTTACAACTTATTCTCGGAGAAACTGCCAAAACATATAGGTGCATCTCACAAAATTAGATCAAAAAGTTAATTTATTTCAGTTCTTCAATACAAAAAGTGAAACTCATATATTATATAGAGTCATTACAAACAGAGTGATCTATTTCAAGTGTTTATTTCTGTTAATGTTGATGATTATGGCTTACAGCCAATGAAAACACAAAAGTCATTATCTCAGTAAATTAAAATAATTAACAAAAAAACACCTGCAAAGCGTTAAAAAATGTCCCTTAGTCTGTTTCAGTAGGCTCCACAATCATGGGGAAGACTGCTGAATTGACAGATGTCCAGAAGGCAGTCATTGACACACTCCACAAGGTCCCAGAGTCTGGAGGAAGAGTGGAGAGGCCACAATCCAAGCTGCTTGAGGTCTAGTGTGAAGTTTCCACAATCAGTGATGGTTTGGGGAGCCATGTCATCTGCTTGTGTAGGTCCACTGTGTTTTATCAAGACCAAAGTCAGCGCAGCCGTCTACCAGGAAATTTTAGAGCAATTCATGCTTCCCTCTGCCGACAAGCTTTTTGGAGATGGAAATTTCATTCTCCAGCAGGACTTGCACCTGTCCACACTGCCAAAAGTACCAGAACCTGGTTTACACACAACAGTATCACTGTGCTTGATTGGCCAGCAAACTCACCTGACCTTAACCCTATAGAGGATCTATGGAGTCAACAGAAAGATGAGAGACACCAGACCCAACCATGCAGACGAGCTGAAGGCTGCTATCAAAGCAACCTGGGCTTCCATAACACCTCAGCAGTGCCACAGGCTGATCGCCTCCATGCCACGCCGCATTGATGCAGTAATTGATGCAAAAGGAGCCCCAACCAAGTATTGAGTGCATTTACTGAACATACATTTCAGTTGGCCAACATTTCGGATTTTAAAAACATTTTTCAAGCTGTTGTTATAAAGTATTCTAATTTACTAAGATAATGATTTTTTTCGTGTTTTCATTTCATCAACATTAACAGAAATAAACACTTGAAATAGATCACTCTGTAATTACTCTAATATATTAGTTTAACTTTTTGTATTGAAGAACTGAAATAAATTTACTTTTTGATGATATTCTAATTTAGTGAGATGCACCTGTATATCATTGCCCTGGTCACATCCACTTTTAACAATGACTCAAGGACATTCTTATTTGAAGTGAGGTGAACATTCCAGGAACTCATGTTATCTAATAATATCCTTTAGTGATATATTAATATCTATCTATCTATCTATCTATCTATCTATCTATCTATCAATCAGAGAAAGAGTGGTTGCACTCCTAACATTGCAAAACACAGCTATGTTTGGAGTGCGACCTCTCTTTCTCTTATATTTTAGAATTATCCATTTTCCAGTGGATTTGGAGGACTGCACCCACATTTTGCAAGACTGGTGCAGCTCCATTTTCGTTTTTCTATCTATCTATTCTAATCATAGGAAACACAGAGGGCGAAAATTCAATTTCTCCCCCTTTGGAATATACTGTATATATACAGAAAACATGCTGAAATAATAAGCCATATATATGCCATGCTGAAACCCAACAAAGCGCAGTTGACCACAGTTTTGTGCACCTCTTAAAAGAAGAATACCACTGAATAGAGGCCCGACGGAGTCCAGAGCCTCATTATAATGAATGGATCTGTGGCGCCCATGCGGGTTCAGTCGCCACAGAGGTACTGCATCTCACCCAGAGGTGTGGTATTGACGCGCCCCCTGGGACATATTCCTTTTTGAGGGGAATACCCGGCACCGGATCAGATGGGGGGTTGTAGTCTCCGAGCGGCTGTGACCCGGTCCCGTGCCCAGGGCATCAAGCTCAGGGTTATGTGGCAGTCTTTACTGATGTTATTAAAGTTCGTTGTGTCGACTACGCCACCCGTTGTGATGCGGTCACTGTGGCCGCCGCTGCAGCAGGGTCCGCTGAGGCTGATGGTGGATGCGCAGCTTGGTGGGATAACCCCCAACGGGAGGGGTATAGCCTCAGAGGGGACAGGCGCAGAGGATGGGGGTTGTGGTGGTGCGGTGCAGCCGGTAATGATGACAGACTCGGGTAGTGCAGTTAAGGGTCTTTACTTACTGCAGATGTTCCTGGTCACTCTAGCTCCAAGTGACCTCCCGAGCCGTGCTGCGTCCACCAGGTCCTGGATCCGGCCAACCCCCAAACAAGTCCGGAGCGTGGCCCTGAGCTCTCCCTCTGTCCTTACTTCAGCCGTCCCCACCAGTGATTCACCTAAGTCCAGCTCCCTCGGGCCTTCTGTTGGGCAACCTTTGGCCTTAGGTTCCCTGACCCTTCCTGTGGTGTGCCTTCAGGGTGAATGTAGTGGGTGACCGGGACAGACACTGCCCACGGTCTCCGGTCTCTGGCTGGGGAATGTCTTTGCCCCCACCAGCTTGGGTTCCGGTACCCTCTTGCTGACTCCTCACCCGGTGTTCTTATTTGGGTTCTTGGGTCCCTTCTTTGTCCCCCTCTGGGTCTTTCTTCACTCCACTCTCTCTCTCTCCAGGGCTGCTGTTTCCTGCTCTCTGCATCTGACTTGTCCTCTGCAGCTGACTGACTGACCCTCTGCGTCTGACCCTGATTCTAGTTGGTGCCCACCTTATATATCCCTCTATGTGTGAGCTCAGGTGACCAGCACCCAATGAGCTCCTACCACTACCCAGACTGCTCCCCCTATCTGCCCCTACACTACATGGGATGTTCCTCCCCCCTCCCACTCCAGCCAGGAACAGGCTCGGTCGCACCTGCACATTTCTAAGTGGGAGTGCCGTCGGCCTGCTCCTCTGGAATGGGATGTATGTAGTGCATGCAGTCTATCTGAGCTCAGTTCCACACTCCATCCTTACCCGGGAGTGGAATATCACACCTCTGGGTTGAGGTGCAATACTCCTGTAGCAGCCGAATCCTCAGGGTGCTACATTCCCCCCTGGTAAATCACAGCACGTCCTCGGGCTGCAAAGACAAAAACACCAAAACATACAAATTTTTATAAACATATAAAACATATAAAATATTATATATATATAACTTTTTCATATAGACATCATTATAACATTCTCGTCGTCTCTTTCTTTCTTCCTCCTCTGGTCACCGTGCAACTCGTGACCAGGTAAAGTGCGACAGTCTTTTGATAAGCAGTTTCTCATAAAACCAGTAGGGGGGCGCCTTAGGAAGCGCAACTATGTACAGGGAAGTTTTGGCCGTTCTCAGTCCCCGGCCAAGTAAAGGGAATGGGATGGCTGCTCACAGTCCTCAGCCTGGTTTGGGTAGGGGACACACGGGTTAAACTGTTCACTGGTCCCAACGGGGACTAAACTTTAAAGCAGCCACGGTTACTTGGGTACCCCGACGGGTAACTATTTACATCTCCTTTGTACTATTTCAGTCATAGTACCTTCTAGCCTTGAACCCGTCCGGGTCTTCTGGCTCCTCCTCCCTACACCGCAACTCCTCCTCTGTCAGGCGATGCACGTGGAGGGCGTAAGGTCCCTTGGCACACTTGTGCCGGGTGAACGTTACCTCATCACCGACGTAGAGGTCACGGCCTTTGTGACCCTCTGGCAGGTGAGACTCGACATCCCGTCGGGTAACGAAGACGTCACCCATGGTGTTCCGGTCCTTTATGAAGCCCCACCCATGCTGCGCATTAAACTTTATTACCGTCCCGATGGTACGGGGACGATCTGCTGCATAGGGGTCCCTTCTGGTCCGACTCTTTTGCTCCGCGCTGCGGGTCCGGGCCCATTGCTCTCTGGCCCGCCTCTCCTCCCGCTCTCTCTTGAACTCTGCCAGCTGTTGACGGCAACACTCGGTACGCTCTGCTGCAGCTGCCCGAGTCTCTCCGGTGAACCCCATCAAATCTTCTCCCGTGGGGTCCCACACGAACTGGGCTTCCTCGAGTGGAGGCGAGACCCGAGTCACGGGCTTTGGAGCCGGGATCAGGGGCTCACACAGGGGACCTAACTTCTTTTGTCGCTCCAGTTCCAAGAATTCTTTGGGCCAGATGAAGGGCCGCCCGTCCGGCCACGCTAGCTGGCTGAAGGGGTCCTCTCCCAGACTTGGCACCCTTGATGTTACGGGTGCGGGCGCGATGGTGGGGGCGCCCAGGTTGCCCAGGCCTTGCGGCCAGGCCTGGGGCATCTGGAAGGTAAATGGAACTGTTAACACGGCGGCACCCTGGGCCACCTGGCCTTGCGACCAGGCCGGAGGCTCCGCGGAGGTAGATGGCTCTGCTGGGGATGCGGCGCCCGGAAACGCTAGGCCTTGCGACCAGGCCGGAGGCTTCCCTTCCTTCGCCACGCTCCGGGTCACGACGCGTGACGTCACTGGGGTCGCGACGGCGGCTTCCGGTCGGGGCCTAGTCGGTGGCGGTGTCATGGCGGTCTCGGGTACGGCAGGGGGACTTTCGGGCTCTGCGACGGGGAGCTGGGGCAGGTGGGTGGTCTTCCGGTATGGGGTATAGGCGTCCCCCTTACCTGCTGCCATACGTCTCGCTCCCTCTTCTGCGCCGTCTCCGGCCTTGGGTCCTCCCGCGTCATCCGCAGAGGTAGTCGGTGTCTTCTTCCAAGGGAGCGGGTTCCGTGGACGGATTCCAGCTTGCTGGGCCATCTCCCGGCCCCACTCCGCCAGGATCTCCCTCTGCACTCGGGCCATCCTTCCCGCGAGGCCCTCCAGGGCACTCCGCGCGCACTCCCGATCTCGGGGAAGCTGCGCCAGGATCTCCGCTAAGCCTAGCGGGGTTGTTGACTCCAGCAGGCTCCTGACCATCGGGTCGGTGCTGCTCTGCTCTGCTTCCGGCAGGCTCCTGGCCAGCGGGCCGGTGCTGCTCTGCTCTCCTCCTTCTTCCTTTTGCAGGCTCCTGGCCAGCGGGCCGGTGCTGCTCTGCTGCCGCTCCATTCCCGGGTCTACTCTTCCTCTTCTCGACTCCGGGTGCTCTCGCTCTGGACAGCTTGCCTCCGGGTGCGCTCGTTCTAGACTGCTCCAAGCGACACCCATCTTTGCTCTTTTCTTTCGTCTCCTCCCCCTCCGAGGGCGGTCCCGGGGCAACTCGGTGACTGTCAGCTCCAGGGGTAGTTCTTTCACGCTGACAGACACCTCCAGCATCACAGTCTCTGTTGGTGGGGGCGGTTTCCACTTTTGGCGCCATTTTCTGTCCTGGCCCACGATGGGAGGTGGCCTCTTGCCCTCCTTTGGCACGCCCATAATGGCGTCCGCTGCTCTTCCAAGGCGGGAAATCTGCGGTTTTGGCGGGAAGCGTCGCCCAGTGGCGGGAAACTCTGCAGATGGCGGGAACAAGCTGGAAATGGCGGACAATCGGCGGGAAACGACTGGTGATGGAGTCCGATGGCGTGGACCCTCCGGAACCGGCAGGAGTCTTCTTTCTGAGGTAAACTTGCACTTTTCTTCAGGCACGCAGTACCCGGGTGTTGCGGGCACGTAATCCTGCCGACTACGCCAAAGTTGACGCGCCCCCTGGGACATATTCCTTTTTGAGGGGAATACCCGGCACCGGATCAGATGGGGGGTTGTAGTCTCCGAGCGGCTGTGACCCGGTCCCGTGCCCAGGGCGTCAAGCTCAGGGTTATGTGGCAGTCTTTACTGATGTTATTAAAGTTCGTTGTGTCGACTACGCCACCCGTTGTGATGCGGTCACTGTGGCCGCCGCTGCAGCAGGGTCCGCTGAGGCTGATGGTGGATGCGCAGCTTGGTGGGATAACCCCCAACGGGAGGGGTATAGCCTCAGAGGGGACAGGCGCAGAGGATGGGGGTTGTGGTGGTGCGGTGCAGCCGGTAATGATGACAGACTCGGGTAGTGCAGTTAAGGGTCTTTACTTACTGCAGATGTTCCTGGTCACTCTAGCTCCAAGTGACCTCCCGAGCCGTGCTGCGTCCACCAGGTCCTGGATCCGGCCAACCCCCAAACAAGTCCGGAGCGTGGCCCTGAGCTCTCCCTCTGTCCTTACTTCAGCCGTCCCCACCAGTGATTCACCTAAGTCCAGCTCCCTCGGGCCTTCTGTTGGGCAACCTTTGGCCTTAGGTTCCCTGACCCTTCCTGTGGTGTGCCTTCAGGTTGAATGTAGTGGGTGACCGGGACAGACACTGCCCACGGTCTCCGGTCTCTGGCTGGGGAATGTCTTTGCCCCCACCAGCTTGGGTTCCGGTACCCTCTTGCTGACTCCTCACCCGGTGTTCTTATTTGGGTTCTTGGGTCCCTTCTTTGTCCCCCTCTGGGTCTTTCTTCACTCCACTCTCTCTCTCTCCAGGGCTGCTGTTTCCTGCTCTCTGCATCTGACTTGTCCTCTGCAGCTGACTGACTGACCCTCTGCGTCTGACCCTGATTCTAGTTGGTGCCCACCTTATATATCCCTCTATGTGTGAGCTCAGGTGACCAGCACCCAATGAGCTCCTACCACTACCCAGACTGCTCCCCCTATCTGCCCCTACACTACATGGGATGTTCCTCCCCCCTCCCACTCCAGCCAGGAACAGGCTCGGTCGCACCTGCACATTTCTAAGTGGGAGTGCCGTCGGCCTGCTCCTCTGGAATGGGATGTATGTAGTGCATGCAGTCTATCTGAGCTCAGTTCCACACTCCATCCTTACCCGGGAGTGGAATATCACACCTCTGGGTTGAGGTGCAATACTCCTGTAGCAGCCGAATCCTCAGGGTGCTACAGTATCTCACTCTCAGGTAAGGAAGGAGTACTGCCCGGGACCCTAACACCTGCATCCAACTCTACACTACTCCAGACCGGAAAGAGTGGCAAGATGCACTGCTCCATGGCTGAGCCCTGTACCTGGCTGGAGTGAGGGGAACCAAGAGAGGGGGAACCATGTAGTGGGTGTGGGTGGAGGAAGCAGGTCAGGGGAGCACTTGAGAAGGAGGATATAAAAAAGAGAAGCCATCTTGTGAAGAGAGTCGAGTCCAGTCTAGTCCAGTCTGAGTTGGAACAGACAGTCAGTCAGAACAGTCTGAGTGCTCAGGAGGAGGGCCTAGTGAGAGAGGTCCAGGACAGACTGAAGAGAGGAGAGGAGCAGGAAGGAAGGCTCCAGAACGGAAAAGATCCCAGGGGCACGGGCAGCGCAGACGCCACCCGTGCACCCGAATCTACCAGGAGTGGAAGGATCAGGCTGCAGAGGGGACCGGCCCCTAAGCTAGCGGAGTTCTTCAGGTCTCAGCTAGATAACCGGAGGGTGCAGCATTTCAGGTGCTGCAGCCAGCAGCCACATCTAAATCGCCAAAAAGGTGGCCATAGAGGAGCCAGGGGACAGAGAAGACGTCGCCCGACAAGGTCCGCGGTCACTGGCTTGGGACACTGGGTGTGAGGCGCAGGGCAGGAGGGTGAGAGCCAGCGCAGGAAGTCGACCAGAAAAGACACACAGAACGGGGTCCCGCTAGGTGATCTGGAATTACCTGAGGGTTTTCTGAACCCCTCCCTGAGTAGACACAGGACAACGTGGGAGGTTATACACTGGTAACTGTAACCTGGAGTCTTGGCAAACTGTGAGTAAAACCCTGAAGACTGCACCCCACTATCTCTGTGAATAATTGCTGCCTGCACCACACTGCAACAGCAACATCTCTTACATCCCCACTACTCTGCCCTGAAGCTAAGCTCTACCTGTGGAGAGCTAAACCAACTCTGCTGCATTAACAACAGCTCCAGAGGACCTGCTCCGCAGTGGCGGCTACCTTTAGCCGCATACCACAGGTGGTGTCACGAACATTAAACTTTAAAAGCTATAATCCCCTATAATTTCCCCATTTATTGACCGCCCTGGGTCACGGACCGGGTCACTGCCACTGTGACATCCCCTGCACCGACCGGCCCGGCACCGAGAACCCCATGGCCCAGGGGGCACATCAGATCCCTCGGGAGTTTCATCTGAATCACTTCATTTGGAGATTTATGCCACGTTCACACATTCAGGATTTGGTTCAGTATTTTACTTCAGTATTTGTAAGCCAAAAGCAGGAGTGGGTGATAAATGCAGAAGTGGTGACATGTTTCTATTATACGTTTCCTCTAATTGTTCCACTCCTGATTTTGGCTTACATATACTGATGTGAAATACTGACAATATACTGAACGTGTGAACGTGGCCTTAGCTCAGCAGTGTTTCCAGTAAGTGTGGTGCCATTTTTCACATGTACCGGAGACACTTACACATGCACACCCAGGGCTGCCACCAAGAATTTCAAGGCCCCATACTGGCAAAATTTTCGGGCCCCTTGAGACTCCGCCTCCACCCCAGCTCCACCTACATCCCTCAAACCTATCACAGTCACAACTCCTACTCTTGGAAAAACTCCACTTCTGCACCACGTCCTCACCAATCACACATCAACAGTTTCCATTGAACACCAGATCACATAACCAGCAGCTTTTTTTGGCCAAAAGATTTTTTAAGCCGCCAGCAGGACAAGGTAGACTCTTCTGGCTGGGCCCTACTCTACTCTAACCTATTAAACGTTTCTTAAAATATCCAGTACTCTTTTTAGGTATATTTTTATTTATTTTTCTTTAAGGGAATGTGTCACATAAATGTTTTAAAATGACCAATAATATCACATACAAGAGACAAATACCATCACACCATGGCTGGACCACATATTACCCCCACATAGTGACAGAATAACACCACAGACAAGGAACAAATACCGCCACACCATGACTAGACCACATATTACTACCACATAGTGATGAATAACACCACATGCAAGGAATACCGTCACACCATGACTAGACCACTTATTACTACCACATAGTGACCGAATAATGACGCGCCCCCTGGGCCGTGGGGTACTCGGGGGATGTCACGGTGGCAGTGACTAGGTCCGTGACCCAGAGCGGTCAATTAAAGGGAAAGGTAAAAGGGGAATAAAGTTTTTAGAGATAATGTTCGTGACGACACCTGTGGTATGCAGCTATATGGGGCCGCCGCTGCGGTGCAGATCCACTGGAGCTGATGGTGACGCTGCAGAGTTGGTTCAGCTTTCCACAGGCAGAGTTAAACTCCAGGGCAGTAAATGATGAATAGTATGAGGTAGATGTTGCTGGTGCTGTGTAGTGCAGGGCTGGTGATGGCACAGCAATTATTCAAGGACACAGTCGGGTGCAGTCTTCAGGTTTTACTCGCAGTTGTTAAGTTCTTCAGGTTACACTTTCTGGATTATAACCGCCCACGTCATCCTGTGTTCACCAAGAAAGGGGTCCAGCAGCTTGTAAGTATTTCAGGAGTACTTAAACAGGACCCCGTTCTATGTTCCTTTCTCGGTCATCTTCCCAGCGCTGGCTCTCACCCTCCTGCCCTGCGCCTCACAATCAGTGTCCCAAGCCGGTAGCCTCGGGTCTTGTCAGGCGACTTGCAATCCCCTGGACCCTATGCGGCTACCTTTTCGGCTATATAATTGTGGCTGTTGGCTACAGCACCTTGCAAGTACAGCAGCCTCCGGTTATCTAGCTGAGCCTGGTTGTTCTCCACTAGTTTAGGGGCCGGTCCCCTCTGCGGCCTGATCCCTCCACGTAAGTGTAGATTTGGGCGCATGGGTGGCTTTCTGCACTCCCCGTGCCCCTGGGACTCCCTCTGTCTCTGGAGCCTTCCCTCTGCTCCCGTCCTCTCTCACTCTCTCTTCTGGGCCTCTCAGACTAGGCCCCACTCCTCTCTACTCCTGCTCCAAGCACTGGAACCAGGAGCCTGGACCTCCTGCACTGCTCTCTTGAGCAGGACTGGCCCTGACTGAACTAAACTCCTTCTAGATGGTTCCCTTTCTTCTTATACTCTTCCTGATGGTGCTCTCCTGATCTGATTCCTCCACCCACACCCACTACATGGTTCCCCCTCTTTTGGTTCCCCCCCTTCCAACCAGGGACAGGGCTCAGCATACACGTGCGTCTTGCCCCTCCTGCTGGTCTGGAATGTTGTAGTGTTGGATCCAGGTGGGTGGGTCCCGGGCAGTACTCCCTCCTTACCTGAGAGTGGGGAACCACACCTCTGGGTGAGATGCAGTACCTCTGTGGCGACTGAACCTGCAGGGGCGCCACAATAACATAACAGACAAGGAACAAATACCGCCACACCATGACCAGACCACATAGTGATCAAATACTACAGTCATGGCCAAAAGTATTGAGAATGAGACAAATAGTAATTTTTCCAAAGTTTACTGCTTCATTTTTTGTAATGGCAATTTGTATATACTCCTGAATGTCAAAGAGTGATCAGCTTAACAGCAATTACTGTACTTGCAAAGTCAATATTTGCCCAGAAAATGAACTTTAACCCCCAAAACACATTTCAACATCATTGCAGTCCTGCCTTAAAAGGAGCAGCTAACATCGTTTTAGTGATTGATCCATTAACACAGGTGTGGGTGTTGATGAGGACAGGGCTGGCGATCAATCAGTCATGATTAAGTAAGAATGACATCACTGGACACTTTAAAAGGAGGCTGGTTCTTGGTATCATTGTTTCTTTTCAGTTAACCATGGTTATCTCTAAAGAAACACGGGCAGCCATCATTGCACTGCACAAAAATGGCCTAACAGGGAAGAGTATCGCAGCTACAAAGATTGCACCTCAGTCAACAATCTATCGCATCATCAAGAACTTCAAGGAGAGAGCTTCCATTGTTGTCAAAAAGGCTCCAGGGCGCCCAAGAAAGACCAGCAAGCGCCAGGACCGTATCTTAAAACTGTTTCAGCTGCGGGATCGGACTACCAGCAGTGCCGAGCTTGCTCAGGAATGGCAGCAGGCTGGTGTGAGTGCTTCTGCACGCACTGAGAGGCGGAGACTCTTTGAGCAAGGGCTGGTTTCAAGGAGGGCAGCAAAGAAGCCACTTCTCTCCAGAAAAAACATCAGGGACCGACTGATATTCTGCAAAAGGTACAGGGAGTGGACTGCTGAGGACTGGGGCAAAGTCATTTTCTCTGATGAATCCCCTTTTCGATTGTTTGGGACATCTGGAAAACAGCTTATTCGGAGAAGAAGAGGTGAGCGCTACCACCAGTCTTGTCTCATGCCAACTGTAAAGCATCCTGAAACCATTCATGTGTGGGGTTGCTTCTCAGCCAAGAGAATCGGCTCACTCACAGTCTTGCCTAAAAACACAGCCATGAATAAAGAATGGTACCAGAATGTCCTCCAAGAGCAACTTCTCCCAACCGTCCAAGAGCAGTTTGGCACCCAACAATGCCTTTTCCAGCATGATGGAGCACCTTGCCATAAAGCAAAGGTGATAACTAAATGGCTCATGGAACAAAACATAGAGATTTTGGGTCCATGGCCTGGAAACTCCCCAGATCTTAATCCCATTGAGAACTTGTGGTCAATCATCAAGAGACTGGTGGACAAACAAAAACCAACAAATTCTGGCAAAATGCAAGAATTGATTATGCAAGAATGGACTGCTATCATTCAGGATTTGGTCCAAAAGTTGATTGAGAGCATGCCAGGGAGAATTACAGAGGTCTTGAAGAAGAAGGGGCAACGCTGCAAATATTGACTTGCTGCATTAACTCATTCTAACTGTCAATATAACCTATTGGTACTCATAATATGATTGCAATTATATTTCTGTATGTGATATAAACATCAGACAAACACTAATAAAAACCAGAGGCCAGCCGATCATGTGAAAATATAATTTTGGTGTCATTCTCAAAACTTTTGGCCATGACTGTATAATACTGATCGTTAATAAAAAAAAACACAGTACTAATATTACCATAAGTGCCATTATACACAGGAGCTCTGTACATAGTATACAGTGTATAGTGTCGATGAATAACAGATAACACACTGACTCACCGGTGAAGTCGCTAGTTGAAGTCCTTCATCTTCGCTTTTCTCCTTCATCCAGCGCAGACCGCCATCACTTCTTCCAGCCAGGACTCGTCTCTGCATAAAATAACACAGTTATCTAGAGCACATTCCCCAACTTCTACACTATGCAGCTGAATACAGATGTGCACCCACCATAATATATAATTAGTTATTATGCAACCCACAATTCCAAATATAAATTGCAATCGCCCACTTCGTCCACACTAACTGTAAATCGCCACTTTCCCCACCTAATAAATATATAAATTAATTAGAACCCGTACTCTTTCCCCCAATTCATTACCAGTCAAACTCTGTCATCCTCAACACCCCACTCTCCCAATCCATTATATTTACATGCCCCCCTCCGCTCCAATTCATTTTGTCATGTCCCCTCTCTCCCACCCCCACTGCATCATCATTTACTCTCCCCCACCCCCAATTCATCATCATTTGTTGTCCCCCATCCTCAATTCATTATTTGCTCTCCCCATCCCAACTCACAATTAATTTGCTCTCCCCACCCCCCACTCCCAATTCATCCTTTGCTCTCCCCACCCCCATTTTTCATTTGCACCCACCATAATATATAATTAGTTATTATGCAACCCACAATTCCAAATATAAATTGTAATCGCCCACTTCGTCCACACTAACTGTAAATAGCCACTTTCCCCACCTAATAAATATATAAATTAATTAGAACCTGTACTCTTTCCCCCAATTCATTACCAGTCAAACTCTGTCATCCTCAACACCCCCCTCTCCCAATCCATTATATTTCCATGCCCCCCTCCGCTCCAATTCATTTTGTCATGTCCCCTCTCTCCCACCCCCACTGCATCATCATTTACTCTCCCCCACCCCCAATTCATCATCATTTGTTGTCCCCCATCCTCAATTCATTATTTGCTCTCCCCATCCCCACTCCCAATTAATTTGCTCTCCCCACCACCCACTCCCAATTCATTCTTTGCTCTCCCCACCCCCATTTTTCATTTGCCCTCCCCCCACTCCTAATTCATCATGTGCTCTCCCCACAATCCACTCCCAGTTCATCATGTGCTCTCCTCACCCCCACTCCCAGTCCATGAGATGCTCTCCTTACCCCCCACTCCCAGTTCATCATATGCTCTGCCCACCCTACAGTCCCAGTTCATCATATGCTCTGCCCACTCCCCAGTGCTTCTTCCATTCTGAGTTTTGTGCTGTATCTCAAAAGTAGTTTTTGATCTTATATGTGGTATTGGCATACTCAGTAAAAATTGCGTAACAAATTGCATGATCAATTTTCTCCTATTATCTCTTTTCAAAATTTGAAACCTTGGAGCCAAAGCACATTTTAGTGGAAAAAATGGTAATTTTCCATTGACTCAATGTTATACAATTCTGTGAATCACCTGAGGGTTAAAAATTCTCACTATACCCTTAGATGAATTCCTCAAGAGGTTTAGTTTCCAAAATGGGGTCACTTTTTGGGGTTTCTGCTGTTTTGGCATGTCAGGGGCTCTTCAAATGTTACATGGCATCCGCAATCCATTCCAGCCAAAATTGCACTCCAGAATTCAAATGGTGCTCCTCCCCTTCCAAGCCCTACTGTGCGCCCAAACAGTAGGTTTCCACCACATATGGTGTATCAGTGTACTCAGGAGAAACTGCACAACAAATTGTATGGTTCCTTTTCTCCTGTTACCTTTGTGAAAATGAAAAATTTGGGGCTAAGGCAACATTATTTTGGGAAAAAGCTAAATTTTCATTTTTCCCTTCCATGTTGCTGTAATTTCGGTAAAGCCCCTAAAGGGTTAGTAAACTTCTTGAATGTGGTTTTGAGCACTTTTAGGGGTGTAGTTTTTTAAAATGGTGTCAATTTGGGGATTTTCTGTCACACAGGCCCCTCAAAGTCACTTCAAATGTGATGTGGTCCCTAAAAAAAATTGGTTTTGTAAATTTTGTTGGAAAAATGAGATGCTGATAAAATTTTAACCTTTTTAACTTCCAAACAGAACAAAAATATGTTTTAAAAATTATGCTGATGTAAGGTAGATATGTGAAAAATGTTATTTATTAACTATTTTGTGTGGTATAGCTATCTGGTTTAAGGTCATAAAAATTCAAAGTTTGAAAATTGCAAAATTTAAATTTTTTTGTAAAATTTTTGATATTTTCATAAATAAACGCAAATCATGTTGACCAAAATTTTCCACTAACATGGAGCACAACATGTTACGAAAAAAACATTCTCAGAATTACTGGAATGTGCTTTTCCAGAGTTATAACCTCATAAAGTTACACTGGTCACAATTGAAAAAATTGGCCTGGTCAGGAAGGAGAAAACAGGCTGGGGAGTAAAGGGGTTGATTATTCTTAATGGGCTTTTGTATTTTTGTTATCTATTGTCTGTGCTCTTGACTCACCCAGGGGGATGGGGACGACTCAGTACCCGGGCCTTTGCCTGGCCTTGAGGATGTCGCGGTGGTCGGCTCCCGGGCCCGTACCCTGGGGTCAGCTTTAAAAAGGGGATTGTTTGTTAATTTTATGGAAGTTCGTGACGCCACCTGTGGTTTCTGGTGAGAATCACCAGTGCTGCGGCAGTCCACTGAGGCCGGTGATAAGGCAGCTCGATGGTATAGCTCCCCACAGGTGGAGCTAGGCCTCAGGGAAGCGTACAGAGAGGGGGATGCAGTACAGACGAGACCCAGCCGGGTCAGAGCAAGAACGGGGACAGACACGGTAGTCACTTCAGTACCTTTTACTGGTGGTAGATCAGGCACATCCCGGAGCACTGTAGGGTGAAGGGTGCATATCAGGATCCTCCCCAATGAGCGGGTGTAGGGCCTCCTGTTTCTTGCCTCTGCGTAGTAAGTTTCTGATCTGCCTGAAGCTAGGCCTAACTTTATCTCTGTCCTGCACCGGCTGACGTTGTGGTAGGGCCTTCTCTTGGAGTGCACGCTCCCAGTTTACGGGGCCTATGTGTCTCCTGGCTCTGTTACGTATCAGCTCTCTGGTGAACCTGGGACCTGTAGTTCTCCAGGGATTCCGGTTATGCCTTACTGGGTCGTAGAGATCCCGGTAAGCTCGGACCCGGTGTCCAGTATATGTTTTGGGGTGAGCTGGGTAAGCTCCTCTGCCCCCACTGCTACTCACTTTCCACTCGCCTTTGGCCATGCTCGGGCCCTCACTAGGCTACTCACACTAACGGCAGCTTGCCGCTCTTCACCGCTCTTACAGGCGTCGGCACACCTTGGGCTCACTTACTTGAGCTGCTTGAGTCTAGCTTGGCCTACCTCTGCAGACAGACTTCTGCAGGAACCGAACTGAAAACTCTGTCCCTCTCTGGCTGTGAGCAGGAACTCTGTTCTCTCTAGACTGCACTGCCTAGCTCCACATTCCCTACTTATATCCCTAACGGGCTCCCTCTGCTGGTCTGAGGTGGAAGGTAGAGATGTGTGAATGTTTATGGGGGCCTCTTGTGGAGGATTCCAGTAATACACCCTTCTAGGATCTGTGGTACCAAGCGCAGTAATGATGGAGAAGTAACCTCAGCTGCCAAAAACTCTGCTTACTCACCAAGGATAAAGGATCCTTGCCAATGCCACAGTTTTACTTTAAAGGATGATGGTGTTCCCATAAACCCTAATCATCATTACTCAATAATATGAAATAGTATTTTGCGTGATGCAAGTGTCAATATTTCCAGATATATGTCACGGGTGTGTCAGAGGTGACAGACAGTTGCCCTGCAGTTGGTTGCAGGAGATCCCTACGTTTGGCATTACAGACATCTTCTTAGAGGCTGTCTCTAGGTCCCAGCGGCTACCTCCCTCTGGCTAATTAACACCCTGTCTCGGTGTATAAATACCTGCTGTGTTTCAGAGGCAGGTGCCTATTACCTCATTACTACTCATGAAGGCTAAGCAAGAGCAGTACTTTGCCCTCTCTAGACCTTGAGGATGTGGCGCCCAGGGGATGGGGACTACTCGGTGCCCGGGCTTTGATGCCTGGTCTTGGGGGATGTCGCGGTGGTCGGCTCCCAGGCCCGTACCCTGGGGTCTCTCTTAAAAAAGGGGAAATGAAATGTCAAAGTTTGTGACGCCACCTGTGGTGTCTGGTGAGGGTCACCAGCGCTGCGGCAGTCCGCTGAGGCCGGTGTTTTGGCAGCTTAGATGGTATCGCTCCCCACAGGGCAGCGTAGGAGGGGGGATGCAGGACAGAAGGGACCCAGCCGGATCAGAGCAAGAATGGCAGCACACAAGAAAGTCACTTCTGTACCTTTACTGGAATTAGTTCAGGGACACCCCGGAGCATTGTAGGGTGAGGGGTGCACGTCTGGATTCTCCCCAGTGAGCGGGTGTACGGCCTCCTGTTTCTTGCCTCTCTGTAGTAAGTTTCTGACCTGCCTGGAGCGAGGCCTAACTTGGTTTCTGTCCTGCACCGGCTGACCTTGTGGTAGGGCCTTCTTTTGGAGAGCACTCTCCCAGCTTGCGGGGCCTGTGTGACTCCTGGCTCTGTTAGGTATCAGCTCTTGGGTGATCCTGGGACCTGAAGTCTTCCAGGGGTCTCCGGTTGTCTCTACAGGGGGGTATACAGCCCTGTAGACGCGGACCCGGTGTCCGGTAGATGCTTTCTGGGGTGAGCTGGTAAAGCTCCTCTGCCCCCAATGCTATTCACTCCTCTAGCCTTCGGCCTACTCGGGCCCTCACTAGGCTATACACACTGGCAGTTACCTGGCTGCCTCTTCTGCCGCTCTCTCGGCAACGCTCCTGGCTCACTAACCTGAGCAGCTTGAGTCTAGGCTAGCAGGAGCCTTGTGCTCCGCTGCTGAACCTTTAGCTGTGTTCTCTAGACTGCAAACTGAAACTAGACTGAGCTCCACTGCTGACTGATCTGTTTCTGTGTCTCACTCTGTAGGAACTGCTAGGCTCTGGCTCGACTGCACTGACTCCTTCTATGTCTTAGCAGGAACTTCCTAGCTGCTCTGTACTCTAGCAGGCTAGGAACTGAACTCTTTAACTCCACCCTCCGTATTTATATCCCTATCCGGGCTCCCTCTGGTGGTCTGAGGTAGGGTGGAGGTGTGTGTATGCTGTGAGCGGCCTCTTGTGGAGAAATCCTTTAATGCACCCCTCTAGGATCTGTGGCACAATTGCACAGCAGGGCGCCACATTCCCCCCTAGTTAAACTCAGCATATTTTGTAAACAATAATAAACAGTAACAATCTTCCCTTTATGGGAGGTTAGGACACTTTGAACGTTGCATAACCAAAACATGAATAAATATATATATACATTGCAAAAGCAGTAGGCAGTGAGCAACCAGAAAGTCCAAGTCTCTTCCGGAGTGGTTGCTCAAAGGGGCACTCCAGGGAGTGCAAATATGTACAAAGAAAGTCTTTGGGCTGCACATAGTCCTCAGCCACAGAGTTCTTAGATACCCATAGGGTAATGGAAAACAAATAAGCAAAGTGTCCATATCACTTGAATTGTCCATTCAGGAAAAAAGACATAAATTAGATGCATATTTAAAGGCAATACACAGTATAATATACAATACACCATAATACCCCAGGGGTAACTATCTACATTTGTCAGAGTTTTAACTATTCACTTTACCTGACAGGGGGTTGACCTCTCGTGCTACGTGTTGATCTGCGTAGTGCGGTGGTCTGTGAGGTATCAGTGTCTGTATTATCAGTTACCCTGTCTGCTCTTCGTGTGGGTAAGTTGTAAAATTGCCTTAACCTCTCTATGGGACTGGCAAGTGTACCACTGGCTGGGCCTTCTTGCTCTACGCCTGCCGGGGATCCTTCGTCCGTGGATACTTCTTGAGCTGGCTCTTCTGCGGCACTAGGCTCTTCTGCAGTACTTACAGGTTCAACTTGCTGTGGAGGGTCTTCTGGCTGTTGGAAGAAGTGGAGTACTGGGATTATGACTGCTCCTCCAATTTGAGGCCAATCTGCCGGGAAATCTCCTAAATCAGTATGGATTACTGCTTCTTCAGGTTCCTCCTGGATAATGAGAGGCACTTCTTCTTGGGGTTTTAGCAGATCTGGACACAACTTCAGATGGTCCCTAGATACTGTTGCAGTTGTTCTTCCTCCATCTTTGCTGTTCAAACACGTCTTCCTGTTATCAAACCTTGAATTCAGCACAGTGTAGGGTTCTCTCTCCCACTGGTCATCAAGTTTGTGGTTTCTCCTCTTTCTTTTTAGCACTACTTCACCAGGTGTGAAGGGTTCTGCTGGTGCACTCCTGTTGTATTGTGCTTCTGGTTTATCCCTCACCCGAGTGAGACTGTCTTCGACACAGGCTTGTACTCTTCTGTACTGCTCCTGTCTGGTCGTGTCCCAGTCTTCAGTGGTCACGTCTGCTTCTGGTTCTACAACACCAAGCTCCAGGTCCATGGGCAACTTTCCTGGTCTTGCTCGCATGAGATAGGCTGGAGTGCAATTGGTGGAACTCACAGGTATGTGATTGTACAGATCTACCAGGTCAGGTAGTAGGCCTGGCCACTGATTTCTCTCCTCAAATGGTAAGGTCTTCAGCCGATCGATGACAATGTTGTTCATCTTTTCACAGAGACCATTGGTTTGTGGGTGGTACGGTGTAGTTCTTATCTTCTTACACCCATACAAATGGCAGAACTCCTTAAACAACTCTGCCTCGAAGGCTGGACCTTGGTCTGTCAGCACCTGCTCAGGGTATCCATGGGGTCTGCAGAAGTACGCTTGGAACGTCTTTACTGCTGTCTCTGCCGTCAGGTCTTTGACGGGGGCGACCACCAGGAAACGTGAGTAGTGATCCACCATGGTCAGGGCATAGGAGTGTCCTGACCTGCTGGGTGACAGCTTGACATGGTCCAGGGCCACGATCTCCAGGGGTCGAGTCGTCTTGATGGGTTGCAGGGGTGCCTTTTGGCTGCTGTAGTCTTTTCTTCTGAGGCTACAGGGTCCAGAGTCTCTGCACCACCTCTCAATGGAGCTGCGCATTCCCACCCAGTAGAATCGACACTTCAGCAGGGTTTCTAGCTTTTTCCAGCCAAAGTGCCCCGTCTGATCGTGGTAGGCCTCCAACACCATCTGGATGTCCATCTTGGGAACCACTATCTGCCATACCATCTCGTGGGTTTTTGGATTGACGTACCTCCGGCACAGCTTCTCACGGTAGATAAACAGCCGGCTTCTCTCATTCCACAGCTTCTTTGCTTGGAGAGACGCATCCTTCTCCAGGGAGGAACCTTTGACAGCCGAGCCATCCATCGCTGTTCCATGGCTCCTAGCTTGGCTGTTTCAAGATGAGTCAAGGGGTTATTGTCAGTGTAGGCAGTGAACTTTCTGGAGGTCAGGTAGTGCTTGAACCTTTCAGTGATGGCCCAGACCAGAGCAAGGAACTCCAACTTGAAGCTGCTATAGTTCTCTGGGTTCCTCTCAGTCAGGCAGAGTTTCCTGCTTGCGTATGCGATCACTTTCTCTAGGCCATTCTGCTTCTGACTTAGGACAGCTCCCAGTCCTTCGTTGCTGGCATCAGTATACAGCAGGAACGGTTGGCTGTAGTCAGGGTAGGCTAGGATCTTGTCGCCTGTCAGGATCTCATTCATCTCCTTGAATGATTCAACCTGCTCTTTACCCCAGTGGAATGGGGGATTTCTGCCTTTGGGGGACTGTCCTACCAGGAGGTCTTGCAGAGGGGCTGCTTTCTTAGTGTAATCTTTTACAAACCTCCGGTAGTACCCGACTAGTCCCAGGAACTAACGTACCTCCTTGAGGCTCTTCGGCTCCGGCCATTTCTGGATGGCAGTGACCTTCTCCGGGTCTGGTGCTACTCCCTCTGGACTAACGATGTGCCCCAGGTACTGTACCTTTCTCTTGAGCAGGTGGCACTTTGAGGGCTTCAACTTCATCCCATACCGGGACAGTGACTCAAATACCTCCGCCAGATGCTTCAAGTGGTCCTCATACGTCTTGGAGTACACTATCACGTCATCCAGGTATAGTAACACAGTCTCGAAGTTGCTGTGTCCCAGGCAGCACTCCATCAATCTCTGGAACGTTCCAGGGGCGTTGCAGAGTCCAAACGGCATACTGTTGAACTCGCAGAGTCCCATCGGGGTGGTGAAGGCCGTCTTCTCCCGATTCTCCTCAGCCACAGCTACTTGCCAGTACCCACTAGTGAGGTCAAGGGTGGAAAAGTAATTTGCAGACTTTAAGGCAGCCAGGGATTCCTCAATACGTGGTAAAGGGTATGCATCTTTATGTGTAATGCGATTTACTTGTCTGTAATCTACACACATTCTCATGCTTCCATCCTTTTTCCTGACTAAAACTAGGGGAGCTGCCCAGGGACTACAACTATCCCTTACTACCCCTGCCTTCTTCATGTCGTGCAACATCTCCTTGGCTTTCTGGTAGTGTGCTGGAGGTATAGGCCTGTACCGTTCCTTGATGGGGGGATGGTTGCCTGTGGGGATGTGATGTTGTACCCCCTTAATCCTCCCAAAGTCAAGTGGGTGTCTGCTGAATACCTGCACCTATTCCTGAACCACCCGGTGTACCCCCTGTTTCTGGTGGGCAGGAGTGGTGTCTGTCCCAACATGGATCTGCTGACACCAATCCTCCACCTGGGTTGCCGGGTCATTATCCTCCACTTGGTCTGGGGAGGTTAAGGACTCTGCTGTGTGAATGGAGTTGTTATTTACAGCATGTAACTTGGCAACAGTGGCATAACGTGGTAATCTGACCTCGTCTTCCCCATAGTTGAGAAGACGGACATCCACTACCCCTCTGGCAGTTAAGAGTGTAGGTCTGTGCTCTGAGCTAAGGGGTTCTACTACCGCCTGGTAGCTCTGTCCTTTAAGACCTATTGCTGCTCTACACCAGATAAGCATTTCACTCATTGGGGGAATCACAATGGGTATGGGGTCTGTTACCCGCACATTACCAATCTCACCACCGGATAGCTTTACTTGCTGTTGGTACATCAGGGCTCGGATCTCCTTCTGGATCTCTCTCTTCTGCCCTGGTCTGGCGGCGTCAGCGAGCTGTTGGAGCAAAAACACCACTTCCTCCAAACAGTTACCAACAATGTTAGTGCCTAGTACCATATTCTGTCCTGAGTCATCAGAGACAGTCTCTGCTACAATGAGTCCCTGGTCCTTCAGCTCCACTCTCCCCACCTTTACCGTCACATCCTTAACCCCGACTAGGTTAAGAGGGAGGCCGTTAGAGGCATATACCGAAAAATCTGGGTTCGGGGTTTGGAGACTGTCCATGGACCAGTATCTCTTGTAAAGGACATCAGGCATAATTGTTACCTGAGATCCAGTGTCCAGCAGGGCAGGTATCGCAATGCCGTCCACGTTTATGGACAGGAAAGGTCTTCCTCCCACCTACCTGCTGTGCCAGTCTATTCCTGGGTGTTGGCCCTCGGACCCAGGGTTTGCTCATTTAAAGGACACTTGTGCACTGTGTGGCCTGCCTTCTGGCAGCGGTGGCAGACAAACTCTCGTTGAGGATGGCGCTGGTTGTTGGTCCTTCCACGGGGAGCCGTTGTCCTCCTCCGGGGCGGCGATGTCCTCCTCCAGGGCGGCGACGTCCTCCTCCTTCCTCTCATCCAGGGGACATCCTCAGGGCAGTCGGCTAGCAGGATATTTCCCTCCGTCTCTGGCTCCGTCCGTAGCTGCAGGGCACTCATTACAGTGGCCAGGTTTTTGGTCAGCTGGCGCACTTCTGAGCGCAGACAGTCCAGCTCAGTAGGGGGCGCTGTTTGCACTTTGGCTTCAGCAGCCAGCGGGGAAAAGGTGGGTACTGCTGGCGTTGGAGTGGCCTCACCCTGGTAACGTTGGATTGCAGTATCTGCTGTCTCCAGGGGTTGCAGTCCCCTTATAGCCATGTCCTTAAGGGTGTCAAAGGTAGCATCTGGATGATCCAAGGACCACCAACGCACAGTCCTGCTCTCCGCTTGGGACCTCAGCCCCCGGACAAATTGTTCTTTTAGCATTTTACTTTCATCAGTTATGCTGGTTGGACTAACCTGTTTTAGAGCTCGCAGGGCCCCTTGTAAATGGCAGGCATAGTCCCGAACGCTGTCCTCCGGTTTCTGAGAGCATTGGTAGAACCTCATCCGGAGGTCTGCCTCAGTGAGGTCCTCAAAGGCAGTCTGTAACTTTTTGAAAATTGCGGACACTGACTCCTGGTCTGCGGCCGACCAAGTCTCTACTTCTCTCTCCGCAGCACCAGTCAATTGTCCCACTACTACTGCAGCTCTTTGTTTGCCCGTCATAGAATACATGTTCAGTATGCTGCATATTTTGCGCTTGAATCCAGACAGGGTGTCTGGCTTGCCGCTATACTGGGGGAGCCACTTTGCTCCAGGCATGTACGGTAAAGTCAATGGTACAAATGGGGGCTACAGGACCTGGCGATGGAGTGGTTATTCCGTCCTGCGCGGCGGCGGCCACGAATGCATCATCGAGGCTGTCAGCTTGGGCCGTGGCAACGGGCTGTTGCTGCAACATCTTGGCGCCCCCCTAGCGAACTGAGGCCTACCTTCTGTAGGCCGCAGCTCCGCAGGTCACGGACTCTTTGTAGGACCTTACGTCGCATGCGTTCCACGTCAGAGCGTGCGTTGGGGCCTCTGCCAGGACCTGACGCTGCGTCAGTGCGTGGGGCGTGCCCTTCTTTCCACGAAGCAACAGGAAAAATGGCGGACAATGGCGGGAAACCTCCGAAATGGCGGGAAATCTTCACCACAGTAAGTTTTACGGTCTTTTAAGGCACACAGTACCCGTGGCAATGGGCACAACTCCTTCCGTTACCGCGGGCACGCAATCCTGTTCGTGACTCCAGTTGGAGAGATGTGGCGCCCAGGGGATGGGGACTACTCGGCGCCCGGGCTTTGATGCCTGGTCTTGGGAGATGTCGCGGTGGTCGGCTCCCGGGCCCGTACCCTGGGGTCTCTCTTAAAAAAGGGGAAATGAAATGTCAAAGTTTGTGACGCCACCTGTGGTGTCTGGTGAGGGTCACCAGCGCTGCGGCAGTCCGCTGAGGCCGGTGTTGTGGCAGCTTAGATGGTATCGCTCCCCACAGGGCAGCGTAGGAGGGGGGATGCAGGACAGAAGGGACCCAGCCGGGTCAGAGCAAGAATGGGAGCACACAAGAAAGTCACTTCTGTACCTTTACTGGAATTAGTTCAGGGACACCCCGGAGAACTGTATGGTGAGGGGTGCACGTCCGGATTCTCCCCAGTGAGCGGGTGTACGGCCTCCTGTTTCTTGCCTCTCTGTAGTAAGTTTCTGACCTGCCTGGAGCTAGGCCTAACTTGGTTTCTGTCCTGCACCGGCTGACCTTGTGGTAGGGCCTTCTTTTGGAGAGCACTCTCCCAGCTTGCGGGGCCTGTGTGACTCCTGGCTCTGTTATGTATCAGCTCTTGGGTGATCCTGGGACCTGAAGTCTTCCAGGGGTCTCCGGTTGTCTCTACAGGGGGGTATACAGCCCTGTAGACGCGGACCCGGTGTCCGGTAGATGCTTTCTGGGGTGAGCTGGTAAAGCTCCTCTGCCCCCAATGCTATTCACTCCTCTAGCCTTCGGCCTACTCGGGCCCTCACTAGGCTATTCACACTGGCAGTTAGCTGGCTGCCTCTTCTGCCGCTCTCTGAGCGTCGGCAACGCTCCTGGCTCACTAACCTGAGCTGCTTGAGTCTAGACTAGCAGGAGCCTCGTGCTCCGCTGCTGAACCTTTAGCTGTGTTCTCTAGACTGCAAACTGAAACTAGACTGAGCTCCACTGCAGACTGACCTGTTTCTGTGTCTCACTCTGTAGGAACTGCTAGGCTCTGGCTCGACTGCACTGACTCCTTCTATGTCTGAGCAGGAACTTCCTAGCTGCTCTGTACTCTAGCAGGCTAGGAACTGAACTCTCTAACAACACCCTCTGTATTTATATCCCTATCCGGGCTCCCTCTGGTGGTCTGAGGTAGGGTGGAGGTGTGTGTATGCTGTGAGCGGCCTCTTGTGGAGAAATCCTTTAATGCACCCCTCTAGGATCTGTGGCACAATTGTGCAGCAGGACGTCACAAGGACGTATGCGCATTTGTCTGGAGTCATCTAAAGCTAAGCAATTTCCCCCTGTTTGTGTACCCTTGTTGTCTATAGTGTTTAGTGGAGATCGACTAGTGCTCATCTCCCCCTTCCCTAGCCATAACCATACGCCAGGGAAAGACAAGGCGAGGTATGCGTGTGGCGATTGGTGAAGAGCCAATACAGGGACGTTAAGGGAGACAGGGTGATGCTAGATCAACCTAGGAGGTCTCTACTTCCCTCTTTTCCCTAGAGTCTGGGCTCCCTTTCCCTCTTCCCTTGGTGTTACACTAAGTCTTTCCCACACCTTGTGTGACAATATCTACATAGTCATGAGCCTTCAAAATGAAAATGGACATAAACAAGACCAAGCAGAAAGCAGGCCATAGGCAGGAGACAAATGTTGGAGAAAAATGTCAATTTCAATTTATTTTTCCATCTGCCTGACATTAGGTGATGATCTTTGGCTAGAGTCCTTTGGTTATACATGGTTGTATTTATTTAACATATTTTTAGCAGAATCAGGTTGATTGGTTGTGCTTGACCTCATGTCTATGTACAAATTCAGATGCTATTTCAAATTATTCTTTATTGCTGTAGAAAAAAGTGTCTAGTATGTAAATTAAAGGGGTTTCCAATATCAAGAAAGTGGACCCCAAAAGCAATAAAATACCTAAAATATACTTGTCCTCCCTGGGTCCAGTGGTGTCTGCCACTGCTCCGTTCTCAAGCGTTTTGGCTGCAGTGATGACATGATGTCAATAGTGCACATCACCTCAATAGCCAATCACTGAGCTAAGTGTTTAGTTACAGTGGTGATGTGTGCCGGTGATGTCACAGTCAAATCGCAGAGACCAGAGCAGTGGCCGACAGCCATCGCTAGACTAGATATGGTGAATACCTGCTGTGCTTGTTATGCTAGATATTTTATAGCGTTTGAGATCCACTTTCCTGAAGGTGAAAAACAACTTTAAAAGTGTTAGACACCTCCACATTTCTAAGCATTTTGTTCAAAATTTATTGCATGGATTACATACCACATACATAAAAACTATGATGATGTAAAAAAAATTACAGTACGGTACAGATTCCATATGTATCGAATTATTCCCCTCTAGAAGCATTGCTTCTAGTTGAGAATATACTGTTGTGCTCAAAAGTTTACATACCCCAGCAAAATTTTTCCTTCTTGCCCTTGTTTCAGAGAATATGAATGATAACAAAAAAACCTTTTCTCCGCTCATGGTTATTGGTTGGGTGAAGCCGTTTATTGTCAAACTACTGTGCTTTCTCTTTTTAAATCCTAATGACAACCAAAAACATCCAAATGACCCTGATCAAAAGTTCACATACCCTGGAGATTTTGGCCTGATAACATGCACAGAATTTGACACAAATGGGTTTGAATGGCTACTAAAGGTAACATCCTCACCTGTGACCTGTTTGCTTGTATTCAGTGTGTGTGCATAAAAGCTGAGTGAGTTTCTGGGATCCAGACAGACTCTTGCATCTTTCATCCAGCCACTGACATTTATGCATTGTGAGTCATGGGGAGAGCAAAAGAATTGTCAACAGATCTACGGGAAAAGGTAGTTGAACTGTATAACACAGGAAAGGGATACAAAAAAATATCCAAGGAATTGATAATTCCAGTCAGCAGTGTTCAAACTGTGATTAACAAATGGAAAATCAAGGGCTCTGTAAAAACCAAACCACGGTCAGGTAGACCAACAAAAATTTCGGCCACAACAGCCAGGAAAATTGTTCGGGATGCAAAGAAAAACCCACAAATAACATCAGCTGAAATTCAGGACTCTCTGAAAACTAGCGGTGTGGCTGTTTCAAGATGCACAATAAGGAGGCACTTGAAAAAAATGGGCTGCATGGTCGAGTCGCCAGAAGAAAGCCATTACTGCGCAAATGCCATAAAGTATCTCGCCTACAATACACCAAACAGCACAGAAACAAGCATCAAAACTTTTGGTACAAGGTAATTTGGAGTGATGAGACCAAAATTGAACTTTTTGGAGACAACCATAAACGTTACATTTGGAGAGAGGTCAACAAGGCCTATGATGAAAGGAGCACCATTCCTACAGTAAAGCACTGAGGTGGATCGCTGATGTTTTGGGGATGTGTGAGCTACAAAGGCACAGGAAACTCGGTAAAAGTTGAAGGAAAGATGAATGCAGCATGTTATCAGAAAATTCTGGAGGAAAATTTGCACTCATCAGCCCAGAAGCTGCGCATGGGACGTACTTGGACGTTCCAACATGACAACGATCCAAAACAAGGCTAAGTCGACCTGTCATTGGCTACAGCAGAATAAAGTGAAGGTTCTGGAATGGCCATCTGTCTCCTGACCTCAATATCATCTCTGGGGAGATCTCAAGCGTGCAGTTCATGCTAGACAGCCCAGGAAATTACAGGAACTGGAGGCTTTTTGCCAAGAAGAATGGGCAGCTTTACCTTCTGAGAAATTAAAGAACCTCATCAACAACTACTACAAAAGACTTCAATCTGTCATTGATGTTAGAGGAGGCAATACACAATATTAAGAAATGGGGTATGTGAATTTTTGATCAGGGTCATTTGGATGTTTTTGGTTGTCATTAAGATTTAAAAAGAGAAAACACAGTAGTTTGACAATAAATGGCTTCACCCAACCAATAACCATGTTTGTTATCATTCATATTCTCTGAAACAAGGCCAAGAAAGCAAAAATTCTGCTGAGGTATGTAAACTTTTGAGCACAACTGTATCAATATACAGTACAGACCAAAAGTTTGGACACACCTTCTCATTTAAAGATTTTTCTGTATTTTCATGACTATGAAAATTGTACATTCACACTGAAGGCATCAAAACTATGAATTAACACATGTGGAATTATATACTTAACAAAAAAGTATGAAACAACTGAAAATGTGTCTTATATTCTAGGTTCTTCAAAATAGCCACCTTTTGCTTTGATGAATTTCATGAAATAATTAAAAAAAAATTGACGTGGGGCTTCGCCCTATTTTTGTGTCCAGCCAGGTACAGCAGGCAGGAACGGGCTGCCCCCAACCACCAGCTGCCTATTTGTACCTGGCCGGACACAACGATATAGGGAAGCCCTTTTTTTATATTATTTCATGAATTTCATGAAATAATAAAAATAAAAGTACGTGGGGCTTTGCCCTATTTTTGTGTCCAGCCAGGTTCAACTAGGCAGCTGGGGGCTGGAATCCGCAGCGCAGGGAGGCCCAAGCTTTCAGGGCCCCACCCGCTGCAAATTGCAGTCTGCAGCCACCCCAGAAAATGGCGCGTTCATAGAAGCGCCATCTTCTGGCGCTGTGCCCAACTCATACAGGGCCCTGGTGCGGTGGCTCACTGGGTAATAAAGGGGTTAGGGCCAGCTTGGTATTATCAGCTGGCCCTAAGCCCGAAATTCATGGGGTCACGCCAATATTAGATATGACCGCCATGAATTTCTAGTAAAGTATTTAAAAAAAACACAACACCCAGAATAAAGTCCTTTAATTGAAATAAACACACCATTTTTTAATGTTCTAAATTAAACCATACTTACCATCACGCCCATTCCAGCTGAAGCCAATGTCTTCTGCAATAAAAGTAAAATAATAAAGCAACCTCATCCTTACCTTTCCATGGTTCCCAGGACAGCTTCAGCTCTGCTACATTCACATGACAGGCTGGATCGCAGCCGAAAGCTGCCATCCAGCTTGCCATGCCACAGACACTGAGAAGCGCAGGCATGCTTGCACTCCTCAGTGTCTGGCTGTGACGGCATAAAGATGAGCCGAGGTCATGTCCAATGAACTCAGCTCACCTCATGCATGTCACTGACAGCGTGGGAGAAATCTCCTGCGCTCAGCGCTTCAGCAGGAGAATTTTCCCACGCTGGGATGGCATTGAGATGACAGGCTGGATCGCAGCTGAGAGCTGCCATCCAGCTTGTCATCCTTCAGAGACACTGCATAGCGTAAGCATGCCTGCGCTCTGCAGTGTCTATGAAGGATGGCATGCTGGATGGCAGCACTCAGCTGCGATACAGCCTGTCATCTCAATGCCATCCCAGCGTGGGAGAATTCTCCTGCTCAAGCGGTGACGTCATTTGCCGGCACCGCTTGAGCAGGAGAATTCTCCCACGCTGTCAGTGACGTG
Source organism: Phyllobates terribilis (assembly GCF_046119375.1). Lineage (NCBI taxonomy): Eukaryota > Metazoa > Chordata > Amphibia > Anura > Dendrobatidae > Phyllobates > Phyllobates terribilis. The sequence goes on along the minus strand of NW_027362761.1, from coordinate 37,272,336 downwards.
CATGAGGTGAGCTGAGTTCATTGGACATGATCTCGGCTCATCTGGATGCCATCACAGCCATACACTGAGGAGCGCAAGCATGCCTGCGCTTCTCAGTGTCTGCGGCATGGCAAGCTGGATGGCAGCTCTCGGCTGCGATCCAGCCTGTCATGTGAATGTAGCAGAGCTGGAGCTGTCCTGGGAACCATGGAAAGGTAAGGATGATGTTGCTTTATTATTTTATTTTTATTGCAGGAGATCGTTGGCTTCAGCTGGAATGGGCGTGATGGTAAGTATGGTTTAATTTAGAACATTAAAGAATTGTGTGTTTATTTCAATTAAAGGACTTTATTCTGGGTGTTTGTGTTTTTTTTTAACTTTGACTATGGGGTTAGTAATGGGGGTGTCTTATAGACGCCTCTCCATTACTAACCTGGGCTTGATGTCAGCTGGCATTATAAGCTGACATCAACCCCAGCCCTATTACCCCACTGCCACCGCTAGAGGGCAGTGGGAAGAGCGAGGCTAAGTGCCAGAATTGGCGCATCCTATGGATGCGCCATTTCTGGGGCAGCTGACGGCTGGTGTTTCTAGCCTGGGAGGGGGCCAATATTCATGGCACCCTTCCTGGGCTATTAATATCAGCCCCCACCTGTCTGCCTAGCCTTTGCTAGCTATTAAAATAGGGGGGACCCCATGTCATTTTTTTGAGGGGTCCCCCATTTTACTAGCTGGTAAAGGCTAGGCATTCAGCTGGGGGTTGATATTAGTAGCCTGGGAAGCTCCGTGGGTATTACCCCCTTCCCAGGCTTCAAACATCTGCCCCAGCCGTCTGCTTAACCTCCGCTAGAGACTAAAATTACGGGGAACCCCACGCCAATTTTTTTTTAATAAATCCTTTATTTTAACACTAAATGACAAGTACAGTAATCAACACTATCACTGTACTTATTATATATGTGACTGACATGTTTCTATCTATCTAATCTATGTGTGATGCTCTCTTCTTTCTGTTCTAAATTGTCAGGTACCGGTGTATGCCGCTGATGAATTGCCGGCTGGCTTTTTTAAAGAGACAAAAGCACTATTATTATTTTTTAATAAATCCTTTATTTTAACACTAAATAACAAGTACAGTAACCAACACTGTCACTGTACTTATTATATATGTGACTGACATGTTTCTATCTATCTAATCTATGTGTGATGCTCTATTATTTCTGTTCTAAATTGTCGGGTACCGGTGTATGCCGCTGCTGAATTGCCGGCTTTTTTAAAGAAACGGGTGCATGAAAATCGGAGGGCACTAGTGTGTTCCAAGTGCCCTGCTATGTTTTTCATGTACCCTCCTATATACCCTGCCTGCCTGTCTGCCTATATATTCTGCCTGCCTGACGTTTAATTGAGCACTGTTCCCATCGATTTGGGCAATTTTTGACCTTCTGCAGACCACTGGGGGGAACCACCAGAAAAATGCTTCAGTTTCCCGTAGACTTACATTGGGCTCGTTGCTCGGGTCGAGCACCCGAGTATTCCAATGTGCTCTACCCGAGCTTCGAGCACCCGAGCATTTTAATGCTCGCTCATCACTACTCCTGACACCAACCTGTGTCTGTCCCTAAGCTCCCCTATCATCCCTAGACGGGTCCTTCCCTCCGTGCGAGATTACGTGCCTAAGCCCTCTCTGGCCCTGGAATTAACCTGGCTAGTGAACAGGCCAGCGAGACACTAGTCTCACCACTACAATAGGACAACATGAGGAAGGTAAGACAAACAATGGGAAGATAACAACACAAAATACACTTAGCTTTCCAGCAGGAAACTTCACTGCTGCAACTGCAACGAACACCACAGCTTCTCCAGAGACTGGCTCCTTCATAGAGGTCAGCATAGAATGAACTATAACCGGAGTCAGCAGATGGATCATGTGGCTATTTAAAGGGAGGAGAGAGTGGCACCAACCAACATCAGCTGACCGTCCTCACAAGGCTGCCAGCAAGACACTAAGATTAACCCTTGCTGGACCAAAAGGAAAAAAATACATTTAAATTACAGCATAACCAGAGCTGCCACGAATCCCCAAATTATTTATGTCAGGGAATTAGTCTTATTGCTGTATGTGGAGTTGGGAAGGAATTTTTTCCTTAATATGGACCTATTAATGTCTGCCCCATGGGGTTGCCTTCCTCTGGATCAACATGCTGGGATATAGGTTGAACTCGATGGACTTAAGTCTACCTTCAAACTTAAAACGATGAAACTATGCATGATGCTTTTCAGTGTGCTAAAGCTGCATTTAGCATTTCAGCCACTAGATGTCAGTAGCATCCCAGGAAAAAACTTCAACATGTCCTTTATGAATGATGATAGTTAAAGGGGTGTTCAGAATTGTCAACGTGCATTTAAACTGACTATATATAGGATTTAGCTTTTCAGTCCATCTTTCTGCTATATGAGGAAAAATAGCTTTGGATATACTCTTTTTTAACAGAAATAAAATGGGAAGTACAAGGCATGCTAACATAAACCTTTTGTTTAATGTTTGTTCATTGACTTCAATGGTGAAAATAAAATTAACTTAACCCCTTAAGCCCCGCGGGTGGTTTGCACGTTAATGACCGGGCCAATTTTTACAATTCTGACCACTGTCACTTTATGAGGTAATTACTCTCGAACGCTTCAACGGATCCCCCTGATTCTGAGATTGTTTTTTCGTGACATATTGTACTTCATGATTGTGGAAAAATTTCTTCGATATCACTTGCGTTTATTTGTGAAAAAAACAGAAATTTGGTGAAAATTTTGAAAATTTTGCAATTTTCAAAATTTGAATTTTTAAGCCCTGAAATCAGAGCGATATGTCACACAAAAGAGTTAATAAATAACATTTCCCACATGTCTACTTTACATCAGCACAATTTTGGAACCAAAATTTTTTTTTGTTAGGGAGCTATAAGGGTTAAAAGTTGACCAGCGATTTCTCATTTTTCCAACAAAATTTACAAAACCATTTTTTTAGGGACCACATCACATTTGAAGTCACTTTGAGAGGTCTTTATGACAGAAAATACCCAAAAGTGACACCATTCTAAAAACTGCACCCCTCAAGGTGCTCAAAACCACATTCAAGAACTTTATTAACCCTTCAGGTGCTTCACAGGAATTTTTTGAATGTGGAAGAAAAAAATGAACATTTAACTTTTTTCACAAAAATGTTAATTTAGACCCAATTTTTTTTATTTTCACAGGGGTAACAAGAAAAAATGGACCACAAAATTTGTTGTGCAATTTCCCCTGGGCACGCAGATACCCAATATTTGGGGAAAAAATACTGTTTGGGCGCACGGCAGGGCTCGGAAGGGAAGGAGCGCTATTTGACTTTTTGATTGTAAAATTTGCTTGAATAATTAGTGGACGCCATGTTGTGTTTGGAGAGCCCATGTGTGCCCAAACTTTGGAGCTCCCCCACAAGTGACCCCATTTTGGAAACTAGACCCCCCAAGGCACCTTTCTAGATGCATAGTGAGCACTTGGAACCCCCAGGTGCTTCACAAATTGATTCGTAACAATGAAAAAGTGAAAAAAAAAACACTTTTTCATTTTTATGAATCAATTTGTGAAGCACCTGAGTGTTCCAAGTGCTCACAATGCATCTAGATAGGTGCCTTGGGGGGTCTAGTTTCCAAAATGGGGTCACTTGTGGGGGAGCTCCAATGTTTGGGCACACAGCGGCTCTCCAAACGCAACATGGTGTCGCTAACAATTTGAGCCGATTTTCCGTTAAATTTGTTAGAGGACACCATGTTGCATTTAGAGAGTCCCTGTGTGCCCAAACATTGGAGCTCCCCCACAAGTGACCCCATTTTGGAAACTAGACCCCCCAAGGCACCTATCTAGATGCATAGTGAGCACTTGGAACCCCCAGGTGCTTCACAAATTGATTCGTAACAATGAAAAAGTGAAAAAAAAAACACTTTTTCATTTGTATGAATCAATTTGTGAAGCACCTGAGGGTTCCAAGTGCTCACTATGCATCTAGATAGGTGCCTTGGGTGGTCTAGTTTCCAAAATGGGGTCACTTGTGGCGGAGCTCCAATATTTGGGCACACAGCGGCTCTCTAAATGCAACATGGTGTCCGCTAACAAATTTAACGCAAAATTGGCTCAAATTGTTAGCGACACCATGTTGCGTTTGGAGAGCTGCTGTGTGCCCAAACATTGGAGCTCCCCCACAAGTGACCCCATTTTGGAAACTAGACCCCCCAAGGCACCTATCTAGATGCATAGTGAGCACTTGGAACCCCCAGGTGCTTCACAAATTGATTCGTAACAATGAAAAAGTGAAAAAAAAAACACTTTTTCATTTTTATGAATCAATTTGTGAAGCACCTGGGGGTTCCAACTGCTCACTATGCATCTAGATAGGTGCCTTGGGGGGTCTAGTTTCCAAAATGGGGTCACTTGTGGGAGAGCTCCAATGTTTGGGCACACAGGGACTCTCTAAATGCAACATGGTATCCGCTAACAAATTGAATGGAAAATCGGCTCAAATTGTTAGCGGACACCACATTGCGTTTGGAGAGCTTCTCTGTGCCCAAACTTTGGAGCTCCCCCACAAGTGACCCCATTTTGGAAACTAGACCCCCCAAGGCACCTTTCTAGATGCATAGTGAGCACTTGGAACCCCCAGGTGCTTCACAAATTGATTCGTAATAATGAAAAAGTGAAAAAAAAAACACTTTTTCATTTTTACGAATCAATTTGTGAAGCACCTAGGGGTTCCAAGTGCTCACTATGCATCTAGATAGGTGCCTTGGGGGGTCTAGTTTCCAAAATGGGGTCACTTGTGGGGGAGCTCCAATGTTTGGGCACACAGGGACTCTCTAAATGCAACATGGTATCCGCTAACAAATTGAATGGAAAATCGGCTCAAATTGTTAGCGGACGCCACATTGCATTTGGAGAGCCCCTCTGTGCCCAAACTTTGGAGCTCCCCCACAAGTGACCCCATTTTGGAAACTAGACCCCCCAAGGCACCTTTCTAGATGCATAGTGAGCACTTGGAACCCCCAGGTGCTTCACAAATTGATTCGTAATAATGAAAAAGTGAAAAAAAAAACACTTTTTCATTTTTACGAATTAATTTGTGAAGCACCTAGGGGTTCCAAGTGCTCACTATGCATCTAGATAGGTGCCTTGGGGGGTCTAGTTTCCAAAATGGGGTCACTTGTGGGGGAGCTCCAATGTTTGGCCACACAGGGACTCTCTAAATGCAACATGGTATCCGCTAACAAATTGAATGGAAAATCGGCTCAAATTGTTAGCGGACGCCACATTGCGTTTGGAGAGCCCCTCTGTGCCCAAACTTTGGAGCTCCCCCACAAGTGACCCCATTTTGGAAACTAGACCCCCCAAGGCACCTTTCTAGATGCATAGTGAGCACTTGGAACCCCCAGGTGCTTCACAAATTGATTCGTAATAATGAAAAAGTGAAAAAAAAAACACTTTTTCATTTTTACGAATTAATTTGTGAAGCACCTAGGGGTTCCAAGTGCTCACTATGCATCTAGATAGGTGCCTTGGGGGGTCTAGTTTCCAAAATGGGGTCACTTGTGGAGGAGCTCCAAAGTTTGGGCACAGAGGGGCTCTCCAAACGCAATGTGGTGTCCGCTAACAATTTGAGCCGATTTTCCATTTAATTTGTTAGCGGATACCATGTTGCATTTAGAGAGTCCCTGTGTGCCCAAACATTGGAGCTCCCCCACAAGTGACCCCATTTTGGAAACTAGACCCCCCAAGGCACCTATCTAGATTCATAGTGAGCACTTGGAACCCCAGGTGCTTCACAAATTGATTCATAAAAATGAAAAAGTGTTTTTTTTTTCACTTTTTCATTTTTACGAATCAATTTGTGAAGCACCTGGGGGTTCCAAGTGCTCACTATGCATCTAGAAAGGTGCCTTGGGGGGTCTAGTTTCCAAAATGGGGTCACTTGTGGGGGAGCTCCAAAGTTTGGGCACAGAGGGGCTCTCCAAACGCAATGTGGTGTCCGCTAACAATTTGAGCCGATTTTCCATTCAATTTGTTAGCGGACACCATGTCGCGTTTGGAGAGCCCGTGATGTGCCTAAACAGTGGAGCTCCCCCACAAGTGTCCCCATTTTGGAAACTATACCCCTCAAAGATTTTATTAAGGTGTATAGTGAACATTTTGAACCCAGAGGTACGGCACATTATTTGTTTACATTAGGTCATCATATTGAATAAGTTTTCATTATTCTTGAGCGCAAGTGCTCGCTACTTGAGTTTGCATCGGGTACTCAGGTATGCACCATGTACAGCGTGTGCTCGAGTGACATGCTCGAGTCCCTGCTCCGCATGTTTCACGGTTATTAGACACCCAAAAAAAAACATGCGGGGATCGCTCGTGCATATCAGGCAATCCCCGTAAAGTTTTTTGGCCGCGAAGCATATGGGGCAGAGACTCGAGCATGTCACTCAAATACCCACGATACTAAATGCATACCAGAGCACCCGATGCAAACTCAAGTAGCGAGCACTTGCTCTCAACACTAGTCGCCATATCGTCATCTTTTTTTCTTACTTTTGAAAAAAATCCCAACCCCAGCCCTAACCCTAGCACAACCCTAGCCCCAGCACAACCCTAGCCCCAGCACAACCCTAGCCCCAGCACAACCCTAGCCCCAGCACAACCCTAGCCCCAAACCCAGCCCTAACCCTAGCCCAATCCTAACTCAAGAGTTTATTTTTGACGCCGTTCCTTGTGCGGTATAAGTGATTAGACGACTTTATTCTTCGGGTCGGTGTGATTACAGCAATGCCAGAATCATATGGGGTTTTTATGACTGACAGCTGTCACACACTAAAAGACGCATTTTTTGTAAAATCTAGTTTTTGCATCGCCATATTTTGAGAGCTATAATTTTTCCAAATTTTGGCAGACAGTCATGTGACGGCTCGTTTTTTGCGGGATGACTTGACGTTGTTATTGGTGCCATTTTCAGGCACGTGACATTTTTTGATCGCTTTCTATTCCGATTTTTGGGAGGCAGAATAAACAAAAACCAACAATTCAGGAATTGTTTTTTTTTTTTTTTTTTTATTCTGTTCCGCGTGTGGTAAAATTGATGAGGCAGCTTTACTCTTCGGGTCAGTACGTTTACAGCGGTACCACATTTGTATAATTTTTCTATGTTTTGGCGCTTATACACAATAAAAGCTATTTTATAGAAAAAAATATTTTTTAGTATCGCTTTATTCTGAGAGCTATAACTTTTTTATTTTTCGGCTGATGGAGCTATATGGCGGCTTGTTTTTTGCGGGACGAGATGACGTTTTCAGCGGTATCATTTTTATTTATATGCGTCTTTTTGATCGCGTGTTATTCCACTTTTTGTTTGGCAGTATGGTGATAAAGCATTGTTTTTTGCTTGTTTTTTTTTTTTTTTTTTTATCGTGTTCACTGAAGGGGTTAACTAGTGGGACAGTTTTATAGGTCAGGTTGTTCCGGACGCGGCGATACCAAATATGTGTACTTTTATTGTTTTTTTTTTATTTTTTTTATAATAATATTTATTGATGGGTACATTATATTTTTATTTTTGGTGTATTATTTTTTTTATTTTTTTATAATATTTTTGCACATTTTTTTTTTTTTTTTTTTTTCCACTTTCACACAGTTTATACACTTTATTACTTTGTCCCACTCTGGGACTTTCACTTTTTTTTTTCTGATCGCCTGCATGGCACAGGAATGGAGCACCATCCCTATGCCATGAAGGCTGTCAGAAGTGCACAGTGTGAAGATTGCTTGGAGATGCACTGCGCATGTCCAAGCAATCTTCCTGCTCTCTGGTGACCCGGATGTTGTCATGACGACATCGGGTCGTCATGGCAACACCCGGGAAGCCTTTGCAGACTGCGCTGGAAGCCGGAAGAGGAGGTGAGTATCGGCGATCACCTCCCCTTGCCCCCGCAATGCCGCGATCGACTTCGATCGACTTCGATCGCGGCATCGCGGGGGTTAATGTGCTGGGAGCGGTGCGTGACCGCTCCCTGCACATAGTACCGGGTGTCAGCTATGACAATCAGCTGACACCCGGCGGCGATCGCGCCCGCACAGCCTGTGTGCGCGCGCGATCGCCATGACGTACTAATACGGGTCTGGCTCTTAAGTCCCAGGGCACAGACGCGTATTAGTACGTCAGATGTTATTAAGGGGTTAAAGTCTGTTATTTCAAAGGACCTGGCAGGAGGACGTCTGTCTGCATCCTGCTAATCCCTCTCTCTCCTACATAGAACTTTATGAGCACCAACTGTCATCTCCTATCTCAGTAATGCAGAAATCTGAATTCACTGAAGGCAGATTTTTCTTGTGAATTGAGAGTGAAAGATCCATCCAAGAGGAAAAAGAAGCAGATTTCTCTGATAAGATATATTACAAAATTTCATATTGTCACTTCTACTTTTGATTTATGGGGAAAAAAAAATAATGAAAGTCACTCTTTAACCCTTTTGTTGATAGTTTTTTTCTCAAACAAAAAGCTTAACATGTGCGAACTCCAGACATACCACCTAGGCGTATGACTACATTTTCTAAATTTTAATAAAATCATCAAAACTGGAAAAACGAAAGATCTGTTTACATGCTGGAAAATTCAAATCAAGCATGGGTCACATTATGTAGAATGCCTTTATGTATCCCAGTGGTTTTAAGACTGGTTGTTTTCTTGACACATTGTTCTTTACGTTGAGGACTCATTCACACGATTATATTTTTGGTTCAAGTGCTTTCTGTAAAAAAAACAGACAGAGCTCAGACCAATGTTATTCAATGGGGCTGTGCAGATGCGCAATTTTTTTCACTGACTGAATCTTCTGTAAATTGAATGAGACTCACCCATCTAAGTCTATGAGTGTGTAAAAAAATCAGATGCCATTCAGAGAGACAGTATAGCATCCAGTTTTTAAGGATACATTGAAATTCTGTAGGAAACTGTAAATGGTCCTGTAAATTATTCATAGATGCTGCTGTAAAAAAATGATTAAATACGGACAGCGCACGGATGACAAGTGAGAAATAAATTGTCCAAGTTTTCCTTATGAAACTCTGAACTATTTTTTATACGCTCGTGTGCACGTACCCTAATGGTAAACTTGGATCCATATATTTTACATTTATTTAAAAAATCCCTGAAGTTTACAAACATTTTTTAAAAAATTCCACTTTTCAAACTGTTAATGTGTCTAATAGTGATGAACGAGCACTAAAATTCCCGGGTGCTCGACCCGAGCAACGAGCCCAATGTAAGTCTATGGGAAACTCGAGCATTTTTACGGCGCCCCCCTCCTCCCCCGGAGGTCTGCAGGGGGCCTCAAAATTGCCCAAATCGATGGGAACAGTGCTCAAATGACATGGGAACAGCATGGGGAAGACCCCTGGAAGAATCTCTGACTACCAGGTCACTGCTGAGTGTTGCCAGAGTATTACGCCACTTTTACAAGCTCACAATAAAACATACAAAAACAAAACCAAAATGGATTTTCCTGGAAAAAAAATGTTAAGTAATATCCTTTCCAGGATAATGGCTTGTATATAAGGCAAAATAAATAACCCCCCAAAAAAATGATCCTCCACACCTTGGGCTATGTTCACACAAAGGGTTTTTGCTGCGTTTTTGCACTTTTGCATTGCTTTCAACAGTGAAAAATACATTTACCAGTAAATGTCATTTTAACATTTCACTACCTTATCTGGCCATGTGGTGTGTGAGACATGATCAGACACATCCTGTTTCATTTATGAAGGAGGGACAATGAAAGTCACAAAGCCTATTTTTATAGGGCCATCAGGCAGCCCTTACTATTCTTAAAGGGCCAGCAGTCGTCCCTCATTATTGTTAGAGCGCCATCAGCTGGCTACGCTTTGTTGTTCCCATTATTAACGAGTGGGTCTCCTATACTGTTATAGCGTATGCCGTGACTGCAAGGGCTGCCCAAAATTTGAAAAAAACAAAATACCCCTTTGAAGAGACATTGAAGGGCCTGATTTAAAAAAATAATTTCACATTATTAAGGAGCGGGTCTCCTATACTGTTATTGCTGCCCAAATTTTGGAAAAATCCCAATACCAATTTGAAGAGACATAGAAGAGGACCTCAGTAACAAAATGTTCCTATTATAAAGGAGCGGTTCTGCTATACAGTTATTGCGTATGCAGTGACTGCAACAGCTGCCTAAATTTTCAACGCATCCCAATACCCCTTTGAAGAGACGTAGAGGAGGGCCTCAGTAACAAAATGATCCCATTATAAAGGAGCGGGTCTCCTATACTGTTCTTGTGTATGTAGTGACCACAAGGGCTGCCAAAAATCTGGACGCACTCCAATGCCCCTTGCAAGAGACGTAGAGGAGGACCTCATTAAAAAATGTTCCCATTATAAAGGAGTGGGTCTCCTATACTTGTAATGCCCATGCGCTAAGTGCATAAGCTGAAAAACATTTACCCCTGGGGGGTATACATGAACATACTATAGAACAAACATTTTCTACGGGCATCATAAACACCCTTGAAAAAATTATGTGGATGTTACATCATGGTCACCCTGGTGATATGGTGGTGGATGATGAGGATGAGGAAAAGGAGGAGGACAACAGAAAATGGGCAAAATCAGGAAGCGTATACCCATGTCTGGGTGTGAAGAGGTGCATGATAATAGACCTCCCAAAAAAAGACATTGGAGTTGAGTTTATGTTACGCTGCTATCATTCGGTGGTGTTGAGAAGTCTGGCCCAGTCCAGCCCTTGTTCATTTTAATAAGAGTCAGCCTGTCAGCATTTTCAGTTGATGATGATTTTCAGGATGTGCCTATCAGTTATAATTCCCCTGGCGGCACTAAAAACCCACTCTGACAAAATGCTAGCGGCAGGACAAACCAGGACCTCCAATGCATAGAGAGCCAGATTTATGCCACGTGTCCAGCTTGGATACCCAATAATTATAAGGCACAGAGGAATCACGGAGGACGTTGGTACAGTCGGCAAGGTACTCCTTCAGCATCTTCGTAAAATTATCCCTCCTTGTGAGAGTACCCATGCATCAGGGCCTGTGCAATGGGAGGGTCTGAGAAAACTCTTCCAGACCTTTAACAGTGTTCCCCTGCCTATTCTGGATCGTATTTGTGTCTCTCTCGCCTGTACTCCTTGGTTGTCCAACGAACTGTGACCTCTGCCACCAGCATTTTCAGATGGAAATTTTTTTAAGAATTCCGCAACAAGGGCCTTCTGGTACTGCACCATTTTAGTAGACCTGTCTGCCGCGGGAATGAGAGATAGAAAGTTCTCCTTGTAGCGTGGTTCTAGAAGTATATGACTGTCACCCAAAATTTGGAGAACGGGAAAGGCAGAGTAACATAAACTCAGCTATGTGTGCCAGACTGCTAACAGGCAAGACTTCCGTGTCTTCAGCAAGAGGACGACTGACCATGCTCTCCTCTTCATCCTCCTCCCTCTCCTCAGGCCATCCACGCTAAACAGACGGTATGACAGTTGTGTGGGTAGTACCGTCTATAGCGCAGGAAACTAGCTCCTGTTCTTCCTCCTCCCCATTGTCACCCTATCCACATTGGGATGGGATGAGGCTAGGCTGTGTGGAATCACCCTGTGTGGTTCCTTGATCCATCTCATCGTGCTCTGCCTGCAATGCCTCCTCTTTAATTGTGAGCAGCGATCATTTCAGAAGACAGAAAAGTGGGATGGTGACTCTAATTATAGCGCCATCACCGCTCACCATCTTGGTGGAGTCCTCAAAGTTTTGGAGGATGGCACAGATGTCTGACATCCATGCCCACTCCTGAGCTCTTATATGTGGAGGCTGACCTTAATACCGACGGACGTTTTGAAGCTGGTACTCAACAACTGCCCTATGCTGCTCACAAATCCTTCCTAACATATGCAACGTTGAGTTCCAATGCGTGGGGACATCGCACACCAGACGGTGGGCTGGAAGCTGCAAATGCTGCTGAAGCACGGCAAGGGCGGCGGAAGCTGTAGCTGACTTTCTAAAATGGGTACACACGTGGCGTACTTTGACAAGCACATCCGGCAGATCTGGATAGGTTTTGAGAAACCGCTGAACCACTAGGTTAAGCACATGGGCCAGGCATGGTACGTGTGTGAGCTCGCCTCGCTTCGGAGTCGCCACCAGGTTCCGGCCATTGTCACACACGACCATGCCTGGCTGTAGGTTCAGCGGTGACAGCCACAGATCTGCCTGCTCTTTTAGAGCTGTCATCAACTCTTCAGTGGTGTGTGGTTTGTCACCTAAGCATATTAGCTTCAGCAGTGTATGTTGCCACTTGGGCGAGGCAGTGCTGCAGTGCTTCCAGATTCCGACTGATGTAGTGATTTCAGAAATGGAGGCTGAAGAGGAGGAGGAGCTGTAGAATGTGTGGGCAACCGTGATTGACCCAGTGCCCACAATCCACGGCATCGGGAGGACGTGTTCCGTCCCAAGGTCCAACTGGATCCCGGCTTACACTATATTAACCCAGTGCGCCGTCAGCGATATGTACTGTTCCTGCCCACAAGCACTTGTCCACATGTCTGTGGTTAGGTGGAACTTCCCAGTAACTGCGTTGTTGAGGGCACAGCTAATGTTCTGGGACACTTGCTTGTGTAATGCGGGGACGGCACGCCGGGAGAAATAGTGGCGGTTGGGGACCGAGTTCCAAGGGGCGGCCACCGCCATCAAGTTGCGGAAATCTTCTGTCTCCATGAGCCTAAAAGGCAACATTTCAAGAGCAAGCATTCGCGAAATGTGTGAGTTTAGTAATGTGGCCCGTGGGGCATTAGCTGAGTATTTGCGCTTACGTTCCAAGGACTGGGGTAGGAGCAACTGAACGCTGCACTGGGACAAGGACATGGATCTGGTTGCTGATGGTGGTAGTTGCGAGTGTGCAATGACAGGTGCAGGGAGGGAGGCATCTTCGCATGAGCCATGGACAGGGGATTGGTGTGCATGCATAACAGCGGAACAAACAGTGGTGTCACCCGCAGACACTGTTTCTGGACCCTGGCATTCAGCCCACCTAGTCGGGTGCTTTGCTGTCATGTGCCCTAGCATGTTGGTGGTGGTCAGGCTGCTAGTTTTGCTACCACTGCTGATGCTGGCCTGGCAGATGTTGCAAATGGCCTTTTTGGGGTTATCTGCAGGGTCTTTAGAAAACAACCAGACTCGGGAAGACCTAACAGTTGTACTGGCAACTTCCGTCTTGTTGATGTTCCGGGGAACGGTTGCCGCCTTGTGTCTGTGGCCACCACACTGCTTGTCTCTGCCTGTTGTGGTGCTATGCCTCCCTCCCCCTGTGTTCTGCTGTCCTCGCTCTGCATGTCACCTTGCCAGGTTGGGTCAATGACTTCATCGTCGACCACCTCGTCTTCCACTTCCGCACCCTGGTCCTCCTCCTGACTTTCTAGCAGTTGTGTCTCATCATCATCATCCACCTCTTGCGACAGTAATTGCACTTTCCCACCGTTGCCTTTGTGTGACCGTGGCTGCTACAATATTTGGGCATCGCTACACGCGTTCTCCTCTTGACCCGCTTGAAGCTGGCTGGGAGGCCAGAATCTATGAATGGAAAAGTGAACAGCTCTTCGGAGTGTCCAATTGTGGGATCAGTTGTCTCCAGGCACTCGGCATGCTGGAAGGAAGGAGGATCAGCCGGGTCACCAGGAGGCAGGACGTTACTTTGGTCATGCGCAGTACATGACCAAAGTAATGTCTCCCCTTTGTGCAGCGCTGACAGGCTGCATGGCATAGGGAGCTGCTGCTCTTTATGCTATGCAGCCGATTAGGCTGCAAAAAGTGAAAGTCCCATAGTGGGACAATGTGTAAAATTAAAAAAGTGTGTAGTAAAGTGAAAAAAAAAAAATTGTAAAAATATAAAAAAAAATATTGTAAAAATAATCCCCAAAAAATAAAAATATATTGAACCCATAATATTTATTTGTTATGAAAAAAAAACAATAAAAGTACACATATTTGGTATCGCCGAATCCGGAACGACTTGACCTATAAAACTGTCCCACTAGTTAACTCCTTTAGTGAACACGGTAAAAATCTAAATAAAAAAACAAAGCAAAAAACAATGCTTTGTGATCATACCGCCAAGCAAAAAATGGATTAACACGCGATCAAAAAGACGAATGTAGATATAAATGGTACCACTGAAAACGTCATCTTGTCCCGCAAAAAACAAGCTACCATACAGCTCCATCATCCGAAAAATAAAAAATGATAGCTCTCAGAATAAAGCGATACAAAAAAATTATTTTTTCTAGAAAATAGTTTTTATTGTGTAAAAGCGCCAAAACATAAAAAAATATATAAATGCGGTACCACTGTAAACGTACTGACCTGAAGAATAAAGCTGCCTTATCAATTTTACCACACGCGGAGCAGCTTAAAAAGCCCCCCATAAAAACAATTCCGGAATTGCTGGTTTTTGTTTATTCTGCCTCCCAAAAATCGGAATAGAAAGCGATCAAAAAATGTCACATGCCCGAAAATGGTACCCATAAAAACGTCAGCTTGTCCCACAAAAAACAAGCCGTCGGCCAAAATATGGAAAAATTATAGTTCTCAAAATGCAAAAACTAGTCTTTTAAAAAAAAAGGCGTCTTTTAGTATCGTTGGTCTTCGAGTGACATGCTCGAGTCTCTGCCCCATATGCTTCGCAGCCAAAAAAAACGTTGCTGGGATCGCCTGTCATGCACGAACGACCCCCATTTGTTTTTTTTTGGGTGCTTAACAACCGTGAAGCATGCGGGGCAGGGACTCGAGCATGTCACTAGTGCACCCGCGATACATGGTTCCTACCCGAGTACCTGATGCAAACTCAAGTAGCGAGCACTTGCGCTCAAGACTAATGACAAATTATTCAATATGATGACCTACTGTTATCAAATTCTGTGTCGTACCTCTGGGTTCAAAATGTTTACTATACCCCATAATAAAATCCTTGAGAGGTGTAATTTCCAAACTGGAGTCAATTGTGGGGGGTTTCCACTACTTAGGCACATCAGGGTTTCCCGAAATGCCCTCTTCTCCTCTTAACCCTTGTGAAAATAAAAAATTTGGGGCTAAAAGATCATTTTCGTGGAAAAAGTTATATTTTTTTATTTTCACAGCTCCATGTTATAAACTTCTGTGAAGCACCTGAGGGTTAAGGGTGCTCACCACACATTGAGATAAGTTCCCTGAGTGGTCTAGTTTCCAAAATGGTGTCACTTGGGGGGGGTTTCCACTGTTTAGGCACATCAGGGACTCTCCAAACGCAACATGGCGTCCGCTAATTATTCAAGCAAATTTTACATTCAGAAAGTCAAATGGCGCTCCTTCCCTTCCGAACCCTGCAGTGCGCCCAAGCAGTGGTTTTCCCCCACTTATGGGGCATCGGCTTACTCAGGAGACATTGCACAACAAGTTGCATGGTGCAATTTCTCCTGTTACCCTTATGAAAATGCAAAACTGGGGGCTGAAAAACATTTTTGTGGGAAAAATGTGAAAATTTTATTTTCACGGCTCCATGTTATAAACTTCTGTGAAGCACCTGGGGGTTCAAGGTGCTCAACACACATCTAGATAAGCTCCCTGAGGGGTCTAGTTTCCAAAATGGTATCACTTGTGGGGGGTTTCCACTGTTTAGGCACATCAGGGGCTCTCTAAATGCAACATGGCGTCTGCTAATTATTCAAGCAAATTTTACATTCAAAAAGTCAAATGGTGCTCCTTCCCTTCTGAGCCCTGCCGTGCGCCCAAACAGTGGGGGTATCTGCTGCTCAGGGGAAATTGCACAACAAATTTTGTGGTCCATTTTTTCCTGTTACCCCTGCAAAAATAAAAAAAAATTGGATCTAAAGTAACATTTTTGTGAAAAAAGCTAAATGTTCATTTTTTTCTTCCCCATTCCAAAAATTCCTGTGAAGCACCTGAAGGGTTAATAAACTTCTTGAATGTGGTTTTGAGCACCTCAAGGGATGCAGTTTTTAGAATGGTGTCACTTTTGGGGATTTCTGTCATAAAGGCCCCTCAAAGTCACTTCAAATGTGATGTGGTCCCTAAATAAATGATTTTGCAAATTTTTTTGTAAAAATGAGAAATCGCTGGTCAACTTTTAACCCTTATAGCTCCCTAATAAAAAAAAAATTTGGTTCCAAAATTGTGCTGATGTAAAGTAGACATGTGGGAAATGTTATTTATTAACTATTTTGTGTGACATATCTCTCTGATTTAAGGACATAAAAATTCAAATTTTGAAAATTGCAAAATTTTCAAATTTTTTGCCAAATTTCCGATTTTTTCACAAATAAACGCAAGTGATATCGATGAAATGTTACCACTATCATGAAGTAAAATATGTCACGAAAAAATAATCTCAGAATCAGCGGGATCTGTTGAAGCGTTCCAGAGGTATTTCCTCATAAAGTGACAGTGGTCAGATTTGTAAAAATTGGCCTGGTCATTAACGCGCAAACCACCCTCAGGGGTAAAGGGGTTAATGGTGTTCTAGTTCTAAATATTAGCTTTTTATAATAAGAGATACAACATAGTGGCATGATGGTCACCGGCAGTACCCAACGGATCTCTTTCACTATAATAGGGTTCGTCAGAGATGTCCGTCATTTTCATATAAAAATACCACTGCATGCCATACTATTTTTTCCATCAATTGTAATGAAATCTGTGAGGCTCCAATCTGTGCTTGAGAAGTTCAGAGCAATCCTTGGCTCTGCGGGCAGTGGGGCGCTCAATGTAATCAATAATGGAATAATCATTTATTGCTATCAATATTTTCTTATATTTTTCAACAGCTGTGAAGGGATATTAAGTATCTACGCTGTAATTCTCCTATAGATAACTGCTAAGTATAGGAGCTTCCAGCAGTGAGATCTAATTTCAAGTGATACACATCGACCATCATTTAGCACATCTGGTAAGTTATCAAAGTTATCATTAGTCTATGATTTCTGAAATGGCAATGGAAAACGTCTGTGCATGGTCATATTTTCCATATACTTTTTTTTAAGAAACATAATAGACATAAGTTTTAAAGCATAATAAAAAATGTTTCTATGACAGATCCATTAACATATACAGTACATACACTATGAGTCAGCACACTGCGATTAATGAATGCATGAATTCCACAAATGGAATGAATAGAGCTCACCACGCCGTGCAGTCCAATTGTCCTGGTTGCAGTCTGTGTGGTGGGTGCCGGTCCTGCTGGTGGAGCACAGCCAGAGGCATAAGAAAGAGTAAAAATTTGGCACTTCCATCCAATGATGTATAAAATATCAGACTTTATTCAAAAGACATCTCTATATGTGAAAAACATCTACTCCGGACTCTCTCCCCTGGAAGTGTTGGACTCTGCCGTTTAGGTATGGCCCCCGCTTGGGCCTCTGCTTGGGGCGCGTCCTCTACTGCCGCCTGCTGGGGAACTGTGTCTTGGGTCCCAGGGATGGTGGCTCTTACTTGAGGAACGACAGCGCGGTTTTGGGCCTCCATTACCCGCTGGTCTTCCTCTGGGAAAATCATGGTGACTGCTACGCATATGGGCCCCTAAGTTTCTCCTCTTCTATAAAGACCACATGATCCCACTCCTGCAGCGGCCCTTGGAAGTGAATATACCCGGCATTTACATAAACCATAGCTCCGGCCTCCCGGATGAGGCCATATTCATGAGTCACGTTAAAACAATGTATCAGGCCGCGTGTCATCCGGCCGGCCATTGCTCCTCCCCCGGGGGCCAGCAGTTCTGCCCTGATTCGTTTCTCCCGTCACTTCTTTTCCTCTACCACCCCCGCTACCCCTCTCGCTTCTTCTGGGGTGGGGACCCGGACCTCCTCCTCATACATGACGGGCAGGGGTCTGAAAGAGACCGGACGGGGCTTGGGATTTGCCTGGGGCTTCGACTGGGGAGAACTGGGGTGAGGTGGATTCACTGCCGGTGGCCACTCACTTCGGCAGTGCCGATTCAGTTGCACAGCCATGACTGTCCCCGGCTGTGTGAAGGAGATCTCCTCCAATGACTCCTGGATGAAGTCATTCACAGGGTCCTCATCCGGATCGTCCCTTTCAAGGAGTCCTCCTGGTTGCTGCTCCCGCTCCTTATGTGCCATGTGCTGCTCCCAGTCTTGTCGCCCGATACCGACTCTGAAAGACATGCTACTGCATTGCATGCTATCAACTGTCATCTCCAGTAATGGCACCAAGCATTTGTCTCCAGGAGCACTTCTTCCGGCAACTCATCCTGTTCTTATGAATCCCCGCTCATTTTCCAGTGCCTTGCAGCAATGGGCAGGGTTTCTTCTTTCTTTGCCGCGCCCAACTAGGGTGGGCATCATTCACAATGGGTTGTTTCCTACAGGTAACCCACCTCTTAGGCTGGACGTTACTTTGCGCATTTTTGCTTCTCAAATGACCAAGATGGGCGGCGCATTCTCTAACTTTCTCGCCATCATCTGCCATCTTGGGTCCTTCAACAGCCGCCACTTTGACCTTTCCAGGGGCTCCTCCGCTTTCTTCGTGCGATGACTCCGCACCCTCCTCGCAGCGCCACTTGAAGCGGAGCCCAGGGCCGTTGCTGTGGGCCTGTTGCTGCTTATCCAGGCATCTCACAACTAAGCAGTGTCTCCGTCCATCAATATTGTGCTGTGTACTCTCATTCAGGCCTGAGGCCTCCGCTTTACTGGACAGTTCAGATACAGTAGCATGCAGCATGAGGTATCGGGTACAGCACCCTCTGTTCGTGCTTCCGTTCACACAGTAGATCATGAGGCGCAGACTTCCTTCTGCCTGCATTGTCCCTATCTCAACAGACTGTGTTGCTCCTAGGGACTCCCCATCCGACAACACAGCTTCTCTGAGACTCGCCACCGTTCCCTCTTGCTTTTCCCCGTCAGACCTCTACCACATATGAGAGAATAGAGCACACGTTCCAGTGCCCACCCCGGGCCACAGGCCCCGTACCTCACAAGGGTTTCGGCAAGATTCCTGGTGTGTCCTCATGCTGCCAGAACGATATGCACTTGTGGTGCCCGCTGCAGACTGCACCCAAACTTCCCACTTGAAACTCTCTCTGTCTTAGACTTCAACTCACTCTGACTGCCTAATCCAGGAAATGCCTTTTCTTTTAACCCACTCTAACCCCCTCCCATGATGGGCTGGTCCCAAACATATTTAACTATTTAACTCTCAGTGCTAGCATTAGGGGCAGGCAGACTAGGCATATGCCTAGGGCCCCCGCTTCCCCAGGGACCACAGCCAGTGGCCACTATGGGGCCTGTCAGTCCCCCCCCCCACATCGCGGAGGGCTATGTGGGGGACCTCATACTGTTTAGAGGGCTATGTTATTATTATATATTTATTTATATAGCACCATTGATTCCATGGTGCTGTACATGTGAAGAGGTTACATACCAAGTACAGATATCACTTACTGTAAGCAAATTAACAATGATAGACTGGTACAGATGGAAGAGGGCCCTGCCCTTGCGGGCTTACATTCTACAGGATGGTGGGGAAGGAGACAGTGGGTTGGGGGGTTGCAGCAGCTCTGGTGTTGGTGAGGCAGTAGCTCCGGTGGTGGTGAGGAGGCAGTGTGGTCATAGCAGGCTGTAAGCTTTCTTGAAGAGGTGGGTTTTCAAATTCCATCTGAAGGATCTGAATATGGCGCATAATCGGACTTGCTGAGGCACAGAATTCCAGAGGATGGGGGATATTTAGGAGAAGTCTTGGAGGCGATTGGGTGAGGAACGAATAAGTGTGGAGATGAGAAGGAGGTCTTGGGAGGACCAGAGATTACATGAGGGAAAATATTGTGAGATTAGTTCAGAGATATACAGAGGAGGCAGGTTATGGATGGCTTTGTAGGTCAGTATTAGTAGTTTGAACTGGATACGCTGGGGAATTGGAAGGAAGTGAATAGATTTGCAGAGGGGAGAAGCGGAGGAGTGGCGAAGAGGGAGGTGAATTAGTTGGGCAGCAGAGTTAAGAACGCACTGGAGAAGTACGAAAGTATGAAAACAGGGAGGCCACAGAGAAGGATGTTGCAGTACTCGAGGCAGGAGATGATGAGGGTATGCACAAGCATTTTAGTAGATTGAGGGTTGAGTAAAGGATGGATTCTGGAAATATTTTTGATTTGAAGGCGACAGGAGGTGGAAAGAGCTTGGAGGTGAGATTTGAAGGACAAGGCACAGTCGAGGGTTACTCCGAGGCAGCGGATGTCCGGTACAGGGGAAAGCGTGATGCCGGTGATTGTGATAGATAGATCAGGTAGGGAAGATAGTATACGTGAGATGAAGGAAAGATGATGAGTTCAGTTTTGTCCATATTGAGCTTGAGGAAGAGAGAGGAGAAGAAGGAGGATATAGCTGATAGACACTCTGGGATTCTGGACAGCAGAGAGGTGACGTCTGGGCCAGAGAGGTAAATATGAGTGTCATCAGCATATAGGTGATACTGGAAACCATGGGACTTTATGAGTTGTCCCAGGCCAAGGGTATAAATGGAGAAGAGTAGGGGTCCTAGGACAGAGCCTTGAGGAACGAGAGAGGACGAGATGAGGACGTAGTGTGGGAGTGGGAGATGCTAAATGTGCGGTTTGAAAGGTATGAGCAGATCCAGGATAGGGCAAGGTCTTTTACACCAAAGGAAGAGAGGATCTCTAGTAGGAGGCAGTGGTCAACTGTATCGAAGGCAGAGGACAGGTCTAGAAGGAAGAGTATAGAAAATTGTCAGTTTGCTTTGGCTGTAAGTAGGTCGTTAGTAATTTTGGTCAGGGCAGTTTCAGTGGAATGATGGGGACAGAAACCAGATTGTAGGTTGTCAAACAGCGAGTTAGATGAGAGGTGACAGGAAAGTTCAGTGTGAACTTGCTGCTCAAGGAGTTTGGAAGCAAATGGGAGCAGCGATATGGGACGATAGCTTGACATAGTGGTCAGGTCGTGGGACTTTTTTTGAGGATAGGTGTGATGGTGGCATGTTTGAAAGCAGAAGGGAAGGTACCAGAAATTAGTGACAGGTTGAAGAGATGGGATGAGTGTGGGGGTGAGGTTGGGGAGGAAGTGGGATGGGATGGGGTCAAGTGCACAAGTGGTGAGGTGTGATTTGGAGAGGAGACGAGTAAGCTCTCCTTCAGTGATGTTGGAGAAGGAGGTTATGGGGTAAGGGCATTGGCCTGGTATCTAAAGGCTTTGTGGTGGTTGAACAATAAAGACTTGCCATGTTTGGTCGATCTTATTTTTGAAGTGTGTGGCAAAGTCCTCAGTAGAAATGAGGGGGTCGGAGGGGGCAGTGGTGGGCGGAGGAGGGAGTTAAAAGTGTTGAATAACTGGGATTGTAGGATAACGATATATACGAGAGTTGTGAAGTAGGCCTGTTTAGCAGAGGCGAGGGCTGATTTGAAAGCGAGTGTTGCTTGTTTGAATGCAGTGAAGTAGTCTTGCGAATGTGTTTTCTTCCAATGCCACTCCGTGGCCCTGGACACTGGAAGAAGCTTTTTAGTGAGGTTGTTGTGCCAGGGTTGTCTATTGATTCGTCGCACTCTGCCATGCATGAGAGGGGCGACTACATCGATAGCTGATGCGAGAGTGGCATTGTAGAAAGCAGTGGCACTGTCTGTGTCGTGGAGTGAAGATATGGACTTCAGTGGTAGACTAGAGTCAGAGAGTGTGTGAGTGTTTTGATGTTCAAGGTTTCTGCGGGGGTGTGTAAGTTGCTGGATATGGGTGACAGGTGAGGAGGACAGGGATGAGAAAGTGAGTAGATGATGGTCGGATAGGGGGAGAGGGGAGGTTGTGAAGTTAGATAGGAAGTAGAGATGAGCAAAGAAAAGGACTAGTGTGTGTCCATCTGTGTGGGTGGCTGAAGAGGACCACTGAGTAAGTCCAAAAGATGAAGTAAGTGACAGGAGTTTGGAGGCTGCTGACTGGTGGGCGTCCGTAGGGATATTGAAGTCACCCATGATGATGGTGGAAATGTCAGCAGAGAGAAAATAAAGAAGCCAGGTGGAGAATTAGTCAATAAAGGCAGTGGCCGGGCCCCGGTGGTCGGTATATGATGGCCACTTACAGTTTGTAGGGAGAGTAGATGCGGACAGAGTGAACTTAGAAGAAGGGAGGATAAGGGATCGTAGTGGTGGGATTGGATTAAAGGTTCAGTTGGCAGAAAGAAGAAGACCCACTCCTCCGCCATGTCTGTTGCTAGGGCGAGTGGTGTGGGTGAAGTGGAGGCCACCGTAACACAGCGCAGCAGGGGAGGCAGTGTTGGAGGGTTGTGTAGGGGCCATTTTACTGTATGGGAGGCTATGTCGGCCAATCTGTGTTGGGGTCACTGTGAGGGTATCATACTCTGGGGAGTGGGAGTGTAATGTACGGTCATCAAACAGTGTGTGTGGAAGGTAATGTGTAGGAATTCACTGTGGGGATGCCGTACTGTGTTTGGGGGGCACTTTTGTTGGCATAATACTTTATAGGGGTCATGAAAAGGGTATCTTAATGTGTGGGAACATAAGGGGCTTCAATAGGAGGAAAATTACTTGTTAAGAGTTGCAAAACTATGAGATATGCTCTTCTGTTACCCCGCCGAATAATATATATTTTTGTTGGGGGTGGGGCAATTAGAACTTTTGCTATGCGGCCCCATGATTTCTATGTACCGTACACCCCTGCTAGTGCCCCTAGTTTGTGACATTGGATTTGGATTTATGACTTTACAGCTAATTATATGTTATCTTCTGACCACCTATCTCTGTTGCCTTGAGAATCTATTCTGGTTTTCTCGACCTAAGTGCTGTGCTTCAAAGAAATACAATTTTACCTTAATATGCACAAATTTGGATGAAATAAATTATCAATAGCTTTTTGCTATTACAGTTTTTAAGGTTTTTTTATTGCGTATAATGACTATGCATGGATGCATACATTTTCAGCCTGTACAGGTGTATAGTAAATGAATGTGACAGTTTACATGTATATGACGTTACTATAATAATTATTTTGTTATATTGGTTTTCTATAAATAAATAAACAATTAATCTAATGCACACTTTACTTCCATTTGTCTTGATTTTCAAAATTGCTGTTTGCTGGGACTATTTTTCCATCCAGAAATGGATACCCTGTGTAGAATTAATATTTCTCGCAGCTGAGAATTTTTCACAAATATTCCCACCTGTAGACAATGCTAATTGAGCTAGAGTCCATTTTCCCTAAACTGTTACATTGTAGCTTACTATGTAGCCGAGCTCTGAAAAGTCACACATTTTTTGCGCAATGGGGATTTCACAATTTTTTGCATCTGCACACCAGTTTGAATCAGCTTTGCTAAAATTGACAGACCTGGGGAAGAGTCAGGGCAAGATAGGGCATGACCATGCCCACCCATCAAATTCATCAAAATTCACAGCGTTTTGTGGTCATTTTCAGAAATGCTACTCAAGTCTCTAACTGGAGTAACATCATAAAAAAAAAATAGGGCCCACATACCTTTAGTATTAAACTAATGTTCAGGTGCACAAACACGCTACAGTATGTGGTCAATATACCAAAATATACATACACAATGCATCAGCACACAACGATGAATAAATACATGAATTCCAATATTGCTGAAGTGTTTTAAACATAGGGTGCTTAGCTAGCATTTTTGCTCAAAGAGCAAAAAAGCCCTTCAACCATGTCAAGGTGTACCTAAATATGGATGGTTCCTATCACTAGTATCCTTCTTTCCCACACAAGGTTTTAATTACAAGCTACATCTGGTTTTCCTTCACTTCCACAGTACAGTTAATGCTTGCCACTTGGAGTGGTAGGATGGTAATAATAGGGGCCATCCATATTTAGGTACATCTTGATGTGATTGGGTGGCTTTTGCATTCTTTCATCAAAAATGCTAACTAAGTACCTCTACGTTTTTAAAATCTTCAACAATAGTGGAGTTCATGTATTCATTAATCGCAGTGCTGACGCATCGTGTGCGTATATGTATGTATATTGAGCACATACCGTATATGAGCACCTGCATATTAATTTAATACTAAAGGTGCATAGGCCCTTTTTGTTTTTTTGTAGTATAGATTAATGGGTGTGGGCTGCTCCAGGGCTCAGCACTCTTATCTACACATCCTTCCCAGACAACAAGTATTGCCTGATATTCTTTCAATTCCCCAGTTCAGATGAGGCCTGGCTTGGCACATGGAGAGATATTGCACTAGTGATAGGGACCTTCCATATTTAGGAACACCTTGGCGTGGTTGGATGGATTTTCCGCTCTTTGATCAAAAAACACTTAGTAACTGACATTTTTAACATTTACTGCAATAGCGGAGTTCACATAGTCATTAATCGCAGTGTGTTGATGCATAGAGTATGGATATGGAGTAGCATTTCTGGCCCAGCACACGAAGGCACTCAGAAGAAGCAACAATTTCATTAAGTGGCATGGCCCAATTAATGAATTTGGCACCTTGTACTCCAGCAAAACTGGTGTAACGCGAACGGGCGCTATGCCAGGCTTTATTTTTTCAGGAAAGTGAATTGTGCTGTTGGTGTGTTTCATTCACAAAAATATTGTCTGGACTAGCAAACATTCTTGTGTGACAAGATTAAGGCCACATTCACACATCTGAGCATGTTATGGCATGTGATGCACAGCCCGCCTGCAAGTTGCGAGTCTCCCAACCCAAACTCAACAGCTTTATAGGCATATATGAGCTTGTGAAGTTGGGGTCTGCGATCTGTGGCCAATCCATGCACCACGGTTCACACTCGCACCGCGACGCGCAGATGTGAGAACCCAGCCTCATTCTGTATGGAATTTCAACCTCTCTATGTAAGCTACAATGTTGCTGTTCACTAACAGTATGCAGATCTTGAAAATTGTAATAATTGTAAAAAAACTCAAATGTGAATGTTGCACAACTTTTTTGATACAGTAGTTAATAATCACCAGTAATCACCATTTCCCAGATAAAAATCATTGTTATGCAATTGACTGGTACGCAGAAATGTATTCATTAAGAAATGTTCCCCATACCGGTATACAAAACATATTTAATATATTTGACAAGTTAAATATCAAACTAATGACTAGTAATGTTGTGATAGCATGACCATTATGCAATATTCCAAGGTTGCTGGGCAGAGCGCCCTTTGCCCCGTCTTTGTCTGGGGTACGACACACTTCTTAAGATCTCCTTTGTGTAGGGATTCCAAATAGGGTCTAGACAGCCACTCACTCTCCAGGACGGCAGGGGGACATCTGTCTCATGTCTGGCTGCTAGAAGGAATGCTGTGAAGGGGGGTGTATTTGATTAATGAGACTACATGATTCAAGTACTGTTCCCTTAGACTAATTATTAACCCAAATGTTGTTATGGCTATATTCAAAAACATATAAAATATGTGATAGATATTACACTAGCAATTGTGCTTTTTTAACTATAAAATTGGGTCATGTGTTTTTAAAAATACACACATACAGAGAGTAGTATGAAGGAATCATAAAATACGCAAATCCCAATTAATTATTGTATTTGCGCCCTTTTATTTGTGTAGCTTTTTGTGGGTTTTTTTGCTTGTTTTTCTTTTGCGCCTTATTCTTGAGTCTTTTTTAAGCAGTTGATGACCGGGCCATTTACCCTCCTTCCTGACCTAGGACATTTCTGTGTTTTATTGCACATGCGCTTTTAATGGATCTATAACTTTTTCTTGTTCCAATATTCAAATAGGATATACGTGTCCATTTTTCACATTTTTTTTTTTATTACAATCTGCTAAAAAAAAACATTTTAAATTGTGTTCCTCTTTCCATAAAAAAATATTTTTATATATTGATCATTTTTTTATGGGGCAGAGCTAGAACAGTGAGTCAGACTGGCAGTGTCTCTGTTTTTGGTTTTTTATTATTATTATTTTTATTATTATTATTATTATTATTATTATTCATGTTTTTTTCTATGTTTTTTCTATTTTTTACATTGTGAGTGTGGTGGTACTGATGGGGCAGAGCTAGAACAGTGAGTCAGACTGGCAGTGTCTCTGTTTTTGGTTTTTTATTATTATTATTTTTATTATTATTATTATTATTATTCATGTTTTTTTCTGTTTTTTCTATTTTTTACATTGTGAGTGTGGTGGTACTGATTTCTCTTGTAACTGGACCTGGTATATTAGCCCCAGCTACATTGGAAATAAAGCCTCACGGCTGTATAGCTGAGCTGGCTGATTTCTTCGGACCCAGCAGCTCCTATTCCCTCCTTACACCCAGTGATCACATGTTTACTGGGTTCGGAGATGCAAGCATGGTGAGTGTTTCCTAATCTGTATTCACAGCTCACTAGCTCATCACTGTGTATACAGAGATTAGGAAGGTAATCATGGTAATAAACCACGCTTATCTTATCCCTGGGATGTCTGGCTGAGTGTGACAGTCTGCTCCCTTCCCCCACAGCTTCACGATCTTGTGAAAGCTGTTTAGACTGTGTTGACGCTTTAGAACGTCAGTGCATGAATAAGAGAGGCCTGTCCATTATTTAAAGACTATAGGCAGTCCAGAAGTAGTTGAAGTCCATGTGGTTTCCAGATATTTGCAACTGATTCATTTGTTATGACTATTTAAAAAGTCACAACTTTTTTGCACAAACATACTCCAGTTTGCCACTGGAATGACTTTATGTACCTTTGATTTTTTTTCTCAATAAATTTTGTGACATTTTAGCAAAAGGTGCAACTCTTTGAGCTAAAAAGTAGCAAAACAAATGATTAAAAAAGGATATTTTTAATTTTGGGCAAAATTCACACAAAAATAATCAACAAATAATACAAGATAAAAAGAGTAACTTGAAAAAACTGTAAAAGATGAACCAGGCCTAGTTTCCAAATGTGTGGAACTGTTATTCCCACATTATCAATTATAGCTCAGTTACTTAAAATCCTAAAATAAATATAGTTATCAAATGTAGTCAATTTTCAGGAGTGCTTACTGTTCTAAATATCATCCCCAAGGCCATGGCCCCACTATCAGTATTTGGTCAGTATTCGGTCAGTATTTTTTCTCAGGAGTGGGAGCCAAATCAGGTGAGGAACAATCAGAGAAAAGGTATAATAGAAACAAGTCACCAATTCTGCATTTATCACCCACTCCTGGCTTTGGCTCGCACTCCTGAGAAAAAATACTGACCGAATACTGACCAAATACTGATAGTGGGGCCGTGGCGTAAGGCTTATTCTTACCTAGTAGCCCATGACAACTTCCTGTAGATGTTTCATTACTTTAATAACTGCGATCAAGGTCGTAGTCCAGAGTAATCCTTGTTTTTCTTATTTGTAAACGAGCTGTTAAGATCAGGGCTTATATTAAATGAAAGGGGGTGTTACCAGTGTGAGACATGTAATGACTGACACTTTACTCATGATTTGCTTTCATGTTGACACATAGCTCTATAGTGAGATCAAAACTAACATATAACAGCAGCGCTAACACTGTAATGAGACAAAGTTAATTTCTGTTGTACTAACACACTTTCATTGCAGGTGTCTTCTCACAGTGCATCAGCTTCCATCTCACAGGCAGCCAGTGTGGGAGGAAGGGGCAGTATAGAAGAGTTGACATCACTGCAAATGTGCTTGCAATGAGACAAAATTCAACTATGCTGTACTGTGTTAATTATAATCAGCCACAGCTCTGCAGCAGAGTTGCCAGCACTATGAGAGGACTACTGCTGTTGCAAATGTTTGTAATGAGACAAGGTTAACTTCTATGTACTATGTTAGTTCTGATCTCACTACAAAGCTGTGTGTGATTATGAGAGCAAAGTGTCAGTCATTACATGTCTCACACTGGTAACTCCACCTTTCATTTAAAATAATCTCTAGAGGCAGATTCTCATGGAGATCGGTGGCCCATAGCCCTTGACAGCTTATTTACATATAAGAAAAACGGGGATTTTTCTGGAACAAGGTATCGATCGCAGATATCAAGGTACTCTCCTTTTGTGCCCCACACAGTAATAGTGTCCCCTTTGTGTCCCTTCACAGATGCCCACTCTGTACATCTACATAGTAAATCTGTCCCCCTGTGCCTCCTTATAGTAATTAGGCCCCTTTGCCTCCTCATAATAATAATACTTGACTGTGCCAATTTTGCCTTCTTATGTTAAATGTGTTGGTCGGTCTTAAACTTCAAGTCTGCAGTTGTAATGCAGGTGTCTGGATGCAACTCACAAAGATCACGAGGCAGAAACAGTCAGTGATAGATATAGTTCTATTTATATACAGCAGTAGCTTTAAACAATTATTGTTATTGTCATAATTAGGTTTGATCCAGGGTTCTTAGACTGATCGCCTTTTCTCGGGGTCAAGAAGGAATTTTTCACTGTGATGCAAATTGGCTGAATGTGTCCTGGAGTTTTTGCCTTCTTCTGGATCAACAGATTTAGGCATAGGGATTTTAGTAATACCATTATTAGAATCACAAGAGTAATACAAAATATAAAACTAATTAAAAAATTATAAACAGGTTCATTTTTAATTGTAATAGTGCAGCAATAATAAAAATGGTAATGATACATTTGTGAGGTCTAGTCCCAGTAAGTTAATATGTTAGTGTAGGGAGTACAATTGGGGGAGAAAGGTTGAATGTAATGGACCTAGGTCTTTATTCAACCTATGTTACTATGTT
The DNA here is from genome assembly GCF_046119375.1 of Phyllobates terribilis. NCBI lineage: Eukaryota > Metazoa > Chordata > Amphibia > Anura > Dendrobatidae > Phyllobates > Phyllobates terribilis. The sequence goes on along the minus strand of NW_027362761.1, from coordinate 37,243,587 downwards.
AGTAAACAGGAAAATCAACAGTAGAACAAATAATACTTAGTATGGCAAAGAAAGTATTTCACTATTTAACATTAATGTTCTTTTCACAAAGGTGGTGCGCCCAGTCGTGGGAGTCACCACATAGGTTTTCTCTGTAGCTCTGGTCCTAGCAGGGGTCACCGGGTTTTCCCGCTAGGCCTCAAGTCTCTCTCTGATATAGTCTATCAAGGCTTGTTGAGCCTCCCACGCAACAACCGGCCCCCTCCCAACCTGTAATCCTAGTCCCAGCCGACCCCGGTACCGTAGGTGACAGCTGGAAGTGACGGCCCTGCTCAAGTGCAGTTCCTCCGCAATCGCAGGCGTGTCTCTCCTGTTGCAGTCTTCTCACGGCTCTTCTCGGCTTAACTGTCGGTGGGAGTCTCCTAGATTTGGAACGAAGAGGACTGTGCCCCAGCTCTTCTTGACAGGCCACGTCCGGTCTGGGAAGCATCTTGTATAAAATGCACCCTACCTATACCCGAATCCCTGGCCCCGATGCAGCCAGTCCTGAGTTTGTAGTCCCTGGTCCTAGTGCGGCCAGCTCCAGAACTGTTTCCTGATATCTACGTGTGTGAACAAGAACCTATATTCTAGATCCACGCTGTCTGTACAGTTCGTTTGACTGTGTATCCTGCTAGTAAGTGTCTCCAGTCACATCTCCCCGTGTCAGTGTGGCGCCCCTGAGGGTTCAGTCGCCACAGAGGTACTGCACCTCACCCAGAGGTGTGGCATCTCCTTCTCTCAGGTAAGGATGGAGTACTGCCCGGGACCCCAACACCTGCACTCAACACTACACTACTTCCGGCCGGCTGGAAGGGCATTATGCACTTCTTTTGCTGCCCCGTCCCTGGCTGGAGTGGGGGGGGGGACCAAAAGTGAGGGGGAACCAAGTAGCGGGTGTGGGTGGAGGACGTAGAACAGGGGAGCACTTGTAGAAGATACATATATATATAGGGGAGCCATCTTAGAGAGTCAGTAAGTTAGAGGAGGAGAAGTGAGAGGAGCAGGGGCTCTGCAGGAGCTCTGCTCAGCAGCCAGGCTCGGCCTGCCATGCCCAAGGCTGAGAGAGGAGTGGGAGCAAGGGAGGAAGGCTCCAGGAACTGAAGGGATCCCAGGGGGTACGGTGAGTGCAGGACGGCACCCGTACGCCCGATTCTGCCAGGCGTCAGAGGGATCAGGCCGCAAGAAGGGAACCAGTCCCTGGACTAGCCAAGTTACTTCAGGTCTCAGCTAGAAAACTGGAGGCTTCTGCACTTTCAAGGTGCAGTTGCCACATTCGTACCTAAACCGCTGAGAAGGGCACCAAGCAATGACCGGGAACTTCAAGTTGCCCAGAGGGATCTCAACGTACCCGATTGGGACTTTGTGTGGCGGGGCGCAGGGCAGGAGGGAGAGACCCAGTGCAGGAAGTCGGCTAAGAAAGGAACATACAGAAAGGGGTCCCGTTAAGTGCTCTAGAGATACTTGGGAGAGTGCTGAACCCCTGCCTGGTAAACGCAGCGTGACGTGGGAGATGGTCACCTGTAAGGTGCCACCTGAAGTACCTAAATAACTGTGAGTAAACTCGGATGACTGCACCCCACTGTTTCTGTCAATTATTTCTACCACGTTATCGCTCCTGCACTACAACGCCCAGCATCACCATCTGCACCTGCACTGCCCTGGAGCTTGGTTCTGCCTGTGGAGAGCCGCACCAACCCAGCTGCCCTAACATCTGCTCCAGAGGTCTGCAGCAGCGTCGGTACCCATTACCTGGAACCACAGGTGGCGTCACGAGACAAAAACTGTTATTCATCCCATCAAGTAACAAACCCCCTTTTAAAGAGTGACCCCAGGATACAGGCCCAGGAGCCGACCGCCGTGACATCCCAAGAAGGTAACGGCCCGAGTACCGAGTTTCCCCCATATCCCCCTGGGCGATTCATACTCTTCCTGGTGTCACGAACAGGATTCGAACAGACCCGTTATCACCGGGTATTGTGCGCCTAGAGACTGTATTTCTTCACTGAATGTGACGCCTGCCCCAGAAGAACGGGCGCCATTATGTGCATACTCAAAGACAACAAGGAATCACCTCCCATCGTGGGCCGGGTCCCAGAGTGGCGCCAAAAGCGAGGCCCTCCCCGAGCAACAGTGACCATGTATGTAGATGTGTCTATCAAAGTGGGGAGGCCGCCACTAGGAGTGACCGACAACAGGCTGCCATGGAACCGCCCCCGAAAGGGGAGAGGGGGAGGAGAGAAGCAGTGGAGACAGGGTGTGGTTTTAACCAGTCTAGACAGACCGCACCCGGCAGCCAGCATGGACGGAAGCCAGGACCGAGCCTCCGCCCCTGGCCTGCAGTGACAAGAGACCCCCCTCACCCTGGAGGGAGAAATATCTAAACTGTCCCCAGAGGATGCCGAGTTTCTCCAAGCCGAGGTGCAGGAGTTGAGCCGCAAAGTGGAGGAGGCCCAGTGGGTAGCGGTTGCGAAGTGGAAAGAGGAGCTGCTGGAGAAGATTTCAGCCCGGCGACAGCAAGCGCTACGTGTCGCCAGCAGCGTCCCAGCCCCGGCGGAGTCTGATGAGCGCCAGGAGGCAGCGTGCAGCACAGGAGCAGGTAGGAGAAGTTCCCCTGTCCCGGGCGCTGAAAGCGCTGACCTGCTCCTGGGCCACCTGCAGAACCCTCCGTCCCCGGGCGCGCACGCCCTAGAGCAGCTTCTGAGCCCGGAACCTCTAACCCCGGACACCTACTCCGTGGACCTGCTGCTCGGCCCCCTTCCGGAACCGCCAGCCCCCGCACCCGAGTGGGTGTATGGAACCCCCTCCTATGAATGGTCAGCCAGAGTCGAGGACCAGCAAGGACCCCCTCTAGCGCCAATATCAGCACCCCAGGTTGCCTGCCAGGAAGGAGAAGAGTTTAGGTGGGACAACCGGGGTGGGGGACCTCATGAGGTTCCCACAGGAGACCCAGGCCCAAGCTCTCCAGAGGGAGGAATACTGCAGAAAAGAACTACTGCAGTTGGAGAAAGAACGGCACACCCAGCGGGTGCGCTGGGAACACATGGAGTCCTGGAATAAGTCCACAAAGGCTTAAATCCGCCAGGCCCAGTCCGTCAAGCCCAGTCCCCGGGAGGAAGGGCTCATCATTAAATTCGACCTGGAAGCCGGATGGGGTTTTATACGGGATCCACAATTTGCACGGGACATCTTTGTTAATCGGCGGGATGTCGAGCCCCACCTTGAACAGGGCCATCCCGACCGAAACCTGTATCCCGGTGAACGTCTCACTTACACCAGACACCACGGGGAACGCGGGTGGTATGCCCTCCAAGTACATTGTGTGGTCGAGGAGGAAGAGGACATGCCCCTGCAGCCTGAGGCTGATGACCCGGCTGGGTCAGTCGGCGAAAACCAAGAATACACCCCCCCCCCAGCGGGGACACCACTACTAAGTAACAGTAAGTGGGACTGAACATTGTGAATAAGTTACCCTTAAGGGTACAAACAGTTATACGTGTGTGAACTGAAAAGGTTAAATGTGTGCATTTAGTTACCTGTGAGGGTATAGAGACTTGCAGGCTGAGGACTATGAGCAGCCAAGAACTGTCTGTTGTAAATAGTTGCACTTATTAAAGTGCCCCCTATTGGTTTTATATTAAGAAGACCACTGAACAAAAACCCGTTTGGCGTGGCCGAAGACGTGGTCCAACACCTGGATCACTTATGCCCTGTAGCCACGCCCAGGGCCTACATTGAGGGTTTTCAGACGGGTCCCTCATGCTGCTCATGTTGCACCTTCACCAGTGAGATGGACACCTGGTTATGGGACTCACTGTAACTTTAAGAAGAATGTCTTTAATGAAAAATGTTTTATATATTTGAAGAAAGTTTTATAATGTTTTGATAAAAGTAACCAGTAACGTTTAAGAAAAAGTGCCTCCCATAAAGGGAAGAAAACGTTTGTTTATAATCTTATATGTGATGCATCTAAAAATTGCATGTCTGTAATATACCGTGTTTTACTCTGTTCCAGCCCGCGGACGTGCTGTGTTTTACCAGGGGGGAATGTGGTGCACCTGAGGGTTCAGTCGCCACAGAGGTACTGCACCTCACCCAGAGGTGTGGCATCTCCTTCCCTCAGGTAAGGATGGAGTACTGCCCGGGACCCCAACACCTGCACTCAACACTACACTACTCCAGGCCGGCTGCCCCGTCCCTGGATGGAGTGGGGGAGGACCAAGTAGTGGGTGTAGGTGGAGGACGTAGAACAGGGGAGCACTTGTAGAAGATACATATATATATAGGGGAGCCATCTTAGAGAGTCAGTGAGTCAGAGGAGGAGAAGTGAGAGGAGCAGGGGCTCTGCAGGAGCTCTGCTCGGGAGGCAGGCTCGGCCTGCCATGCCCAAGGCTGAGAGAGGAGTGGGAGCAAGGGAGGAAGGCTCCAGGAACTGAAGGGATCCCAGGGGGTACGGTGAGTGCAGGACCGCACCCGTACGCCCGAATCTGCCAGGCGTCAGAGGGATCAGGCCGCAAGAAGGGAACCGGTCCCTGGACTAGCCGAGTTACTTCAGGTCTCAGCTAGAAAAGCGGGGGCTTCGGCACTTTCAGGGTGCAGTTGCCACATTCGCACCTAAGCCGCCGAGAAGGGCACCAAGCAAGGTCCGGGAACTTCAAGTTGCCCAGAGGGATCTCAACGTACCCGATCGGGACTTTGTGTGGCGGGGAGCAGGGCAGGAGGGAGAGACCCAGCGCGGGAAGTCGGCTAAGAAAGGAACATACAGAAAGGGGTCCCGTTAAGTGCTCTAGAGATAATTGGGAGAGTGCTGAACCCCTGCCTGGTAAACGCAGCGCGACGTGGGAGACGGTCACCTGTAAGGTGCCACCTGAAGAACCTAAATAACTGTGAGTATACTCGGATGACTGTGTGGCGCCCCTGAGGGTTCGACCGCCACAGGGATGCTGCACTTCTCTAATGGAGTGTAGTGTTCCTCCTCTGAGGTAAGAACAGTGTGATAGTCGTGACCCAAACTTTGCATCCAACACCACATTTCTCCACCAGAGGGGGCTAGTAGGCACTAGGTGCTGCCCTCCTGGTTACAGGGAGACTGGGGAACCAAGAGTGAGGGGAACCAGTTAGTGGGTGAGGGTGGAGGACTTACAATTTAGTTACACTTTAAATTTCATATTTAATAAAAAGCCATCTTGGGTCTTGGCTCTTTGATCATACATTGACTGTCTGTATGCTGTTGTTATAGCAGAAGATGAGGTCCCTCAAGTTTAAAGGCCCCATCTATGCTATATAAGTCTGACAGTTACTTTAGGTCAAAACAACAGCTAAATGTTCCTTCCTTGTATCAATAGAGACTAACGTGTCCTTGCTAGTCATCAGAATGTATCTGATTAAATGTGTCTAATTAAATGTGTCCGATTAAATGTTTCAACACAAGCATAGAGAACAGAAACCAGTCTTTGTGTGCTAAATTGTATAATCGGACCATATATGGTAAATCCGTTTCCTGCCTTCAGGGTGTATATAAACCCTATGCTTTGTAATAAAGTTAGAGCTTGTTTGACACATACATCCTGTCCTGTGTCTCATTCTCTCCGATATCGTAATCCAAGGATAGAAGACCCAGAAAGCAGTGACGTCAGCTTACGCCCGAACAGGGACCTGAGTTAATCTACCCAGGGGTGCTCAACCGGTCCGAGACGTGGGACGAGTGAAGCTCTCTGTTGGTGATATATACAGCGCTGAGGTAAGAATAACTGTTATATTCTACCTAAATTATATCACTACATAGAAGAGACTCCCTCACCCCCGAGCGGTCGGCTCCCAGGTAATTCACAGATTGTTGTCTGGCTCAGGTCCCTTTGAACCAGTAGAATCCCCTCAGATAAATTGTCAGTCCTGCCTTCTATCCTTTGGAAAAACTTAAGAATGAAAGTATGGATCCGATGATTGTGTTGTGGGTGTGTCTCGGGATCGGTGGTTTTGGTCTGTTTTTCTGGCTGGCGTATAAGTCCTGGAGGGCAAGTAGTGGTGTGGTTCAGAAACCTTTGTGGCCCATTGTCTAAGTGACTGAAGAGTCTACTCTAAGTGAGGAGAACCGAAAGAATGGGGAACCAAAATGCCAAAGAAGGCATTACTGCCAAAGACTTAGTAGTACGCAGAGAAGGGAAACAGGCACTGATTGGAATTGACAAAATATTGTGTAAGGCAGGAATGAATAAAAATGGAGAGATGAACGGAGAGAAATGGAAATCCTTCTTTAACTCCTATCATGGATGGCTGAAAGATAAGGGTCTGTTGAAGACAGTGGATGTAAGGATGAATGCATGCGCTCATTTTGAAGGAAAGATTGAAGAACTAGGAGACGGATGTTACAGACTGACAAAAACCGTAATGACAGATTTTTCTCCCTATCTGACCCCGACGTCACCCCCACCCCAGTACCAGAATTCCCAGGAACCCAATTGCTGGGTTTGCCCCAGATGTGGACAGCAGAACCCCTTGACAGTAAACATCTGTGTGGCATGTGGAGGACCGAGACCCCACCCAGCTAGTCTATTCCCAATGAGAACGGTAGTTGTGCCAGGAGCACCGGGAGCAGTAGCAGCAGCAGCAGCAGTAGGGGACGCAGTTGTTCCAGGTCAAGAAACCCGTACAATGTTAATGTATAGACCATGGAGTCCCTCAGAACAATTGGCGTTGATTTCCCAGTTGCCAGATCCGTCCCAGTTCCCGAAGGGTTTTGCCAGAATGATAAGAACCATACAGGATACGTACAATGCAACTAGGTTGGATTTACAAGGGGTAATTAAGGGAAAATTGGCAGATGAAGCCCGCTATGATAGGTTAATAGATGAGACAAAAAAACAGTATGCCAATAGGACCGGACCCGTAGATGCAGAATCTAATGATGCAGCAGCCGGAGTCCTATTCGCAGCAGCGTTGGTAAAGGCATGTAAAGACAGACAGGCAGAGAGGCAGGTTACACTAGAAGACTGGGTTCAAGGTAAGGAAGAAGACCCCAAAGATTACTTTTGGGCATTAAGGAGAACTTGGTCAGAAATGGGATTTATTCCCGAAAATAAGACTAGTGAAAGGGTATTAGCAAGTGCTTTCATGAACGGACTAAAGAAAGAGATTGCAGAGAAGGTAAAAGCAAGTAGACCAGACTGGAGATCAGTGAAAGCAGAGGATTTGGCTAGAATAGCTCAGGGAGCACAGCATGACATAGCGCAGCCAAAGAGAGCTGCCAGAGTACTCATAGTAGAGACTACCCCTAGAAACAACAGAGACAAAGGACGGACTGCAGGAGGGGGACAGAGACTATGTTATGGATGTAAAAAGCCAGGACATTTTAGAAAGGACTGTAGGACCAACCCGTATCCAAATGCTCAGAGTACGGGTCCTCCAGCCGACCAAACAACACCCCCATAGGATAAGAGTAGCTTGCACATGAACCCCCTCATCTCCTTACCCCCAACTCCCAGTTGTATAGTGCAGGTGAACCTACCAGGGGGACATGAAATCGATTTCCAAGTAGATACGGGGGCTGACAATTCAGTAATTACGCAAGGTGATTGGCCATACACTGACATTGATTTTTCACATCATGTCATTGCACCCCCCTTCAATTCCCCGTCTGTCCTGCTCCCTGTCACCAAGAGAATTCCCCTGCAAATTCAAGGAGCTACTGTACATAGCCAGCTCATGGCCAATGTAATCTTTTGGGAAATGATGTGTTGTCCCAATTACAAGCACATATTGAATATCATCCCGATGGCACTGTCACCATGACCCCAGCTTTAAAACCAAGTACCCTTTGCAAAATTATGTCGCTAGATATTGCAGGAATAGAAGAGAAAAATGAGTTTCCCCCGATATTGGAGCATGCTGTGCCACATGACTTTTGGGCCTCAGACAAAACAGATGTCGGTAGGTTAAAAGTTCAACCAGTAATGGTGAAATTAAAACCAGGAGCAATCTTACCTCAACAGAGGCAGTATCCCCTTAGCTCGGCTCAGGAGAATGCCATAGCCCAGCAAGTCCAAAAATTACTACACAGGGGAGTCCTAGTCAAAACAAAGTCCCCTTGCAACACTCCCCTGTTCTCAGTAAAGAAAAAGAGCGTGCCAGGACAACCAGCCGCAATATAGAATGGTCCATGACCTCCGGTTGGTTAACAAAGCCACAGAACTTCTAACACCAGTTGTGCCCAACCCGCATACTCTTCTGTCACAGATACCTTCTAACTCTCTTTGCTTTTCAGTGGTCGATTTGGCAAATGCATTTTTCAGTGTACCATTACATCCTGACTGCCAGTACCTGTTTGCTTTCACGTTCCAGGGCAGTCAATATACATGGACAGTGTTGCCACAGGGTGCCCAGAACTCCCCCACCATGTACACTGCAAGTCTGCAGGAAATACTGGAAGGATGGTCTGAACCACATATCGCTGTTTTGCATTATGTCGATGACCTGCTCATTTGTGCCCCTTCTAGGAAACAATGTCATAGTGCAACCATATCGCTTATGTTGTTTCTCTATCGAGCTGGCTGCAAGGCATCGAAAGATAAGCCTCAGTTTTGTAAATCTTCAGTCACCTTTTTGGGACATTGCATTACACCAGGAGCCCGTCATTTAACAAATGCACGCAAGCAAGCAGTACAGGCATTCACGGTCCCTAACAATGTTGCAGCTCTCAGAACTTTTCTTGGACTTGTTTCCTATTGCAGACAGTGGATTCATGCCGTCTCTGTTTTGATGCAGCCCCTTTATGACTGTCTTACCCCAACACCTTTTGTACTAACATCAGAGGCAATAGACTGTTTTTATTCTCTTAAAAAACGTATTTTGGCCGCTCCAGCTTTGGGTACCCCTAATTATGAGCTCCCATTTACTCTGTACGTTCATGAACAAGCTGGACATGCAGCAGGAGTTTTAACTCAAACACATGGTGATAATCAGAGACCTGTTGCCTATTTTAGTGGCAGATTGGATGCGGTAGCCAGAGGTGCACCATCCTGTGTACGTGCTCTGCATGCTGTTGGACTGCTACTCCACAAATCTGCAGACATTGTTCTAGATCATCCGCTCACCGTTCTAACACCTCATGATGTCTACACTATATTGAACCAAGTGTAACCCGCTCACCTCTCAGCAGCACGTCATCTCAGGTTACAATGTGCACTGTTAATGCCTCCCAATGTTTCTTTACAGAGGTGTACTACTTTGAACCCAGCAACTTTGTTACCTCTCTCGGATCTAAAGGAGGGGTCAGGTACTGTGCTTTTTAAGGAAGATCCAAGAGAGGAAGTTCCTCATGACTGTGTACAAATGATGGCACAGGAAACGGCAGGTTTACCTACTGTATTTGAACATGAATTAGAAAATGCAGATTTTGAATTTTTTGTAGATGGATCCCGTCATCAGGACAATTTGGGTACTTTCCATACTGGATATGCAGTTGTCTCCCTCAATGCAGTAATCAAGGCAGAACCAATGCTCCCACACCAATCGGCTCAAGAGGCCGAACTTAGGGCCCTAACCGAGGCCTGTAAACTAGCAGAAGGTAGTATTGTTAACATTTACACTGATTCTTGGTATGCATTCGGAATATCGCATGATTTTGGTCCCATATGGAAGTCAAGAGGTTTCCTGACGGCAGCAGGACACCCCATAAAGAATGCTGATGCAGTCCAACAGTTAATTGATGCACTACAACTACCCAAAAAAGTAGCTGTCATAAAGGTAAGAGCACATACCAGACGCACCGAGCAGGTGAGTAGAGGAAACGCGATGGCAGATGCAGCAGCAAAAACAGCAGCCTGCAAGCTGCTACAAGGGTCAACAGTACGTCAGTTAAGTGCCTCTAAAAACCCCTTTGTGTCGGAGGACATCTTATCCCAAATGCAGGCTCAGGCTCAAAAGGAGGAGGTTGATAAGTGGTTAAAGGAAGGTGCATGCCTGAATGAAGCAAATGGGGTATGGGGGAAAGGGACACGACGATGCCTTCCAAGGGCACTGTACCCAGTGGCTGCCCAGATGCTACATGGGCCAACACACCAATCTAAAACGGCTGTGATGAATGTGATGCAGAAATATTGGGTGGCACCAGGATTCTCCACCTGTATTGAACGACTGATAAAAGGGTGCATGATATGTGCTAAACATAATCAGGGTAGAGTAGTTAAAACACCACCCAAACACACACCCCGGCCCCTCTATCCATTCCAGAGACTGCAAATTGATTATATTCAGCTGCCAAAGTCAGGATCATGGGAATATGTGTTGGTCTGTATTGATTTGTTCTCAGGATGGCCAGAGGCTTTCCCGATTTCCAAAGCCACGGCTGCGGCAACCGCAAAGAAACTGCTTGCGGAGGTGGACTGCAGGTATGGGGTACCAGAGGTAATTGACAGTAACAGAGGTACACACTTCACAGGTGAAATAATGAATGAAGTCATGTCAGCTCTAGGAATTCAACAAGCATTCCACACCCCATATCACCCACAAAGTAGTGGTAAAGTGGAAAGACTGAATGGGACATTGAAATTAAAAATTCAGAAAGCCATGGCTGAAACAGGAAAACCATGGCCGGATTGTTTACCGCTTGCTCTGTTTTCAGTAAGATATACGCCCAATAAAAAGACTGGACTCTCTCCATATGAGATATTGTTTGGCAACGTACCCAGCCTAGGGTGTTTCTGTCCGCAAGCATTAGAAGTGAACAACCATGTGCTAAGTTCCTACATGAGGGCTTTACACAAAAAGATTAAGCAAATACATGATAATGTCTTCAGTTCTCTTCCAGATCCAGATCAAGACTCCAGCAGCCATACGCTGCAACCTGGAGACAGGGTGGTTATAAAAAGACACGTGAGGAAAAGCCTAGATCCACGGTTTGACGGACCCTTTCAAGTTCTGCTGACCACAAGCACAGCCGTTAAGCTAGAGGGAAAAGAGGCCTGGATCCACGCGTCCCATTGCAAAAAGATACTAGGAGAACCAGCGGACAAAGAATGAAGACATTGTTTATACTTACCTGCATCCTTGCGACCACAGGTGCATGGGCTACGTTGGGCACTACAGATGGAGGCGACAATAGATTCATTAAACACCATCTTGCTCTAATCGATGGACTAAAGGAGCAAACCCAGACTATTGCTAATTGTTGGATATGTACACATGCCCCTGTGACATCCACTAGCATACCCTTTCTCGCTGTTCCAGTCTCATGGGAAGAGATAAACTTTTGGGTGAACTGTTCAGATACTTGGGCCAATAATGCCACACAGAGATTGTGGAATACCACTGTTGGGATTCCCGTAGTAGGGTGGACAACATTTCCCTGGTGGGCAAACACCTTTTCCTTTATTAAATCCCGTTAATTGGTTAAAGGTATCGGTGGGTGGTTGGCTGGTATAGTGCAAGCTATTTTTCAGGTTTTGCTAATGTGTCTTGCGGTTTATTTGGTTTTTACGTTTTTTCTAGTGTGTATTCAGCATTGTACTAAAAGAAAATATAGAAATTCATATTGATAAATGAAGGAACAAAGGACGGAATGTTATAGCAGAAGATGAGGTCCCTCAAGTTTAAAGGTCCCATCTATGCTATATAAGTCTGACAGTTACTTTAGGTCAAAACAACAGCTAAATGTTCCTTCCTTGTATCAATAGAGACTAACGTGTCCTTGCTAGTCATCAGAACGTATCTGATTAAATGTGTCTAATTAAATGTGTCCGATTAAATGTTTCAACACAAGCATAGAGAACAGAAACCAGTCTTTGTGTGCTAAATTGTATAATCGGACCATATATGGTAAATCCGTTTCCTGCCTTCAGGGTGTATATAAACCCTATGCTTTGTAATAAAGTTAGAGCTTGTTTGACACATACATCCTGTCCTGTGTCTCATTCTCTCCGATATCGTAATCCAAGGATAGAAGACCCAGAAAGCAGTGACGTCACTGTCAATTGCTGAGTGCTACTGTGATCTCCCACCCTAACGCGGATCCTGTGTGGGCCTGCATCAGATGGAGACACAGCCCTCGTACCCCGGCCTTGGGACACGGGGCGGGTAGTAGACAAGGAATGTCTCGACCTGGTCAAGAACCAGGTCCAAGAAGGCCTGGAGCTTAAGAGTGTGGCTCCATAGCAAATGGATCCCGGGGAGGATGCAGACGGAGCGGCGTACGCCACCTGTCCTCACCAACTGATATATTCAGAGGGAGTCTGGCTGCAAGAGGGGTACCGGCCGCCGACACCCGACCTTGCTACTCCATGTCCTGGTCGGGAAAGCCCGGTAGGCCCTGAGGATCCCACCGGGTATCGGAAGGAGCGGAGCTGCCACCCGTACCCTTGTTCTGAGAGGAGCTCAGAGGGAGACCCGGCCTATTCACACACACACGGACAGGAAAAGATTCGGTCTGTAGTTCAGGAACACTCTGTTGTAGGGTCCCGATGGAATGCTGGACTTACTCGGAGGTGGTCGGACCCCCGTCCCTGGTGACCGCAGGACTCCGCGGGTAGCAGGGAGTCGCCTTCCTTCTGCCAACTCTAAAGTGAGTAAAGCCTTGGAAGTTCACCCCTATGGCCTCCGGACTGTTTATTCTGCGCCACACCGTGCGACGCGGCATCCGTTCTCCTCTACTACTACCCCCTCCATCCTGTCCCTCTGCCCTGAGGCCTTGCTCCGCCTGTGGGGAGTAGTAATAGTTATGGCCGCCATACCACCATGCCTCAGTGGACTGCAGCGGCGCTGGTGGCCTTCACCAGGTGCCACAGGTGGCGTAGTCGTAAATCAGCCACTCAACCCGGATAATTCCACACCATCCTTTTTAATGTGACCGCCCTGAGCACGGGTCGGGTCCGGGCCATGGCTGCACCCCATCTCTCCATCACAGGACCCGACTCCGAGTGCCCCATCTCCCAGGTAAAGAAAAGGGCTTTTTTCGAGTAGAGGCATCACAACTGCACCCCACTGTTTCTGTCAGTTATTTCTACCACGTTATCGCTCCTGCACTACAACGCCCAGCATCACCATCTGCACCTACACTGCCCTGGAGCTGAGCTCTGCCTGTGGAGAGCCGCACCAACCCAGCTGCCCTAACATCTGCTCCAGAGGTCTGCAACAGCGCCGGTACCCATTACCGGGAACCACAGGTGGCGTCACGAGACAAAAACTGTTATTCATCCCATCAAGTAACAAACCCCCTTTTAAAGAGTGACCCCAGGGTACAGGCCCGGGAGCCGACTGACGTGACATCCCAAGAAGGTAAAGTTCCGGGTACTGAGTCCCCCATATCCCCCTGGGCGAGTCATCAGCTAACCCGAGCACTTGGGATTGGCAGCTGCAGTACCAAGGTCTGCCTGGGAGTGGCACCTGGTCACTACCTGCAGCCCAGTCTGCTTCCACCATCAGGAGCTCCAGTGAACACCTGGTAGCCGCATGGTGTCATATATAATGTTTAGATCTGTCTCTTTAAGAAAACGAAGTCTTGTGATCGGAAAGTTGGAGACAGGAAGTGAGTTGGGGAGGCTTTCAGTTTCAGTTTTTAGTCTGCTGAGAAACATGTTATGCGGTGTGCTGGAGGAAGAAGGAGAGGAATAAAATACAGCTGAAATCTACTCTCTTGAATTCCTTGAATCACCTGCTGCTGTGAGTACGGACCCCTACTTTACCGCTTCACACGTCCGCGTCACTGAGAGACTCCATCATGGCTGACTACTTGCACACCTTCCCACAGTTTGATATGACTGATATCATTAATCTCTCTCATAACTGGAGAAAATGGCTATACTGGTTTGAGAACTTCCTGGAAGCTATGGACATAAAAGAGGAGAAAAGAAAGAGAGCCGTGCTCCAGCATTGCGCGGGCACAGGAGTCTATGACATATACAGCACATTACCTGCAGCAGAGACAGACACGTACAGCAACTGCACCAAAACTCTCACTGACTACTTCAACCCCAAACAAAACATCAGATATGAAAGATATAAGTTCAGGATTGCTAAGCAGCTTCCAGAAGAATCCATAGACACCTATGTCACACGGCTAAAAGAGCTAGCACATGGATGTGCATTTACGGACGTAGATGATGAAATTCTGTCTCAAGTAATTGTCACCTGCTCTTCTAATAATATAAGACGTAAAGCTTTGCAGCAGGATCTCTCTCTGCATGATTTGCTCAAGATGGTCCGTGCTATAGAGATAGCAGATCATCAGGCCACCGCCATGGAGAATGGGGATAATTTACATGTGCATAATCTCAACACAAAAAAGTACACAAGACAAGCAAGCCCCGAAACAGAAGAAATGCTATAGATGTGGACAAGATTTCCCTCACCACCTGAACAAATGTCCAGCTATGGGGCAAACATGCAGTAAATGCCAAAAAGGGAACCATTTTGCAGCTGTCTGGAAGTCAGCGCACAACAAGTCTCCTCTACCTATGACAAAGCCCGCAAATGTAAAGATGGTGAATCAGGATATAGAAGAAATGTCGGTGGCTGAGAATTATGTGTTCACTACCTCTGTCACTGGCTCAGTACAGTCTCCCTGTATCATGCTCGCCCTCTGCAACACTGATATCACCTTTACAATAGATACCGGAGCTTCAGTGGATATCATAGACAGCAATGCATATGAACAATTGAAAACAAAGCCAGTCCTACAGCAAGTGCAGACTAAGATCTTTCCATACGGATCTAAAACACCTCTAGTTACAATGGGACAATTTGACGCTGAACTTAGCTATAAAGAAAACAGGCAGAAAACGACGTTTCACACCTTGCACGGATCGGGAGGCTGTCTTCTCAGCTATCACACTGCCTTGAAACTAGGACTCATCCAGATTATTTATACCATAACAGACCCTGCGGATCTGGATGTACAAGCCATGGTGAACAGTTTTCCCTCCTTATTTAGTGGGTTGGGAAAACTAAAGGACTCTCAAGTGCATCTTCATGTGGATGACAGTGTTCGTCCAGTAGCCCAGGCTCACAGGCGTATTCCATTTCACCTGAGAAAGAAGGTATAAAAGGAACTCCAATTGCTCATGGACAAGGATGTTATTGAAACTGTTACTGGTCCCACTCCGTGGGTCTTTCCACTTGTGGTAGTTCCAAAACCAAAGACTCCAGAGCAGGTGAGACTGTGTGTTGATATGCGCCTGCCCAACACAGCTATTCAGAGAGAAAGACATATCTCACCCACAATTGATGACATCATTCACTTATTAAATGGAGCAACAGTCTTTTCAAAGCTCCACCTCAATAAGGGCTATCATCAATTAGAACTGAGTCCAGAATCCAGATACTTGACAACATTTTCCACTCATGTGGGCCTCAGAAGATACAAGAGATTGACTTTTGGGGTCAGCAGCGGAAATTTTTCAAGATACGATAAGAAGCGTCATCCAACACATTCCAAATGCCTTTAATTACAGTGATGACATATTAGCTTTTGGGAAAATTCAAGCTGAACACAATCATGCTCTATATGCTATTTTCGAATGCCTGCTCTCTGCTGGACTCACTTTAAGCAAAGAGAAATGCGAATTTGATAAAAGTTCATTGGAGTTCTATGGTCACATCTTCTCGGCGGAAGGAGTACAACCTGATCCCAAGAAAGTGGAATCTATCAGAGCAGCCGCAATTCCACAGAATGCTAGTGAAGTGCGCTCTTTTCTTGGAATCGCAAGCTACTGTGCTAGATACATTCCACATTTTTCAACAATCAGCACTCCATTAAGGGAACTTACCAAACAAAGTTGTGTTTTTCAATGGTCTCAAGACTGTCAGGCCTCTTTTGACACAATTAAGAATGAACTCTGCTCAAGAACAACCATGACCTATTTTGATCCAGCTCTTCGAACCGAACTGATTCACAACCTGAAAAAGAAAGCTTGGCAGTTGTCTAGGGATGTGAACACTCTATTTCTCTATGGAGCTCCCTTCACCATTGTCACAGATCATCAAGCCCTCCTCACAATTTTTGGAAATCCCATAGCTAAAATGCCTGCACGGATCGAACGATGGGGTCTACGTCTGCAGGACTACAATTATAAAATTGTTCACAAACCTGGAAAATACAGTAATCCGGCTGATTATCTCTCAAGGCATCCTACGAATGATGATCTACCTGTCCATTCCTCCATTGAAGAATACATACATTTTGTTGCAGCTCACTCCGTGCCAAAAGCACTTTCTGTTGATCAGTTTGAGAATACAACAAGTGACAAGACACTCTGTGCCTTAATACAAATCATTCAAAATCGAAGGTGGCATGAAATTCAAAAGGAAAAATTTCCCGGTTCTGGGATTGATCTGAAAGAATTAAAATTATTCTCAAATGTATGTGAGGAATTGTCAGTCACTGAAGAACACCTCATCCTTCGAGGTACCAAACTGGTTGTACCTAAGGCCTTGCGCAACTTAGTCATACAAATAGCACACGAAGGTCATCTAGGAATTGTTGGCACAAAAAAGTTACTCAGAGAAAAAGTGTAGTTCCCAAATATGGATAAATTGGTGGAAGAGAAGATTAGACACTGCTCCACTTGTCAACTAATTACTCCATCATCAAGCTTAGAACCATTACAAATGTTTCCGCTACCCACTGCTGTCTGGGAGGAAGTGGCAGTCGATATATATGGACCATTACCAAATGGCCAATACATTCTAGTAACAATTGATGAATATTCTAGATACCTTGTCATTTCATTTGTGGCACCCCAGGGGGTCTGGTTGCCAGAGTGGTAGCAATACCATGTCTGAGAGCAGGCAGGAGTTTCCTGGTCAGGAGTGCTTTACATGCATCACCTCCTGCCCCAGGCCAGGAAGGGGAGGATCCTGCCCTTTATAAACTGGATCTGGGGCAGTGTTAGGGAGTAGTTCCAGAGAGAGGGACAGAGCAGCAAAGCAAGGAGCCCTGTAGGCAAGACAGGAGCAGAGAGCCAGGGACGGTAGCTATTAGAGCTCGTCCTGGCCGGAGACACCAAGAACCGGACACCGGAGTCCGAGGCTGTGGGGGTTATACACCCAGCAGCAGAAACCACACGGCAGGGGATTTCAGGTCCTCTGGCCATAGGAAGCCCGGAGGCTCAGCCACACGAAGGGGATCGGTACCGCCACAGAGGAGTGAGGAATACCAAGGGTCCAAGTCGCCAGCCATACGGGTGAGCACCACACGGTACACTCAGGGACGTGGGCTACCACACGACTACAGCAGGGTAGCCAGAAAGAGTGCACTCAGAACGGCAGGCCTACAACTCTACCTGGCCAGGAGGACTCTTAGTTTGCTCTCAGACCGGCCAGGCCTCCACCGCTAGCCGGTACTCCCGGCGGGGCCTTAATAATTGCCATCAGTAAAGGCCCTGAACTGCACTGCCAAGACTCTGAGTCGTTACTACCGCTCCCGCGCACAACCACCACCATCATTCACCTGCGCTGCCCTGAAGCTACACTCTTCCTGTGGGGGGTTATACTACACTTGCTGCGCATATCACCAGCTTCAGGGGACTGCTCCACAGCGGCGGTTCTCCATAACCGCAATCCACAGGTGGCGTAGTCGGACTATATAAACCTATACACATAGACCGCCACTGGTTTGACCGCCCTGGGTCACGGACCGGGTCGCCGCCACAGTGACTACAACTCCCAGCCATATACAGGCCCGGCTCCGGGTACCCCCGCACTGCCCAGGGGGTGCGTCACATTCATCTCTACAACGTCTGCTAATAGTGTCATGCCAGAACTGGACGACATATTCTCTGCATATGGCATTCCAAGAGTGGTCAAAACAGACAATGGACCTCCATTCAATGGACATGTGTTCACACAGTTTTCTGAATACTTGGGGTTGAGCCCCAGGAAAATCACACCTTGCTGTCCGCAAGCCAATGGAATCGTAGAGCGTTTCATGCGCACTATGGGGAAGCTAATCAAGGCAGCTAGTCTGGAGCACACCCCACTGAAGCAGTCATTATACAAATTCATGCGCAATTACCGCAATACGCCACATTCCACCACTAATGCTGCTCCATCTCATCTAATGTTCAGCAGAACGCCTCGTATACGGATCCCTGATGTGACCAGCCATCCCTTAACAAGTGACTCTTCAGTGTGATCAACAGATTTCTTTAACAAGAAAAATGAAAATTTATGCAGACAGACGGCGAATGGCACAGCCACGTGCCATCAAAAGAGGTGATATCGTTGTTGTGCGTCAAAGATCAACCAACAAAACCTCAGCTGTATATAGTCCTGCAAAATATAATGTTACTGAGAGAAAAGGCAACATGGTTACGGCTGAGCTGGAGGGACACTCCATAACCAGAAATTCCTCTCATTTTAAAATCATTACCACATAACCATGGTAATGGGCTCCCACTAATGGAAGAGTTGGTACCTGACGGTGGAGAGGGCCAACAGGAGGTAGCTGATCCGTCGGCTATGGACACCCCCATTGTACACAGACATTACCCTACACGAGGTAGAAGGGCTCCATCGATCTGGCCCTGTGGCACAGTGGGTCCACGAACCACGTGCGCCACCTGCGGGCGTGACATTTTGTAATATCAACAGGCTTGTAAAATCAGCCAAACCTGAGTCTATGCTTTAGCTCTTGTGTCCAGTTTAAAGAAGAACAAATCTGGTTACTTGTAGTTTCTACGCAGGACCCCAAATGGACCTTGATGTGAACTAGCCAGTTCAGCAGTAAGGGCCCTTTCAAACAGCATTTTTGTCCATATTTGTTGGTCCCCCTGCTGAATCGAACATATGCGCCGATGGGGCCATATACTGTAATAGCGCTGACAGAGTCACAGTGTGCTCTGACGTGCATAATTTTTGAGCATATGCGCCTACTGGAGGCGGACACTCAGATGCAGTCTACTACAGTCTGAGTGTTCGCCTACAGTAGGTATATACGGCCAAAAATGATGCACATCAGAGAACACTGTGACTCTGTTGGCACTATTATAGTCTATGGCCTCGTCGGCAAATGCATCTGAAACCCGTTTTGCACGGGGTGCTCATAGCTGATATTGGACTAAATATAATAGCACAGTGCATTTCACTGGGGAATTTTTATATAGGGAGGGACCACTGAAAGGACTTGTTGGGGGGGGGGGGAGTGTAGGAATCGTGTGTAGTGCAGGGAATCTGTGTTATGCAGGAGGCCCATGTACAGCTGTTTTGACAGAAGCCGGTCAGCTGGAGGTAGACACTAATCAGTGACTGTGAATTGGGCTGGTGGAAGAGACTGACAGACATTCATAGCCACCACGTGGTTATTGTAGAGGTTGAGCTTGCCAACCAGAGTCTTAGCAGTAAAAAAGCTACAGCCAAAACACAGGTTTTGCTGCCCTTTTTGCTGCTTTACTTACTGCGTTTTTCAGGATTCCAAAGGTTAGCATTGCTTCCACCTTGCAAGCATGAACAATACAAGGTGTTAGGCTATGTGCCCACAATGCAGAAATGCTGCATATTTTTTCCGCATCTCCCTGGCAGGAAAAAACGCATGCAGATTTTACATGCGTTTTTCCCGCCAGGTAGAAGCGTTTGTCAAGTGTTTTTGCGTGTGACGCGCCCCCTGGGCCGTAGGGTACCCGGTGCCGGGCCGGTGGATGCTGGGGCGGTGACCCGGTCCGTGACCCAGGGCGGTCAAAAAAAGGGGTTGTTTATTTATAGGGGATTATAGTTTATATAGAAAGTTCATGACGCCACCTGTGGAATGCGGCCAAAGGGAGCCGCCGCTGCGGAGCAGTCCTCTGAAGCTGATGTTACTGCAGCAGGGATGGTGTGGCTCTCCACAGGAAGAGCTAGCTCCAGGGCAGTGTGGATGTTGCAGGTTGTGCTGGGCACTGTAGTGCAGGGAGTGATGGCGCAGCAAGAAACACAGAGACAAGGTGGTGCAGTCCCAGGGTCTTTACTCACAGTTATTGCAGTCCAAGTTACAGACGTCAAAGTAACTTCCCGTGCCGTGCTGCGTTTACTCAGTGAGGGGCTCAGTCCACCCCCAGGTAACTCCGGAGTACATAGCAGGACCCCCTTCTGTGTCTTCTGTCTGGCTGTCTCCCTGAACCTCATACCAAGTGTCCCAGGCCAGTATCTTCTGGCCTTTGCAGACGACGTCTGTTCCGTCCCCTGGGTCCTATATAGCTACCTTCCTGGTGAGACTGGTATGGAGTGTTAGCTACAGGACATGAAATATTGCAGCCTCCGGTTTCTAGTTAAGACGTGCAATCTTCTACTAGTTGAGGGACCGGTTCCCTGTATGCAGCCTGACCCCTCCACCTCCCGGCAGATTCGGGCGTACGGGTGGCCTCTCGCACTGCCCGTACCCCTGGGATCCTTTCTTCTGGTTCCTGAAGCCTCTCTGCACCCTCTCCTCTCTTCTCTCCTTCCTCTCAGCCTTGGGCCTCACTGTCTAGGCCCACCTCTGGAGCAGAGCTCCTGCAGAGCCTCCGCTCCTGTCACTTTCCTCCTCTGACTAGTCTCCAGACTAAACTCAACTCCCAAGATGGTTCCCTCTTTTATACCTTCCTTCTATGTGCTCCCCTTAACTACTTCCTCCACCCACATCCACTATGTGGTTCCCCCTCTCTAGGTTTCCCCCACTCCAGCCAAGGGAAGGGCTCAGCAAGGAACAGAGGCATCTTGCCCTCTCCTGTTTGCCTGGAGTGGTGTGTTGGATGCAGGTGTTAGGGTCCTGAGCTGTACTCCTTCCTTACCTGAGAGTGAGATACCACACCTCTGGGTGAGATGCAGTACCTCTGTGGCGACCGAACCCTCTGGGGCGCCACACATGCATTTCTGCATGCGGGTTATCAAGCGCTTTTCCAAGACATTTTAGCATCACTTGGAAAAGTGCTTGACAACTTGGTCACACTATATAAATCCATGCAACAGGCATGGATTTATATAGTGTGACCAAGTAATAGCTAAAAAAAAAGAATAAGAATGGTGAAAAATAAAAAATAAAGATTATACTCACCTTCTGATGGCCCGCGGTCTCCTTCGCCGATGCGTCCGGTCTCCCCAGTATCTTGCGGTTGTGTAAAAGGACCTGCCATGACGTCACTGAGTCATGTGACAGGTCACGCGACCGCCGACGTCAGCGGTCGCGTGACCTGTCACATGACTCAATAACGTCATGTCAAGTCCTCACACCACCGCGAGCCGCCCAACACACTGCACGCATCGCTGAGGAGACCGGGGGACATCGGAAGGTAAGTATAATCTTTATTTTTTATTTTAAATTCTTTTTTTTACAGGTACCATGGTACCGAGGTCTGGATGAGAGTCTCCTCTTCTCCAAACCCGGGTACTATCCGCACATTGAATCGCTTAATATCCGCGTTTGCACATGTAGTGATGTGGATATCAAGCGTTTCAATGCAAGTCAATGGCGGCAATTACGCTGCGTGTCCGCAAAATTAATGGACATGCTGAGTATTTTTCCACAATGATAATCCGCAGCGGAAATTTCTGCAGCATGTGCACAGCACATGCGAATTATCATTGGGGACCATGGGGCACGTATTACCAAGCGTTTTTTAAGCGTTTTCGCTGCAGAAATTCCGCGGCAAAAACGCTTGAAAAACGCATAGTGGCCACATAGCCTTAGGCCACCAATGTAAGACATATGTGACACCATAAAACATTTTTGGAAAAAAAGGCAATTTGATCAAATTATTCAGGGGAAAAAGTTTTTCGGGGGCGACGCCTCTCCTTCCCCTCTCGCTAGCCCACCCTGAGAGTTGGGGGTACTCGGAGCCGGGCCTCTGTGTAAGGTGGATGCAGTCGTGGCCTAGGCCCGGTCCGTGCCTAGGGTCGTCACATAAAAATAAGGGCTAGGAGGGACGGTGGTAATCGAGTGGACTAAAGACTACGCCACCTGTGGTGCCTGGTGATTTGCCACCAGCGCTGCAGCAGTCCTCTGAGGCAGGGTGTCGTGGCAGCCGAAGATGGTACTACTCCCCACAGGCGGAGCAGGGCCTCAGGGCAGTGAAGAGCGGATCAGGGGAGTGGTAGTAGGAGATGTGGTGTGGTGCCGCGCTGAAATAAGGGACCGAAGGCAATGGATGCGGTCTTCCAGGCTTTGCTCACATTGTTAGTTGTCAACTGCAAGGCTTCTCCTTGCTTCTCACGGTGCGCTGCGGCCACCAGGAAAGGGGGTTCAGCACACTCCGGTTAGTTCGGGTGCACTAATCAGGACCCCCGCACCAGAGTGTTCCTAGTATCTCCCACTAAGTGCTCTCCTGTCCGTGTGTGGTGCGTGTTACAAGGCTGGGTCTCCCTCTGGTTATACACAGAACAAGGGTACGGGTGGCGACTCCGCTCCGTCCGTTACCCGGTGGGATCCACTAAGCCTCCGGGCTTTTCCGACTAGAACGTGAAGTAGCAAAGTCAGATATCGGGGGCCGGTACCCCTCTTGCAGCAGGAGTTCCTCTGACTAGGCCAGAATAAAGAGTACAGGTGGCGTATACCGCTCCGTCCGTATTCTCCGGTATCCTTTTGCCTGTGGAGCTTTACTCCTCCGCTCCCCTCCAGGCCTTCTTAGGCAGGGACCTTGACCGGGTAGAGACAACCGTTAACTCTAACCCGCTCCTCGCCTCAAGGCCAGAGTACGAGGACCGTGTATCCTCAACAGCTGCAGGTTCTATCAGAAAACCACGGTCAGCGATGAAGATCACAATCAAAGACCTTGAACCTAAGATGGCCGTATATTAAATATGTATCAGTAAGTGTAACCTCTAGGAGTGTCCTCCACCCTCACCCACTACTAGGTTCCCCCCTATCTTTAGTTCCCCCCAATCTCCTCTTATCCCGGCTGGGGCAGCACCCTGGTGCCTAAAAGCCCCCCTACAGGTGGGAGTGGTGTAGTGTTGAATGCAGGTGCTCCATCCTTACCTTGGAGAGGAGACACCACACCTCATTGAAGAGATGCAGTAACCCCGTGGCGACCGAACCCTCAGGGGCGCTACACATACATGAAGTGCAGCTGTGAACTAAGGTTACATGAGTTCATGAAGAAAAACACAATTGCAAATGTAAAAACAGTGGGGGAAGTTGAATTGGTAGGGCAATCTTTACTTAAAACATTGGGAGGGCATTAAATTTGTAGGGCATTATTTATTTAACACATTGTTAGGCCATTGAGTTGGTAGGGCATTGTTCACTTTCATTCATTGGTAGAGCATTCAATTGATCAGCATTGTTTACTTTAACACATATCGCTAATTTTATTAAGCTGTAGTAATGCTAACATCCATGCTCAGGTGAGGACACCAAGAAATGATGATTTAAAATTGGTAAAATCACAAAAATAGAAGGGTTTCCCATGATGCTGTACCTGCATTTTTTTTCACCAATAACGCTGCAAAAACTGAGAGCAGCGGTTTTGCTGCATTTTGCACTTACTCATTGCTTTCTATAAGTGAAAAAAACGCTCTCAAAATGCCGAAAGAATTGACATACTGCAGTTATCAAAAACGCAGCAGTTTTCCAATTCAGTTAGGGAAAAACACAAGCATGTGCATTAGAATTCTGAAATCTCATAGTTTTTGCTGGTACTGTAAAAAGCAACTTTTTATTTGCATAAAAAAGCAGCAAAAACGCAACGTGTGAACATAGCCTAACTTCAAGATTACTAATTGTGCTTTAGCAATCTTGGGATATGAAAAAAAAAACATTGCAAAATGGTTTAAGAAAAAGTATGTAACAAAAAACCTGAACTAAACCATAGGTCCTTTTCTGATGACACATTCCCTTTAAAGAAAGCCTATGAGTCAAATATATCCTGTGAACACTGAATGATTAACAGTTCTTTCTACAGAAAACGCTGTGGATGGGAAGGAACAGAACTTACATGATTTGTCTTTAATTCCTGACAGTTTTTAAACCGATTTTAACATATAAATACTGAAGCCAATCTTAGAAAATTATATATCTCTAAGCTCAGCATCCCCCACTCTATCCTACGCAGTCCTCACAGTTTTAAGATAAAAAATAGAGAGCACCAGTATGGTGATATAGACTTCCCTACTAGAATTCAAGCTCCATAGCACCATAATGGACTACTATGACCATGCGAATGTACTGAAAGGGAATGCAAAACTCTGGGCATGAGATAATGGGCAATTTTCTGATGGCATCTGGGGTCTCATGATTTGGTTATAGAAGGATGGTTTTATTATTTGCTTCATTTTACCTGGTCAAGGACATTGTAACCTTGAATCCAAATCCATGACAAATAGCTATTTCTTATGAAAAATGGGAATAAACAAGATGTCAAGGATCAATGGTCATCAGTGTGCCATCAAAAATGAAATGACTATGAAATGTCTCGGGAGTGGACTGTTTTACCATGTTCCACTGAATTCCCACCGCCCTCACATTATGATGTTTTATTTTTATCCTGAAGTCATTCCATGATTAATGCAGATAGCTGCATCTCATCTACATAGTAATTAGCATGCAATTATAAACTGCAGGCACATTAAATATGAACTTTTTCATAGGCTATATTCTCTGGGATGATGGAAAATTGTTTCTTCAATATACAGTTAGGTCGATATATATTTGGACAGAGACAACATTTTTCTAATTTTGGTTCTAGTCATTACCACAATGAATTTTAAACAAAACAATTCAGATGCAGTTGAAGTTCAGACTTTCAGCTTTTATTTGAGGGTATCCACATTAAAATTGGATGAAGGGTTTAGGAGTTTCAGCTCCTTAACATGTGCCACCCTGTTTTTAAAGGGACCAAAAGTAATTGGACAGATTAAATAATTGTAAATAAAATGTTCATTTCTAGTACTTGGTTGAAAACCTTTTGTTGGCAATGACTGCCTCAAGTCTTGAACTCATGGACATCACCAGACGCTGTGTTTCCTCCTTTTTGATGCTCTGCCAGGCCTTCACTGCGGTGGTTTTCAGTTGCTGTTTGTGGGCCTTTCTGTCTGAAGTTTAGTCTTTAACAAGTGAAATGCATGCTCAATTGGGTTGAGATCAGGTGACTGACTTGGCCATTCAAGAATATTCCACTCCTTTGCTTTAATAAACTCCTGGGTTGCTTTGGCTTTATGTTTTGGGTCATTGTCCATGTGTAGTATGAAACGACGACCAATCAGTTTGGCTGCATTTGGCTGGATCTGAGCACACAGTGTAACATCCCTGGCGGCGTGCTTGCCTAGTGCACCACCTCCCACCATGCAAGACCGCAATCTTACCCATCAGTCCAGTCTGCAAACCTTGCTCCAGTTCATGCTGTGTGCATGTCTCTTGTCTGATTGCTTAGGGCGGCGGCCCGGTTACTTCCTGATTCTTATAGCTGCAGTGGGCGCACTCCTAATGCGTCCCCAGCCTATTGCTGTGAGTCACTGGATATTTAAACCCCCTCCACCCAGAAGGAGGTGCCTGAGCAACACTAACTATCAGTGTGTTCTCTGCCTCTGAGTTGCCAGGTCTTGCGACGCGCCCCCTGGGCCGTGGGGTACCCGGAGCCGTGCCTTCTGGATGCTGGGGGTTGTAGTCACTGTGGCGGTGACCCGGTCCGTGACCCAGGGCGGTCAAACCAGGGTAGTCTATGTGTCTCTGTTATATATAGTCCGACTACGCCACCTGTGGGATGCGGTTATTGGGAACCGCCGCTGCGGAGCAGTCCACTGAAGCTGATGGTGTGTGCAGCAAGGTGATGTGACTCCCCACAGGAAGAGTGGAGCTTCAGGGCAGCTTGTATGGATGATGGTGGTGATAGTGCGGGGATCAGTAATGACAACACGGAGTCGTTGCAGTGCAGTCCTAGGTTTTCTTTACTGGTGGCAATTATATAGGCCCCAACGGGAGTACTTGCTAGGGATGAGGGCCTGGTCAGTCTGGGAGAAATCCTAGAATCCTCCTGGCCAGGTGGAGTTGTAGGCCTGCCGTTCTGACTGTACTCTTTGGCTATCCCGCTTATAGTCGTGTTGTAGCCCACGTCCCTGAGTGTAATGTGCTGTGCTCACCCGTATGGCTGGCAACTCGGATCCCGTGTATTCCTCGCTCCTCTGTGTTGGCACTGATCCTCTCATGTGGCTGAGCCTCCGGGCTTCTGATGGGGCCAGGAGACCTACAATCTCCTGCCGTGCGGTTTTTACTGCTGGGTATGTAATCCCCACAGCCTCAGACTCTGGTGTCCGGTTCTCTGTATGTACTCTGGCCAGGACGAGCTCTGCCAGCTCCAGTCCTCAGCTCCTTGCTCCTTCGTGTCCGACTTGACTCCTCACTAGACTCTGACTCTAGACTCTGACTAACCTAACGCCGCTTCCAGACCCAGTTATAAAGGGCAGGATCCTCCCCTTTCTGGTCTGGAGCAGGAGGTGTTGAATTTAATGTGTTCCTGACGAGGAAACCCCTGTTTTGCTCCCAGACATGGTATTACTACCACTGTGGCAACCAGACCCTCTGGGGTGCCATATTTGTCCTGTATCTTGTCTGTTTCTGCCACCCTGGGGGCTGCATACCCAGGCCTGTTATCTCTGACTTCTAGTCTGTTTCTGCCACCCTGGGGGCTGCATACCCAGGCCTGTTATCTCTGACTTCTAGTCTGTTTCCGCCACCCTGGGGGCTGTATACCCAGGCCTGTTATCTCTGACTTCTAGTCCATTTCTGCCACCCTGGGGGCTGTATACCCAGGCTCGTTCCTATATCTCGTTGCAGTATCAGTTCCTGTCTGAACTGTCTCCTAGCCTGTTACCTGTTTGTCTCTATGTCCGTACCCTCCCTTTTCCTGCAGTGTCTGAACCTGCACCTAACTCCAACTCGTTGTCTCTGTACTTCTGTTTGTGAGTTTTGTGTCCACTTGCTACTTCATTGTAAGTACCTTGTGTGTATCTGGTTCTGTTTGTCCCTTTTCCCTTCCTCCATATCTACCTCCTGTGTTCTAACCATCTTCCTGTATTTTCCAGTCTGTTCCATGTGAACAGAGCCCTGTCCTCTCTGCCTGCACCTGCAGCCCTGTTCTGCTCTGCTTGCTCACCGCGCCAGCGGTTTCTCTCTGCTCTGCCTTGCCCACCGCTCCAGCAGTTCCTCTCTGCTCTGCCTTGTCCACCGCACCTGCGGTTTCGCTCTGCTCTGCTTGCTCACCGCACTTGCGGTTTCGCTCTGCTCTGCCTTGTCCACCGCTCCGGCGGTTCCTCTCTGCTCTGCCTTGTCCACCGCACCTGCGGTTTCGCTCTGCTCTGCTTGCTCACCGCACTTGCGGTTTCGCTCTGCTCTGCCTTGCCCACCGCTCCAGCGGTTCCTCTCTGCTCTGCCTTGTCCACCGCTCCGGCGGTTTCACTCTGCTCTGCCTTGTCCACCGCACTTGTGCTTTCGCTCTGCTCTGCTTGCTCACCGCACCTGCGGTTTTGCTCTGCTCTGCCTTGTCCACCGCTCCGTCAGTTTCGCTCTTCTCTGCCTTGTCCACCGCACCTGCGATTTCGCTCCGCTCTGCTTGCTCACTGCACCAGCGGTTCCTCTCTGCTCTGCCTTGTCCTCCGCTCCGGCGGTTCCTCTCTGCTCTGCCTTGTCCACCGCTCCGGCTGTTTCACTCTGCTCTGCCTTGTCCACCGCACCTGCGGTTTCGCTCTGCTCTGCTTACTCACCGCATCGGCGGTTCCACTCTGCTCTGCCTTGTCCACCGCTCCGGCGGTTCCGCTCTGCTCTGCCTTGTCCTCCGCTCTGGCGGTTTCGCTTTACTCTGCCTGTCTACCGCATCTGAGGCTCTGTTCCTGTCTCCCAGTCTGTACTGGACCCTATCCAGCCTGCGCTCCAACCTGCTAGTACCTCCCTGTCTGCACTCCAGTCGTGCTTGCCAGTATCTCCCTGTCTGCACTCCAGCCGTGCTTGCCAGTACCCACCTGTCTGCATACCAGCCGTGCTTGCCAGTATCCACCTGTCTGCATACCAGCCGTGCTTGCCAGTACCCACCTGTTTGCATACCAGCCGTGCTTACCAGTACCCACCTGTCTGCATACCAGCCGTGCCTGCCAATACCCACCTGTCTGTATGCCAGCCTAACCTGCCTGTTCCTGCATTCCCCGGTGTGGGTCAACAGCTGTGACCGGGGTCTGACCTGGAGTAGCACCTGGTCCCTCTGCTCGGTTCCTCCTTGGTTCACGGAGTCGACTGAGCCGCCATGTGACCTTGGTCGGATCGAGTTGATACTTAGTTACGCCCCTCCAGGCACTCCTCGGTTCATGGTACAGTGGGATCACTAATCACACTCACGCCAGTCAGTCCAGGCGCGAGCGTAACACACAGTATGGCTCTGAAGACATCAGAATTCATTCGGCTGCTTCTGTTCTGTGTTACATCATCAATAAACACTAGTGACCCAGTGCCACTGGCAGCCATGCATGCCCAAGCCATCACACTGCCTCCCCCGTGTTTTACAGATGATGTGGTATGCTTTGAATCATGAGCTGTACCACGCCTTCGCCATTCTTTTCTCTTTGCATCATTCTGGTAGAGGTTGATCTTGGTCTCATCTGTCCAAAGAATGTTCTTCCAGAACTGTGCTGGCTTTTTTAGATGTTTTTTTAGCAAAGTCCAGTCTAGCCTTTTTCTTCTTGATGCTTATGAGTGGCTTGCACCGTGCAGTGAACCCTCAGTATTTACTTTCATGCAGTCTTCTCTTTATGGTAGATTTGGATATTGATACGCCTACCTCCTGGAGAGTGTTGTTCACTTGGTTGGCTGTTGTAAAGGGGTTTCTTTTCACCATGGAGATTATTCTGCGATCATCCACCACTGTTGTCTTCCGTGGGCGCCCAGGTCTTTTTGCATTGATGAGTTCACCAGTGCTTTCTTTCTTTCTCAGGATGTACCAAACTGTAGATTTTGCCACTCCTAATATTGTAGCAATTTCTCGGATGGTTTTTTTTCTGTTTTTGCAGCTTAAGGATGGCTTGTTTCACCTGCATGGAGAGCTCCTTTGACCGCAGGTTTACTTCACAGCAAAACCTTCCAAATGCAAGAACCACAACTCAAATCAACTCCAGGCCTTTTATCTGCTTAATTGAGAATGACATAACGAAGGGATTGCCCACACCTGTCCATGAAATAGCCTTGGAGTCAATTGTCCAATTACTTTTGGTCCCTTTAAAAACAGGGTGGCACATGTTAAGGAGCTGAAACTCCTAAACCCTTCATCCAATTTTAATGTGGATACCCTCAAATGAAAGCTGAAAGTCTGAACTTCAACTGAATCTGAATTGTTTTGTTTAAAATTCATTGTGGTAATGTCTAGAACCAAGATTAGAAAAATGTTGTCTCTGTCCAAATATATATGGACCTAACTGTAAACGTAATCCGAAGTACGATAATATAGCTTTTACTATAAATACAATTCTTTAGTACCTTAGGACACCGACTTTTTATTCCAAACCTTGCCCCTGGACAAATTATACACAGTGACCAAAAGTTCTTTAGGTGAACAATTAACAGAGGTGTATCTAGGCTTTCCGGCACCCGGGGCAAGAATTCGGTTTGGCGCCCCCCCTCATGTGGTTTGAGTAGTCGTCATGTGATCACTCATTCATATGCGTTTTGCTTTCTTACAGTCAAATGCCGATGAGCGACTCTTCATATTTCTCTCAATGGTCAGTGAAAAACTGAGAGAAGCAAGAAGAAAAGCTAGTTGTCAAGTGACTAACTATGAAAATCGCATATGAGTGAAGTGGAAATGTGATAACTGCTAAAACTTTCAAACAGAGCTGAATCCTGACAGTGAGGATATTACACGCTGTTAGGATTGGCATGCTACAGGGCTTAATTTTATATTAAATGGCTTGTCCAGGTTTGTGATGAAAGTCTGCCATCACTCTAGGTAACTGCAGGCTTCTGAATTCTCACAGCGCATGCACTGCACACTTTTAGGATTCTCCCATGATGGCGGCAAGAGTGTACGGTCATGTGAGCGCAAGTATACGACTTGCAAACTTCCGGCCACATTCCGACTAGATGTGTCCGGCCTCACCCAATTCATTTTTGTTGAGCAAGGCCACGCATGTCTAGTGACACGTGACTGCATGTATGTAAATCGCATTCTTGCAGTTTTGTGACCTCCCGCTCTCATCACCAGCACCAGAAAGTCCTGACAGCATGCAATGTGTGCTGTGAGAATTCATAAGTCTGTAGTCACATACAGTAACTGCAGACTTTCATCACAAACTTGGACAACCCCTTTATTGCCCCTCACATAAACAAAAGCATAGTAACCCTTAACTTAACAGATGACACACCACTTTATACAATAGACATGTATCATGTAATCTTACAAGTTATTGATTGTTACATGTGTACAGGATCAGAACCAATTAAAGTACAGGAATACATCACCAGAATCACTGTCAGTACAGAAATACATAAGTAGAATCTCCATCAGTACAGAAACACAGCATCACAACCCTCATCAGTACAAAAGTACATCGCAAGAACCACCAGCAGTATAGAAACACATCATCAGAATCACCATCAGTACTGAAATACATCACCAGAATCACTAGCAATACAGAAATACATCACTAGAATCCCCATTAGTACATGAATACATCATCAGGATCACCGTTAATTCATTAATACATCACAAGGGCCACCATTTGTACATTAATTCAGCACCAGAACCACCATCAGTACAGAAATACATCACCAAAACCACCATCATTAAATGAATAAATCACCTGAACCATGATCTGTACATGAATACATTATCAGAACCACCATCAGTTCATGGTACATTAATTGTAATGTCAGGTCAGACCCATATACATTTGTATCGCATGAACCTACAACTTCCAGTTTGTCCTTAACAATTGTAAGGAGATGCTGGGGGTATGTTGTTATCAGTCACCATCAGACAGCGGACCATACAGGAAACACAGTACTGATGAGAATTAGTCAGTATCGCAAATAAACATTTACATCTAGGTACCTTCTAGATGACGTTGTCTTTGATTGGAATCGTTCTGTTTCTTTTCTTCATCTTGTCCAGATGCCATAATGACTTTTCACATCCACAGCTCGTCTCTGCAGAGTTCCATCTTCTCCGGTCGCATGCAGCACATTCCCATATGATGCCCTTAAAAATAGCAGCGTGATTATAATGCTCCTGAATAAAAATATCTGCCCTACACTGTGCCCTTGAACAAATAATTGCCTCTCACTGTGTTTCTTGCACAAAATATGACTTCCACACACTGTCCCTCTTATGGAACATGCCCTCCACATTGCCCTCTCCTTTCCACACTGCCCCCTCTTTACACCTAACATATTTACCCCCTCGGTGTCTATTTTGTCTCCTCACACATCTCCCCCACTCCTCATACTGTGTCTGCACCCATCCCATCCCCCTTGCTCCCATACTGTGTCCTCACTCATCTCCGCCCCTCACTTCTCATACTGTGCCCACACCCATCCACCCCTCTCACACTGTTTCGTCATACATCCCCCCTCGTTCCCCATACTATGTCTGCACACATTACCCCCTCATATTGTTTCCTCATACACTCCCCCTCGCTCCCCATACTGTGTTTGCACCCATCCCCCTCTCGCTGTGTCCTCAAATTTCTCCCCCAACCCTTGCTCCCCAAACTTTGTCCACACTCAACCCCCTGACTCCCAATACTGTGTACACAGCCATTCCTCCTCGTGCCCCATACTGTTCTCTCATACATCCCCCCTGCTCTCCATACTGTGTCTGCACCCATCCCGTCCCCCTCACTATCCATACTATGTCCACATCCATCCCCCCTTACTCCCAATATTGTGTCTGCAGCCATTCCCCTTTGTGCCCCATACTGTGTCCACGCCCATCCCCCTTGCTCCCCATACTGTGTCTATACCTACCCATCCCGCTTCACTCCTCATACTGTGTCCGCACCCATCCTCCCTCCCTCACTCCCAATACTGTGTCTGCACCTATTCCCCCTTCCCCCACTCCCATTACACTGTCTTCACCCATCCTCCCTTGCTCCCCATATTGTGTCTGCACTCCCCTTGCTCTCCATACTGTGTTTGCACCCATTCCCCCCTCTCACTCCCAATACTGTGTCTGCACCCATCCCCCTTGCTCCCAATACAGTGTCTGCATCCATCCCCCTCGCTCCCATACTGTGTCTGCACCCACCCCCCTTACTCCCCACATCGTGCCTGCGCCCATTCCCATCCTCCCTCACTCCCAATACTGTGTCTACACCTATACCCCCCCTTGCTCTCCATACTGTGTCTGCACCTACCACCCTTACTACCCATACTGTGTCTGCAACCACCCCCATCGCTCCCCATACTGTGTCTGCACCCATTCACCCCTCTCGTTCCCCATACTATGTCCACAGCCATCCCCCCTCTCTTGCTCCCAATACTGTGTCTGCACCCATCCACTCTCGCTTCCCATACTGTATCTGGACCCATCCCTTCGCTCGCTCCCTATATATTGTACTCAAATCCCTCCCCTCCCTAATACAATAAATCTTCAGTGTCTTCAGCTCCACTGGAGCACTTACCACCAATGTTGTATGCGCCTCTGCTGCTTCGGTGAGTGACGTTGGCAGCATGATCAGCTGATCTGATCACGCTGCTGACGTCATCCTGACCCGGAAGTGCCGAAAGACGCAAGTACAATTGATTGCTGGTAGCCAGCTCGCTGCACCTTCTCTGAGCTGGCAGTCAGCTTGAGAACTGGCAACTCCCACTACAGGGGGCAGCAAAATGCTGCCACCAGGGAGATACCTCAGACTGCTGCATCAGGCAGCCCCCCACATATGCCCAAATGTGCACATTTATAGTACATGCTTGTTAGTTGAAGGACTCTTTAGATGTACACAGTTCTTATCAAGTTCATGTTCAGTAAAAAGAAGTTTATTTTTGGACTTTAGTCTTCCTCAATTCATTCTTTAACATCTGGTCCTGACTGGCCCGATTTAGCGGCATCATCCAGTCTGCAGAGGCGCATCGCCCAGGTAACAAGAGCACACACACGTAGCCATGACCTCCATTTTCATGTAGCATGCCGGGGCGTGGAAGACGAGTACTTCACCCATGGCTACTGCCCCGCACCATATTACAACATATTAGAGGTTTATTTTATTAGGGTTTTTCCTTAGTAGTAAAAATGGACCTGCCAGGGTCATGCATAGTATTAAGGCTATAAATTCTGTAGTTCTGGAACCTTAAGTACAAGTTCCCAAGAAGCTCTTGTCAATAACAATTACTGCTGCATGTTACTGTACAGCAGAGGTAGGAGGGAGAGCTCTACCTTTCCCTCAAGGTTATTCTCCCTACTTTTTGGCCCAGGAAAATGAATGGAGCTAAAATGAAGGATAAAGCTGCAAGTGACAGCTAATGGAATGACTTCAATGATTCTGTATATTTAAACGTACATTTCAACTTAAACATTATTATGGTTTCTTTACAATTGTTTTAGTGTTACTTCTCAGCTGAAGTCCAGGCTGTATCGAATGACAAGTCAGTTGCCGCAACCACCTAGTGGACTGAGACATGGCACCTATTGGCAACTATTTGCTTATAAAGGCTCCTCTAATCTTTTTGTTTTTCATTCATGAAAAAAGACATAGGCCAATTCATCAAAGTGTTTACATCAGAAAAATAGCTTGAAAGTTTGAAAAGTCGCAAACTTCTGGCACAACGCAGAATTTTGCAAAAGCTGTGTGACTTTTGATGTTTTGAGTTTGAAATAGGCAGAACTGAGGATGAGACATGGTGGGCAGAGCATGGCTATACTCGCCTGTCTCAATCATTAAAATAGCCAGTGTTTTGTACTGCAGAAATCCTATGACTGGAGTAGCCTTTCTGGCTCAGCGCTTGGCGCTGCATGCCACTCAAAAGGTGCATCAAATTTATTAAGTGGCATCCACCCCTTAATTAATTGAGCGCCTTGTACACCATCAATAAAAGCATAGCATGAGCATGCGCTATGCCAGCCTTGAAGAATCGGCCCCATAGAGGCCAGAAAACTGTTGTTTGAGAAGTCTTCAAATGCAGAGTTGTGCAAAAAAAAATGTGCGCCATTCGGCATTTTCACGCCAGTGTGAATCAGCTCCCACAAAAGCCAGGGTAGGAAGGAGCGTGGCAATACCTACCCATAAAATTCATTAAAAGTGATGGCGTTTTGTACGTCAGAAATTATACTCCAGTCCCTGACTGGAGAAATATTTCTGGCGCGATGCGTGCCACTCAGAAGAGGTGCCAAATTAATTAAGTGGCATGCATCTTGGAATCCAACAAGATTGGTGTAGCGTGTGAGCTACGCCAGCCTTGATTTATCAGCCCCTAAGGTCTTATTTAGTCAAATAAAAATATTTTGCCTTTTTGTGTATGTATTGAAAGAAACAGCTCTTTTTGTGAACTTCTATGCCATTTAGCTAGTATATTTGGTTATTGCTTTATAATCAATCACCTTCAGAGATCTAATCAGAAAGTTTGTCTATACAGCTTCCCTATGGCTCATTCAGCAGTACCTAGGCAGGGATCGAGTTATTTGCCCTTTGTAGAACTCTGACAGTATACAGATACTGCTTACAACAGTCTGTATTGTGTGATTACTGCTACTTTCCTCTATGATAAAACTATTCATAAGAATATGAATGTTCTGAAATTTTATGTTTTTTTTTATTCCTTTTTAATAGTAAGTTTATTACGTGTTTCGGTGACCATAAAGATTTCATAAGCAGGAAACAAATGCATTTTCAAGAATACAATCCTTTAAGAATGATCACATTGTCATCCTCCACCTATATATAGATAGCAGAGATACGTTATTGTTCTCCTCTGTCATCCTATGGTGCTATGCTTGTCCTGGTGAAACTGGAACAATTCTAGTCAACGGGAGCCTCATTTGTCATAGTCCATATTTCTGTGTAGGCAGCACATAGACAACGGCTACAGTTCCCAAGGAATGACCCAATGACAATCATCGATTTTTATGAATACTCACTAGATAGCCTTACTGTAAGTGTACTAGAAACAACGGAAAATCAGACTGCTAGTCATGGTTAAAAGTATTTATTCCCTTTTTTGCATAAAGAAGTGTTATGGGTAAAGATTTTCCTTCACAATGATATGGAGGCAGGTAATAGTTTATATTAAAACGATTTTCCAACAAATAAATGTCTGATCAATGCGGGCCCCCACCTTTCAGACCCCAGATGACTCCAGTGAAGAGACTTTGAATGAAATGACTGTCACGCATGCATCCCGCCACTCTAAAGTCTAGTGGGCTGTCTAAAACCGCTCTTCTTCATTGTCTCGCACAGTCCTATAGACTTCAAACTCCCCCTCATGTGTGCAGTGAGGAGCAATGGAAGGTTTGGGAACCATGTTCTAGTGATTGGTGGTGGGGTCCACAGTGATTAGACAATTATCATCTACCCACAGGATAGGCCTTCATACATTGCCA
The DNA here is from genome assembly GCF_046119375.1 of Phyllobates terribilis. NCBI lineage: Eukaryota > Metazoa > Chordata > Amphibia > Anura > Dendrobatidae > Phyllobates > Phyllobates terribilis. The sequence continues at coordinate 37,208,128 of NW_027362761.1, read as the reverse complement.
GCTGTAAAGCTTCACGGTTCCTTGGCTCACAGCCATAAAAACTATTTTTTTACCCTTTTGCTGATTATAGTAGCCATTAATTAAAAATGTTCTTTAACTATTTTGTAAGATTCACTGTAGATTTCCTACAATCTTGTTAGTCATCAGATTCTATGTATTGCACATGAACTGAAGGACACATCACCAATAATAAGTAGGTGTTCACATATATCAGGATGGGGGGATTGATTATTTCTACCTGTAAAGAATTTTGCTGGTTAGGTACAATGGACTCATATGGAGGAAAGTAGCAAGCAAAATTGGATAATTTTTGTACTACAAATAGGCTGAAGAAGTATTTCTTGTGCGCAGTCTTCCTATGGCTTTCATATAAAAACCAAAAGGGAATCAAACTTCAGTGCGAGATGTATGATGGGGCTAATACCTGTAGCTGCAAGAAATCTTTGCCACTACCACTATAAAAACAATAACAATTAGGCTATGTTCCCACGATGAGTATTTGGTGCATTTTTAGTGTTTCAGATTTTCAGCACCATTTCTGCACTAATTTGCTAAATTAGGTTACTTGCATTTTTTTTATTGTTTTTTTAACCTGCGCTTTTATGTTTGCCTTTTTCAGCTGTGGTTTTTCTCTCTTTTGTATGTCAAGTTTTTAACCCCTTTCCAACGTGGTCAGTAATAGTACGCACCACGTCGGAAAGGCCGGTTCAGAGGGGGCTCCGGCGCTGAGCCCGCACTGAACCGGGCACATGTCAGCTGATTATTACAACTGACATGTGCCCGCAACAGCCGCGGGTGGAATCGCGATCCACCCGCGGATGTTAACTAGTTAAATGCCGCTGTCAATCTCTGACAGCGGCATTTATCAGCGCCGTGCCGGTAGCGCGTCACTTACCCCGCCCATCGGTGACCCCGTCACGTGATCGCGGGTCACTGATGGGTGGGCATGACAACCCGGGGTCTGCAGCAGCATGTAAAGATTACTATGAGCGTCACCTAGTGGTCGGCGCTCATAGCACAGGAGCATTTCTGCTACATAGAGGTGATCTGCTCATCACCTCTATGTAGCAGAGGCGATCAGACAAGTGCTGCTTCTAGTCTCGGAGACTATTGAAGCAAGCAAAAAGTGTAAAAAAATGTTTTTAAAAATATTTAAAAAAATTAAAAAAAATATAAAAGTTTAAATCACCCCCCTTTTGTCCCATTCAAAATAAAATAATAAAAAACAAAACCCACATACACATATTTGGTATTGCCGAGTTCAGAATCGCCCGATCTATCAATATAAAAAAAATAATAATCCAATCTGTAAACAGCGTAACGAGAAAAAAATTCCAAACACCAGAATTACGTTTTTTTGGTCGCTGCAACATTGCAATAAAATGCAATAACAGGTGATCAAAACATTGGATCTACCCCAAAATGGTATAAATAAAAATGTCAGCTCGACACACAAAAAAGTAAGCCCTCACCCAGCCCCAGATCCCAAAAAATGGAGATGCTACGGGTCTCGGAAAATGGCACCATTTTATTTTTTTTTAACAAACTTTGGAATTTTTTTTCACCACTTAAATAAAAAAGAACCTATACATGTTTGGTGTCTACAAACCTGTAATCACCTGCAGAATAATGTTGGCAGGTCAGTTTTAGCATTCAATGAATGTGGAAAGAAAAAAAAAAAAAACTGTGGAATTGCATTTTTTTTGCAATTTCACAGCACTTGTAATTTTTTTCCCGTTTTCCAGTACCCAATATGGTAAAATTAGTAATGTCGTTCAAAAGTACAACTCGCCCCGCAAAAAATAAGCCCTCACATGGCCATATTGACCGAAAAATAAAAACGCTATGGCTCTGGGAAGAAAGGGAGAAAAAAACGAAAACTCAAAAACGGAAAATGCTCCGGTCATGAAGGGGTTAATAAAACTGCTCTGTTTTGGAAATTTCCTATTATTCAGCTTTGATAAAACTTTATTGCTACAGTCATGTATGGATTACATGCATTTATATTGCATTTCCGCTGCAGAAACACATTGAAAGTGCATATGCGTTTATCTGCGGGTTTTCCTCATCCAATTCAAGTCTTTGGGGAAAATCCATAGATAAAATGCATATTTACCAGAAGAGAAATTGACATGTTGCAGGTTTCAAGATCTCACAACAGGTCAGTTTCCACAGCGTAAAAAAAGCAGTGGACATGAGATTTACATAGGTCCCATACACTTTGCTGTAATAAGGCGCATTTTCTCGCACATGAAAATATGCAGAGGAAAAATGCACCAAATTGTGGGAACTTAGCCTTAATGTTAGTAGATCAGGGGCGGACATTCCAATGGTGGATTGTTAGAGGAAAA